>NC_054372.1:43864146-44587271 GCF_017654675.1 Xenopus laevis
AAAAACTTTTTCGAATTTTTCTGAACTGACAAATTAGAATTTTCATGTTTTTTTCACAATTGTATTCAATCAAGGTTTTTATATTCAAGATTTTTTAATAAATTAAAAGACATTCAAGTTTTTTTTTAAATTGTGAGTTTATTCGAAGTAGGTATTAGAGTAGAGTACAGGCAGGGCCAGAACAAGGGATTAGGCAGAAGAGGCACATGCCCAGGGCACAAAGCTGTCCTTCTCTGCCATCTACCCCTAGTCCGGTCCCTCCACTCTCGTGCCAGGCTATTTCCTTGGTGTGTCTGTTTGCGGGCCTGTTTGCTCGAAGGGGGTGGGAGGCAACGTGACTGGCCAGGCTGTCTAGGTCCCTGGTCTGGCCCAGTGCTGAGTACATGACATCAGTATCAAAAGTGCTTCCTCTGAAAATTCCCTGGAATAGTGGATGTGGGTGCAAATTCTGTATGATTTTAATATGACTAATGAAAAGTAATATAATTAATAATAATGACTCCACAACAAGAAAAAGTCTCTGAAATGAAGTACAGTATATAGTTTATATGGGTACCAAGATCATGGCTAGAACAATAATAAATGATGATGTCTCCAAAATATTCTCACTTTTTTCTGAAAACAACTTCGACCAAATCCGCACTGACTTTCCCCCCCTATTTATTAATACATTTTCACAAATTTTTCTTAGGTGGAAAAAGTCACGATAAAATCGTTAAAAAAATCCTACAATTTTTTTGGATTTTGCACTCAAAACATGATTTTTTTCTGATTTTGTGCTCAAAACCTACAAAAACCTACTTTTCCATAAATCGTCTGAAAGCTACATTTTTTTGGAAACCCAGCACGACTCAGAGAATCTTCCAATTGTTAACGGGACATCTGCCATTGACTTTTACATGTTCTTAGCAGGTCTGAGTTGGAGTATAGGGATGGGCCTCGTTTCACAGAAAAAATTATGCCCATAGACTTGTATGACGGCGTGCCAAAACAATTTTGCAGCACGACAAAAATTTTTTGACGCCCATAGACTTTAATGGGAGTCTGCGACATTTTCGCCAGGGGCGAAACGAAATGGGTCAAATTCGCCCATCCCTATTTTTTTTTTTCATTGGACTTTTAACACCATCGGACATTAATACATCCCAAAACAATCAACTATTTTGCCCTTTACTGACTAGGAAAATTCAGAGCTAAATAAATAACCCCCTATTTGTATATGTGATAGCAATATATCAATTACTTCTGAGACCATATCTGAAACCAGTGTTTATTGAATCTCTGTGTAAAATGCTGATGCAGCATGGCTTGCACATCTCTATAATCTTGCAGACAGCTATGGGGACCTGACATCATGATGGACCTAAAAACCTGGCTAGAACCCAGTCAGAAATCCTAGGCAATGGGATACAAGTCCATACTAGAAAAGTGGCATCCTTAAAGTGCATTTGGTGCAGGGAGCCACATACACTGCACATAAACACTGTGGCATATTATCAGTTAACATACAAAGCATGGTAGTAGCAGCATCATGATGAACAGAATTTTCTCTTATGCAGTGAGCTGGCTTATTGATATAAAGGAAAACTAATGGAACAAACCACACATAAGTAGTTGAAGACAATCTAAAGCCTTCTGAAGGAAAACTAAAAATACAGTGGTCATAAATAAAAACAAACTGCCATAGGTGTAGTATACTGAAGTAGGGAAAAAAAGATAAAGGTAGGGACTCACGCCAACAGGAGCTCATCATCTAATTATGTATGCCAGAAAAATAATTCAATTTTATAGAGGCACTTAGGCACAGTAGAATTCTCATGTACCATACTGTATGTCCACACATAAACAAACAGAGATGTTTGTACAGAAGAAGGAACACATGATGTTATATAGCATCAAACTAACATTACTAAAACAAAAATCACATTGAGCTATAAATAGATTTCTCTAAGAGCAAACAAGAATACAGTATAAAAAACCCCCAAAATACATGATCAAATAAGGTAGCAGTTTTGCATAAAAATCATGTACCAGAAAAGTTTACAGAAAATCGAATATATTGCAAAACCCTGTAATGGCTAAGCTTTGGCACCTGCCCTAATTTGTTATTAGAATGTAATGATGTAAATCCAGAAAACAGACTGCCTTAACAAAAAGCTGCCAAATGTAAGGTGACATTTAGTAGAGAGTAGTGGAAGGGAGAGGTGTTGTGCTATAAATGAATATGGATGATGTAAAAGGTTTCTGGCTTAGGAGTTCTCCAGTGGACTCATAAATTTGTTGGACATACTGCTCATGATTCATTAAACTGCAGGTGATTTTTTTTTTTAATTCTTTTTTCGGGAATTAAAGACAATGGCAACTACTTCATCTCTTAAAAATGATTAATAATAAAAAATCACATGTTTAAAAAAAAAATAATGTTAAGGATACTTGCAGTGACCCAACACAAGAACAGCAGGTGCTCCGACTTGTTCATGCTCCCCATGAGTATGCGTTTCATATTAAGAGCTGACTGAAATCCAGAATGTGATGAACACCTATTGGTTTTACAATTATTTTTTACAGCTTTTATTGTAATGTACCCAAGGTAATAATGAAAGTAAATGTTAAAAGCCATCAGCAGGCAATGGACTACAACATTCAGCCACTGGTTCAGATTCATTTATTATATGGTGAATGAACATCAAAAGGTTTCAGGGCCATTATCCTTTCCTAAGGTCCCTTAGCTGTTTCTGTTTATTCAAACCCCAATAAATGTTGTTACATCAGTTGAATACTTGTTGATGATGGTCAGTGCATTGTGGCTTGAAGCACTTTCACTTTATAACAATTTTGTACACTCTAACTACTGCTGGGATGACAAATATGAAAACATACAGTCATATAATCTGGATTTGGCGGTAGACAAATGTATGGTACAGGAATTATAAAGGAATTTGTTGGAAATTATAAATATTTGTGCAGAAAGTAGCATACAATGTTCATTTGATGAGGCAGTATAACCATTAAAGGGCATGTAAAGTCTAAAATAGAATAGGGCTAGAAATGCTGTATTTTGTATACTAAATATAATCATGAACTTACTGCACCACAAGCCTAATCAAACAAATAATTTATGATTTCAAAGTTGGCTACAGGGGGTCACCATCTTGTAACTTTGTTAAACATCTTTGCAAGACTAAGACTGTGCACATGCTCAGTGTGGTCTGGGCTGCTTAGAGGTCGTCATAAACAAAGCTGCTTGAGTTCATCATGGCTGGGAAGTAAGGCGAGGGCTCCCCCTGCTGTTCATGAGTATGATTGTTTCCCTGCTCAGCAGTTAGGGACCATCTGACAATTCCTATCCACAGCAGTAAATGAAGGGAGAATTTCACTGCATACAGTCAGGTTTCTTGTAAAAACGGTACACATTTTTTAATTAAAGTATATTGGATATAGGTTTCTTTTTCATTAAAGAAAGTAAAAAAAAAGTTCACCCTTTGATAAATACGCCTTTAAAAATCCCATAGAAATGAATGGAAAGTGGCGGAATTTCACTCTAGTGGCGGAACTTCACTATTAACTTCACTCTTTAATAAATATACCCCCTTATGTCTAGTTGAAAATCATGCAAACATAAAATAAACCCAATAGGCTGGTTTTGCTTCCAATAAGGATTAATTATATCTTAGTTTGGATCAAGTACAAGGTACTGTTTTATTATTACAGAATTAAAGAAAATCAGTTTTAAACTTTTGAGTGAAATGGATAAAATAGAGTCTATGGGAAGTGGGTGACCTTTCCGTAATTGAGAGCTTTCTGGATAGCAGATCCCATACCTGCAATGTAGTGTCATTATATTTTCACCATTATATTGTAAAAAATCTACAGCTTTTCCCACTCCAGTGGCGCTAGGCAGCTATTTATACTTACATAAGTGCTACAATGAAGTTCAAGAATGTTTCACTGAAAGCAATTTACCATGGAGTGAGTAAAAAGGTCTGTGACATTGCTTACAGGACTGTGCTCTTTGGGTTTGTTCTGAGACCTATCATTATCGCCCTGCATAATTGAAACCTATAAATCAGTCACAGTGGGAACTCCGTGGAGAATTTGATTGGCTGGAATAATTGACGAAGCAGAAAATATTTTCAGCAGTCCTGGAATCTATTTCATATCGCACAGCTGCAGCGAAAGAGCTGCACCCCTGAGAGCAGCTCAGATTTGATGAAGGTGTGCTGTAATAAAACGCAAAGAACTTTTCGCAATGTTTATTTTATATTATGCATATTTCTTTTTGAAAAGTTATTGGAAAGGCATGTTTAATTGTGCTTTAATAACTTTCCATTCGCTTTTCCCACTTAGATATCTAAGAGAAGCAAGCAATGAATTTGTATATCTTGGCATTTACTGATTTCTCTTGAACTGCAACCTACTGTAGATTTAAACATATTGCATGTATCATACTGCCAGTTAGCTTCTATCATTTATGAAAAGAAACCTATTTGGCCTTGAAAGTTTACTTTAAAGGAGAACTAAAGCCTAACAAAAGGTAGGCAAGAAATGTTGTACATTATGTTTTGGTCTTCTATACCACCCAAAGCAACTACAGCCCTTTAGCAGTAAAGATCTGTGTCTTCAAAGGTGCCCCTGTAGCTCCCCATCTTCCTTTTGCTGATTTTCTACACATGCTCTATGCTGTTGTCACCCATCTTAGGTAAGTATGCAAAAATAAAATATACAGTACACATAGAATAGAAATGTCACAATAGAATGCGGATTAGTAATTAATACAGATTACTGCATAGAGATTACTACATGGCAGCACAGAAACCAGTGCAATTAGCATCAATTAGAATCAGCCCTGTAGCATCATCTTATATTACAGGCTAACCTAATTTGCGACGACCCCTAAATTTATCTTATCAACAGCTGCTCAGAGCCCACTGAGCATGTGCGAGTCGCAGACACTTTCCAAAATGGTGACCCCCTGTGACAAGTTTGAAGTCCTGGATCATTGCTGCTATTGACAAGCTGAAACTTTAGGCTGGTGCAATAAGGTTAATATATAAAAGATGGCATTTTTAGGCATAGTTAGGGTTTAGTTCTCCTTTAACAAATAAAACTGCAATTTAAAATCAGCCGGGGCAAGTGGTATACTGTAAATCTATACAGTGCAGTACAGTTGGTAAAGTGCTTAAGTACATATATACTATATATAGCATTGTGGCTTAAACCCTCCATCCCCCCATGCATACACACAATAAAAATCATACTTTATTTTAAAAGGCCTGTAATTTCAAGGGAACCTTTGGCAAAGTAGGTGTGAATGTGAAATAGGCATATCCATTCTCCTTATTTTAATGAGTTGCTAAACTCTATGACATATCCGTTTATATGTAAATATGTATACGAATCGTTGCCAGTGTCTGTACACCCTATGTTGGTACCAATCCAGGCTTGTCGATATCATTACATTTTAGCAAATAAACCATTTACATGTATTTTGCATCACTGGATTATATATCTTTTCATGGCATACTGTGAATTTCTCTAAGTGCTCATTTACATATGCGTATTCATAATCACTGGAGCCCTAAGGCGTGCATTCTCCACCCTGTACAAGATTGACATTTACAGGGCTCCAAAATAGCCTTGTAGGGGCAGATTTACTAAGGGTCGAATTTCGAAGTTAAAAAAACGTCCAAATTAGACCCTCGAATTGAAATCCTTTGACTTTGAATATCGAAGTCGAAGGATTTTTTGCATATTCGATCGATCAAATAGAAATCGGTTGAACGGACGATTAAATATTTCGGATAGAACGATTCCAATGATTTTTAGCGATCGATCGAAGGATTTCTATTCGATCAAAGAAACTTAGAAAAGTGCTGTGGAAGGTCCCCATAGGCTAACATTGCACTTCGGTAGTTTTAATTAGGCGAAGTATGAAGTCAAAGTTTTTTTTTTTTAAAGAGACAGAACTTTGATTATCGAATGGTCGAACGATTTTTACTTCGAATCAAAGTCAAAGTTAATTCAAAGTCGTAGTATCCTATTTGATGGTCGAAGTATCCAAAAAATTACTTCGAGATTCGAACTTTTTTAACTTCGAAAATTCACTCGCGCTTAGTAAATCTGCCCTTTAGTGTCAGACTTGATATTAACATGTAAGTGAGAGACATGCATAGGGCATTCATTCATTTGGATGACCAAAGCCAGTTATTTGTTAACGTTATCAGTCTTCCATACCAGTGGCCCAAAGAGTTGCACCCAACAGTGCTAGGTACAATGAAAAAAAAGTGCATGATGGAAAAAATATGGCAACTTAGTTCCAGTCTAAAGAGTAGAGAGCAGCTCCGTCCATAATTCCTTTACTTAACATCTGCCTTAATGGTCCTGCATCACCTTAAGTCCACAGACAATTCTTTTAGCTCCTGATGGATGGCAGGCTAGTAAGGAGTAAGGATGTGGAAGCCCATGGGTCACACACTTTGTGGTGCAATCATGTCAGGTGCCAGTCTTATGGCAAGATGTACAATTAGTGCATTTGTCCACTGTTATATCATTATTAGCAGTTATCCTGTTGTGTGTCTAAAAGTTCAGATATGCTTTGTATTTTGAACTCCTCCTCATATTAGTGTAAAGAGTTTTTGAGCAGAACTTTGGAATACCTTAATTTTCTTGTTTACTTATGCATCTACAGTTGGGGAAATCAACCTCCTGCAAAATAGGTTATTAAAGGGATACTGTCATGGGAAAACATGTTTTTTTCAAAAAGCATCCGTTAATAGTGCTGCTCAGGGCTGGTCCTATCACATGTGGGGCCCAATTGGGACCATGTTGGCGGGGCCCCTAGACAAAGTGTTGCTGGCTACTGACACACCAAGTATTTAGGAAAATAAGGGCATACAGGCACAAAATAGAAAGGAAAGGGGCAGACAAGGTAACATAATAGGGGCACACAGGGTAAGAGAGAGAGGGAGGAAATAGGAGAGTGGACTGGGCCAATTAGTTTGGGGCTGGGCCGATTCAGCTTGGGAGCAGGCTTGGTTGGATTGGGGGCAGGCAGGGCCTATCAAGGTTGGAGGAAAGCTGGGCCTATGAGAGTTGGGGGCAGGCTAGACCTATGGATTTGGGGATGGGCTGGACTCTCAAAGTTGGGGGCAGGCCAGGCAGCATCATGTGCTGAGGGAAATATTATCTGTGCTGCCCTGTGGTGCGGGGCCCCCCAGAGGTGCGGGGCCCAATTGGGCCCAATTGGTCCAATTGGCCTAAGGCCGGCCCTGGTGCTGCTCCAGCAGAATTCTGCACTGAAATCCTCAAAAGAGAAAAAATATTTTTTTTATATTTAAGTTTGAAATCTGACATGGGGCTAGACATATTGTCAGTTTCCCAGCTCCCACCAGTCATGTGATGTGTACTCTGATAAACTTCAATCACTCTTTACTGCTATACTGCATGTTGGAGTGATATCACCCCCCCCCCAGCAGTTTAACACCAGAACAATGGGAAAGTAACCAGATAACAGCTTCCTGATACAAGATAACAGATCCCTGTTAGATCTAAGAACAGCACTCAATAGTAAAAAGCCACGTCCCACTGAGACACATTCAATTACATTGAGTTGGAGAAACAACAGCCTGCCAGAAAGCAGTTCCAACCTAAAGTGCTGGCTCTTTCTGAAAGCACATGACCAGGCAAAATGACCTGAGATGGCGCCTACACACCAATATTATAAATTAATAAAAATAGACTTGCTGGTTCAGGAATGAAATTGTACATAGTAGAATGAATTATCTTCAGTGTAAACAGTGTAATTTAGAAATAAAAACTACACCATAAAAATCATGACAAAATCCCTTTAAGCTTTAGAAGAGTGACTCCTTCCTTTAATTCATTCTTTCTGTAGAAAAACATCCACCAATTTGCATGGTATTGTTATTGTTTGTAACTGATTTTGACAGTACCCTCACAATCCACTAGTGAACCAGAATAATCAGGATTAGGGATTATCCAAAAAAGGGCAGACACAGACAAACAAAAGCTTCAATATTGTTTCCTTGGCTGGGCTAGTGACGGCCTAGCCAAATGTGTTAAATTAAAGTAAAAAATACGATTTTGATTTTGTTTTTTATTTGACTTCTCATGATTTAAGAGAATAATCCTCAAATCCCATTCAATTCAAATAGGTTACATACTGTAATAGTAGATTAAAGAACAAGTCATTTTTATGTGGTGCTTCTCATATGTGGATACGTTCTTGTTTGGTTTTATCATGGGATCATCTTGCTCATTGGCATACAGATTAGCAAAAATGTATCCCCTTAACAAAACCAACCAGAAATTATCCTCCACTGATACTTTCTCTTTATCTACTTTTCCCTTTTTTAAATTTTTCTTCTATTTTATGCATTTACTGTCCATTTTACATATATTAAAACGAATGCAAACATTTTTAAGAGGTATTTTGCTTTTTAATTATAGGAATTCATCCAATGTAAGTGTGTTATTTGATGGTTTTTGGATACTTATTTATTCTGTAGGGTAAAGACTCCAAGTTAAATTCAGTCAAGTTCTAATTCAAATATCAGCTCACACTTTGGCACAAGAACTCAGACATTTAATCCACCTGACTTGAAAACTGGTATTAATGATGTTACACATATGTTTCAAATTGATGTCCCATCTTAGGTAACAAGGACATACACATCTCTGATCCCGTGGCTGGTGATAGCATTTCATAAACTCAGCACTTTGTAAAAGAGCAAGAGCTAATGATGTACCTGACATTACTCTGGATGTGGGATCTAAAGGAGCGAAAGGTGGTTATATAAGTAAAGTTACGTTGAATTTCCTTTTACGTTAACACCCCTAACTAGTCAATTAATTGAGTCACAGGGGGATCTAGGGTTCTAGAAGATAACTATATTTTGCTTAGTGTAAACTGCAGTATATTAGACAAGAGTATTCAACACTGAGTAAAAAATAGGCATTATGTCATAATTAGATGCAAAACAGTTTGCTATGACCCCGACCAGCATTTAAAGGGATACTGTCATGGGAAAAAAAAATTTTTTCAAAATGAATCAGTTAATAGTGCTGCTCCAGCAGAATTCTGCACTGAAATCCATTTCTCAAAAGAGCAAACAGATTTTTTTATATTCAATTTTGAAATCTGACATGGGGCTAGACATTTTGTCAATTTCCCAGCTGCCCCATGTCATGTGACTTGTGCTCTGATAAACTTCAATCACTCTTTACTGCTGTACTGCAAGTTGGAGTGATATCATCCCCTCCCTTTTCCCCCCCAGCAGCTTAATAACAGAACAATGGGAAGGTAACCAGATAACAGCTCTCTAACACAAGATAACAGCTCCCTGGTAGATCTAAGAACAACATTCAATAGTAAAAACCCATGTCCCACTGGGACACATTCAGTTACATTGAGAAGGAAAAACAGCAGCCTGCCAAAAACCATTTCTCTCCTGAAGTGCAGGCACAAGTCACATGACATGGGGCAGCTGGGAAATTGACAAAATGTCTAGCCCCATGTCAGATTTCAAAATTGAATATAAAAAAATCTGTTTGCTCTTTTGAGAAATGGATTTCAATGCAGAATTCTGCTGGAGCAGAACTATTAACTGATTCATTTTGAAAAAATGTTTTTTTCCCATGACAGTATCCCTTTAAGTATTAGGCTAATTGTTCAGTGAGCAGAGGAAAATTAAAAACAAGAGCAACATAAAACAAAAGTGGAATGAAGCTAATAACAATTTGCTGAGAAATTGCATAGCACATTTAAAGGAGAACTAAAGCTTAGAAATAGGGCAGAAATGTTGTACATTGTGTTTTGGCTTCTGTACTAGCCCAAGGCAACCACAGCCCTTTAGCAGCAAAGATCTATGTATCCAAAGATGCCCCAGTAGCTCCCCATTTTCTTTTCTGCTTATTCGTGTCACATGCTCTGTGCTGTTGTTACTTACTGAGCTTAGGGACCCACTCACAACGTACAGTACACAATAAAAGTATAAATGTCACAATATAATACAGATAATTACTAAATGACAGCACAGAAACCAGCACAATTAGCATGAAAATTTAATAATCAGCTCTGTAGCATCAACTTACATAACAGACTAACCTTATTTTCTGCTTGATAATTTAAAGTGGAGTTCACGGGTGTCATCTTCTTCTCTTTGGTAATCTTCGTGAAGTAAGTGCCGCATCAGCACATGCGCAGTTGGAGCAATTTTCTGTTTCCCGACAACTGCGAATGCACCGAAACAAAGTGCCGAATCCCAGAAGAAGACCCGATGATTACAGAAACGGTCAAAGATGGTGCCCGTAAACTCCGCTGGACAGAACCTACAATGAGGGGTAAGTAAAGAGTTAGGGGCATTTAGCAAAGATACCACCTAGGCTGGGGGGGGGGGAGCAGGGAGGGGTGTCTTTGTAGGGGGGTAGGGGATTTTAGTAGCGAGGGTTTGTTTCTCCTTTGTAACTTGCCCAGTCCTGTATGAATGCTGGGTTTCACATTGAAACATTTCCTTCTGATACCAGCCGCCTCAACTGATCAGTATCAGCTCTGGTTCGGAGCATTGCCTAAATATAGTATTACTTATCAGAGAACAGTGTTAGAGTTCTCCCCCTCTCAAAGCAGGGAATGGAAATCTCTTGCATGATCCATCTACTGAGATCAGCAGCAACACCCCGGGTCCAACACATTCCCCTTTCTGTATCTCCTGAATCAGGAATGAAACATGGCCGAAATGTTCTGCCCACTGATGTTGTGCTCCAATGGACTGGGGCCTAGATATTGCTTATATTAAAAAAAGCATTGCTGCCTTGGTACCCCTGGGCCTCCAACAGCAATCCAAGCTGCCCCCTAATGGAAGACCTGTTTGTATACCATAATCAATTTTAAAAGATTACTCTTGGTAGCATCCCCAGTCTAGTGTCAGTAGTTAACTCTACAATTGATCTACATGTTAAATCCTAATAATCACAGAGTTCATTGGGGCTCAGCCTCGATCAAATAGGGGTGCTATCAGTATAGAGACATATCAAAAAGCAAAAAAAGTGTGGCACCTTTGTGACACCGGATAAAATTAGACCATTGTCAAAATTATATTTATAGAGGCAGTTGAGCCAAATGAACCTCAGACTAAATGTGTCATTTAATTGCCACATGCATACAAAAGGGCTGCCTAAAACGTAGACTGACAAAGTGCATTCCAGAAAATCCCAACAGAAATGTGTGTTCCAAAAAAAATTGGAAAGCACCATTAGCAATTGGGAAAAATACTGGGTTGCCAAAAACCAAATACTTTGACATGCAAATATGCAGAAAATATATGAATTAAATGAAAAACAGCCCTACTGCAGATCAACCAAATAAACTTTTCATATTTTTGTTTTAAATAACTAATTGCCAGTTTCTTTTTTTTTTTTCTGTTTCAGCTAAATACTGATAAAACTCTTTCTGCCAGGTGGTTTGGTCTTGCTGATTATACATAAATAATACTTTGTTCTCAAACGGGTCATTTATTTACCGTATTTTTGTTTTGACTGAAAAGAGGAATTACCTCTCTCTAAACATATGCCCAGTTGTACACTATGAGGTTTTAAAGCAGAGAACAAAGTACAAACCAAGTAAATATAACTTCCAGAGAACGAAGCAACATAAAAATTTGGCAAGTTCCACTTTAAAAAAAATTACATTTTGGAAGAATCCTAGCCTGGTGACCAAGCAAATATCTTTCCGTGATGAAAAAGAACTTGAAGTTCTCATTCATTCTTATAATAGTCTTCAAATGTCAAAGGCCCTAATATGTGCAGTTTTTAATTCTTTTGAGTGAAGTACAGTAATACAGGTATGGAATCCATTATCCAGAATACCTGGGGTTTTCCAGATAAGGGACCTTTCTGTAATTTGGATCACCATCACTTAGGTTTTTTGCAAAACATTTCAGTATAAAATAAACCGAATAGGATTGTTTTTCTACCAATATAGATCCATGCAGCTAAGTTACCATTAGTTACAAGGCATTGTTTTATTATTACAGAGAAAAAAAATCAAAGAGAAATGAGCATCTTTTTTTTTTTATAATGGGCTCTATGGGAGGTGGCCTTTCAGTAATTTGGATATCGGGTTTCCAGATCCCCCACCTATACTACTGCTAAAGTAGGTGGTTAACTCTGTTCTGCATTTTAGAAGCCAAACTCACTTGAAGGGGATGTAAAGGCAAAAAAATAAAATCCCATTTTTATTTTCTTTAATGAAAAAGAAATCTATCTCAAATGTACTTTAAATAAAAAATGTGTACCGTTTGTACAAGAAACCAAACTGTATGCAGTGAAATTCCCCCTCTGTGACTGCTTAGGAAAGGAAGCTTCAGACGGTCCCTAACTGATCTGCAGGGAAAGGATCATACTTTCAAATGGCAGGGGGGAGCTCCCCTTACCTTACTTCCCAGAACTCGAGCAGCTTTGCTCGTTTTCCTGTAGGGATTTGTATCTGCAGATCAGTGCAATTTGCATATTTGTATTATTTCTCAGTCTTGCTAGATCTGCTTCTATGGCAGATATTATTTGGCTTGTGCTATTTTGATAATTTATGACAATCCCTAATCTTAACCCCCAGACCAAACTGAGCATGTGCGTAGTCTTGCAAAGATGTTTAACAAAGTTCAAGGCGACAGTCCCCTGCGGCCAACTTTGAAAGCATAAATTAATCGTTTAACTGGGCTTCTGGTGCAGGAAGTTCATGTTTATATTTAGTATACAAAATACAGCATTTCTAGCCTTATTCTATTTTAGTTCCCCTATAAAAATTAAGTTAACTGGTTGTGTGTGGAATGTGTTTTGGGACAGGTGGTGGGGGTTATTTGTTCTGGCCTAAAAACTTAAAGGGATACTGTCGTGGAAAAACATGTTTTTTACAAAATGTATCAGTTAATAGTGCTACTACAGCAGAATCCTGCATTGAAATCCGTTTTTCAAAACAAGAAATGGATTTTTTTATATCTAATTTTAAAATTTGCTATGGGGCTAGACATTTTGACATTTCCCAGCTGCCCTCAGGTCATGTGACTTGTGCTCTGATAAACTTCAGTCACACTTTACTGCTGCACTGCAAGTTGGAGTGATGTCATTACCCCTCCCTCCTACAAGCTGCTGTAATGTAAATAGAGCCTTGTCTGCTGAGCCTGTCAATTGAACAATAGGCAGGTATCAAGATAAGCTCCCACTGACACCACTTCAGAAGGATTGAAATAAGATAGTCCTGTGATCACTGCCCCCACTTACGTTTCAAAAATAAATATATACATATATACACACACAATTCATTTTGGGCACTGGAAAAAATATTTTATATAGATTATTATATTTGTTTACACAAAAATGAATGGCAGAAACACAGGAGTACACTCCCAGGACTGATGACAGGGAATAGAAAAAAAGGATAAAATAAGGAGGACATACTTGAAAACCAGGGAAACTTAGGAGGAAGTCTAGGAAGGGTTAAAATAGCTCAGGAAAAAGGAGGCAGTAAGTAGTTAATGAAAAAAGAAGTATTGCAGGCAGGAAAGGAGCAAGGGTTGTGTGAGGTGGATAGCAGAGGGAACTCACAGCTCCTTTACCTCATCTAGTAACCAGTAAAACAAACTAGGAAGGCAGCAAGGAGAGAAAGTTCCCCTCCTCCAAAGGAAAGCAGAGAACAAACTTACAGAACGGCAGGAGCTTTGATAGTGTCTGTGGGAGGAGGGGCTGCTAGTGCAGCTGTAGAGCAGGACGTAGGAAAGTGAAAGTAATTGCTTCCCTTCAAACCATGTGACCTCTCTCCTCCAAACATCACACGCATGGGCAGAGAGGGGAGGGGGAGTGTACAGCTGGATTCTCATGTCGTAGTGCGACCTGGCTTTTCATTACAGAGTGGCTGCCTCCAAGCACACAGGTAATGCTGTGCCTGCTGTTAGAGCAGCACAGGATGAATGTGTAATGAGCAGAAATGGAAGCCCCCATGACAAAATACAAACTAAAATAACTTATGCATGGATTTGTGGATTAACATTTTATTTGCCAGACAGTGTTTATGGATGTGTGTTTTTTATAAAAATGCAAAAAAAAAAAAAAAGTTTAAAATGACGACAGATTCCCTTTAAATACCATGCATAGGGGTTACTAATGTTTAACACTAGTTGATCAATTAATCTTATCTGATTGGCCTTGTAGACTCAGGAAAACAATCTCCTTCATTGGAGCTGACTTCAGATGTTTGCTTTACCTACTTGGACCAGTTGAAAATTATGCAGGTTTCATTTAGTCAAAAGCTTGAACTTGATGGACATGTGCCACTGTCACTGTTAATAATACAAAACATTTTGTAGAAGCAGTGGATTACACACTACTTTTGGCTTAATGAAGTGACCGTCTTTGGTTTAACAGATGTAATAAATAATTGACTGTGCATAAAATTTCAATATAGCCAAGTGATTCTCAATAGAGCACTTTATTCACTTTTACAACCTACAGTGATAAATATTTATAGTCTTAATTACAAATATGAATTATTTTCAGTGATTAAACCAACTTTAGCTAACATGTGCAATCAATTAAGTCAATAGTTTTAAGACTTCCTGTTTGAAATCCAACATATGATCTGGACCCCTTTTAGCTCATAAGATTCATGGAAACACTGGTGTGCCACTTACTACTATAGCTCCAGGGATATTCAGGGCAGCAAATAAACACTCTCCCCAAATCTCATGCTAGCTGGCCTTCAGGTTGAATGCCATTATAAAGGCGAGGAGGGCTTTGTTTTTTAAATTAATACATTAATACAACATTTCCTTGAGTACTCATTGGCTATATTCGATACATCTGGGGCACCCTGGAATCACTACCAACCTATTGGTTATGCCAATAGGTATACCAGACATTTGCAAAGGCAGTTTTGAATATGTGCTCTGGATGGGATGCAACCTCCACTCTGTCAATGGTAGACATAACTTGCACCCGATTTCTGCCAAAACACAAGCACGAATGTGTCTATTTTGTTGCATTAGAGTGTCTTGACGCAATTACACTTGAAAAGGATACTGCATTAGGAGGAATTGCTTAATTCACTCAGAGGCTTTGTTTAATCAACTGTGCTTTTAGTGTTGTGTTAGTGAAGGGTAATGCCTAGAAACATGGCTTTGCTGATGCCATGGCATTTTCTCTTGAATAAGTTCGGCAGACTATTCCTATTGTAGTTTGATGTTGTGTTTAATTTATGGCCCTTCAGAGAAAGTTACATTTCTAGTGTATCATGCTGCTTTCAGATGCCACAGAAATTAACAGACCAATATAAAATGTAGGTTTTATTTACATTTTGTTCCTGGGTGTACCGGACTGTGGACAATTATCTTAAACGACTAACTCATGTTTTGCATTGGAAAACTATTTTATTTAATGCGTTACCCCTTAGAAATGACCATTAGCTAACTGATTTGCAGACTGATCCAGTGTGTTCAAAGCAAATGTCAGTTAAAATTAATGGCAAAATGCAATAGTTGAAATTACAAAATTCTTTACTATAAACTAGTTTTTAACATGCAAACCACTGGATCATTGATTTAATATGTGTACTACTGCATTGTTTTCTGGCATTAACATTAAGGAGGTTATTTACCAAAACTCTTCCTTTTCTCACTTTAGTTTTAAAACAATCTTTGCCTAAACTCAGTTCCCCTTAATTTATAAATAATTATTCTTGAAAAAATCAGTGCTACAAAATTGTATGAAAGTTTTCAAGTGAAAAACAGCATCAAGCACCCCAAAAATCGCGAAGGCAAAAAACATCTTCAAACGGTTAAAGGGACCTCTGCTCTGCCTTTGAATTCGACAGGCCTTAGCTGGAGTATTTTCTGATTAAGATTTTTTTTTTTTTTGGACACAATAAATCTCTAAAAATTATTCCAAGAAACTCGACTTTTAATAAATAGACCCCTAATATATATATATATATATATAAATATATATATATATATATATATATATATATATATATATATATATATATATATATATTAAGTAGCTGTAATAAAAGGAGCATACTTTAATAGATGTTTGGATACTTAATAGAGTATCAGATATCCTTGCATTTACATGAAGCAGAAAAAGCAGATTTTCGATACATTTTACCAAATATATGAAGTTCTACATATAGCCATCGTTCTTAATATAGCCATCATTTGTATGTACTTGTACGTTTTATGTATCAAAAGTTTTTGTTTGTTTGTTTGAGTTCTTCCTTTCACTAGACCAGTTCCATCATCCTTATGTATGGACTATACCACTGGGTGAGCAGCAATGATGGAGGGGCACTGAGTACCGTAGGTACCCTTAAAGGGTCTGCCTACATCTAGTCCTTGTTCACTCCCCTCTGCTGCTCTCAACTCCCTGTCATCTTCCGCTCTCTCCTCGCACCCTTTGCTGTTCTCTGCCCTCCCTTCGGTTATGGTCTCTCATCCCTTCCCTGCCCTCTAATCTGTTAAAGATTACAAGTGTGTGCACATTCAAACTTGTGTGTGCTTGCATATGGCGGGGGGTGGGGTGGCTGGCTAGCCCAGGGCTCCCAGTTTGCTTGGCCCGCCTTGGGTGAAAAATGGGAGAAAAAAGTATAATGAGCTAAAATGCATTTGATTCAGTTCCTGCAAGGACACAATCTCCATGGAGTTTGCATGCTCTACCTTTGCTTGAGTGGGTTACTCCGGTTACTACGGTTTGCTCACACACTCCATAAAGATACACCCAAGTTAACTGGTTTCTAATAAATTGACTGTTGTATGTGTGAATGTGAGAGGGGCTTGGATAGTAAGGCTCACTGGGGCATATAGAGACGTGAATGTTGCATGCAATCAGTGATGTCAGGCTCCTGGTACCTCACTTCATAAGAATTCACCATTGTCAACATACAGGTCCTAAACTAGCGGTAGGCAGAAGAGGCACATGGCCAGTGTGCAACAGTGGGGAAGACTGTACACCTTTTGCCTTTCCCCAATTTTAGCCTATCTGAATCTCTATTGAAGTGTCTATATATTTAAAATGTTGGTGTTAAACACATATAATGACAGCAAACATCGGTGGCAGCACTGAACAGAAGAGGAGCGCCATCAGGTACACTTTACAGAGAGTTACAAGAGACAGCCACACTCTTTTGTCTGAAGCAAGATTTTACTTTGAATACACCCCCTTCATTTGTCAGTGTGCACAGGTCATCTCTCTATGTTGTGTATTTGGCCAGACGGTTACCATTTGGATTGCCACACTACATGCCTTCATATATACCTCCTTAATATTGGTGAGTGCACTACATGATTTATGTAACCTATGACATCAGAGAGGGAAGACTACCAGTGCACTAGAGAGGAATTCATGGTCAGAGACAGGGAGCCCTTTAATGAGTATTTTAAAAAGCACTTGCACTTCTCCTAAAAAGAATGCAGCATGAGTGTAGCACCACTTGCTAAATTGAACCTCTGAAGACGAAAGTTAGAGGACAGGTAATTGGCAAGATGGAGGATGCCTCCATGCCCCCCCCCCCCGTCATGAGCACAGAACTGGCAAGCACAGGTCAGTTGTAAAGTGTTTTGACTTGTAGCCTTTAGAAGATTGAAAAGAATGAATCATTACAAAATGAATTTTATTAAAAAGCAATGCTCATTATTCACCTTATTAAGACAAACCAACTGCAAACTGCTATGTCGAACCACCCTCATTTATTACTTATAATAAAGTAGTTAAAATCCATTGCTTTAATTCACAGCTTGTTTACTTTGGACCCTTCTGAAATTGGACACACCTAAAACTAATAAAATTTCCAGCATTCCCAGACATGAGTCGTGGTGTTTATGGAGAAGACAAAAGGTGTATTTATAAGTAAAAGTGAAAGGAAATGAACCCTATAAGGGAATAGACGAAGAACAGTCTATTTTGATTATCAAATATTATTATGTAAAGTTTGTCATTTATCTGATACATTTCCATAAATAGAGAGATCTTAAAAAGAAGCCTGTAAAAGCTTATTTCATCTATTTTTAAAAGATCATATGTTTAATAACTTAAAATGTTTTCTCACTTCAAATTAATAGTTGCATTGTGTAGGCCGTACATGCAAAATAAAAATGCCCTGCAGATATTTTAAAATTTCTTTCTTTATTTTTTTTTTTTCCTCACACACAAAAAAAAATACAAATTAGACAATACACAAAATAAAGGGGGAGGGGGTACAGAAAATAAATACAGGGGGGGTATTGGGAGGGTGGTGTATTAGTCATATATCCCGCAGTTCATAACCACTTCAACATCAACATTTGTTCCATATTTATTCTCCATGCATAGTTTCTTTTGCTTACTGCTACTTTATTCCCCTCTTGTTTTTCCATTTTGGTCTAGTGATTCTCTAAATCTATACCATGGGGTCCATATCTTCCAATAAGTTGCACTATTACTATGATATATATACGTTAACTCCTCTAGCTGTCTTATTTCTTCTACTGATCTCATCCAGATATTTTGCTGCAGATATTTTGATGTGGTCCTCAACCAACGGGTCCCATGCTCCTGCAGCGTGAATCATCGGCTCTGCTCTAGTTGGCTCGCAGAAGGCCAAATCAGGAAACAAGTTGGTCGAACGTGTGAATTTCCATTTGTTTCCCTAGGATAAAAAACAAGCAGATCTCCACATGTTTGATCAGCTTTAGATAGAAAAAACCCTACACACAAAATCAGGCAAGATGCCAATTCAGCTTTATAGTCCTAGTTGTAGCCAAATAATCCAAAACATATTATTGTACATGTAAAAAAATGTTGTAGTTTTTGTTTTGGGAAAACATGTTTTTTTATAAAATGCACCAGTTAATAGCGCTCCTCCAGCAGTATCCTGCACCGAAATCCATTTTTTATATTTAATTTTGAAATCTAAAAATGTTGTTAGCTTTCCAGGTGCCCTTGCTAATGTGACTTGTGCTCTATTAAACTTCAGACACTCTTTATTGCTGAACTATAAGTTGGAGTGATAGCACCCCTTTTCCCTTGCTCCCTTTCCTCTTGCCCCTGACACAAGATAACAGCTCCCTGGTAGATATGAGAACAGCAATGAGTAGTAAAAATCCATAGTATATATCCAAGGCCAGCTAACCCAAGTCACAACTCCTTGTTCAAGAATAACGTTTTAAATGGTTATGGAATTACTTGCAATGTGCACAGTGTTATTTAGTGATACAAACTATACGATCTTGACAGAATCCCTTCAATAAAGCAAAAGCCCTGGAATACCCCTTTGCTTCAGGACAATCTTTCAGGATTATGTAAAATAGTTCCACCTGGAGAAATAGATAGAATTTTTTCAACAAGGGTCAAAGGCACTTTCCAAACCCAAACAGATATGAGAAACGAATTTCAGTGCAGAATTCTGCTGGATCAGCACTATTAACTGATTCATTTTGAAAAATGAAAAATTTTTTCCCATGACAGTATCCCTTTAACATATTAAATATCTGGAATAAAAAGTATGAAACAGAGTTGGATAAAGCAATATTTCAGTGTATAATACCAACATTTTAAGCAGTGGAGCAGAATGTGCCATAGCTGTTTATTTTAAAATGTAATTTTGTGGCAGCAATATCTGTTTACAGCTGTTATTGAATACATTAGTGAATACTTGTACTTCCAAAGAGTGAAGCTGAGGTAAACTATTGCAACTATTCAGTGTTGAAATGTCTAACCCACTGAGTAAACACTTTTAGGTGAGTTGGCTGGAGCACTGAGACCTCTGGAAGAACTAATGTGTGACTGAGTTACAGTAGAGTTGCATAATCCTTCTGAAAGCTGCAAGGACAAAAGTATTATTAAAACATATATCTTATTTTACAGTGCTGAAAGGCTGTTACCTTAAAATGTTGACAGGGAAAGGGTTAAAGGGATAACATTTTCACATAACTACACCTATTAATATCCTGTTATGGTTTAGACATTTAGGGAGTTGTTTACTAAAATTCTAAACAACCTATTATTTAATAATATTTCTAAAAAATAAGATAGAAAAAAACCTTCAAATTAGATTTTTTGAGCAAAAACCAGAATCAAACACCCCAAAACTCCCAAAATTTGTGGAGGTTAAAAACATCTTAAAATGGTTAAAGGGACAGCTGCCACTGATTTTTACATGAATTCGACAGGTTTTAGATGGAGTATTTTCAGATTCAGACTTTTAGCAGCTTATTTAATAAATAACCCCCTTAGATTTCAAATATTTATTAATGGACTTATTTATCAGAAAATCTGTGAGGTTTGTTTTTACTTCGAATAAACTCAAAATTTTACAAAAACTTGAATTTTACTTATTTATCAAACAATCCAAATGTAAAAAACTTGATTGAATATAATTTTTGGAGTTTATAGGCTTTAAAAACTCAAATTTGTGAGTTTACAAACTCGAAACTCAAATTTAAAAAAAAGACTTGAATTTTGCCTAGGACAAATCCCAATCTACATGACCTCACCCGCTTTTAGATGCTGATTTTTTAAATTCGAGTTTTTGAGTTTTTTTGCTTAATAAATACCAAACATTTGAGTTTTTGAAAATATCATTAGAATTCGTTTTTGTACAAAAAAAATTAAATTTGAACCTTGATAAATTACCCCCATATAAGTTCAGTGGATCCCTCTACTTAACTTGTTTCTTCTGACATTCCATGCAACATTTTTGGAAAGGGGCATGTTTATCAGTGTAAGTGAAAAACAAAAATACAGTGTACTACGGCACTTTATATGCACTACTTCAAAATGTAAAAAACAGCAAATTTATAAAACTTATGAGCAGCTCTTGATTAAAAAATATTATAAAAATATAAGAATCTCGCATAGCTACAGTAGTTTGCTGCATCGATTCTTACAAAGTTTTACTACTTATGACAAATGACCACACAAGTTTACTAGACCTATGGTGGTTTCTTCCCAAACACATCAATGAACTTTGCAAAGCCCACAGAAGTACATGACTTTGGTGGAAATTCCACTGTAACCAAGAGCCTTTACTTGAGAATTTGTGCCAACAGGGGCTTTATGTGTGTGTAAAATTATAAATATGGTCTCATATATTAACCAGCCATTTAGCCATAAACATCTAGGGATGCTTTAACCCTCTCTGCATGGCAGCCATTCCCTCTCTCTTTGGTCTTTGTCTCTGATCTAAGTAGGCTTCACCATTGTTTTAGTTTCTTCTCCATGTCTCCCTGGGTATGCACAATGCAAACAAGTTCACACACTTCTTCAATTGTAATGAAAAAGAAAAGAAAAAGAAAAGAACCTTGTTTTGTAACTGTATCAAATACTACACCTCTGTAGTTCAACCACTTCTCTCCAAATATAGTTTCAATTTGTTGTATAATTTAGAAAGGGAAACCCTTAATTGTTACAGTAGTCCGAATTGAAACTATGTTGGTAATCTTTAAAATGAACTGATAACACCAGATTAACAAATTACAATGTTGCTTATTGTTAAAGTCTAGTGAATCTGACTCCTCTCTACTGGATATGACTGACTCCTCTCTACTGGATATGACAAGTCATATGCAACATTCGCCTTCAAACACCTTTTAATAATAGTTCTAATAAAGAAAACACTTTACAATTGGTATCATTTGTTATTTTATTCCAGTTTAACCCACACGGTCGATAACCAATTGAACTAAAGATTAGGAGTTAGTTACTCCCTATTCAATCACTTATAATTTAAGGTGTCGTTTATTTTATAAGGATTCCAGTTCATTCAAAAAAATTTCATTAAATTCACTCTCAATATTCTTAATCAATTTAACCAATGAAAGGCTTACTATTGTAATTCATTAATATAAAGTGACCTGTGCAATTGATTCAAAGTTGAATAGTTCTAATGTGCTCTAATTAATAAAGTGCCATGTGCAATCAATTAGTTTACCATTCCATTTAGTGACTTGTGCATAAATTAATTAAAATCTAGGAGTTAATCACTATGGTCACAATTAAAAAACCTCCTGGTTATCGACCTCTTGATTAAAAATTGAGAAAAGTGAAATTGTATAGAGGGTGGAGTTGCTCCCAAGATTGTAACTATAGTTTTTTCTAAGTCCCTAGGAGCACCACAAAGAGGTAGAACGACAGGACTTCTTCAATTGTGTCTTCTCTAATTTTTCAAAGCCAAACCACATATAAGCTTTCTAAAACCTGATAACAATTGAATCCCTTGCTTTCTAATGATAACAACATGGTAGTTGTCAACCTGCAAAGTTTCTATTTTGTAGACAGACCCAAGGCAGCATGTGAGCCACTAGAAAGAGGCTATAAAACTCAAGAATGTAGGCAAAGTAGAGGCCAAGTAAGGCCCATGGGCCTTAAAGAGATACTGACAGCAGAAATTATGCCTTTTTTACATCTATCATAATATTGGCTTTGCTATTTATAATTTTGCCATAAAGTATTTGCCCAATGCTTTTACATTACCTTTCTGACTCCCTGTGTTCATCTATGAGGGGGCTGCCATATTTGTGCAGCAGGAGTCCATTAGCATTAGAAACTTTAACTGACAGACTGAGATGGGACAGTCAGGTTGGCAAAACAGTCAGGTTTACGAACTTCAACTAACAATTACATACAAAACAAACCTCTCAGCAAAAACAATCAGCATAACCTATAGGTAACTTTTAAGGTACATTCATATTTTAAAATGTAGTTTTTTAAGTGTCAGTGTCACTTTAAAAGTTGTAGGACCTCTGTGGAGAAGATTAGCCATTAGAGCTTATTGGTCCAGAGATGGCTAGGATGACTAATTCCCAATGAGTAAGCTCAAGGAACAATCAAATGGAGGTAAACTTAAAGAAGAAGGAAAGACAAAATCACTTGGGGGCACATTTACTAAGCTCGAGTGAAGGATTCGAAGAAAAAAACTTCGAATTTCGAAGTTTGTTTTGGGGTACTTCGACCATCGAATAGGCTACTACGACCTTCGACTTTGATTCAAATGATTTGAAGTAAAAATCGTTCGACTATTCGATAGTCGAAGTACTCTCTTTAAAAAAAACTTCGACTACATACTTCGCCACTTTAAACCTACTGAGGTCCAATGTTAGCCTATGGGGACCTTCCCATCAGTTTTCTAAGCTTTTTTTGATCGAAGAAAAATCCTTTAATCGATTAAAATCCTTTGAACCGTTCGATTCGAAGGATTTCATCGTTCGATCGAACGATTTTTACTTCAATCGATTGTAGGATTTGCGCAAAATCCTTAGAATTCGAAGGATTTTACTTTGAGGGTTTATTAACCCTCGATATTCGACCCTTAATAAATGTGCCCCTTGGTGTTGACAAAGTTAGGCACCCTAAATGATTTAACTACATACCTGATACCCCGAACCTGTGCTCCTGTTAGTATAAAACTTCCCAGGCCTGGGGTTCTTCTCAGCGATCTTCTTTCTTCAAAATCCTGGGGACAACACATGCACAGTCAAATGAAAAGGCCAGTAGTGATGGGCGAATAAATTCACCTGGCACAAATTCGCAGCGAATTTCCGTGTTTCACTGCCGGCGAGTGAAAAATTCGCCCGCATCAATATCTGATTTTTGCGTTTTTTCCGTGAAAATGTCAGAATGTCACGATTTTTTCGTGAAAACTTTCAAAGTTCACGATTTTTCTGTGAAAACGTTTGGATTTCACAATTTTTTTCGTCAAAACCCCAAATGTTCCGAATTTTTGTGAATTTCCGATTTCATGATTTTTTGCAGTTTTGTGAATTTTGCGGGAAATTCACAAAACGGGGGCAGTCTTCTGCTGATAGGAGCGCCAGTATCAGGTAAGTGATTACAATCACTGGGGGTTGTGCCTTTCCTTCTCCTTTAAAGGAGCTGGAAGCTATATTGAAAGTCTATAAAGTAAGTTACTATACAAAGACCTCTTAGTCTTTAAATGTCAGTTTGTTAAAGAAGCTCTCTGACTTTAAGACTGAAGGAGGGCAGTACATGGTGCAAAGTGCAATTTTCAGATGCAAATTGTAATATTTATTTTATTTTTATTAGCATCCAATTGTCTTAAGCAAATCAGTATTGCCTATTGACACAACTCAGGAAGTACTATTACATTCATACTGGTGGGAATAAATTCATTAGAACAAGCTGGCCAGGCCCATTGCTACTTCCAAATTGTCCCAAGCAATATGTGCGGAAGTGCCTTTTGTAAATGGCTTACAGTTTGCATCCATTTAAGCACTTTGCATTTATACGATAAAGTACAACTCTTATGGGACCATTCTACAGAATTCCAGGATCCCAGTCTCCCCTGATAAAACTGTAGTTGGGTTTTAGGTTTGTCCAGTGTCAACAGGTGAGCACTACACAAGGGATGTATTACTGTCAGCAGTGTTACAGGTAATGACCACAAGCTATTCAATGACAATATAAATAAATGGGCTACAAGAAAAAACAAGTTAGTAGCTGCATTCTCATGTCAACATCACACCAATAACACTAACAGTAACTGATGTGGGTACTTATATATATATAAAAAAAAAACACAACAGTGGCAAATGACAAGGTAGCAGATTTTGTGGTTGGATGGAATGTTGAGAAATACCTAGCAAACTGGAACCGCATGGTGCTGGATAAAACAGATTCAAACAAGCACAATGTTTCCCTTTCAGCTGGAAATATTCATACATACTGTAGCTATAATGTAAATATAACTTTTGAGAGTTAATCCCAAAGTACTGTAGAGTTCTGTACCATAGATAACACGAGCCATACTTTTTTACAACCTCAGATATGCATGACAAATGAATTTATTAAAATTACTATGGTGCAACATGGAACCTATTCTTTGCATGTTTTGTGAATTGCAGTAGATGTGGTTTGTAAGCAAATCATATGATACAGTACCACACAGGAGGATTATAAAATATATAAACTACGGCAAGGAAAGACTTTTTTTCTGTGGCTAAAAATTCAGTGTGTGGAAGCTTTGTATTGTTAGAAACTGGATTTGTGTAACTGGGGACTGCAGTAGTGGAGTGGAGACTTGCATGTGACACCTAAGCATATTGTTAAGCCATCTGTAGTGGATAAAATTTAACACTGTTCTGCAAGAAATCAAATGATGCTCAAAACAGCTATAAATAACGTAATGGTATTTTTGGATAAAGGTCCCTTCTGTTATCGCTTCCCAGACCAAGGATCACTTTGATGTAGTTTAATATATTGCAATATATGGGCAAACAATCCCTGTTTTGTTTAAAGCATAGGGCATTTTTGGTGGTGCTATAGTGGTAGTGGCTTAATGTACAAAATGACTCAATGTCCTTCATATATTAATAATGCGTGAGTGCAGAGAACCTCTTCCCTTTATCTGTATGAATTTTGTGGTCACCCCCACCTAATGGTGTAAAATGAAGTGTTGAGCACAATGTTTCCTTTTTGCTACAAAGTGTAATGTAGTCGCTCCCTCACTGGTGAAGTCAGAGATTCTGGGGCATGAAGCACCGTTGCTTTCTAAAACAGGTGATGCACAGATTCCCTGGAAAGCAGAGAGACTTCAGGGCAAATTACTTGAGTGGCTGGCAAATACATCATCACTGGCAAATTTTCGCCACTCAAGTAATTTGCCCTGAAGTCTCTCTGCTTTCCAGTAAATTCACTAGGACAACCCCAGTTATCTATAGTGCGAAGTTGCCTCCAGGGTGACGAACACTGGCGAATTTTCGGTAGTGGTACTTCGGCAATCAAAGCGAAGATGCGCTAGCATTGTCTAATTTGCATACGGCGAGAAAAGATAAAGTTACCTGTACGTATATGTTGCATCAAATACATTACATTACACAAGTCCAGGGAACCTTAATAAATAAAATATAGTTGTTATAATGCCCTACGCATGAGCCCATTGTATAGGTTATGTTCCATATGTTAGAAGATGGAGGGGGGAACCCAGTTACCCAAAAAAATTTACGGACCTTTGCAGGCTATCACTCAGAAAAAAGGAAAAGACGCCATTGTTTTTTGCACTAAAAATTGAGTCCTATGCACGCCATTGCACTTCGCCTGGTTTGAGCTGGCGAAGGCAAGTCTGGCGAATGAGGTAACGTTCAGTAAAATCTAGGGATGCACCAAATCCACTTTTTTGGATTCGGCCAAACCCTCGAATCCTTCGCGAAAGATTCGGCCAAATACCGAACCGAATCCGAACCCTAATTTGCATATGCAAATTAGGGGTGGGAAGAGAAAAACATTTTTTACTTCCTTGTTTTCTGACAAAAAGTCACACAATTTCCATTCCCGCCCCTAATTTGCATATGCAAATTAGGATTTGGATTCAGTTTGGCCAGGCAGAAGGATTCGTCCGAATCCGAATCCTGCTGAAAAAGGCCGAATCCTGGCCGAATCCCAAACCAAATCCTGGATTCGGTGCATCCCTAGTAAAATCCACATCTTAGTGAATTTGTGTTACGTCCATTCACGAAAATTCGCCTGGCGATAGAGTGTGAAGCAACGCTAGTGTCTTTCTCCTTCGCTAGCGAAGTGACACCTGCGCCCGTTGGGAAACCTGGACAGCAATCTCGGGCCCCCAGTCCGACCCTACAAGGGCATTGATATTCATACCATATTGCACTGAAAGAAATCACTTCCTTCATGTTCAACCCTTTGTTTATGTACAGTATGTTGTATTAACATTCTTCAGAATTTTCTTTCCTGAAATCCTGCCTTCCTCTGGCATAACCTGGCTAAATCTAAGCAGAAGTACTTCAGTATAAAAAAACATAAATAAAAACTTTCAGAGCAACATAGACAACATGCAATAAGATATACTGTATAATGGTGCAAAATGATGTCTTTAAAGATTCAAATGTCCTTCTTTTTGCTTTTTATAGGTTGGTTGCCATTTGGAAGGACTTTTGAGGTAAACCTGATAATGATTTATAAGAGTTTTCACCTCAACTTACTTGGAGGAATCATCTGAGTGAAGGTTTGAATCTGAATAGCTGTTGTTTTTTTCAGCGGTATTATACGTTTTCTTTAGTACTTAAAGAAAAACTAAACCCTAAAAATGAATATGGCAAGAAATGCTATGTTCTTTATTCTAAGCTTATTTAACCAACTGAGAGGTTCAGCATCTCTATAGGAGTAATGTTCCAGGCCTTCGACATTGTCCCAGGAGTTTCCCATCATGGATTTTGTTAGGAGTGAGTGTGACATGCACATGCTCAGTGTATTCGAGCTTAAGGGTTGTCACAAATCATCAAGCAGAAATTGAGGTTTGCATATCATGTAAGCTGATGCTAGTGATTATTAAATTCTGACCCTACTTGTACTGGTTTCTGAGGTGTCGTGTACCAATTATCTGTTTTATCAATAAGCCTTATATTGTGATATTTATGGTATAAATATTCTGTATATTGTGAGTGGGTCCTTAAAGGGCATATAAAGGCAAAAAAATAAAATCCCACTTTTACTTTCTTTAATGAAAAAGAGA
Source organism: Xenopus laevis (assembly GCF_017654675.1). Lineage (NCBI taxonomy): Eukaryota > Metazoa > Chordata > Amphibia > Anura > Pipidae > Xenopus > Xenopus laevis. Next base: position 43,891,667 of record NC_054372.1, read on the forward strand.
CCTATCTCCAATATACTTTAAATAAAAAAAGTGTACCGTTTTTATAAGAAACCTGACTGTATGCAGTGAAATTCTCCCTTCATTTACTGCTGTGGATAGGAATTGTCAGATGGCCCCTAATTGCTAAGCAGGGAAACAATCATACTTATGAACAGCAGGGGGAGCCCCCGCCTTACATCCCAGCCATGCAGAACTAAAGCAGCTTTGTTTATGACGATCCCTAAGATGCATAGACCACACTGAGCATGTGCACAGTCTTAGTCTTGCAAAGATGTGACCCCCTGTAGCCAACTTTGAAAGCATAAATTATTTGTTTGATTAGGCTTGTAGTGCAGTAAGTTCATGTTTATCATTAGTATACAAAATACAGCATTTCTAGCCTTATTCTATTTTAGACTTTACATGCCCTTTAAGCTCAATAAGTGAAAGCAGCAGAGAGCATGTGCAGTGAATCAGCAGAAAATAAGATGGAGAGTTACTGTGGGCATCTTTGGAGGTATAGATCTTTACTACTAAAGGGCTGTGGTTGTCCAAACATAATTTAAACATTTCTGCCCTACTTCTTTAGTTAAGCTTTAGTTCTCCTTTAAATGTATTAAACAATGCTGTACATTATACTACCATAGAAACTAAATAGAGATTAAAAGGTCCAGCACTTAAAATAATTTGGGATTTTTTAATATACTGTGTATGCCATGTGCTTATTGTATCCAGACATTTATAGGCCAACTTTCAATGTCTGTGCAGGAAGATCATCAGATTTAAACCAGCACAGCACTTTCTAACAGATTTATGGAACAATTGTTTAAATTATGTTTCTGTTCGTATACCATGCACTTATAATTTGGAATGTTCTAAACAGTCTAAAATAATAACATTTGAAGCAGAACTCAAAACGTGCACACAGAACTGTAATTGCATTATCATTCTCAGTAGAAATAGTCAGGAAACTGCAGAGCACATCCTGGAACAGTACAATATGGCAAGCAAATGTCTGAGCATGCTGCTAATAAATATCTAACAATGTACTTATTTTGAAAATCATGTTTATAATTTTTCAGTAACCACCGGGAAAATTGGTCATTTAGTGAATGAAGATAAAAGGGGGATGTGGTGTTTTGATTAAAGCCATAGAAAAATTATTATAGTTTATCTGAACCAGTTGTGGATGCTATTTAGTAGAACATATATATACTGGTGCCCCTTTATGGATTGGTTGAATACCAACCATTATGGCAGCCACCAAACACATAAAAAGGACAGCTTGTCGAAGGGCTGATTACTAATTATTTCCAGTTTGTGCCATGTGCACATTATTACTAAGGGGAACTAGTGTTTCCTTACTTGCTATGCAATGAGTTCTGCACGGTGGTAATAGATTTTGGTTGAAAACAATAAGATCTATTGCCAAACATACTGCATCTGAGAAACAGAACCATGATTAATTTATATACACCTGAAACATGTCAGTATCAGTTTAACATCTAACTGACAGCAGCACAGGCTATGCGTATGTACTGTGTTCTCAGTTTTTGTTTTGACAATAGCTGTAAAGTTTTGTTGAAAATTTTTTATAGCTCTTGGATAAATTTCCCCCCATTTCCTTTCTAGTATCTACTGTACTAGGGGTCATTTATAAAGACAGCATTCCAGAGAACTGTATCGGCAGACACATGCCAGTCCTGTCCTTACCACCTGCCATAGAACAGGTGACAGCCCTCATAAATACAACATAGCCTGTTTTCTGCAGCGGTGTATTTAACAGGGCGGAAGACACGTATATGTCACCACTACCTATAAAATCCCGTTGTGACCTGTGGTCATCACCACTCCATAACCTGCATATCTGGGTAGGAAGGAGGTGTGAGGGGGTATGCCAAATTATTTCCCCCATGCCTTCCCTCATGAATGCAGAGCTGCCAAATATAGACAGTGCTGTATTCATTGGGATGGCCTTATATCTATGTGCTTTAAGAAGACACATGGCAAAGCAGGAAGGTAGTGTTCAAAAGAATGGAAGACTTCACCCATGTTTTTGCACAGTGTTTTCATGTTCCTAAATGACCCCTAGTGATTCCTTTTCTGCTGGTCCAATGCTTCAATGCTTCAATCTAATTTTCTCTACCAAACAATCAATAATATCAGAATTAAATAAAGGTTTCCCTTGTGTCTGCCTCTTTGGGGCCGCCGAGTCATTTTGGAGGCTGAATAAATATTTCTTTGTATTCTCCCACCCACTTCAACCCTCAGTATAATGTTCTTACCCTTTTCTAGAAGAAATGAGACACAGGCACTAATGAGGCACATCTGGAGTTTATTCTACAGAACTCTTTTTATTTTCTATAATGAACTGCTGATTCCAGGAATAGGTAGGGGGAGGCAGTGAGGTCAAGATCAAATCCACAAATCATTGGTTAATCTTTTTTATATTAAAAGAACAGGAAGACGCAATATGTGGATATAACAAATTATTGCTGGTATCACCTTCTGTCCTCATTAAACATTAATAATGCATTATTAATAATGCAAAAGTGTAAATTAATTCATGTAATGCAATTTATGGATATTGTGAAAACATTGCAGTTTCTGGATGATTCAGATTGCATGATTAAGGTCAAGTTGTGGTACATAAAATACATATTTTATATGCTGAGGAAATAGATAACCCTTTCTATCTAAATAATGCTGTCAATATTTAGGACATTACTTCTCAACTTGAAATGCTCTTCTTCCCTTCCCATCACCACATTTATCAAAGCGCCTGTTTTTGACAACAATCGAATCAAACACTGGAAATATATATTCTATTCCCATTAATTCCACCAATTATCTGGAAAACATCAGAATAGGTTGTGCTAAATCACCAAAATGACATTTTTACAAGGGAATTCATGCCTTGGGATCTGGTTCTAGAGAGAAATCCGGGAAACTCTGGTCTCCTGTGGATTCATGGGGTTATACAGCATTTCTGGAGGATTAAATAACTCTTACCCATACCTTAGATGTCAGGATACTGTTTGAAGTCGAGAGTCACGGGGTTAATCTTGTATTATTCAAGCAGGGTTCTTAAACATTCACGAAAATATCCAATAAATCAAGTGAATCTGCCCTGAAAATATTTAATACCTGTAAAGGACACTTTATAAATGTGAGTATTCCCCAGCCCACTGTTTTATGTGACTTACTATATAACAGTAATTGCTTTGCACTGTGGTTTCCCAAAACTGTGCTAACCTAATAAAGAAAAGTGTATTGCTACAAAAGAGGAAGAATCTACAGCAACATCTGAAAATGGTAAAATATTGAGTTGGATTTTCCTTTGTGGTGTCAGGACCATGGCATTCTCGGCTAGAGCTTGTATCAAGCAAAAAACAAAGACAAAGGCTGTTTCTAGAACTATAAATTCAGCACATAGAATTTTGCAACTTTTACAGTGTTCAGTAAAAGCCCAAATCAATGACATAATACTCTAAGCAAAGCTGAAATGTATTTAGACCTTTTATCTTTCAAGCCTGGAAACCATTACAGAAGAGCCAGTTTTAGGGTAGGGCAGGGGGGCATTTCTCCAGGGGATGAAGGTACAGAAGACAACGGTAAGATATTTACAATGTATATGTAGCGCTTTAGTAAATTGAGTGCACCTTACTCTACTATAGGCTTCACTCCTAGTACATATGCTCCAGATGAGACCTTAAAAACCTTAGGGAGTGAGCCTTCGCAGCGAGGTGGAAGTAGGGGTAGTGCAACTGTAACTGTAATCAGGGTGCAAATAATTGGGCGCCAGTGGTTCTTATAACTTAACCAAATAACAGATTTATTGAGCACAGTATACAATCCTCAGTGGAGTGTACATAAATGAGAACATTGCAGGTTCATACAATACATTGAATAGGCAGTACTCACAACACCTTTGGTCAGTATAATTCTCCTCAGAGATAGGAACAATACATGCAGCTTTGAGGAGGTACACCCAGCTTTCAGCCTTTTCCCTAAGTGGAACCTGAGGAGAATCTATCTACCCTAGGTCTGTACACTTAGGCCCTACTTCTGGGCAATGAGTACCCTGGGATCTTAATCCCACTACAATCCTCGTAGGAGCCTCAAACTGCTCAACTAAATAATCTAACTGTCTGTCACTCCTAGAGTGACCTATTAAAGATATAAACTATACTAACTAGACTCTATTTAAGTTTAGGTTCCACAGGGGTCCTGTCTGCTGACTCAGACCAGGACTAACACAAAATGGACCCTGAAAGCATGGCTTCAGAAGCTTTTATACTCTAGCACAGTGCCATCTGCTGGTCACTGTGAGAAGTAGCAAGAGTCAACAGTACCCCTCCCAACTGTATTTTAGGACCCAATTAGGTGTCCATAACATGGAGAGACTGCCTGCACAAAATACTGGGGTGGCTATTTTACACATCCCTACATATACATTAAGGATGTCCAGGTGGCAGCTTTTCAGTTGTTGTTAAACTGTTGTTCCAAACATTACCCTGACAGCGTAGTTCACAAAGGAGTTTGAAATCATGAGACCTCAGTATTGTCTGACAGTTGCTTGTATTCACTAGGATCAAACACCACAATGGATGCTTTATCCATATAACATGCAATCTCCTGCCTTGTGTAACATTATTATTAGCTCAGAATTGGGAGCGGTTGATAGAACAGACAGGAACACCTTCTTTTCTGATAATGTATATAATCTGTCCCAACATGTGCTGCCGTCCAGATAGATGTTAGAAGAAGATGAGCTTGGACACTTTTATCATGGCATGGTTCTTTAGGAATACTAGCAGCTATGCACAGACATTGCTAATGGTCAGGAGATTACTATGATGTTTGGCGTGGTCTTGAATACTGTACATACATTGCTTGTAAGATGATCTCCTTCTCAGTATATATCCTTTGCAGCTAATCTATGTAGGCTGATTTGAAACAGTTTGGTGATTTTATTAGAAGCCTAAACTTTGGTAACATAAGTGGATAAAAAAAGTTCTTTATTCTTTACATTATCATAGATATCATCAGACCTCTTGTCTGGACTAACAGGCAAGCATTAGCCATGACTTGTGCAGATTTTTTTTGCAAATGCCGAGCTCTTAAGTCAAACTTCTGATCTTTGGAACTGACTAAGGGGAGAAAATGAAATAATATTTATTATGCAGGCTGTATAAATGAAAATAGATTTTATAAGGTTTCTTGGGTGGATAAGAGAGCATTGAGAGTGGGGGATTTTTTTTTTCTAGAATTACTAACGCACACCATAGATTTCAATAAGATGTAATACAGATATTCTCACATGGTGTTAAAATGGTGTTAAAAATAAATGGTTCCGTAGAATTATCTGCCAGGTCAGAAAGACACAGGGGCAAATTCACTAAGCGCCGAAGCGCCGAACGCTAGCGTTACTTCGCTAGCGTTTGGCATTTTCATTACTGCGCAAATTCACTAACGAACGCTGGCGTAGTTTCGCTAGTGTTACTTCGCACCCTTACGCCTGGCGAAGTTTCGCTAGCGACGTAACTACGCAAATTCACTAATGTGCGCAGTGTACTGAACGCTACCTTTTACGCTAGACTTCCTTCGCCACCTCAGACCAGGCGAAACGCAATAGAGTAGATAGGGATTGCTTCAAAAAAAGTCAAAATTTTTTCTAAGTCCCAAAAAACGCTGGCGTGTTTTCTACATTATGGGTGATAGGCTGAAAAAGATCGAAAATTTTTTTGGGGCTCCCCTCCTTCCCCCCTACATTTCCTGACTCATGGCAACTTACCTAGACAGTGGGCACATGTTTAGGGCAAAATAAAAATTTTATTTGATGTTTTGAAGCTTTTCTAGCCATTTGTAGTGCTGATACGTATTCCTCCATTGAAATTTGAATTTGGCGCCCTATGCAAATTAGCCTTCGCTAGCGTAACTTCGCTTTACTTAGCGAATCAACGCTAGCGCAACTTCGCAACCTTACGCTACCCCTGAGCGCAACTTCGGATTTTAGTGAATTTGCCCCACAGAGTTGATCTCATTAGTATTCATCCACCTGCATACAAAGGCAGTCGTATGAAGCAGGATACTTTCCAGGAGCAGGGGGCAGAGTTGATGGAGGGAAATGTATCAGTTTGCACATCAGGCAAAAAAAGAGGAGCTGGACTATAGCTAAAACAGGTACAGGTATGCTTTATCCAGAAACCAGTTATTCAGAAAGCTCTGTATTGCAGGAAGGATATCTCCCATAGTTCTCTTTGTAATCGAATTTAAATTTTTTAAAATGACTTCCTTTTCCTCTGTAATAAGAAAACAGTACTTTGACCTTGATTCTAAGATAAAATTAATCCTTAAGGGAGAAAAAATAATTGTGTATTTTTAATGTTTAAATGATTTTAGTAGAATGATGGGGGCAGATTTACGAAAGGCGAAAAGTCGCCAGCGTCCACTTCACACCCAACGCAACAGACAACACTAACTCACTAATATGCGGAGTTATTATTAATATTCACTAGAGATCTTGCACTCGGGTTAATTTGCATATGGCGGGAAATTTAAAGATGTATGGACTTCTTTATGTTATATGTTGCAGCAAATACTTTACATTTACACTGTTAATTACACATGTCCAGGGAACCTTAATAAAGACCTGCCCTACACATGAGCCCACTGTAAAGTTAATGTTCCATATGTTAGAAAATGTATGGAGAAAACCGGTTACAAAAAAAATTAATTTTTAAGGACTTTTGCAGGCTATCGCCAGTGTCTTTTGAACTTCGATGCATTTTCTACTCAGAATATGATGTAAGTGACAGAAGATTGAGGAATAACTATGTACTCCATTGCACTTGCCTGGTGCATTGCCTGGTCTGAGCTGGTGAAAGCAAGTCTGGCGAAAGAGGTACGTTCAGTAAAATCCACATTATAGTGAATTTGCGGAGTACCATCCTTTCACCAGAGCAAATTGCCGCCTGGCGATAGAGTGCAAATGACCGCTAGCGCCTGTCTCTTTCGCTAGCGAATTTGCGCCTGCGTCCATAAGTAAATTGGTGATATCCCTGTGGTAACGCTGACGAATTGTCACTAGCTTTAGCCACTTCACCCTTTAGTAAATCTACCCCAAGGTATGGAGATCCATATTACAGAAAAGACCCCTTACCTGTAAAAACCCCTTTTTGGAAAGGGATGGACTTTCAGAGCTTGCCTAGATGGCAAGAAGTGGCATGGTTTGGTCCATTCTAATGGCCTGCTTTTAACTATCTCCCTTCCACATACCTTAAGAATTTGCATGGGTTGTTTAGGTTATGGTTATCTAAGAGGTTATCTATGCCATCACAGCTGGTAGAGCAATCATTTTTGTTTATGTTATTAAGCCTGTGTTCACACAGCTTCTTGCAGGTGGTGGTAGTGGCCTGCCTCGCTTAATTTTCCCACTGGCTGGCATGGCAGGTTGTGTTGGTGGTACTTGTGACATGCATTTTGCTGTTGTTTTTTTTTATATTGTCAGGTTGTTGAAACTTAAACTTATTTGTTTTTTACTGTTTATGTTTGAAAACATTTTCTTATTTGTTAATTAAACCATGGTCTACTTCAGTCCTAAGTGGACTACTTAACTCTGCCCTAGTAAGAGAAAATTAGAGGGAAATGGGAACATATAGGAAACAAAAACAGTGGAAAAATGATAGGTAAGGGACAGGAGAAGGAAAAAGAAGAAAAGGTAGAAGAGAAATGGAGAAGGAGAAACATGGGATTAGAAGAAAAAGGGAAGATGCAATGAAAGATTAAGACAAAGGAAAAGGGAGGATACAGAAAGTGAGAATTGAAGAGAGCAAAAAAAAGAGAGAATTGTGTGAATCAAGGAAAGGGTTTAGCTTTCTGATTTTTGGTGGAATATTTTATACCCATTTAGTGAGCATTATATGAAACCAAAACATATATTTACATGTGTATTTTCACTTTATAGAATATGTCATTAGACCTGCTTGACAGTAATGACATTTCCGTTCGATTACAATCAACGTAGTTGTGAACTTAACAAGTCCATAGGGATATTAAATGAGTTGCTCAGGGGCACAAGTAGTTTACGCAGACATCAAAGCTGAGCTTCTGTCAGTCCAGATATGCAGTACTCCTCATATGTGGATCTAAAATTGTTGTGCATCTCCCATTACTAGAACTTTAAGCACCTGAATCACAGTTATACAATACCTATGCATACAGAATGAAATACAATACGTTATTCCTTTTAAAAGTAGCAGTGTGTATTATGTGCCTGAACCCTAGGAAGAACATGTGGATAAAGTCACATGAGACCCAGTGCAGGCAGCTATCTTTAAATCATCTCAATGAGTCCCCAAAAAGCTATTTTAACAATAAAACTATAATCCTAAAATAATTCAGACCAGATGTACAGTGCAGGAATGTTGAATTAATGCCATATAGACCTGGAATGCCACCCTGTCTCCTACAGTTTTCTGTTGTTACAGCTGCACCTATGAGTTTATTACCCATTTGTATCAATTGGAGTGGCAAGATCTGCTGTTTCTGAGCTGCCCTTATACTTAACACGAGCAACAGAGGTTTTCACATGAGTGAATTAAATACAATTTTAAATCACATTATAAGATATATTAATGCAAAAAAAAACAAAAAAAACAGTTTTTCTAAATGAAAAGTGAGGGTTATTTAATACACAGATATTAGTATAACTTCCCCTGAAAAAACAAATTCAGCTGTTTTAGTAGTTATTATTTCTTAAAACATGTGGTAAAACACCACAGATCCAGTAATGTTTCTTTCACTTTCTTGTTAATCCTCTCTATTAAATAAGTTTCAGCATTGATGTACGTTTGAGTATTCTTATTTTCTAAGATACTTTAGGAGTCGGTGTAAAATCAACATAGTATTTTTAAAATTATTTATTCTTGAATGACTATAATGCGTGTCAATCACAGATTTAATGCACTTGATCAGACTAATGTTAAAATGTGTTCTACACTCTAGACCGCCTGGTGTAACCCACTGAAGTCAATAGGGATCATTTATAAATGCCTCAAAATGCTTGAGCACTTATGGGTGCAATTTTACAGAACTATTGAGTCTGGATATTTAATTTCAGCTTTTGCTTTGCTCCTTGCACTCATTTTGTACAATGACATGGGTCTACAGTAGAGATGTCGCGAACTGTTCGCCGGCGAACTTGTTCGCGCGAACATCGGGTGTTCGCGCTCGCCGGAAGTTCGCGAACGTCGCGCGACGTTCGCCATTTTGGGTTCGCCATTGTTGGCGCTTTTTTTTGCCCTCTCACCCCAGACCAGCAGGTACATGGCAGCCAATCAGGAAGCTCTCCCCTGGACCACTCCCCTTCCCTATAAAAACCGAAGCCCTGCAGCGTTTTTTCACTCTGCCTGTGTGTGCTGAAGAGATAGTGTAGGGAGAGAGCTGCTGCCTGTTAGTGATTTCAGGGACAGTTGAAAGTTTGCTGGCTAGTAATCGTTTTGATACTGCTCTGTTATTGGAGGGACAGAAGTCTGCAGGGGTTTGAGGGACATTTAAGCTTAGGTAGCTTTGCTGGCTAGTAATCTACCTTCTACTGCAGTGCTCTGTATGTAGCTGCTGTGGGCAGCTGTCCTGCTTCTGATCTCATCTGCTGACTGCTGCAATAACAGTAGTCCTTGTAAGGACTGCTTTTATTTATTTTTTTGTTGTTTTACTACTACTACTACTACTACTATAAGAGCCCAGTGCTATTAGTCTAGCAGTGTTGGGGAGTGGGACTGGTGTGCTAATCTGCTGCTCCTAGTAGTTCAGCAGCACCAACTTTAATTTTTTTTTTTTAATATTCATTTTTTTTTATTTTACTTTTTTTTATTTTACTACCGCTGTAGTAGTGTATAAGTTGACCTTTTAGGCATTATTTGCCCTGTAGGCATTTTTTGCCCAGTGTGTTATTCAACCAACTGCCATCTAGCTGTGTGACCTTGTTCACATTCTGTCTAAATATCCATAATATTACTGTCTCCAGAAAAAACACCGGAGTGACTTTTTTCAAGCAGCCATAATATATTTTACGTAATCCGTATCCACCGCTGTAGTAGTGTATACGTTGACCTTGTAGGCATTATTTGCACAGTGTTTTCTTCAACCCGCCATCTAGCTGTGTGAGCTTGTTCACATTTTGTCTAAATATTGATAATATTATCGTCTCTAGAAAAACCACTTGAGTTACTTTTTTTCAAGCAGCATTCATATATTTTACGTAATCCGTATCCACCGCTGTAGTAGTGTATACGTTGACCTTGTAGGCATTATTTGCACACTGTTTTCTTCAACCCGCCATCTAGCTGTGTGACCTTGTTCACATTCTGTCTAAATATCCATAATATTACCGTCTCCAGAAAAAACACCGGAGTGACTTTTTTCAAGCAGCCATAATATATTTTACGTAATCCGTATCCACCGCTGTAGTAGTGTATACGTTGACCTTGTAGGCATTATTTGCACAGTGTTTTCTTCAACCCGCCATCTAGCTGTGTGAGCTTGTTCACATTTTGTCTAAATATTGATAATATTATCGTCTCTAGAAAAACCACTTGAGTTACTTTTTTTCAAGCAGCATTCATATATTTTACGTAATCCGTATCCACCGCTGTAGTAGTGTATACGTTGACCTTGTAGGCATTATTTGCACACTGTTTTCTTCAACCCGCCATCTAGCTGTGTGACCTTGTTCACATTCTGTCTAAATATCCATAATATTACCGTCTCCAGAAAAAACACCGGAGTGACTTTTTTCAAGCAGCCATAATATATTTTACGTAATCCGTATCCACCGCTGTAGTAGTGTATACGTTGACCTTGTAGGCATTATTTGCACAGTGTTTTCTTCAACCCGCCATCTAGCTGTGTGAGCTTGTTCACATTTTGTCTAAATATTGATAATATTATCGTCTCTAGAAAAACCACTTGAGTTACTTTTTTTCAAGCAGCATTCATATATTTTACGTAATCCGTATCCACCGCTGTAGTAGTGTATACGTTGACCTTGTAGGCATTATTTGCACACTGTTTTCTTCAACCCGCCATCTAGCTGTGTGACCTTGTTCACATTCTGTCTAAATATCCATAATATTACCGTCTCCAGAAAAAACACCGGAGTGACTTTTTTCAAGCAGCCATAATATATTTTACGTAATCCGTATCCACCGCTGTAGTAGTGTATACGTTGACCTTGTAGGCATTATTTGCACAGTGTTTTCTTCAACCCGCCATCTAGCTGTGTGAGCTTGTTCACATTTTGTCTAAATATTGATAATATTATCGTCTCTAGAAAAACCACTTGAGTTACTTTTTTTCAAGCAGCATTCATATATTTTACGTAATCCGTATCCACCGCTGTAGTAGTGTATACGTTGACCTTGTAGGCATTATTTGCACAGTGTTTTCTTCAACCCGCCATCTAGCTGTGTGAGCTTGTTCACATTTTGTCTAAATATTGATAATATTATCGTCTCTAGAAAAACCACTTGAGTTACTTTTTTTCAAGCAGCATTCATATATTTTACGTAATCCGTATCCACCGCTGTAGTAGTGTATACGTTGACCTTGTAGGCATTATTTGCACACTGTTTTCTTCAACCCGCCATCTAGCTGTGTGACCTTGTTCACATTCTGTCTAAATATCCATAATATTACCGTCTCCAGAAAAAACACCGGAGTGACTTTTTTCAAGCAGCCATAATATATTTTACGTAATCCGTATCCACCGCTGTAGTAGTGTATACGTTGACCTTGTAGGCATTATTTGCACAGTGTTTTCTTCAACCCGCCATCTAGCTGTCTGAGCTTGTTCACATTTTGTCTAAATATTGATAATATTATCGTCTCTAGAAAAACCACTTGAGTTACTTTTTTTCAAGCAGCATTCATATATTTTACGTAAGCCGTATCCACCGCTGTAGTAGTGTATACGTTGACCTTGTAGGCATTATTTGCACACTGTTTTCTTCAACCCGCCATCTAGCTGTGTGACCTTGTTCACATTTTGTCTAAATATTGATAATATTATCGTCTCTAGAAAAAACCACTTGAGTTACTTTTTTTCAAGCAGCATTCATATATTTTACGTAATCCGTATCCACCGCTGTAGTAGTGTATACGTTGACCTTGTAGGCATTATTTGCACACTGTTTTCTTCAACCCGCCATCTAGCTGTGTGAGCTTGTTCACATTTTGTCTAAATATTGATAATATTATCGTCTCTAGAAAAACCACTTGAGTTACTTTTTTTCAAGCAGCATTCATATATTTTACGTAATCCGTATCCACCGCTGTAGTAGTGTATACGTTGACCTTGTAGGCATTATTTGCACACTGTTTTCTTCAACCCGCCATCTAGCTGTGTGAGCTTGTTCACATTTTGTCTAAATATTGATAATATTATCGTCTCTAGAAAAACCACTTGAGTTACTTTTTTTCAAGCAGCATTCATATATTTTACGTAATCCGTATCCACCGCTGTAGTAGTGTATACGTTGACCTTGTAGGCATTATTTGCACAGTGTTTTCTTCAACCCGCCATCTAGCTGTGTGAGCTTGTTCACATTTTGTCTAAATATTGATAATATTATCGTCTCTAGAAAAACCACTTGAGTTACTTTTTTTCAAGCAGCATTCATATATTTTACGTAATCCGTATCCACCGCTGTAGTAGTGTATACGTTGACCTTGTAGGCATTATTTGCACACTGTTTTCTTCAACCCGCCATCTAGCTGTGTGAGCTTGTTCACATTTTGTCTAAATATTGATAATATTATCGTCTCTAGAAAAACCACTTGAGTTACTTTTTTTCAAGCAGCATTCATATATTTTACGTAATCCGTATCCACCGCTGTAGTAGTGTATACGTTGACCTTGTAGGCATTATTTGCACACTGTTTTCTTCAACCCGCCATCTAGCTGTGTGAGCTTGTTCACATTTTGTCTAAATATTGATAATATTATCGTCTCTAGAAAAACCACTTGAGTTACTTTTTTTCAAGCAGCATTCATATATTTTACGTAATCCGTATCCACCACTGTAGTAGTGTATACGTTGACCTTGTAGGCATTATTTGCACACTGTTTTCTTCAAACTGCCATCTAGCTGTGTGTATTATCGTTTCCAGAAAAACCAACTGAGTTTTTGTTGTTGTTGTTTTTTTAAAAATAATGCCAGGCAAAGGCAGGCCGCCACGCAGAGGCCGTGCTAGGGGCCGTGCTGCTATGCAATCCTGTGGCCCTAGCAAATTGCCCAGTTTTAAAAAGCCAATGACCCTGAACTCCCAAAATGCTGAAGAGGTAGTTGACTGGTATACACAGCACACCCCATCCTCTACCGTTTCTAACTTTACCACAACATCCTCCTCATCCTCCACTGCTATGGCCACCCCACGTAACACTTCCTCCACCACCGGTGCCCCTTCTTCACTGGAGTCAGAGGAGTTATTTTCCCATGAGTTTCTTGAACTGAGTAATGCGCAACCATTATTGCCAGAAGAAGATGAAGGAGATGAGGACCTTACACCAGATTTAATTCTGGCAGAGAACACGATAGAGATGGACATAATGAGTGATGAGGAGGAGGTCCCCGCTGCTGCTTCCTTCTGTGATGTGTCAGAAGAAATTGATGCATCTGAGGAGAATGATGATGAGGAGATTGATGTTTTGTGGGTGCCTAGTAGAAGAGAGCAAGAGGAGGGTAGTTCAGATGGAGAGACGGAGAGTCAGAGAGGCAGTAGGAGAATAAGACTTAGAAGAAGCAGGGAGGACAGCCCGCAGGGATCAGTAGGGCAACAACATGTATCGGCACCTGTGTTCAGCCGGCCAACGCACCCGCCATTGCCGCCAATGCCGCCAACTTCTACTGTTACCGCCAGATCGCACACTTCCAAAAAGTCAGCAGTGTGGGATTTTTTTAATGTGTGTGCCTCTGACAAAAGCATTGTAATTTGCAATGAGTGCAGTCAGAAACTGAGCCTTGGTAAGCCCAACAGCCACATAGGTACAACTTCTATGCGAAGGCACATGAGCGGCAAGCACAAAGCACTTTGGGAGCAACACCTCAAAGGCAACAGGCAAACTAAAAGCCACACTCCTTCTGGTCCAGCATCTTACTGCTCTACCTCTGCTCTCCTTGACCCGTCTGAACCACCCTCCACTCCGCCTTCCACCTTGACCACCTGTTCCCATTCCCAGTCATCTGCCACCAGCCAAGTTTCTGTGAAGGCCATGTTTGAGCGTAAGAAGCCAATGTCTGACTGTCACCCCCTTGCCCGGCGTCTGACAGCTGGCTTGTCTGCACTCTTAGCCCGCCAGCTTTTACCATACCAGCTGGTGGACTCTGAGGCCTTCCGCAAATTTGTAGCAATTGGGACACCGCAGTGGAAGGTACCCAGCCGCAATTTTTTTTCTAAAAAGGGAATACCACACCTGTACCAACATGTGCAGAGCCAAGTTACCGCATCTCTGTCACTTAGTGTTGGGCCAAAGGTCCATATGACTACTGACGCATGGTCCTCCAAGCATGGTCAGGGCAGGTATGTCACCTACACTGCCCACTGGGGGAACTTGGTAATGGCTGGGAAGCAGGGAATGGGTAGCTCAACAACAACAGTGGAGTTGGTGTCACCGCCACGGATTGCACGCGGTTCTGCCACCACCTCTACTCCTCCATCGCTCTCTACCTCGTCTTCTTCCTCTTCTTCTTCTTACTCTGCTGCTGGGTCCTCCTTCTCCTCCTCCACACCTGTGCACCCCCAGCTCCCCCTAGGCTATTCGACGTGCCAGGTACGCCATTGTCACGCTGTCTTGGGGATGACGTGCCTGGAAAGCAAAAACCATACCGGATCTGTACTCCTGTCATCTCTGCAGTCACAGGCCGATCGGTGGCTGACCCCACACCAACTGCAGATCGGAAAAGTGGTGTGTGACAATGGAAGCAATCTGTTGGCAGCGTTGAGACTGGGCAATTTAACACATGTGCCCTGCATGGCACATGTGTTAAATTTAATAGTCCAACGTTTTGTCTCCAAGTACCCAGGATTCCAGGACGTTCTCACCCAGTCCAGAAAGGTGTCGGCCCATTTCAGACGTTCCTACACAGCCATGGCACGCCTTGCTGACATTCAGCAGCGCTACAACATGCCAGTCAGGCGTTTGATTTCTGACAGCCAGACTCGCTGGAATTCAACGCTCCTTATGTTGGAACGTCTGCTGCAACAACAAAGGGCCGTCAACGAGTACCTTTTTGAACTGGGTGGTAGGACTGGATCTGCAGAGCTGGGGATTTTTTTCCCCCGTTACTGGGTGCTTATGCGCGATGCCTGCAGGCTCGTGCGACCTTTTGAAGAGGTGACAAATATGGTCAGTCGCACCGAAGGCACCATCAGCGACCTAATACCCTTCGCTTTCTTCCTGGAGCGTGCCGTGCGACGAGTGACAGATGAGGCTGTAGACCAGCGTGACGAGGAGCTGGAAGCGCGCGATTTCTGGTCGGAATCACCAGAACGAACCCAGGCACCTGCTGCAACGCAGGGAGAGGTGCCAGAAGTGGAGTCAGAGGAGGAAGGTGGCTTTGTGGAGGAGGAGGAGGAGGACCAACAGGAGCAGGCTTCCCAGGGGGCTAGTGGTGACCTTTTGGGGACCCCTGGTCTTGTACGTGGCTGGGGGGAGGAGACCGTGGATGATGCAGTCCTTGATAATGAGGAAGCGGAGATGGATAGCTCTGCATCCAACCTTGTGAGAATGGGGTCTTTCATGCTGTCATGCCTGTTGAAGGACCCCCGTATCAAGAGGCTTAAGGAGAAGGACCTGTACTGGGTCGCAACGCTACTAGACCCTCGGTACAAGCATAAAGTGTCAGAAATGTTACCAACATACCACAAGTCCGAAAAGATGCGGCATTTACAAACCAGCCTGCAAAACATGTTGTACAATGCTTTTAAGGGTGATGTCACTTCAGGAACTCATCAACATTCCAGGGGCAGAGGTGCCAGTAATCCTGCCACGAGCGCACCTGCAAGGACAAAGCCCTTTGGCCAGTCTGTAACGTCAGACATGCAAATGTTTTTCTGTCCAAGGCAGCGCCACAACCCTTCTGGATCCACCCTCAAAGAACGCCTCGACCGGCAGGTAGCGGACTACCTGGCATTAACTGCAGATATCGACACTCTGAGGAGCGATGAACCCCTGGACTACTGGGTGTGCAGGCTTGATCTGTGGCCAGAGCTGTCACAATTTGCCATGAACCTCTTGTCTTGCCCAGCCTCAAGTGTGCTCTCAGAAAGGACCTTCAGTGCAGCAGGAGGGATTGTAACTGAGAAGAGAACTCGCCTAGGTCACAAAAGTGTCGATTACCTGACCTTTATTAAAATGAATGAGGGGTGGATCTCGGAGGGTTACTGCACGCCGGAAGACTTGTTCTGACTTCTATGCAGCTGTCCTTCTCTTCAAGCCTCATGACTCCACACACAGCTGTCCTTTAGCGTCCTCCTCCCTCCGCCACCATTACAAACTAGGGTGCAAACCCTACTGGTTTAATTTTTTCTGGCCTCTGTGCTTCAGTGGCTCCAACCAAAAAAACTGGGCAAACAATGTCTACAAGGTCAACGTATGGCAAAAAATGACTATTTTCAGCATTTATATGGCATATTTTTTCTGGCAACTGTGCTTCAGTGGCTGCGACCAAAAAAATGCATATTTTCAGCATTTATATGGCATAATTTTTCTGGCCTCTGTGCTTCAGTGGCTGCAACCAAAAAAATTTATATTTTCAGCATTTATATGGCATAATTTTTCTGGCCTCTGTGCTTCAGTGGCTGCAACCAAAAAAATTTATATTTTCAGCATTTATATGGCATAATTTTTCTGGCAACTGTGCTTCAGTGGCTGCGACCAAAAAAATGACTTTTTTCAGCATTTATATGGCATATTTTTTCTGGCCTCTGTGCTTCAGTGGCTGCGGCCAAAAAAACTGGGCAAACAATGCCTACAAGGTCAACGACGTTGACTTTGTAGGCATTGTTTGCCCAGTTTTTTTGGCCGCAGCCACTGAAGCACAGAGGCCAGAAAAAATATGCCATATAAATGCTGAAAATAGTCATTTTTTGCCATACGTTGACTCAACGTATATGGCAAAAAATGACTATTTTCAGCATTTATATGGCATATTTTTTCTGGCAACTGTGCTTCAGTGGCTGCGACCAAAAAAACTGGGCAAACAATGCCTACAAGGTCAACGTATGGCAAAAAATGACTATTTTCAGCATTTATATGGCATATTTTTTCTGGCAACTGTGCTTCAGTGGCTGCAACCAAAAAAACTGGGCAAACAATGTCTACAAGGTCAACGTATGGCGAAAAATTACTATTTTCAGCATTTATATGGCATATTTTTTCTGGCAACTGTGCTTCAGTGGCTGCGTCCAAAAAAACTGGGCAAACAATGCCTACAAGGTCAACGTATGGCAGTTGTTTAAAGAGAACAGTAGATTACTAGCCAGCAAAGCTACCTAAGCTAAAATGTCCCTCAAATCCCTGCAGACTTCTGTCCCTCCAATACAGAGCAGTATCAAGCAGATTACTAGCCAGCAAACTTACTATCATCTGTCCCTGAAATCACTAACAGCTCTCCCCCTACACTATCTCTTCCAAGCACACACAGGCAGATTTTTCAGATACATTTTTGCCCTTGATCCCCCTCTGGCATGCCACTGTCCAGGTCGTTGCACCCTTTAAACAACTTTAAAATCATTTTTCTGGCCAGAAATTTTTTTTTTAGATGTTAAAGTTCGCCTTCCCATTGAAGTCTATGGGGTTCGCGAACCGTTCGCGAACCGCTCGCATTTTTGCGCAAGTTCGCGAATATGTGCGTAACCGAGGGCGCGCGCGCGTAATTGTGCGTAAACGAGGTCACGCGTGCGTGGTCGTGCGCAAAGCACTTTGACTTCACAGAGCGCACCCACTTTTCAATGTTGTAACACTTGCCGGACCAGGGGTAGGCTGCATATAAGGTAAGTGCCTGGCGCCCCCAAGCTTTGCGCCCTAGGCACGTGCCTCTTTTGCTTGCCCTTAGTTCCGGCCCTGATGAGAAGTTATCATGTGGTCATTTTTTTAGATAACAATGGGGGCAGATATCCACTCATATAAATGTACAATCCCTGAGTGTTCTTCTGAGCACTTTTGAAATACCATTCATTATTTTTTCTATTAGAATTCCTGATATTAGCAGCTGGACACTGCAAGTATAATAATTGTGTAACAGCAGTGTCTTCTACTATTCTATCAAGGCAGGGGCTGGGCTGGTCACAATGGCAAAAGCTTCATTTACTGATGGGATGGTATATGTTCCCTTGCTTCATTGTACCTAGTTCAGCTGTTTGTTTTCATATTCTGTTATATCGCTAGTATTTATTATTCAAGCTTTTTAGTATGTAAATATGCTATTTATATAGTGAAGTTTTTCTCATAACATTATACATTAGAGCTTTAAAGGATTCCAGTGCCTCTAAAAAGAGTATTAGAAATAAAGTAAGGCCACAGCATACAGCGAGGATTACAAATCTTGTGCAACAGCACGTTTTGTACGATGCTACAGAATCTGATCCCCCCTTGGCTAGAAAGTAAAGTCGGATCAGATAAATTATGCTCTCTGCACTAGAAGAGTCGTAATTTTGATTTAAAAATAATTTAAGTTACCAGGAGCAGCTTTTTGCTGCCCATGGTAACCTGCAGGTTTCATTTCTCAACTTGCCTCATGGCAGCAGCGCCCTTGTCAATGAGAAAAAAAAAGTAATTCCGGCATCATCCATTTTTATCTTGTCGGATGAAGACACAGCATGCAGCATCTGATAGTCGTCTCATGTTGAGGAAATTGGATGGAAAATTTCAGTCCCATTATATTTTGACACATGCGACACTATCCGACTTAATGGATGCGATTTGTCGATCCGTCACCATCCTACAAAAGCGCTGGAGTGGAGTTTAGCCCTAAAGCATAAAAGGCAACCAATAGGTTAAGATTTTTGCCTGGGCTAAAGAGTGAAAGCACTTTGTTTGGAATGAAAAAGAGCCCTGTTAATGTCAATCATCATTAAATGCATATTTCTAAGCTTGGACAAATAGTCCTTGTGAAACAGCAACAACACATGCAGGCAGTTACAGTTCCGGCCTGAGGTGTATATATTCACAGGATTCATAATAGCAGTTCTGTTTGCCGCAGAAGAGAAGTAGCCTTAAATGTCCTTGAAAGAGACAGTTCTCCTCCATTATGATAGTATTTAGAGCCAAAATATGCTCTTTTTATGGGGAAGGTTTTCATAAATATCATTAGTAAAAGTAACTGGAACTATTTATTCTGCACAGGGTGCCTCACTTATCAGCATGTTTTGGTTTATTCTTCATCCATATGCATGCAGTAGATAAAGATCCTTCAACCACAGGATGTAACGAGACAGTGCCCTGGGCCAGACCCTGTAATGGAATAGGCTGAAAGCTTTATTGGCTTATCTTTCATTACCTTTAACAGGTAACTCCAGCCAAATATTTACATCATGAAAAAAATGTAAAGCTATAACACCTTTTCAATGAATTGTTATTGAAAGAAAGGATTTGCACTTACTGTAAATCCCTTTTCCATCAGTTCCAAAGGTAGCACTAACCATTGAGCGATCCCTGCCCCTCAGGTAGGAAGTTGCCACCCACAAATTGGTCCCTCCCTATAAAGGCGGCTATCCCTAAACAGTCTGTAGTATTTAGAAAAGCAGTATAGAAAAAAATACATCAATGCTGAAATAACTAATTATATATATATACACAAGGGAGGGAAAAAGCCTGCTGCCTTTGGGACTGAGGGAAAGGGGATTTACGGTAAGTATAAAAATTTTCTTTCCCTCATGTCCCATAAGGCAGCACTAGCCATAGAGAGATAAAAAAGCAGTACAAAAAATGGGGGGTAATTAAGAGAGAGCAAAGACTGTCTCCTAGGATACTGCCATATCCCACTTGTAGTGTTTAACAAATGTAGAGTGACTTGACTACAAAACCGTGCGACAGTTTGGTCCAAAGAGACCCCTGCACTTTCCGCCTGTGATGCTGCCACTGCCCTGACAGAGTAAGCCTTAATACCTTTGGGTACTTGTTTTTTTGTCAACTGATATGCCATGGTTATGGTTTACTTGATCCATCATGCCAGAGAAGTTTTTACCTATAGTGTGTAATAAAAAGTAAATTCTGAAATGCAGAACTGCTTCTCTCTGGCCAGAAGAGGGCACCTCTTCACATATAGTGAATGCTGTTCCTTCTCCTTTTGAGACTTTGATTCAGAGAAAAAAGAGGGCAGAAAAATCTCAAAATCTCTATGAAAGGAGGTGTTAACTTTTGGCACAAAGGAAGGATTAGGCTTTAAAATAATCTCTTTAGGGAGAATTTGTAAGAAAGGAGTGTTACAGGAAAGACCTTGTAGTTCCCTAATACACTGTGCAGAGGCCATAGCTGTAAGAAAAACTGCCTTCACTGACAAGTGAGTAAGAGAGGCCAGAAGGTAGAGGTTCAAAAGGTGGACCTGTAAGTGCTTTTAAATCCAAATCCCATTTGGAAGCGAGGCATTTAATTCATGGTCTAATGATTGTATAGTGGCTTTGAAAATAGGGATGCACCGAATCCAGCATTTGGTACAGGATTCAGCCAGGATTCGGCCTTTTTCAGCAGGATTTGGCCGAATCCTTCTGCCTGTTCTAACCGAATCCGAATGCATATGCAAATTAGGGGCAGAGAGGGAAATCACGTGACTTTTTGTCACAAAACAAAGAAGTAAAAAATGTTTTCCCCTTCCCACCCATAATTTGCATATGCAAATTAGGATTCGGTTCGGTATTTGGCTGAATCCTTTGTGAAGGAATAGTTGATTTTGGTGCACCCCTATTTGAAGATAAAGTTTTTTGTGCCCATGCCAGAGCAATTCATATCAGTATGCACCTTTGTAGTCTGAGTTTCTTTATTACTTTTGGCACTAAAGCAAAGGGGGGAAACACATATGCCAGAGTGAACTCCCAGGCTTGTGTCAGCTCATCTATTGACAATTCTCCTTGACCTGAGGACTGGGAAAAAACCTTGGAACCTTGGCATTTAACTTTGAGGCCATGAGGTATATTTTGGGTATCTCCCAGAGCTTGCAAAGCTGTAGAAATACATCTGGATGGAGACCCCATTCAGAAGCAAAAGTTTTCCCAGCTAAAAAAATTGGCCCTTGAGTTCTAAGCCTTCTATGTGAATGGCTGATACACCAGAGAGGTTTTGCTTCTGCCCAGGAGAAAATCTTTCAGGACCACTTTATAAAGTCTCTGATTCTTGTGCCCCCCTGGCAGTTTACATAGCAGTAGTGACACTGTCTGAATTAGTACATTTCAGTTCTTTATTTGGGGTTTGAAAGCCAACAAGGCCTGCCACACTGCTTCCAATTCTAGTGAGTTGGCTGAAAGATTTCTTGCTCCCCATCTGTCTTACTTGGATATTGTGTCTAGGTGTGCCCCCCAACCTTTGAGACTTGCATCCATGTGATGACCACATGTTGTTCTTGAAAAAGAGGAGGCCCTGTTGTAAGAGTTTTTTCATCAGCTCCTAACATGCGCCGCAGCCTTTCCAGGGATTTCTCTTGCTGCGGTATTGGTGAGGGAACGCAGCAAACAGGATCCCCTGTAACTTGTGGGGTACCCATATCTCCCCCTGGTGCAACTGGCACTGGTGCTGACATGTTCAACGGTGTAGGTATCGGACACGCCAAATGGTCAGCCTGACTCTCATCTGTGTCCAGCCGGACGGTACTAGTCCATCGACGGCAACCACGGTCATGGACACATCTCCCTCAAGCACAACCACCTTGGATAGGGAGGCATAATCTGGAGTGAGCGAAATCTCACTGAGTGGCCCATCTAGGACAGCTTTGGTTACGGTTCTAAGGCCGGTTCTAGCACGGGTTCTGGGACAGGTTCTGGTGTGGGGGCTGCAGCCGCTGACACCCCCGGGGCACCCTCTAGCTCTTGGTAGACTAGGATGAGTTTGTCGTTCACCTTTTCCCGTACTTCTTCCACCAATGGAAGTTGGGCAGCCCGGTGAAAGGGTCCCATCCATAATCGGGCCTCACACTGCAAACATACACCATCCGGATCCTCTAAGGAGTTGGGCGCTTCCATCTCACATTGGCCACAAGAAGGAATCGTCAGTCTCGTTTCGCTGGGGGAAAAGGTTCCCTGGTATACATACTGTCGTTCAGGCTCCACCCGGGTAGTATCACAGGGGTTTTATAATAACAAGGGTTGAATAAAAAAATCAGAGTGTCCTGGTCACAAGAACTTGCGATCTAAAGGATTTCCCAATAGAGTAATTACATAGTGTTGCATGAAATTGCTGTATCTGGTCATACTTTTCTACACTTCTCTCCAGGCTGTTCCTTTGCAAAATATTCTGGTCACTCACCTGCTAGAAGACCACAGTGTTAAACAGAATAGAATAGATCTTCACAATTAAAAAAGAAAATGTAAATCTTTACATAAAAAAACTGAAAACACCTCAATGCTATAACCTCCTCCTCTCCTATACAGGTGTTAAATGTTAGCAATGTCAGAATACAGCAAGCTAACTTGAAGTCCTGTTAAAGATTTATGGCAAAACCACCAATTTTTATATTTGTTTTTTATACCTAAAAGTTCTAACTATAAAAAAAAACCCTGAAAACGTTGGAAAACACAAGTCTGTGTAGTAACATGGTATAAACATGCCTTGGTTGTAACCCATAGCAATAAAGCACATATTTCCTATCATTATTCAAATTGCACTAGAAGAATTCAAATTAATTGCTAATTGGTTGCTATTGGTTAGCTCACTAGGGATAATTTAGATCATGTTACTTTACAAGCCTGATTTCTTTGTACAGTGTAATTCTGCACTGCATACATATAAGCAAAGGTTCTTTGAGAACGCCCTAATGATGTCCAGAATGTGGCACTGAATTTCATTAAACCAACTGTATTGGAAAGCAAATACAGAGAAGAAATAAATCTAAATTTGCAGACCCAAAATAAAATGTCTGCTTTGGCCAGCTAATTTAACGTCTTCCATTTCTAAAAGATATTTAATTCAAAAAATATACACTAAAGAAAGAGAGATTAAAGGATAACTAAAGACTAACTAAAGAAGTAGGCTAGAAATGTTGTACATTGTGTTTTGGACTTCTGTACCAGCCCAAGGCAACCACAGATCTTAAAGGGATACTGTCATGGGAAAAAACATTTTTTTCAAAATGAATCCGTTAATAGTGCTGCTCCAGCAGAATTCTACACTGAAATCCATTTCTCAAAAGAGCAAACAGATTTTTTTATATTCATTTTTGAAATTTGACATGGGGCTAGACATATTGTCAATTTCCCAGCTGCCCCAAGTCATGTGACTTGTGCTCTGATAAACTTCAATCACTCTTTACTGCTGTACTGCAAGTTGGAGGGATATCACCCCCCTCCCTTTTCCCCCCAGCAGCCAAACAAAAGAACAATGGGATGGTAACGAGATTACAGCTCCCTAACACAAGATAACATCTGCCTGGTAGATCTAAGAACAGCACTCAATAGTAAAAACCCATGTCCCATTGAGACACATTCAGTTACATTGAGAAGGAAAAACAGCAGCCTGCCAGAAAGCATTTCTCTCCTAATGTGCAGGCACAAGTCACATGACCAGGGGCAGCTGGGAAATTGACAAAATGTCTAGCCCTATGTCAGATTTCAAAATTGAATATAAAAAAATCTGTTTGCTCTTTTGAGAAATGGATTTCAGTGCAGAATTCTGCTGGAGCAGCACTATTAACTGATTCATTTTGAAAAAAATTTGTCCCATGACAGTATCCCTTTAAGTAGTAAAGATCTGTGCTGCTGTCACTTACTGAGCTTAGGGTCGACCAATAGGGTGTTATTTATTAAAGTCTGATTTTTTTCTGGTTAGAGTTTTAAAGAGTAAAACACAATTTTTTCGGAAAAAAAACCTAAACCTTTTCAAGATTTATTAAACACCAAGGCTGCTAAAAGTCTGAATAAAAAAGTACTCCATCTCAAACCTGCTGGGGTCATGTACAAGTCAATGGCAGATGTCCAGTTTACAATTGTAAAATATCATGATCTTCACTTTCGTACAATAATCCAAAGTATTCATTGTTTTCGAGTGATAATCCAAAAATTTCAGACATGAAATCTGAAAAATTGCATTTACTGGATTTTTTCACTATTTTATTGAGTGATTTTAATGAAATAATGAGACATATTCTGATTTTAGTAAGTAACTACCAAAATGTCCCAATATAAGGGTAATTATTTAATACAGACAATTACTACATAGCAGCACAGAAACCAGTGCAACTAGCATTAGAATTTAATAATCAGCCTTGCAGCATCAACTCATTTTCCGCTTGATAATTTGAGACGACCCCTAAGCTTTGCTTCTCAACAGCTGCTCAGAGGCCACTGAGCATGTGAGTGTCGCAAGACACTTTCCAAGATGGTGACCCCCCTGTGACAAGTTTAAAGTCCTGGATCATTGCTGCTATTGACAAGCTGAAACTGGTGCAATAAGTTCAGTATATAAAATATGGCATTTTTAGCCAAATTTATTTTTTGGGGTTTAGTTTTCCTTTAACCGGTTTCCTCCTTGGAGCTAAATGCTTAATTGTGTTGCAGATGTACAAAAAGTTCATATTTGGAATGTTATGGTATAAGATTTGAATGAAACATTACTCAGATTCAATCAACTGGATATACTATACAATAAATGGGACCTGTTATCCAGAATACTTGGGACCTGGGTTTTTCTGGATTATGGATCTTTCAGTAATTTGGATATTCATACCGTAGGTTCTACTATAAAAACATGTCAGTATTAAAAAAGCCAATAGGTTGGTTTTGCTTCCAATAAGGATTAATTATATCTTAGTTGGGATCTAGTACAAGCTACTGTTTAATTATAATAGAAAAAAAGAAAATAATTTTAAAAAATTTAGTTTATTTGGATAAAATGGAGTCTATGGCAGATGGTCATTCTGGAATTCGGAGCTTTCTGGACAAAGGGTTTCCGAATATCCTATTTAAAATGTCATTTTAGCATTTAAATAGAAGGGCTACAAAATCCCATTTGTATTTTCAGTTAAAACTGTATGGGTTTTTTTTTCAGGGTAACCAAGAAGATATTCCTTAGGCATTTGTTTATTAAAATGTATTATATAGAACATAAAACTGTATTACTGGGATTTTAAAGAAGCTTTCTTAGTGTTGACTTGATCAATTTTGTGGTTTATAAGGAGCATAGGAATTTAAATGCTTATAACGTTAGACAGTTACAGTATAAAGAACACATTAAACTCAAATGGAATTTTTATGACATGAACTACAGACCAGAAAAGATGTTAGTTGACCATGAACCTTGAGTAGGACGAGATATATGTTTGTATTATGTGGAAATTCCACAGCAAAACCCTAACATATGTACAATGTTATTCTGAATCAACATGCCTGGGGAGATGAGAAGCTGTCTTATAACATTTACATACTAAAGGTAATGGATTATCCAAAAGCCTGCTATCCACAGAAATCCAAAAATCCACATAATATGTTGTGTATTTTGTATTTCTCAACACTAAGGGGGGTATTTATCAAGGTTCGAATTTATCTCAATATCGGCTGTTACAAACTCCGATCTAACCCACTCGGTTTTTTACGCTTATTTATTATTACATTTTCCCGAAAATTTGCTTTGCGGGAAAAGCTCCGATTTTTTCGTAAATTTTCCTCTATATCTTTTTAGCATTCGGGGTTTAATAAATTCCGAAAAATTCGTGATTTTTTTAAAAGTCCGATTTTATTAAAAAAAACACAAATTCTTCGGATTTGGGGTAATTTCAGGCATTCGGAGCTTAGTCAATAACCCCCATAATGTGTGTTTTCACTAATACAGTATATACTTTAAAATGTATTCTTTTCTTAAGATTTTGCTGCTGGGCAAAAGTCATAATGTCCACACACTGGCTAGTATTGCCTGCCAACCTAACCACTCTTGATAACAGGCCTCTAGTATAGCCCTAGTATAGTTGTGGGCAGAGGCGTAACTAGAGGGGGGCGGGCCCTGCCGCGGGACGTGGAGCCAGGCCCCGCCCCCCTCTGTACGGCCGGAAACGGCCGCAGAACTGAGTGGTGCGCGAGCTGCCGGGGGGCCCTGAGGGGGTGCGGGCCCTGGCCCGCTCGCACCCCCTGCTCCCCCAGTAGTTCCGCCACTGGTTGTGGGACCTATAGTGGCATTGCAAACTTGCAAATCCGCATGTATGGCACCTCAAGTTTTTACGATTTAATAAAGAAAAGTCGGAATTTTGAGTGTTCACTTAAAACTGTATTCTTGTTTTCTGAACATTATAACCTAACTGTGAAGCATTCATATATTGTGTGAAAAGAAAGTTTCAGCAAATAAAGCAAAATTACACAGGAATTTAAACAGAAAATGTGGCTATAAATACAAGTTGTATAAAGTGCACATAGAATTCTAGTATCAGTGGATACTAATCCACAATTAGAAACTTAATTAGATACTGAGGGAAGTATTAAGACCTGTCTTCATACAAAATAAGGACATTTGCCTGCAAAAATAAAGAAAACCCCTTTGAATTGAGACATTAGGGCTTGTGGACATCTGCAAGTACATTTGCAACTCCCCTTGTTTACCCACAGATAGCTGCATGTGAAGCCAATTTCATTACTCAGTACAGGACAGCTCATTAAATTCCTTGTTTTTTGTAAAAGAAAAAAGGCTTTTTATACACAATTTTTGCTGCACAAGTGTACATCTAGACAGATATTCATGCTATTAATGTTGATGTGCAAAACAGACCAATGTTAGGTCTTGGTTTAACACCAAAACAATTTGCATAAATATGGCACTTGGCATGGTCGTTTCCATGCAGCGATTGCTATTTACTTTATAGAGTGTCAAGAAGGTTGTACATCCCCCTATGCGCACGCTGTAATGTATGCACAACTCTGACTGCCAGATCCATACTTCTGTTTGTCAAAGATACCAGCCTATGTAACAAAGAATAGAGATATTTTTATTTCTAGCACTGCCCTTAGTTTTAAATTGCAGCTTCACTCAAGACAAATGTGCACAATTCATTAAATATTAGAAATTTAATTAAAAGCTGCAGGTTGAGACCTTCCTTGTGTTTTGTGAGTGGTGCAGTAAGAATGTAAGTTTTGAATTGAAACTCTATGTTTTACAACTGTATATTCTCCCACTTGCCACTCATTGGATGACATAAAGTCCCTTCTTTCTAAAAATGCACCACTTCACAGGTCTTCTTTGCAGCTGGATGCCACACCATTGCACATTTCAAAGCTTCTGGCTTCGTCAGCTTCTTCTTCTGAGTGGTAGGGAGTTTCCCAGCATTCTAAACAGCATTTGAACCACTGTGATTGGATGTGGTGAGTGTAGGAGGGTTTAAAATGCCATGGGTAAAATGGAAGGTGTGGATAAAGAGTAGATATGTGGTTTAGCCTGGGCACCCTATTCCTTTAAAGTATGAAATAGTGAAATTAAAGTGGTTGTTTATAATGATTGTTTTAAAACAGTACTATTTGTATCAATTATTTTTTTTTATGATTGTGCATGAATTGTAACTGTCAATAATCAATGAAATTATAAATGGCAGGGAATTTCCTACTACTCAGTTGACGTCAAGAGGCCATTCGGATGAGTAGTGAAAATGGATAAATGAAAACCTTCATAGACAGCTTTACTTTAAAGGGGACCCATCACCCAAAAATATTCCAAGTCCTATTTTATCACATTAGTCAAGCAAAATGAAATTTAATTAAACTATATAAATTACTTGAATCTTGTTTCCTTCAGTCTGGGAATTCATAATTATAGCAAGCAGGCAGGAGCCATTTTGTGAACACTGTTATTAAGAGAACGAGGAATGTGTGGAGAGCAGTGACATCTAGGAAGTGCTGAATGGAAAGTGAAAGAAATTGTCAGCCCCGCCCCTATGCTTAAGGCATAGAGGAGGGGCAGACAATATTTGATTGACAGTTGAGATTTTGAAATGAGGTTACAAGAGCTATGAATGCTTTAATAAAAAAATAGAAATTGGATTTCATATTTCATTTGAAAAGAACTTTTATTATTCAGCATTTTGTGTCTGGTTGACAGGTCCACTTTAATGTTAAATTACCTTGTTTTCTATAGACTTGTAAAGCGAAGAACACTTTTGAAAAGGTGACAATATTGCTCTTTCACTCATATAGCTACATATTACACCTGAAGCAATCTCCACAGCGGTTAGAAAATAAAATGACTATAGGTTTTTAGAATTTTATCATCCCCCAAGGTGAGTGAAGGATAATTACCTGATTGTGTATTACATGATTTTACCATACATAGCATTTGCTTATAGTACATAGGACTTCCTGGTAGAAAATTTCCACCCTCTGCTATGAAGATAGGGGAATGCATGTCTTATTTATCACTGTCAATATACTTCATAATGTTTACCTAAAGTGTATTTATCTGCAAAATATGTTTCACTCAGTTGCATCAGTTTTAAACTTTAAGGATCCCAGGATAAGCACTAAAACCCTGCAGTTTATTTCGTAACATACTGTATAAAGTATGTTAAGACTTGCCTTAAGTATTTGGGGATATTATACTAAGATAAAAACAACATTAAAGTTAAATGAAGTAATTACAATAAAATAAGTGTGCCAAATGGAACCTAATTTGCCCATTTAGTATAGCACACTGCTTTGTCTAGAAAAAGAAAGCAAGAAAAAAAGTGCATGTATCAAGGTTTATGTGGCTAGAAGTTCCATGTTATTGGTCTAATAACTTTTTGTTTGGCCTCACTTTTAGCACTTAACCAGACATTCTTTTTCTCTCTTTAAACAAGCTGTGCACTTCGAAGGGGTAACCACATACTGGGACGTGGTCACAATAATATTTTAATTGCAAATAAAGAATGAGGATCATTAGAAGTTTACGCACATTCTAAGAAATGTCATTACACAGTGTAATACTAGAACAGCACTCTTTCAGCCTTTTACTTTTCTGGCTTTAATGTGTAGAGATTTATTTCAATAAAATACAAGTATATTTTGTAGAGTAGCAATGTTTACTTAGGATATATTCAGAAATCTTTAATTTGGGCAAACAACAGAAGGCTTTAAGGGATACGTTTTAGGTTAACATAGTTATTTCTTTATGTTAGCTCTGTATCGAAATTAGAATATCTGGTTTATACCATTTATTTTAAAAAAAACTGCTAATCCATAGCAAAACAAATTTTCTTTTTTTGGTCCATTTTTGCATTGTTAATTCCAGCAGAAAGTATATTTTTTTTTGTGCTAATTTAGTAAAGTTGCAACAGAGTTTTGTAATAATATTATGAGGTTGTATTATTTGTAAAGTGCCAGCACAGTTTGCAATGCTTAAAATGTCCAATGCAGTTGTAAAATACAGCACATTTCATGGTTCCTTTCATTGTGGAGCTTTCAGCCCTTCAAAAGTAACTGGATAGCTTTGAAGTATCCACAAGATATATTTTTTTTCTGATTGTAAGGCTACAAATGTTATGGTAGGTGTTGCTTTTATCTAATCCAAGAAAATATGTTGATGATAAAAGAGATCAGACCTAACCAAAGTTACACTGTCTAGTTATGCATATTAACGGCTACTTATGTGTAAAGTCTGAATCAAATGCTTATCCATAGCTGTAGGGTATAAGAACATTAAGAAATCTGACAAGAAATAATGTAAAACACTAAGGGGGTTATTTATTAAAGTCGATTTTATCTCAATATTTTCTGCTGCAAACTCCGATAAAATCTGGGCTGGTTTTTTTTTACGCTTATTTATTATTACATTTTCCTGAAAATTTGCTTTGTGGGAAAAATCTGATTTTCACACATTTTTGGGATTTTTCATCTGATTTTCACAGTTTATTTCGGATTTCTTATGCTTTTTGCCTGAAAACTCAGAGAACTTCGGGGTATTGCACGAAAACCAGCGCACATCAAAAAATCATTGGGACTTCTCCCATTGATGTATATGTAACCTCGACAGGTCTGAGATGCCGAATTTTCAGATTCTGTCTTTTCCATCCTCGGGGTTTATTAAAATCTGAAAAATTCTGGATTTATTGAAAGTCTGAATTTATAAAAAAAAATCATGAATTTTTCGTGTTTTTTGCATTTGGAGTTTAGTAAATAACCCCCTAAAATAACTGAAAAATTATACTTACTTTTGTATTCAATCCATTGTTACCAATTCAACCCAATGTTCCTCTATATAATTATATCGCTATATCGCAGATGTCAGAGGCATGTGATAATAACAATGTGTTCAAGCTGCAGGTTATAAGAAATAATGTTGTTTTATAAGGATATGACAAGACTGTCCAACATAGAGATTGGCAGGTATTCATGAACTTCATCTTCCAACAACAAAGCTGAATTGAAACTTTAATTATGAATGACAATAATGCATTGCAAAAACTTAACGTTATAAGACAGCCTAGTGTGCTTTTTCCATCATCATTTGACAACCAAAGTTACCAGTATTTATGGGCAAATCTGACCAATTTGCCGAATGCAAGACTAAGTGCAACCATTATTTTCGATGCGCAACAATTTTTTTCACCCATTGGAGTTTATGGGCATCTTTTTATGGACAAAACCTGGCGAAAAACTTTGTTCATCACTAGTTTCCAGCTATGGTAATAGTATCACATATCATTATAATAAGTAATTATTATAAGTAATGACATACCTGTAACGATACAGGGATATCTCTATTGTCTCATTAAGTACTGCCATTGTTCATGTAGTTATAGTTAAAGATTGGACATAACTTTATTATTCTTATCCATTTCAGTAGAGCAGGGATCCCCAACCTTTAGAACCCGTGAGCAACATTCAGAAGTAAAAGGAGATGGGGAGCAACACTAGTATGAAAAATGTTCTTGGGGTGCCAAATAAGTGCTGTGATTGGCCTTTAATAGCCCCTATGGGGATTGTCAACCAACATTGAGACTCTGTTTTGCAGTACAACTGGTTTATATGCAACTAAAACTTGCCTCCAAGCCTGGAATTTAAAAATAATCACCTGCTTTGATGCCACTGGGAGCAACATCCAAGGGGTTGGAGAGCAACATGTTGCTCGCGAGCTACTGGTTGGGGATCACTGCAGTAGAGGGATACATTATTCTTGTTGGCCACCAACCAATAGATTGCCCATTTCAACATAATTTTCAATGCTACCACCCTTGGGTATCCATTTGGGGTTTATGGGTCATGAGATATTTGTAAGAAGAGGGGAAATAATGTTTAAAAGAAGGTCCTGCTAGAGGTTCTAACTTCTTTTTAGCCATTTTGCCTGAAAAATGGCGAGGTTTGTCTCCTATGTATGGACAGCTTTAGAGATTGAGGTTCTATCTTACAAAAAATGCTAAGCATGGTTTATAAATATAGTATATTCTTAGACTTTTTTAAAATTCTGAATTTAAAAAGGATGCTCTTCCTAAAAATCTATTGGCCACAACTTCCAAGTTCAGGAAGTTCACAAAAACCCAAACCACTTGAGTAATTTTGTCAAAGGGCCAGAGGAACCTGAAAACTTCATTATTTACTTCAATATTTCATTAGTAAAAAAATAGAAAAGGGATGTAAATTTATGGCACACTAAGGAATTTTGAGCGCATAACTCATACTCTGGAAAGATTCCAACAATAACATGAAATCCCCAACTTACTACAATTTACAGAGATCATTTTGAAGAATAGATGTACCAAAGCGCATTTACACTTTTTTGCACTTCACTTGACAACTGGAAAGAATACTACAATGACAAATGAAAAAGTACTTGGATTTCTGTAAAATTTCATATACATTTCTTCCACTTTAAAGATTATTTCTTTAAATGGAACTTCTTTTCACTGGACAGACAGTAGCAGCAGAAGGTCAAGACAGGCAGGATAGAGCTAAGTGAGCATTAAACAGGGCAGACAGCAGAAGGATGTAGTGGGAATGAAACAGGCCATATTGGAGCAGGATAGAAAGGGCACAGAACAGGATAGAATAGAGCAGGTCAGAACATGTATGAATTAGGCAAGACAGCTAGAATATATGGTGGGCTAGGATTCAGGACTGGCACAGATTCACAGGAAAGGCAACAAAGGATAAACAGGATTCCAATTAACAGCATTAGGACAAGAGCTCTCAGCCTTAATGTACAAGCAAGAAAGTGATGAAAGAGAGGGGCCTGGTATGAGGAGGTAGGGCAGACTGCAGAAGATGACTTTCTAGAAAATAGACAGCAGCCTCTGAGGAAGAGGTAATGCTAGTGACTGTAAGGTCTAATGAGAAGGGCTGTCTTTACCTCCTATATCTGTCAGTATACTGTATGTCAGTAATTTAATGTAAATTTCTATGTACCGCACTGTGGAATATGCTTGTTGCTTTATAAACTATTGGTAATAATATTATAATGATGGCTAATTTTTCATCATGATCCAGTTAACCAGCCTTTATGTTTCTTTCATAAAGTCCACCTTTGTATATTAGTTTCTTGTTGTACCCAACCTGACTTTGAAAGTCTATCACAGTAATTCACATATTGTGCATATCCGAGTGAATGCATAGTTAATATCTTGCATGCATGTAATTCTTGGGGTATATTAGTGCATATTACAAATCTTGCTGGGTCCTGTTGTTTTTGTTTTTTTTTTTGATAAAGTGGTAAGCTTATAGTAAAATGAGCGGCACCTTTGCTCCAACTTGTAGCCTTACTCCAATATGTGCTCTGGGTGAGACCCTCATGAAGCAAGCCCTTGCAACGATGTGGAGGCAGGGTATAATTCACTGTAACAATAAATGAATGGGTGCCAGTGGTTCTTACAACAATAATGGAACTGATTTATTAACAGAGTTCCACATAGGAGAACAGCAATGTTATATAGAGAATATACAGTATATATTGTATGATCAACACATACTCACAATGCAGACCAATTGCAGAGAGGGGAATATCTGTCTACCCAGAGTTTCTCCTGTTTTCTCTGGGGACACTTCTTATGGGATACCCAGTGGGACCGATCTCAGGCCCTATTTCCCTGTCTCTGGTTCCCTAAATAGTCAACAATGCCCTTAGGATTTTTGCCATGTTTTGCCAAGAAGAAAAAGTATAGTTAAAAAATATGTTGCACTGTCCTTAGCAACCAATCAATCCACTTCTGGAGCTTCGACTGGATTTGCTGTTTCAGACAGTGCCCCTTTAAATGGAAACATGGCTACATCCTAAACTTATTATTATACAATACAGAGGAAGAAAGATTTTTAAACTAACAACTGTCATACTAAGTGGACCTATTAGTCAGTGTTGAACATTAGTAATTATGTATAAAAACACAGCAAAAACTGTAAATTGGCCATGTTACAGTAAGTACTCTACGCTTTGATAGAAATTAATATGTCTTGATTGACATATTGCAGAGGACATAAAATTTAAACCTGCAGGGTTTTGGCAGCTTTAGCTTCACTGAAGTAAATCCAAACATTTGGCTTGTTCATGAGTGTAATATTATTGCAGGAAATTAGAAACATGGGAAGATATTCAAAAATAGCAGAGGTAAAACTTGAACAAATATACATCATGCACTTTTTAATATGCATTTCTTAAAGGAGCTTTGAACAGCAGCTAGACCAGAATGTGACCCTGCTGTCAGTTCCAAAGTATGTAACCTGTTATGATCGGTTGATGGAACATGTCCAATGAAGTTGTTAATGGTAATGGTGCGGACTGAACCTGTTATTTGACATTATTCTTTGTGCATTTTGAATTGTTTCCTTGATTCGTACGTTAGTTCATATAATTTATGGAATTAATGTCTACTATATATTATTTTTGCTTGCTTCTCGTTATTAGATCATATTAGCTAGACTGATAAATTATGGGAGGATGCATATCTAAATGTAATGCATTCATTAGTATGAAAAATACAGTAGAAGAATATACAGTATGATGAGACAAATACAAAAAGTCATTATTCTACCTTACCTAATACTATTTCTAGAGCAGCAGAGAGAAGAATACTCATACAGTATGACTGCCATTTACCTAGGTCTGCATGAGTATTTTTACTCCACAATATCTGAAGATATATGTATTTCAATAAAGGGCTGCATACTATAAATAAAAGTGAAGGAGACCACAAGTTTATTTGTATTAATATTAAATCTGCTGATAAATATTTGGGAGTCAGTAATGATTTTTTTCCTTCTACAACAAGATAGGAATATTTTTTACCTTCCTCTGGTTCAGCTGAATAAGTAGAATTATTTTGAGCAAAACTTTGAAACTGACTGACTTTTGTCATCTCTCTACTGTTGTGATACTATGCCCCACCCAAGACAAGCACAATTCTAGCTCCCGCAATATACTATTACAAATTCCATAGTATGTTAGTTATAAAGTCAACATAGTAATTCAAAACGGATGTTTTAACAAAAATATTTTTAATATAACAATTATCAGTTTATACCAGATTTTGATGTGTCAAAATAAGCTCTGCTAAGGTGCAAGAAATCTATTCTTCCTTATCCCTTTTATTTGTGTTAGCTTGTATTGGTATGAGTATGTTTGTTAATATGTGTGTATAGTTATAGATTATTGTGTGTGTTGTTTTGCTGTTTGAAGATTTGCTGTTACTTTAAACATACCATGAAATGATGCAATTGTTCACACCTTTAACATGCTGAGTAGTGTTTTCTCATGTTAGATTTTTACAAATCGGTAGGGCACACAGGATTTGAGCTGATTTCCTCCTATTCTGGAACAAATTAGCAAACTAAACAGTACTGATCCCAGCATGGTTAATGTTATTAACAGATACTTTGCTTACCTTTTGTTTAAACATTGTTGCTTTTAACTTGTATGTCATTTCTGGCAGGGAACCAGGACTGGGTTGGCTGATCTCTTTTTGATAAAATGACATGTAGCAACTGAATGACTATGCATGATTATGGCTTAATGCCAGCAGGTATTAGCCAGAATTTATTAAATTCATTTATTGATCCCCATCTGGGATCTGGAGCCCCTTCCCTACAGAATTCTAACCCATTCTAAAGTTTACCCCATTCTTTTATCTCAGATGATAATGATCCAGGCTTGACTAGACTGAGTCCTTACAGGCAGCAAAACACACTACTACCCCACTTAGACCTCTAGAATTGAGTAGCAAAGTAGGTCAAACTTAAATGATAAACTAAGGAAACTAAGGGGCACATTTATCAAGGGTCGAATATCGAGGGTTAATTAACCCTCGAATTTGAACCTCGAAGTTAAATCCTTCGAATTCGAGGGATTTTACGCAAATACTTTGATCGATTGATCGAAGTAAAAATCATTTGATCGAACGATTAAATCCTTCGAATCGAATGATCAAACGATTGTTCTTCGATCAGAAAAAGCTTAGGAAAGTGATGGGGAAGGTCCCCATAGGATAACATTGTACCTCGGTAGGTTTAAACTACCGAAGTATGTAGTCGAAGTTCTTTTTTAAAGAGACAGTACTTTGACTATCGAATGGTCGAACGACTTTTAGTTCGAATCATTCGAATCGAAGTCGTAGTTGAAGGTCGTAGTAGCCTATTCGATGGTCGAAGTACCCCAAAAAATACTTTTTTTTATATTCGAATCCTTCACTCGAACTTAGTAAATGTGCCCCTAAGAGTGACCAGACACTTTGGCAAAAAACACATTTCCTCTTGTTATTACTTTGTGCCAATATATACAAACTAAATAGCATAGAAGTGTTCTTTTTGAAGATCATCTTCCTTGCTGTTAGATGACTTATAGTTTTAAAGTAGAACTAAAACTTAAGAATATTGCCAAAACTCTATATTTTACATACTAAACATACTTTACCAGCCCATTTTCAATGGCCCTAAAACAGTAACTTTCTATGCCATCCAAACTGTCCATCTTAGCTCCCCAGCTTCTTTGCTTACTAGGCTACATTTTGATGCTCCATGTGCCCTAGGCTGTTGAGAAGGTAATCAGCCTTGTATTATGAATTTTATACTGTAATATATACTGTATTTTATTAAACAGCATAGGCAACTCCAGTAACTGACAGTGGCCCCAACCAGGGCCGCCATTAGAAATCACGGGGCCCCGTACAACAAAATTTTTGGGGCCCCCTGGGCCCCGCCCACACTGACGAACAAGCTCCGCCCCATATCCCGCCCACATCGCAGTTAAAAGACCACACAGACATCAGCGCTAAAAAAGTAACCCCCCCCCACACAAGTTGTAAAAAGCTATTGATGGTCAGGGCCCCCTTATAAAAAAAATTGGGGCCCCAAAAAAAAAAAAATTAAATTTTTTTTTTTTTTTTTAAACATTGGTGGCAGGGGCCCCCTTATAAGTTAAAAAAAAACTTGGGGCCCCAACAAAAAAAAATGTAAAAAAAACTAAAAAATAAACAAACATTGGTGGCAGGGGCCCCCTTATAAGTTAAAAACAAATTGGGGCCCCAAAAAAAAATTTGAAAAAAAAAAAAACATTGGCGGCAGGGGCCCCCTTATAAGTTAAAAACAAATTGGGGCCCCAAAAAAAAATTTGGAAAAAAAAATTTTTTTTTGAAAAAAAAAAAACTGGTGGCAGGGGCCCCCTTACAAGTTAAAAACAAATTGGGGCCCCAAAAAAAAATTTAAAAAAAAAAAGAAAATTAATTTTTTTTTTAAAAAAAACCCAAAAAAAACCAATGGTGGCAAGCGGCCCCTTACGAGTTAAAAAAAAAATTGGGGCCCCAAAAACAAAAGTTTTAAAAAAAAGATTGGTGGCAGGGGCCTATAGAATATTAAAATAATAATAATTGGTGGCCAGGGGATTAAAAAAAAAAACACAAACTGGTGTTCAGTAGAATTGAACTCATGGCTTCAGTACTTCAACTTCGCCTCCTTTCGTGACTTCGGGTCTTTTCACCGCTTCAGGACTTCAATTTCGGCTGTTTTCGTGACTTCGGGTCTTTGCGCTGCTTCAGGACTTCGGCTTCGGCTGTTTTCGTGACTTCGGGTCTTTTCGGCGCTTCGTGACTTCGGCTTTTTCCGTGACTTCGGGTCTTTTCGGCGCATCGGCTTCGGCTTTTCGGCACTTCCGCATTCGGCACTGAAGAGGAATGACGTACGGCTCGGGCGCTCGTAAGGGGGGCCCGGATCTTCAAAAAATGCAGCGCTGCCGGGCCCCCCTTCATGCCCGGGCCCGGTACGCTTGTCCCCCCTGTCCCCCTCTGATGGCGGCCCTGGCCCCAACCATGTGTTGTAAATGAGTAGAAAATGATGGAGCTATTGGAGGCATCAAGGTGTCTTTGGGATAGTAGAGAGGTCCATACCATAAGGTATGAGTCTCTCTTCAGCTTTAGTAATCAGTGTTGCCATAGAAACCTAGCCAGAGATATACAGATCTAATTGAAACATAGGTCTATATGACGTTTTACTTAATTGTTTGAATGTAATAAATAATGTCATGGCTGTAACAAAATGGTTTGTGCATGGTAAAATGAACAGTATCATTTTTACAGTATCAAGTTTAACATTTTAACACTAGATTGCTGAATATAATTAATAAGAGCAATATGAATTTTAAGGTCATTTTGCATAGAAA
This sequence comes from Xenopus laevis, assembly GCF_017654675.1. Taxonomy (NCBI): domain Eukaryota; kingdom Metazoa; phylum Chordata; class Amphibia; order Anura; family Pipidae; genus Xenopus; species Xenopus laevis. The sequence goes on from NC_054372.1 coordinate 43,929,429, forward strand.
AATGTACACAAATTATTAGTAGCTTAGAATAAAGTAAAAAGTAAATAGAAGAGTATAGTGCTATTGCATGTGAGTTCACATTGTCAAAGATGTAACTGTGTACACAGTGTTAGTATGTACGGATTTTATGCTACATTGTGTTATATATTAATAAAATTAAAACAGTCATGTATATTCCAATGATCCTATGTGAGGTCTGGCTTCTTAAACGTATGTTGGGATGTGGTACATTAACCTTCTGACCCTCATTAAGAAGCAATGGGGCTATTTCAGAAGGAAAGCATCTGTTTTTTGCATTGTCAATATTAGCCTTTCTAAGATCACAAACCAAGCCGCCTTTTGATTCTGTTTCCCATGGAAAGAATCGTTGCTCTGTTCCTGATTATTGAACTTAATGTTCAAAGTATTGTGAACCTTTAACAAACAGTATCCTACATTTTTAATGATGGTTCACTATGATCTAAGGCCAACAGGCTTTAATTTATCTGCATGGATCCCACCTCAGAGAAGAATCTACTGTTGACCAAGGGAATAGATTTCACAAAAGTCTTGTTCTTCACAATTCAGTAGTGTTTATATATTTTGTAGCACTTTTGAAATACTCATGTAGAAATGTCCCTTTTTAACATATTTACAGTTTCCTCAAACTGAGTTTTGTTATAAAATTATAGGATAGTTGGACCTGGCCTTATTTTGGGTGTCCTCATCAATGCTTAACAAAAACTATTCAGCTAACAGCCTTAAACAGTAGGCATTTAGAATGCTGTAAAGCAATGGTTGTATGACATTCTTTATTACAGACTGTGTGTAATGGATACACAGATATTTGCATATGGTTTACTCACTATTCTTAATAGTCCAAACAAACAGAATAAAATCCACTTAACAGAAAGTGTTTGATTGTCATTATGATCTATAGAGTTGCAGTGCTCTGAGCTGCTCAGCAACAGTGCCATAACTAGTGCCTGAACAATTTATTTAGAAAAAAATGTATTAGTTAAATCTGTATCCAATCACAAGAACCAGGCAGAGGGTGTGGTCTAATGACATACTAGAGTGCATCAATACAGCAAAACGGCTCATTAAATTTAAGTACTTGCCCATAATTCTGTGAATCCTTTCTGAACACTGACATTTTCCAAGTTAATCCTCAATTACTAAACCAAGCCATGCTGAAAAAGTTAGTTTAAGCAGCATCTGTTGTAGAAAGCCCCAGGCTTATGCAATTAGCATGGCTACACTACTAGTGAATTGACTGCATTTAAAGTGCTTTGATCCTTAAGATGGCTATATGTGTAAATGATCGGATCCCATGCGGGGCTTGTATAGTGCAATAGGCAGAGGACTGCATGCATCGGTCATATCAGATATCAATTAGGAAGTGCAATTATTATGGTCCTATACACAGGTCAGTGCACTTGATCTTGCAATAGCAATATTTCACTATCGTTGGATGAGTTCTGTTAAATGTTTATGTAAAGGTACAAATGAATCAAGCTAAATAAAAGTTCGATATTGTCTGCCTGTTAACATTGGAAAAATGGATGGGATACATGGCAGAACAAATTTCAACAGTTCAGTATACTACAAGTAAAATGCGATCAGTAAAAAGACAAAGATAAAACATCTTGTAAGAAAGAAGAAGGAATGTGTCTTCTAACTTATTTTTGCTCCCAGGAGGCTTTAGTATACAACTACCTTAATGCTAGAGGCCTAACAGGTCCCATACCTGTATTGCTTTCTGTAAGTGAAGTCTTCAATGATTACTCAGCAATCCAGTTGTTTTAGAATTACTTATACTAGATAAAGGGAAGTAACACTTTCCACATCTGCTGTGTTACACTGTCTCAGTAGCTGCTTGCTACAGCTCCTCTCTCTGACCTTAGTGAAACTGTGGTGCATATTCCTTTGTTTACCATCAATGTTACGAGAGGGCCTAAAGCCCACCAAATCTAATGACCACCTGATTTTTACCCGGAGTTCCGGCTGGCCAGTCCAACCCTGCTTGGCACTACTTTTCTTGCTGTGAATTTAATTACAATAAAATAAAATAAAAAACATGGCTAATTCTTAAAACTCTTTTATTAAAGGACTCCTTATAACTTCACTGAATAAAAATGATGGACGCTCAAAAGACTATTACATTATTTAGAGTCTATACACTGGCAATATTAAATTCTTCCCTTAATGAAATAAAAAAAAAAGCATTGCTTTTCTTAGCAAAAATATGATTTGATTATTTCCATAATATTAAAAATACAAACTCTACACATACTTGGTAATGCCAAACAAATGTTAATTTTCTTTTTTCACTTTTTTTTAACAGCTACATGATACTTATGTATATTTTCATAACCATTTTATAAAAATACTTAGAAAAGTACATATTCTTGGAAAAGTCTACAAGGAAAATATATAATCTAACTATGCAGATGTACAGTTTGACTTGGAAATGTCCTGAAATATAGCAACAAAGTTATGGGAACCTCTGTGGTAAATGTTTAGGGTCTTTAAGGCCAATAATAAGAACATCACTTACCTTCATATTTTAAATTCCATTTCTTCTATTCCTGACATGTCAGTACAGATGGGGAGTATTGCCCTTCCCAGACTAGGAGGTAGTACTTATAACATAGCCAATTAAAATTAATGGAATTAATTGATGGAAAGAAGACAGGTCAACAGAAGGGTTTGCAGAAAGCTTTTTACCAAGACAGGACACGTGTTTTGAAAATATAAAGTTTTTTGTCAGTACTTGCCACAATCACACAACATTAAAAGGTAAATCACTAGGGGGGTTATTTATCAAAGTCCGAATTTATCTCAAATATTTTCTGAAAAAAACTCAGACCAAATCGGCACTGGTTTTCTGGGCTTATTTATTAATACAATTTCCCGCAATTTTTGTTTGCAGGAAAAAATTTAAAAAAATCGTGAAAAATACGTTTTTCACTATTTTTTCAGATTTATCACTCGAAAACTCAGAATTTTGCCCGAAAACTTCGGGGTATTGCCAAAAACCCAGCGCACATCAAAGATTCATTGGGACTTCTCCCATTGATTATATGCAACCTCGACAGGTCTAAGATGCCGGATTTTCCGATTCTGACTTTTCCATCCTCTGGGTTAATAAATTCCGAAAAATTTGTGATTTTTTTAAAAGTCCGATTTTAGAAAAAAAAATCACGAATTTTTCGTGATTTTTGCATTCGGAGTTTAGTAAATAACCCCCTAAACTTTAAAATTTTGAACAAATTAACCATCTACCTTCGCTACTGTGGTTTCACCATCACCATTTATGCTGTGCCTAACCACATATTTTCTTTCTTTATATTTCTTAGATATTGTTTATTGCTCATGGCATAGGTTTAACATTTTGATGGGTTTTTAAAGGGCACCTGTTGGGCTAAAATGTTATCCCCAACCAAAGGTGCAGGCTAATAGAGCCCACACCTAGCTTGGGGGTAACATTAGTTTTTTTGTTTGTTTTTTTCAAAACACTGCCCCCCCATTGCTAGGACACTTCCATTGGGAGGGAGCTCCTGGTAAGAGCGTCCATTTTGGGGCACACACATGCGCATAATGAGAGAGTGCCACGATCTGCTCATTATGTGCATGACATCAGAAGCGCATTTGCGCATGCTGCTTTCTCTGCTTGGATAGAAAGGGATGTAACTCTAGGTAGTCACTCAGTAGCTTCTAAAACAAATAAAGTACTATTTTGTATAAAAAAGGGCATTAATTCAAGGGATGAAAACATAATTTTGCTTCTTTACAGGTAATGCCTCATCATGAGTATTGAATGCAGTTTTGGGCTGCAGGAATAATTGTAAGCTTGAGAAAGTGCAGAGACAATTTAGTAAAAGGAATGGGAGAATGAAACTATGAGGAAACACTTTCCAGTTTGGGTTTGTTTTCTCTGGAGAAAAAGTGATTGCAACGGAATATGATTACTACATAATATCCAAGGCTATTGTGATCTTAAAGGAGAAGGAAAGGTTAAAACTAAGTAAGCCCTATCAGAAAGGTCCATCTAAATATACCAGTAAACCCCCAAAGTAATGCTGCTCTGAGTCCCCTGTCAAAAGAAACACTGCATTTCTTTCCTTCTATTGTGTACACATGGGCTTCTATATCAGACTTCCTGCCTTCAGCTTAAACCTCATTGCCCTGGGCAAGAGCATGCTCAGTTTGCTCATCTTCCCCCCCCCCTCCCTTCTCTACTGTAATCTGAGCCCAGAGCAGGGAGAGACTCAGGCAGGAAGTGATGTCACACCACATTAATACTGCAGCTCCTATCCTAAACAAACAGAGAGTTTCTAGAGCTTTTTACTCAGGTATGGTAAAACATTCTACAGAATAAATATAGCATTCTAGCTTACACTATTGCAGCTAATCTATTGGCAATAAAATGCCTCTGTAGCTTTCCTTCTCCTTTAAGGGCTACTGGGATTTATTTGGAGGGACTGAACTTGTTGGGCTTTTGGCAACTCAAATGAACTATTTAACTATATAACATGCACAGTGTGCATCAAATAGTCAATTAGTCAATTAGTGCCTGTGTGAAGATGTGTATCTGTGGGGCTAAAACATAGGCACTAGTGGACCTATTTATTAAACCTCAAATTTTTCTGGTTGAGTTTTTCGTTTTTTAATTCTCTCTGTTTATTTATTTTAACAATAAATCACATTTTCTTCAAAACATTGTAGCTGATACATTTTATTGTTATTACATTTTCTGTTACATATTTTTTTTGGTACATACAGTAAGTTGTATCATCGGTAACAAAGTTGAATATATGATGATAAGCAATAAGAATAAAGCAATGAACAGGCCGAGAGGGAAAAAAGTTTACTTTTTACAGGAAAACTCAAATTTTTTAAGATTTATTATGCTCTGAAGCTGCTAAAAATTCAAATCCGAAAATAAGCTAGAACCTGTCGAAATCATGTAGAAGTCAATGGCAGATGGTCCCTTTAACAATTGATACTTGTATTTACCTTCAGGATTCTCAATAGTTCTGGGCTGTTTGCACTAGTTTTTGTTCGATAATCCTATAAATTTGAGTTGTCGTGCCAACAAGTCAAAAAAGTTGTATTATTCGAGCATCAAACCGGAAAAAAAATTGCATGATTCAAATATTTTTTTTTGAGAAGTTATTGCATTTTGTAGAGAAGTTATTGGTTATTATAAGGGATTCAGGTTTGGGAGTTATTATTTATTATCGAATTATTCTTTAATACAGTGAGAAAAAGTTGAGTTTTATGAAATAGGCATTCATGTGTTACATCAACAGAAATTCTGTTTGAACTGAATTTCAATTTGTGAGTACAAGGTAATGTATGGGGTTCTGCATTTATATTCACAAATGCAAAACCCCATTCAGTCACTAGTACTCACAAATACAAAGATTATTCAAAACTAAAACTTTCCGGCCTATGTTTGTAAATAAACTTATGGGGTTTCACATTTGCAAATATAAATACAAATATAAGTATCTGTAAGTGAGCTTATGTGTGAAGATGTGAATCTCAGTAGTACTAGAGGATATTCATCTGTGCATATGTTTTTGACACATTTTCCATCATTAGAGTAACAAGGCACAACATAGTGTAGATGTATTTTGTGTATGCTTTATGTCACATGCTTCATTTTAACCTAATAATTAGTAATGAGAGAGTGTGTCCTGTGAAACACATTGAAGTCAACGGGCATCAAAACTTTTGTGACAATTTTTTACGTGTGTGACAATTTTTTCTCACTCCAAATGTATTAGTCAATTAGTCAGGCATTTTTTGTCTCAGCGACAATTTTGTCTTGTCGAATTTTTTGTCTCAGTGACTTTTTTGTCCAAATACATTAAAGTCAATGGGGGTTTTTTTTTCTTATGGCGATGGTTCACTACTTCTTCAAGAAATAGGCAAAAGGTGCATTTGCCCAAAGTTTGTCCACTAGCTTACTATCTGCTTACACTTTTGTTGCTTTTGTCCTTCTATCAAGTTCTGTTATATATACTGTTATATATTAGTGGGGTAACTAATTACATGCTTGGGGTACCGTGTTCAGCACAATTTAGTGGGAATTATTGTACAATGAACTGGCTGAGAGAAGTTAAACTGCATGCTTGCTGTGTGTACATTTGTATGCGAGTGTTGAGTGTGAGTGTTAAGTGCGAGTGTTGAGTGTGAGTGTTGAGTGCTACTATCACAAATGTTCATATTTTTTTCTGTACATCTTGTAAAGTCTATGCCAGGGGTCACAAACTTTTTTTACCCGTGAGCCACGTTCAAATGTAAAAAGAGTTGACGACATAGGCTTGGGTGAATTTGACCCGTTTCATTTCTACAAAAATTTGCCACCGACGAAATGTCAGCAACGCCCATTAAAGTCTAAAAAAAATTTGACACATGTCGAAAGGCCATAGAACTCTATTGGCGTCAATTTCCGCGGCTAAACAAGGTGAAAAAAATTCACCCAACCCTATTGAGGAGCAACACAAGCATGAAGAAAGTCCCTTGGTATGCTTAATAAGGGCTGTGATTGGATATTTCCAAAATGTTCTTGCAGCAGTACACATGGGGGTTATTTATTAAATTCAGTTTTTTTCTGGGGAAAAACACCATTTTTTCATAGAAAAAAACTTTTCTTGAGATTTAATAAACCCCTGATGGTGTTAAAAGTCCGAACAAAAAAGTACTCCAAATCAGACCTGCCAAGTTTATTTAGAAGTCAATGGCAGATATCCTATTTACATTTTAAAGATATCCTGATCTGCGCTGGGTTTCGTGGTTTCAGGTTTAAAAATCCAAAAAAAGATTTCAGCCATCAAATCCGAAAACAAATACAGTTTTTGCAGACAATCCAAAAAAATTGTACAATCTGGATTTTTTCAGGATTTTATCGAGTCTTTCCCCGTGCAAGAAATTTTTGTGAACATGTATTGATAAATAGGGAGGAAAGTCAGAGTGGATTTCAGGAAATAGTGAGAAAATTTCGGATTTTGATAAATAACCCCCTGTTTTTATGCCAAAATTACCCAGGAATTCTAAAATGAGCATCTGTTTTGCAGCCACCAGGAGCAACTTCAAAGGGGTTGGTGAGCAATATGTTGCTTGTGAGCCACTGGTTTGGGATGACTGGTCATCATATGGTCATATGTAATATGGGTCGAATAGGTGCGTTTCCGATAGAATAGGTCTGCATTCGGCCGTACAAAACGAAGGAATAGCGAATTCAATTCGAAGTTTTTCCCAAAAAAACTTTGATTATTCAAGCTCCACCAATTGACTCCAAATAGGTTCTAGGAGGTCCCACATAGGCTAAAACAGCAATTCGGCAGGTTTTAGATGTTGAATGGTTGAAGTCAAATTTTAAAGAGACAGTACATGCTAAATTTTGATATTCAAATTTTCGAATATTTTTTTAATTCAAATCGAATTTGGACTATTCCCTAGTCGAAGTACATAAAAAATAGCTTGAAATTCAAATTTTTTTCATTCGAAAATTCATCTCGACCTTTTATAAATCTGCCCCTAAGTGTTGCACAGCAAAAATATTAAAGCGCTTGTATAATTATAAAACTGTGTTTGTGGTCAGACTTGAGGTGTACATACTGATTTCCCCAAATAATTGCTCTGGATATTACTTGCATTTCTAGCACAGCATTTGTTTCCATGTGCTCATAAAGGAGATTACTATAAAGTTATTTATGACACCTTGGCCTGTCTGGAATTCATTACCGAATAGAGTGCACAACCATAAAAATTCAGAACTTGCTTGTTATGTTTATAGCAAACAAATTTACCCATCGGGGGTTTAGCCTTCATTCACTGATTTCATAATTCTCAGGGGCCAAAGAGAATCAATTGAGATATCATCTTATATTCCAAAAGATGTAAATTAAAGCAGTATGCCATTTTTATTTTAAGATTCTCCCAAATGTCTAATAGACATGATATCTTTACTGAAAGCATGCCAACTCTGGGGTCAGGTAAACTACATAATGGAGTTTTCATATTCAATCAGTCTTTCTTTATACTTTTATATTATCATATATTAAATAATTACAAATAAGTATCATGTTAAAAGCATGTATCCCTTGTGGCTTGTATGTATATTGCCAAAAATGAACATAGGAGCTGTAAACTAGACATTATGAAAGAGTAGCTGCATGGTGCATAGTTTAAAAATGACTACAGCCATCCTGTGACCTAAGCCATCTAGGAAGGGTTATGTCTTGCTAACTCTTTCAAATGAAAGAAGATCTATATATTTATTTTATACACGCAGATATCCCACGGGTCAACCATGTGCCAGGGCTCTAAAAAAATAATCTTTCAAAATTCTTCCAAGCCCGCTGTGTTATGATTTCATCTCATGAAAGACAACACCTTTTCATTAAAACTCAAAACAGTGAAATCCTTCTGGATCTTTTCCAAGCTTAAATAATAATAAGCCGTTATATTGGGGATTCTTAGAATAGTAAAAATTGGATCACTATCAGATGGTATAGTCTGGTACCAATGCTACAGTCTTTCTTTGAATAAGAATAAGCAGGTTCTGTAATTCCATAATTCCATATCAATAATGGAAATGCACATTTAGGGGCAGATTTATCAAGGGTCAAATTTTGAGGTGATGGGAGTTTTTCTTTTTGAACTCCCATCACCTCGAAATTCTAATAAAAAAAGAACAACCAAATTTTATTTAAAAAATAACTTTGGGTGAATAGGCTGTATTCGATCATTCGATTTGAATTTGGATCATATTCAAGCGAATTCAAATGAATGTATTTTCAAAAAAAAACCTTTTGATTTTTTAAAGTCCATCAAATGACTCCAATAGGTTCTAGGAGGTCCCCCATAGGCTAAAACAGCAATTCGGCAGGTTTTGGATGGCGAATAGTCTAAGAGACAGTACATAATAGATTTTGATCTTGGAATTTTAGAATTTTTTTCAAATTTGATTGAAATTTGGACTATTCGCTAGTTGAAGTACACTAAAATGACCTCGAAATTCGATTTTAAAAATTCAAATTTTCACTTCGACCCTTGATAAATCTTCCCAAAAAATTACCTCCAAATTAGAATTTAAAAGTTAGAATTTTCACTTCGACCCTTGATAAATCTGCCCCTTAGACTTAAATGTGATTTGAGCACTATTGCATAGTCAGAATTTGAGGGAGACAATGGTAAGACCACATCAATAAGAAGTAAGAATAAACAGTTAACAAAGGAAGACAAAGACAGGAAATGTCTAAGAAAAGACATTTTATGGCTTAACTTTACAAATTAGTTTTTTGATACTTTTCCATCATTAGGGAAGTCATAGTTCATTAATGAACTCTTAGGGGGCACATTAAGTAAGGGTCGAAGTGAATTCTAAGTGAATTTTCGAATTCAAAAACTTTGAATTTCGAAGTAATTTTTGGGTACTTCGCCATCAAATAGGCCAAAATTCGATTTGAATTAAAAAAACTTTGAATATTCGACCATTGAAAATCAAAGAACTATCTCTTTAAAAAACTTCGAATTTGACACTTCGCCACCTTAAACCTGCCAAATTGCTATGTTAGCCTATGGGGACCTCCTAGAACCCACAGCCAATATTTGGCTATGTTTTTAGAAGTCAATGGTTTTTTTTTTTGAAAATCATTTCTACGATCGATCGAACCATTTTAACGATTTTAATTAGATCGAAAACAGCTAAATTCAAACAAAAAAAAACTTCCACTATAGAATTTTTTCAATTCGATGGTCAAATTTCAACGTTTTAGCATTTCGAAATTCAACCCTTAGTAAATGTGCCCCTAAATTCACCAAGCAAAGGCACTACACAAAGGTATCCAAGATACCTACGTTTTCTAAACTGCTATAATAATTGGCTAGGAGTTAAATGATGGCTTTTGGCAATAAATGTGGTGCATTACGCCAACTAGAAATGTTACTTGGCAAACACATTTTACAAATCTAGCAAGTAGTTTCTGGTTATTTTATGTCCTCACTCTATACTCCCTTTTTAATCAACGCAGATCTTGCTGTGAAAGAATGTACTGGATAAAGGAGATTTTAATGTACAGTATTTTTGATTTATATGTGTATTTTTCATCTCTACACAGCAAGGTGGAAAAATTCAAATACCACTGGAATTCATTTTCATTTCACTTTAGGGGAGGAATTAACAATATCATCATATCACTATTCCAAATCAATAAGTAGGGTGGTGGTGATGATCTCATTCACAAGTTTTTGTAATTGCCTGCAGTAAAACCAAATGTGAAATGGTTAAGATTTAAATTGCTTTTGAAAATGTGTTTTTTTAACAGCCCCAGGTATTGTGTGATTTAAATGTGTATTTTTTAAAGGGTGATAATGTTTGCGCATTGCTTCTTGCAGCATGCAAACCACTGTCAGGATTTCACGTGGTACAATGCAATATTTCAGGTACTATATCAAACTTATCACTGTCAGTTATTTTCACAAAGTGAAATAAATTATAGTGGGCTAAGTAAACGTGTACATAAGCAATTTATTATTCCAATTATTCCAACATGGCATCCAGACAGCTCATTAGAAAGGCAGAGGGCTGGGGGGCTCTAATTCCATTAGTTAATATAGAAGGCAAGTAGCATATAATAATGATGGCTTTTTTTCCAGCACAAAAGACCACATTTTTTCCAGAAAACATGCAAAAATACTAGTACTATTCACTACTGGCAAAATGTGATAAATCAGCCCTGCTATCATCTGTAAAGCTGGTCAACTTCTTTGAAATGGCCCTTAAACAGGTCCGTATTTATATGCCTATTTTTTTTGTTTGTTTTTTTAAACCCTCCCCACCCTCCACCACAGATTTCCATAGGAAATCCAGTGATGGAGCTGAGGGGGTGAGCGGTAGGGGGGCCGAGGAAGAATGTGGAAGTGACTTCATGCACACAGCGCACTGAATATGTCGCATGCCGTCGTTACGCACGCCTCGTGATGGCAGCACACCAAGGAGTGACATCAGCGCACCGGCGTGTGACATCACGGTGCACGCCATAGGGGCATGTTTAGGACCGATGTCTAGAGCGGCATCAGACCTAAATACAGCCCTGCCCGTAGAGCTTACCATCTTAGTGCTCAGTAAGTCAATATCTGGCAAACTGTTAGTTGGGAAAAAGATTAGCCTGAAATTTTCAAAATTAAGAGCAACACCCAGAGAGGAAACCTGGATAGACCATACAGTAAATCCTCTGCTGAGTTATTTACTTATTCAGCTGCTGCACAGGTTTGGATGCTAACTTTCCTGTAGAGGCTATTTGTAGCCATTTTGTTTTCTTTAAGTGCTGTAAAATGTTGGCTTGAGCTTTGTTTCTTGTCCACGCCCCTGATTCGGATTTTGCAAAGAAATGCATCTAACAGATGTTCTAGCAAATATCAAGGGGAAAATGCTCCACCTACTGTACAGCAGTGACCCCCATGGCCCATGAAGAACAGCACCAAGTCTGAATATGGAGTCAAGTCAAGAGTCAAGAGTGAGTTTATTGTCATTTCATCCATATAGGTTTGTACAGTACACAGTGAAACGAAACAACGCTCCTCTAGGACCATGGTGCTACACACAACATAGATGTAGAACAACTATTGTACCTAGATTGAGTCAATGTCAAAGAAGACTGGCTTTATAATTACAATATATTTTTACACTTTATTGTTCCATTTGTTTACAGGCAAACATGGTAGCCTTCCCTTTCCAACTTCAGAGATTTTTCAAATTTTAAACATATTTCCGTCTACTCTTCAATATCAATTTAAAAAATAGAGCTGTTTACCCAGTGCTGAAATCTTCATCAGTGCAGATATACAATACATGTTGCTGTTTCTGCAGTTTACAGCCTCCCGTCCTAAACAAGTGTAAAACAAAAACTTTCTGGGTAATGATATATACAAACAAAGCCATGAATGTCAGTCACATGTCTGAAACGTGAGTATTATAATAAATAATGTAAAATATGAAGTCACCTCAGAGTTACATGACCCTCATAAAAGCATTCAGCTTTATGTTTTTTATGGTCATGTAACTCCTCTGTATACTTTACTATAAGGGGTACATTATTAAATTAGCACATAAGAAATAGTTTAAAGCAACAGCACACCCTATGGGGCCGATTCACAAAGGGTTGAATATCGAGGGTTAATTAACCCTCGATATTCGACTGGGAATTAAAATCCTTTGAATATCGAAGTCGAAGGATTTTAGCGTAAATAATACGATTGAAGGATTATTCCTTCAATCGAACGATAAAATCCTTCGAATCGAACGATTCGAAGGATTTTAATCCAATGATCGAAGGAATATCCTTTGATCAAAAAAACTTAGGAAAGCCTATGGGGACCTTCCCCATAGTCTAACATTGAGTTCGGTAGCTTTTAGATGGCGAACTAGGGGGTTGAAGTTTTTTCTTAAAGAGACAGTACTGTCGAATGGTCGAACGATTTTTAGTTGGAATAGTTCGATTCAAAGTCGTAGTCGAAGGTCGTAGTAGCCCATTCGATGGACGAAGTAGCCCAAAAAACACTTCGAAATTAAAAGTTTTTTTACTTCGAATACTTCACTCGAAGTTAGTGAATTGGCCCCTAAATGTTGAGTCTTGAACTCAATGTGTTTTTCTGTAAATACTCAGTTAATTAAACTGGCATATCTTATTCTGTCTAGGGGCTAATATGAAACAGAGTCCTCTAGTGGTTAAATACATTAGATTTACATTATATTACATTTTTGGCTAACTATATTGAAAGCATTTTATATTTTGCACAGACATCTGTAGGGGACAGGAAGAATCCTTCCCCTGTTTGTCTTCCAGTGACATCATCCAGCCCAGTTGCATGCTGGATAGTGACCCGATTGGCTGGGAACCCCAGTGCATCCTGGGGAGAAAGGGTGTGCCTGACTTTGGAGCCAAAAGCACAGGGTCTCCCAGGAAGAGAGCTGAGAGAGCCAGCGTGAGTAGCTGTAAGACTGTGAGGTGTAGAGAAGAAGCTGCTGAATCTGGGGAGATTGAGCCCAGCCTGTCCCCTGCCAAGTTGCTGCAAACTCAGAAGGAGAAAGGTGCCACTAGTGAGACTGATTCTGCTGCAGAGCTGTGTGTGATCTCCAGTGTGAATTCCTCTGAGAGCACCCCGGTGAGTGAGCCACCCAAGGGAGGATACTGGCACGGATACAAGCGTGGGGCCCCATACTGAAGACAGCTGTTAACCCTTTACCTGCTACGAGAGAGCTGCTGCCAACATTCAAAAGGGAGAGGTACTTTTGGGGAATAAGGTAGCGCTACCTGGGGAGTAAGAGCTCTGGGGAAGGGACAATCATTTGAACTGTGTGATTATTAACCCCTTCAGGAGGATTGGGACTGTGATATCTACCAAGGACTGTGATATCTACCAAGGACTGTGTGAAGCAACAGTTAAGCACCTAATAGTGGTTTAGGGAGTGTCCCACGTGTCCCCAGTGTAGGAGTGCAGTGTGTATTAGTTGCCCAAGTGTTTACTTTTTGTTTATATAAAGTTTATATTGGTTCAAATTGCAAACTGTGTGTTTTATTATTCCTAGTGTAACCCCCTGAGGTGTCTTCCTCAGTGTTCACTAGGTGGAGGCACTGCGCTGTAATTCCCAGTTCCCAGTACTTTTCAATGCAAAAGGGACTCAGGGCCCCTGGATTGCCAAGGGTAAGTGGTGATTTAAAGAGACAGTAACCAAATTAGTGTTACACATCTATTTAAAAAAATAAACTTTAATTAAAATTAAAATCCCTTTAAAACCCAGTAAATATGCCTCAGTCAGTAGTATATTCCATGAGAATGGAAAATCTAGGAGATATACTTGAATTCTTTCCCAGGATCGCTGTTGTATTGCATAAAAACAAAAAACTGCTGCTCACTATACCAAATGCTACAGAAGTCTTAGACATAGAGGTTCACTAGTTTATAAGGAAACAACAAAATATTAAACAACATATTACAACATTCACAACAACATATTAAACTTCTTTTTTTTTTAAATAGGGTATGACAGAAACGAAAAGAGATCAAATAGCATGCGACATGCAGTGTAAAAAAAAGATTGTTATAGAATTTGCTTTATAATATAGACCAATGTGCCTACTATTCCCTAATAGTGTGACACAATTCATGGTGCTAAGAGCACTTTTAAGATGCAGATCACCATTTTTCACCACAATATTGGGGAAATGCGAGATGCAAATTGCACCCGTCAAAATACAAACACACATCAGGTGCAATTTCAGCCAATACAGCTATGCAATTGGCTGCACTGATGCTGCCATTGTTGAAATAAATGCTGCATTATGGGTATAAAAAATATTGACTTGCAACCAAAATTGCACTTTGCACACTGCACTTTTAGTTATAAAGGACTTCTATATCTTAGAAAGATGCTAAGAGATATGGTAGGAAGGCCCTGCTGTGAAATATTTCAATATATACAGCACAAAGCTGAGTTACTGACAGTTTTATACCTATATTCCATCAACATCAAAGCAAGAACTCCATCAAGGCAAGATGGACTGAAGAGCACCGAGTACATCTATACAGAAGTGCACATAAGAGAAGATGAACACTTGCCTAAAATGAAAGATAGATTTATTTGGAAAGCTTGCTAAGGTCCTTTACAGCTGGTGTAGTGTACAAGGCATAACACATACATGGGTCTTTTTTTCAGTGTTTGAAGGTGTTATCCCCCCTTGATATGTCTAATATTGAGGCCAATCATCACTAAAATCATGCAAAGAAGTCTGTTGAGCCATTGGGCAGCCCAAGACAAAAATAAAAATTCCATTAGAGCAGTGTGCAAACCATGGGCTTCCATATGGAGAGCCCTAATACAAATGAAGCATTTTAATTATTTTAATAATACACATGGAAACTACACTTATGTTTACAGATTACAGATGTAGTAAAATGGGCTCTAATGGACAGCCCAAATACAAAGGAAGCATTTTAATTATTTTAATAATACACATGGAAACTACACTTATACTTACAGATAACAGATGTAGTAAAATGTTGCACTACAGAATTAATACTTTTTTTTAATGTAATCCTTTTCTAATTTGATCATATGACTAAACTTTTCCTATAGTAATTGTAACAGTAGTATTTAACAAACTGTGTGCCATCTAGTGGTTGTACTCTGCACCAATAATGGGTAGTAGTTAGCGTTAAAGGGGAACTATCGCGAAAACAAACATTTAATATTAGCTTCAGCACATTTAAATAAGAAACTTTCTAAATACAATTCTGTACCATTTCTGAAATAATCACGTTTATATTCACTATTCCTTTCTCAGCATCTATTTCTTTTCATTCACTCTTCATGCAGCAGTTGGGTGTCAGATAAATGATCCAATATATCTTATAGGGGCTCACTGATAAATACTCTTATTTTGTATTTTTGATAAATATACCACTATGTCTCTCTACATGCAGGATTTGTGTAAAAGGCAGTTCTTTTGTTAGATTTTGTACTGGAATCAGTTATTTCAGTGAGCTCTAATACATCTGCTAGAAACGGAAACCCCCCCCTATAAGATATATTGGATCATTCATCTGACACCCAACTGCTGCATGAAGACAGAATGAAGAGAAACAGATGCTGAGAGAGGAATAGTGAAGATAAACTTTATTATTTCAGAAACAATACAGAATATATACTTGATTGTATTTAGAAAGTTTCATATTTCAGTATGAGGAAGCTTACAGTATATGAAATTTTCATTTTCGCCATAGTTCCCCTTTAAGCAGGGCTGCCATTAGAAATCATGGCGCCCCATACAACAAAATTTCGGGGCCCCCTGGGCCCGACTACCCCTCCAGATCCTGCCCACTCTACATCACAGTTAAAAGACCACACAGACATCAGCGCTAAAAAAGGTACTGTATATACTCGAGTATAAGCCGACCCGAGTATAAGCCGAGGTACCTAATTTTACCTACGAAAACTGGGAAAACTTATTGACTCTAGTATAAGCCTAGACACAACTACAGCCCTGTCTCCCAGCAGCGCACATTCTGCCAAAGCGATCCCCCCAGCGATCAACCAGACTTCTTTGCAAAGTTGATGGTGACAGAGAATTACTGTGTGCATTGTCCCACTGTCCCACTACCATGTGCAGAGGGTGCTGTTTGATATTGCCATCACTGTTAATCTTTCGTATAACCAACAGAGGGCGCTGTGTGATATTGCAGTCACTGTTATTCTTTCATATAACCAACAGAGGGTGCTGTGTGATATTGCAGTCACTGTTATTCTTCCATATAACCAACAGATGGCGCTGTGTGATATTGCAGTCACTGTTATTCTTTCATATAACCAACAGAGGGTGCTGTGTGATATTGCAGTCACTGTTATTTTTTAATATAACCAACAGAGGGCGCTGTGTGATATTGCAGTCACTGTTAATCTTTCATATAACCAACAGAGGGCGCACTGTTATTCTTTCATACAACCAACAGATGGCGCTGTGTGATATTGCAGTCACTGTTATTCTTTCCTATAACCAACAGATGGCGCTGTGTGATATTGCAGTCACTGTTATTCTTTCATATAACCAACAGAGGGCGCACTGTTATTCTTTCATATAACCAACAGAGGGCATTGTGGGATATTGCAGTCTCTCCCCAAGTGTACTGTTGGTATAGGAATGATTAAAAGTGACTGCAATCTCAGCTACTCGGGTCGGGTACCGATGACCCGAGTATAAGCCGAGGTAGACTTTTTCAGCACATTTTGGATGCTGAAAAACTCGGCTTATACTCGGGTATATACGGTAACCCACACACACAGGTTATAAAAAGCTATTGGGGATCAGGGCCCTCCTATAAGTTAAAAAAAACAAACATTGGTGCCAGGGCCCCCTTACAAGTTAAAAAAAATTGGGGCCCCAAAGATAATTTTTAAAAAAACATTTGCGCCAGGGCCCCCCTTACAAGTTAAAAATAAATTGGGGCCCCAAAGAATATTTTTTAAAAAAACATTGGCGCCAGGGCCCCAAAAAATATTTTTTTAAAAAAAAACATTGGTGGCAGGGGCCTATAGAGTATCAAAATAATACATTGGTGGCCAGGGGATTAAAAAAACACACACACATTGGTGTTCAGAGGAATTGAACTCATGGCTTCAGGATTAACTTCGTCTCCTTTCGCGGCTTCAGGAGTTCGGCACTTCCACATTCAGGACTTCGGAGGGGGTCGGCACAGCTTTGCGCTGTCAAGGGGGGCCCGGCTCTTTTAAAAGTTCAGCACTGCCAGGCCCCCCTTCAGGCCCAGGCCCTGTACACTTGTACCCCCTGTGACCCCCTGATGGCGGCCATGCCTCTAAGACAACAATACAATCAAACGGCATTCTCAAAATACTGGTGTCCTTCAAATGTAGGTTGGCCATCAGAGCTAATTAATTAATAATTAGGATTATAAGGTGGATAACTGATAACAGTGACTTATCAGCACTAATAAATTATGCAAACTAACCCCAATCCCAGGAGCTGGCTAAGGTTTTAATGTGGCTGTCATGAGTTACCAGACACAAGGCTGAGCAGAACTTTTTCAGAATTTCAGGAGCTGACATAGTCCAATTTACTACAGGTGATATCCTATGTGACTGTGGCAAATAAATTGGTAAATATGGCTAATAAGTTGCATGTGTAAAGTGTATTCCTTATAGCACTGGGCATTTTATAATCCCCTTCTCTCGTTCCCTGAATTCAATAATTGTTTTATTCCTACCTCTTATTCCTGATCTCCCTCCTTTAGGCGGGATAAGCCTTTAGGATGCATTTAGGATTCCAAAACTCACACCTGCAGTGAGTTCTCATTCCTTTGCCCTGAAATGCCTCAGTGAGGCAACTTCGGGCGACTATACAAAACGTATTGCCGTGTGTGCATTAGCCCAGGCGACTTTTCATTATAGCCTATGGGAAAACACGCTGAGGTAGTTTGGGGAGATAGTCGCTCAGAAGACGAGTCAATTAGTCGCCAGACGACAAAATCTCCCCGAATCTCCTCGTGTGGCCTTACCTTTAATGTGAAAGACAAATTTACCATGCCAGTCTGACCAATATCCTCCTGGACAAACACTCAGGATACACTAACTCAATGGTTTGAATATTAGACTGTAAAATATACACTTAAAAGGAATATGTGCATCTCTCTATTTGTTTTTAGCATATCAGTGAAATGCACCTTTAAAATCACTTATAACAGATTTATTGCACAAGATATGAGAAGCAAAACTAGTTTTGAAACAGAAAAACACAGTACTATTTTGAAAATGAATGGTAGAATGGAAAAAGTAAAAAAATCAAATGATAATCACTGGCTCTTACCCAAAATATATCAAAGTGTATGTAAGGGCATAGAGGGTGAGGAATTGCTTGGGCTGCACCAGTATTGGCTTACAGAAAAATTAAAATGCAACGCTCAGCACACTTTGCAATCTATCTTGGCATGCTAACACCATATGTTCTGGAAAGGAAAAAAACAAAAATGATGTTGGATAGGATCTGTAAAAAGATGGATAATTTTGAATCCTTGCTTTATAAAGTGTTGCCACACTTCATATAGTATCTGAAGAAAATTCAAAAAAACAGTTGGTATCCATAACATTTCTGATGCATGAGTGGCACATTTTATATTTTTCGATTCTATGGCGATAAAAGATTAATCTGTTTATAGATTTATAGATGCAATCACCATTCAAACAAATAAAACTAATATAAAGTAGAACCCCCCCACACACATTTTTTAAGGGGGACCAGGAAAAATAGTGTAAAATCCAGGAAAATGTGAAATCAGCGAAATGTGTTAAATCAATGTACTAAAGGATATAAACACATTTTACTTTGAATACTATATTAACTGTGTTAAAGACAATAGATAAAGATTGCAGCATTAAGGTTACAATATTTGGAGATTAATGTTACACTATGGGGGGGGGTGTATGTGCAAGACCTATCTGACATGCACAACCTAAAACAATAATTGATTTGTGCATCAGTATCTCAGATGAATACTAATAGTTAGTATTGTAAACCTCTTAATTTCACTAATAACATTCATCAGGGCTGCTACCCAACATAATCCCCAACAACATCCAGTATCCATTTGTCTGCATTTGGGTAATATTATCTTAAAATCCACTATGTAAGTATAACATATCAGTGAGAACAAGTTAAAAGAATACTAATACTAATAAAATTTCCTGGTAACTGCTTTATTTGCTCAATTCAATAGTAAA
This sequence comes from Xenopus laevis, assembly GCF_017654675.1. Taxonomy (NCBI): domain Eukaryota; kingdom Metazoa; phylum Chordata; class Amphibia; order Anura; family Pipidae; genus Xenopus; species Xenopus laevis. Next base: position 43,948,717 of record NC_054372.1, read on the forward strand.
GATGCTCAAGCTTCCAGTCCCATCTTACGTAGATATACTAGAAGCTGACTTGCTGCCCATATTCAATCACAGAAGTGGCAGCTACTTGGCCTCCTAAATGTCCTGAGACAGGTCAGTTTGACCATTTGTATCACAGAAAATCCACCTTTAAATTTTAGCCAAAGTACAATTATACCCAGAATATAATTTCCTACAGATGACACGGGAAATAGTTTTAATAGTGTGTCAGTAGTCATTAGTGATGGGCGAAATTGCACCGTTTCGCTTTGCCGAAAAATTCACGAATTTCCAGCGAAACGCAAAGCGAAAAATTCGCAAAACGGCATCTTGTTTTTGACGCCGGCATCCGTTTTTTTGACGTTGGCATCCGTTTTTGATGATGGCATCCGTTTTTTTGACGTTGGCGCCCGTTTCACAAATTTATTCGATAACAGCGAATCGCGCAAATTCGCCGCAAATTCGCGCCTGCCAAATAAATCCGCCCATCACTAGTAGTCATTTAACAATTCATTTAATTACCATACAAATAATAGTAAACATGTTAGTTTGTGATACCTTCATACATTCTTGGTTTATTAATGAACTAAACACATATGCCAAACTTAAAATTCCAGACTGATTTGGTTATACATCGATCCATTTATTATGCAATGAATCCAGAGCAAGGAGAAGGTAATTCCACTGAGTGACCAATAAAACCTAAATAACTTAAAGAATGTGTTGGGAGAGTTACTGTAAACTTTTTAAAGTGAGGGGAAGTAGTGGAATTTACTGGATGGCTAATATTGTGTAATAAAAAATGACAACAACAATTTGTCATTTTTATAACTGGACTGTCGATAGATTTTTAGACTAATAGGACACTTGTTTATAAACTGTAAAATAGAGAGACTGGTGGTTGACAAAAGCACCTACAACAAACAAATCAACAAAGAAAGCTAGGCATCTTTTATTCACATTCATCATTTATTTAATACGTTTTACACTTTTTTTTTTTTTTAGCAAATTTCGTTTTACACACCATAATAAATATGGCCCTAAAACAAGGTGAAGGTTAGCACTTTCTAAATTTTTACCCTGGCACTTTAACTGGCAAAATGACTGCTAGCAAGATGGAAGGTGTGTATGCAGATTGGGAACATGGGTTACAAAGTGCTTACCACTGTGGTGCATGTGAGCAAATTGCTACTTTAGAAGCTCAAGTTAGAGATCTTGGACAATAAATTGCAACACTGTGGTCTTGAGAGGAGTCTCTTGCTCAATAAGCAGGACCAAGCTGGGTAACACTTTTAGGAGAGAAAACAACAGCAGGTGATGAGACAGTCTCTTACCAGTTATAGAAAGTCGGGAAAATGAAGAGGGAGACTGATCCAGGTTTTGTGCATCCCAACAGATTTGTCAGATTGTGCAAAGAAGAATGCAATAGATGGGGACATTCTTTCAAGCAACTGGGAGACCATCCTCTCTAGTACTGGTAGGAAGGAGAAAGGGGTAAGACCTAGGCAAATTGTGGTTATAGGGGATTCGATTATTAAGAAAACAAATATGGTTACAAAAGAAAAGTTTGAGTTCTGCCTGGTGTCAGGATTAGGCATGAGATTAGAGAATTTATGCAGGTAGACAAATTATTGGGTGGGGCTGGGCATGACCAAGCTGTTTTGGAAATCACGAAAAATTTGTGATTTTTTTTTATAAAATAGGACTTTTAAAAAAAATCACACATTTTTTGGAATTTATTAAACCCAGAGGATGGGAAAAGTCTGAATCTGAAAATCCGGCATCTCAGATCTGTCGAGATTGCATATAAATCAATGGGAGAAGTCCCAATGATTTTTTGATGTGTGCTAGGTTTTTGTCAATACCCCAAAGTTTTCAGAGTTTTCGGGCAAAATTTTGTGTTTTCGGGTGAAAATCCGAAGAAAATTGCGAAGATCGGATGAAGAATCGATCAGATTTTTTTCCGCAAACAAAATTTTCGGGAAAGTGTATTAATAAATAAGCCCAAAAAACCCGTGCTGGGTTTGGTCGGAGCTTTTTACAGAAAATATTGAGAAAAATTCGGACTTTGATAAATAACCCCCCATGTATAGGAAAGAAGAGTTTAGGTTCTTAGAGTACTGGGCTAAGTTTTCCATGGGTTACCATACAGACATACTATAGACATATATAGACATGGCTTGTCATATAGTCAAAAGTAAAGAGTTAAGAAAAAATATTCATATCTTGCAATTTGTTATTTATTTTACAGTTATCCCATTGTAAAATTCCATATTGTACACCAGTGTTTTTTTATGCAAATGTATGACTTTCCAGTAAGAACTTTTATTATACTCACTTTGCACAAACTACAATATGTGCATTGTTTTCACTTCCATATTAAAAAAGACCTCCTGTAGAAAGGCAAATGTCTCCTGTTGCTCATAATTTTTCTTGGCAATTATGTTTATTTAATTCCCCTAAAATCTGTATTGTGGCTCTTTAAATCACAGTCCTGTCTATCAATGCAACTGTATCTTACATAGATATGGAACAGCAAGGTGAGATGTGATTTGCACCTCAATGGCAAATACATCATGTGTGACATCATGGGGCAAATTTACTAAAGAGTGAAGTGATTAAGTGACGTCATTTCTGGACTTTGTTGATTTACTAATGGGCGCTGGGGTAAATTCGCTAGTGAAGGAGATAGACTCTAGAGCTACTGCGCACTCTAACGCGAGGCGAATTTTCGCTCTGGCAAATGGACGTAACTATGCAAATTCACTAAGATGCGGATTTTAATTAACGTTACCTCTTGCGCCAGACTTGCCTTCGCCACCTCAGACCAGGCAAAGTGTAATAGAGTAGATAGGAGATCCTCAAAAAAAAATTTTAACATTTTTTCAGTTTTTCAGGATGATAGGCTGCAAAAGATCGTAAATTTATTTTAGGGTACCCGGCTTCCCCCCTATATTTCCTAACATATGGCACAAAAACTATACACTGGGCTTATGTGTAGAGTCATATAACAACTCTAATTTCTTTTATTAAGGTTCCCTGGGCTTGTGTAATGTAATGTATTTGCTGCAACATATACGTCCATTGAAATTTAACTTCCCGACATATGCAAATTAGCCAACGCTACTGCCGAATTAACGCTAGCGAAACTTCACCATCATTCAATGCCCTGGACGCAACTTTGCATTTTAGTGAATTAGCGTTGTCCTGGCAAATTTTCACCTGGCGAAGTGTGGCAATGTGAACGAAGCTGTCGCTGGCGAATTTCCAGAGGTTAGTGGATTTGCCCCTATGTCTAAGCAATCTGACAAAAGTGTGGTGGTATTACATAACATAATCTTTGGTAGCTGCAAGGATAATTATACACTTTTATACATTAGAGCCTGATTGTTAAATACATTAGAGCCTGATTGTTAAATGTCGTTTAAATGTTTCAAGAAGTTCTCATTTATCAGAGATGCTTTTATTTCAAAGAAAAGGACTTACTCAGACACTGTTTCTCAAAACAGTGGGGAACAACAGAAAAAAACAATTCCATAATCTTTGTGAACCAGAAATACTAACTTACTAAACAGTAAGGGGCAGATTTATCAAAGGTCGAAGTGAATTTTCGGATTAAAAAACTTCGAATTTCGAAGTAATTTTTGGGTACTTTGACCATCAAATAGGCCAAATTCAACTTCAACTTAGATTCGAATTGAAAAAACTTTGAATATTCGACCACTGTCTCTTTAAAAAACTTCGACACTTCTCCACCTTAAACCTGCCGAATTTTTGTTTAGCCTATGGGGGACCTCCTAGCACCTATTTGAGGCTTTTGAGCAAGTTTTGAGAAGTAGAAGCTTTTTTTTGTAAAATCCTTCGAATCGTTCGATTCAAAGGGTTAAATCGTTGGATCATACGATTTTACTTCGATCTAATGTGGCCGTTTTCGGTGGAAAAAATACTTCGACTATTGAAGTACTCAAATTCGATTGTCGAATTACGAATTTTTTTTTTCTTCGAAATTTGATCCTTGATAAAAATACCCCTAAACTTGTCTGTGAGTGATTTTGAATGAAAATTGCTGACGTTATCAATTTTCCCTCTAAGCTGTGTACTTGTGCACCTGCACACAATTGTGAGATCTGCCCAGACAACAAAATGTGATGAGCACTAAGAATTTTGTGTAACAACTCAAAATTTTCAATTTATTGTCAAAGGCACTAGATCAGGGCAAGTGGAAGACAAGAATAAATACAATAACAGGCCAGTGATCAGAAATCAGGGAATGGAGGAGGGCAGGAAGCAACTTACAGGCCATGAACACACAACAGTAACTCAGAACTCCAGCACAGGTTGTCTGAAGAGGGGGCTTAAATAGCCTCTTAATTGGGCTATAGCCTGCTGTATAGGCTAGGGAATACAGACAGAAGAAAATATCTTTATATAATACACAAAAGCTATGAATATCCTGTAAAGTATATCCTTATAAACTGCTCTTAGTGATGTCATCAGTTATAATTGGAGCTTAGTAATTTTTTTCACGACTCACTTAAACTTGTTTATTATAATAAATAAAGTACCCCTTGTTGGAAAATATGAGGATATTAGACGTAACCTTGGAGTTCCATGATCTGTATAAAAGCACTCAGCCTTTAGCCTCATGCTTTTTTATGGTTGTGGAACTCATTGGTGACTTATATTTAATAGGGATGCACCGAATCCACTAATTGGGATTCGGCCGAATCCCCGAATCCTTGGTGAAAGATTCGGCTGAATACCGAACCGAATCCTAATTTGCATATGCAAATTAGGGGTAGGAAAGGAAAAAGGAAAAACTGAGAAAAATTCATGTGATTTCCCTACCCACCCCTAATTTACATATGCAAATCAGGGTTCGGATTCGGTTCGGCCAGGCACAAGCATTCCTAATATTTAACAATAAGGGGTACATTATTCATTATATAAACGGGCAGGCTAACACCACAGTGGTTGAACCCGGAGTAGCAGCATCCAGTATACACCAGGTCCCTGGTTCTAAACTAAGGAACGCCTCACACTTCCTTTACTGATAAGAGCAGGGTGGTCTTAAAGCAAATAAAGGAATCAGAGACGAAATGGGCAGCACTCCAGAATCAAGTTAAAAAATTGCCTTTATTTACTAACAGCAGGGCAGCACATGCTGCCCATTTCGTCTCTGATTCCTGTATTCCAGTGGGGAAGGACACTGCGGGAGGTGCACCCAAACAATTGAGAAAATTAACCAGGTGTGTGCCCCTCAAATCCTTTTTGAACTTAAAGCAAAGAAAAACATATCAGTGACAACCACTATATCAATATTTATTACAAGGAGTTTTATTTACAGTGTATCCCACACAAAGTAGCTGCAATTTAGAGGCCTTATTAAACTGAATACAGTCTATGGCACACATGGTTATAGATACAATCAAAGATTGGACTTTCTAAAGGTCACTTTTCAGAATATATGAAACAAAAAAAGTTTTACATTTTACAACTGATTTCAATACTTTCTCTTAATTATTAACTCAAAAGACTTATTTCTGGTATATTTGTTATCTTCAGATCCAGAAGACTTGTTTGCACATGAGAACCATGAACTAAATACTTTCAATTATCATCAATGCGAAGAGATTGGCGGAAATTCCTCCCACTCAACAGCCATGGCTTTCTTCACGGAAAAAGAGTAATTTATACCCACACTTTCATACTTATACAATAGTGGTGACTAATTCAAAATCTGTTCTAATTTGAATTTGTTGCTTCCCTCCCTTTATTATTCTTCGTCTTTTTCTCTCTCTTTCATTCCTACTTTCTGCAATTCACTAATACAGCCAAATAACAGCTTCCAGCTGATCCTAATTCACTATATTCCCTATCCTATCTGAGGTTTTTAAACTGACCAACTTCAGTGAAGGCTTTCAATATTATAGTGACCAGGTCTTGATTAATAGTGCTTGCTCTATATAACTATAGTTATTGAAACTATTTGTATGAATGAAAATATAATGATAACAGTTTTACCTTTTTTATGGTTGATGTGGCAAAATATTCATATTTTTAGAGCAATTACCCAGCTGGCTGATCTAGTCTATTAAATAAATAATAATTGTATTCTTCCTCCTGTAAAATGTATGGATATTAGAAGTCAGTGACCATGTCTACAGGCTGAGTGGAGAACACATTATTTTTTATAACTTAACCATTTATGAGGATTTATAGTTATTAGTGGACATTGTGTATCATATGAGGAATTAGGGACCACCAATTGTTAAATATAAGGATATTGTGACAGAGGAGTTCCATGACCATATACAGGCATCAGGCCAAGTGCATTTGTGCAGGTCACGGAACTCTGAGGTAACTTTTAGAGGTCTCATATTTTACAAAAAACAATACATTTTATAATACATACAGTTTCGTGAGACATATGAGCACATACATTACTGATGGTGGCACTATGTTCTGTTTATAAGAGTATGATTTACAGGATATGTATGGCCTTGTGTAATATATACATATAATACACAAAAGCCATGAATATTGTGTAAATGATATCCTTATAAATGGTGAGTTCTGATGTCATCAGTTATAAACGGTGAGTTCTGATGTCATTTCTGTCACATGACTCACTGAAATGTGTAAATAAAGTACCCCCTGTTGCAAAATATGAGGATATTAGAAGTTACCTCGGAGTTCCATGACCTGTATAAAAACACTCGACCTTTGGCCTCGTGTTTTTATATGGTCATGAAACTCCTCGGTAACTTATAATACCCTTATGATTTACAAAAGGGGGTACTTTATTCACTATATAGTACACAAGAGCCATGAAAATCCTGTACAATTATATCCTTATAGACAGTGCTTAGTGATGTCATCAGTTATAACTGGGTCACATAAAACTTGTGTATTATAATAAATAATGTACCCCCTGTTGTAAAATATGAGGATATTAGATGTCACCTTGAAGTTGGTCTTGCTTTTATATGGTGACTTATCCTTATATGCTCTAAAAATGTGCAATGCTGCTAGGAGTGGATCTTCTTGCCTTGAGAAAGCTGTACTGAGCTGAAGGAAAGCAGCTGCTTCTTTCTTACTGTAGATGGTGGCTTTAAAATCAACAGCAGACAAGGAAAGAATTGTGCAGAACAGTATCTATTGGGAACATCACTCAGATATAGTGATGGGCAAATAAATTCGCCAGACACAAATTCGCACAGAATTTCCGTGTTTTGTAGCAATCAAATTAATTTGGTAAACTGTGAAGACAATTCGCCAACGAAAAATCCGCTGCATCAAAAAAAAATTGTTGCACATCCAAATTTTTGGACGCCCATTGACTTTAATGCATTTGGACCAAATAGTCGTGCGTATAAAAATTGGCAAAATTGACGCACATCAAAATTATTTTGACACCCATTGACTTCAATGTGTTTGCCAATTTTTCACCATTTCCCAAATTTCGCGGTAAAACAGCACAGATTCACCCATTACTATTTCTTCAATTAACCCTGCAACAGCCTGCACTGCTATTTGCAGCATGATATAAACCACTACAAAAAGTAGAAGTCAATTGAAAAAATGCTCAGACGAGCACTCTGGTTATAGAACTTTGCAATATAATTATACATTATTACCCCAGAAACTTAGATACATAAACAGAGATAAGCAAACCTGTTAAAATTTTTAGGCACTTAGTTACTGAAAACTTTCAGGGAAACACCAAAACAAATACTTACTTTGTAGCGCTAAACCTGAAGTAACATTACTTTTGACAATGAAAACTTTATTTCCTTTTGTTCTGAATGGTAAATTTGCTTACATTTAAAAACTTTAATTTTTTCAAACAGAGATTTGGAAAGTTTACTGATCAACCTGCACCTTAACTTAGATCAGCATGTAATCATCTTTTATCCATGCACAATAGCAAACAAACTGCAAGCAGATGAAGAGGAAATTAACAACTAAGTTACATGCTGTTGTCAATCTGTTTCATAGTCAGTACAGGAAACTGGGTTATCTATTCATCCACTTACAAATGCAAAAAAAAGTGTAACTTAGTTTAACATCTACTGTAGGAAGAAAATATTCTGGGGCCCCAGCATAAACAATGCATATGCAATTAAGTATTTTTAAAAATGAGATTTTAGTGCTAACGCTCACGCCCTGCATTTTCAGGTCATCGGAAAGAAAGCCTTTGTATCCTCCTTTTACCTGTTGTACCCATATCTTAGATCCTCCTGCTTAGTTCATGCATTTGAGAAGTGTGGTACCTCCTTTGCAGGATAGAACGCCACCAGAAGCCATACCAATTAGCTGATATGCTAACCAGCTGTTAATATTAAGTTATTTAGCCAGCCCTGCAAAAGCAAAAAAATAAAAATAGACAAAATTAGACTTTATGTAAAGCAGCATTTATAACATTTTCAAATATTGATAACAGATTTTAAAAAAAATGCACAAAATGCCGTTTTGCCTCTTCTTTCAAAAGTAGAATTTAGAAAGTTATAATTCTTCAGTTATTATCACTGTTGCTCTAAAGACAAAATACATTTATCTTTAAAATGTTGATTATCCTATAAATAAAGGATAATACTGTGTGCACATCCAGGCCACTTGTAGCACTTGTAGCCCAATGCACATTACTCTAGGGAGACTGCACTCCCCTATACTCACACAAGTGACAAAGCAAATGGGGCCAGCCCCCTGTGGTTTATTAGTCAAACATTTCACTAATAAACCACAGGGGCATGGCCCCGTTTGCTTTGCCACCTATATGCCGGTCTCATTTCTTCTAAGTAATTATCCTATAAATGTCAGCAATTACATAAAATGATTATCATATAAATACAAAATTTTAGATATATGTTTAAAATTGGCATCTCTTTAATCAATACATATGCTATCCCTCTGTTTATAAGCTGCTGTTATGTTTGACTGCAAAGGACACTGAACTGCCCAAAACAAATGCCACAGAGGGACAACAGATTTATTTACTCAACAGAAAAAGGTGAGACATGACTCAACACCACTGCCTCCATTCACTAACTTGAATTAATGGGGTTATTTACCACAATGTGTGAAGTGCAATTCTTGTTGCCATTGCCATGTTTTTTCCCACAATGCAGCATTTTTTCCCATAATTCCAGGAGCATTATCATCACCAAACCAACACAATAAGAAGTGGAAGAATAAACTGAAGTCAAAGAGAAGCATAATGGGTTTTCAAACCAACATAATTAATAAAAATAATTAATAACATTTTGGTGGAGAGTGTGCATATTCTCTTGTAGTTATTTAGATAGTGATTGTCTTGCTTTCTGCCAGACTTTTATAAAAAGGTAGTTTTATTACAATACTTCATCGACACATTTACACAATGATTTCGATCTTTTACTCTAGGGACATTACGGATGCATTGTGTGTTCCATACGGCTATTGAATTGAATGTAATTACACTGCGTATGGTGCAACTGTGTCTGGTTTGTCAAAAGGGTGCAACTGTGCTACTGCTTTGCAGTAAATCAGATGCAGTTGCAAAGAACATTTTGTAAGTCTGCCTGGCATCTACTCCAGTGTACAGCATGTACTGTATATATGACATGTGAGCCCAATTCTTTGGGCACAAGTGTGCTACGACTGTTGATGCAAGGTGCTGAAGGGATCCTGCCTGATCAGGAGGAGACGGTAGTCCCGGGGTTCGGACAGTGCTATGCGGTCAATAGCCATACCAGCACTCAGTTCTGAACAGGAGGCAGAAAGGACTAATGGGTGCTGAGTGCAACTATACAGAAGTGTGAAGAGCGCATTTAGACGCAAGTAGTTTTAAGGAAAATAGTTTTAGATGCACTAGGAAAAACCGTAGTCCCAAGAATATCTAAGGACAATAATAATATCTTCCACTCTGGATACATTGAAAACTCAGCATGTTAAACACTTTACATGTGATTGGCTGGTGTAATTTTGTGAAAATGCCTTTTCACAATCTTACATTTACTGCTAAATGTCTCTTACTCATTACACAGTGCTGTGAGAATGTTAGGCCATTATACAGTAACTAAAACAACAAAAAAAGCATGATATACTTGTAGGGGCCCATAGGGGGTTAATCTGCCCATATGGCTTTAAGGCCCCACACTTTGCTCAGTGTTATTGGCCAAGAGGTGATATGACAACTTCCTGCCACAATGCACTATAGTGTGTGTAAGGAGTGGCCTCTTCCTCTTTGGCTGCTGGATGCTGATCCAGCTGGGTGTGCCCAGGGGAGCCTGGGTGCAGCAAGGCCCAGAAAGTCATGTGTCCAAGTCAGGGACCAGGCAACCCAGTGAATGAGGAATAGAAAGTGGCAGATGAGCTCCCAGTACTAGTATGCTCTAGGAGTGTAAAATAGTCAGGGTTGAGCTAAATAAGAGCAGTTCTGAGCTCCAACATAGGAGTGTTAGATTGGAGGTATCTCTCCCAGGCCATATTGCCTGTAGTATAGGGATCCCAGCGGAGAGGGAATCAGGAGAGAGTGATTGCCCTGAGATTGATCCAGAGACCACTACCGGAATATGTTGCAGAGGTGTTGTAGTTGCACTACGCCTTAAAGGGATAGCCTCCACTTAGCGAAGACCCGAATCCTGCAGAGAGAGTCCAAATGTAACCCATGCTCCTACCTTATCTGGACATTAACTATCTGTGGTGTGGATAGCCCGGATTAGTGTTACATACTGTATGTCTGCAGCAGAGACACAACAAAAAGCATGCTGCACTTAAAAATAACCTCTAACAGTTACATTAACTCACCAAAGAGAGGCTGTTAAAGACAGACTGATCTGGCATATCACTCATCATTGTTGTACCCTATATATTGTAAGTGGCATAAAGGTTTAAACACTTTTGATCCAAATGCTCACAGGGCACATATCGTAAATTACTTCTCTTGCTGCAAGGTCCAAGTGCTATGGAGCTTACCTGACATATCATCAGTGATGCCATGTTTGACTTGTCCCCTCCCGAATGACCAATTTAAATGAATCTCAGCAGTCTCACTGCATCACCTAGATCAGTGATCCCCAACCAGTAGCTCGCGAGCAACATGTTGCTCTCCAACCCCTTGGATGTTGCTCTCTGTGTCCTCAGAGCAGATGCTTATTTTTGAATTCCAGGCTTGGAAGCAAGTTTTAATTTGCATAAAAACTAAGTATAGTGCCAAGTAGAGCCTCTTGTAGTCTGCCAGTCCACATAGGGCCAACCAAATAGCCAATCACAGCCCTTATTTGGCACCCCAAGGGACTATTTTATGCTTGTGTTGCTCTCCAACTCTTTTTACATTTGAATGTGGCTCACGGGTAAAAAAAGGTTGGGGACCCCTGACCTAGATAGTTATACTTGGGGCAACCATTAGAAGCAAAGCTGCCAGAGCATCCTAATCTGTTTAACATCTAAGAGCTGCTCAGCTCAGCGACCACACAGCAACCTCTTTTTGAGCTCAGTTCAGTTTTTCTCTAGAGCTGTTGGGGAAAAAACTACAATGCCATCTGTTGTTCTTTACCAGAGGTCTTTATTGTATTGACTTTAGTCTTATCCAGTGGCAATAAATTTCCAGGATAGCAGAACACGAGTTCAGCCAGTGACCTCTATTCTAAAAACCAGACAAAGAGTCAGTTCCTGCAGACACCCTCAACTAACTGGTCTCTGTATTCACAATTGTCTCATCTGTGCCATTTATTATAAGAGTCCTGACCTTGCAATTAGTAGATTCTTCTTTGAGGAATATTCATTTGGGGTTTCAACAGATCGCTGAAGCAATAAATTACTTTTTTTTAACCAGTTAGAGGAAAGAAAGAAAGAAAGACTTGCCTAAAAATCAAGACAAATTAGAGGACAAAGTGTAGAATCTTTAACAATTATAATATAATCGAAGTTAACATTATTAGTCAGATTAGCGATGCAAGGTGGAATTTCTAACTGAAACACAACTGACTCAATCCTTGAGATTTTTGTTGTTACCTAATAGGTGATTGAAAACAATTTCCTGGTAGTATTACTCACTGGAAACCAACAGGAAATAAGAGAAAGCTTGATTTTTTCTTTGTTAAAGGTCGTTTGAAGTGTCTTCTGATGACTTCATTATGTGGACCAACCTGCACACAATAGAAAGCTAGAACAGTAAAAGAGGATGCAATCATGTTAGTATAATGGAGCCAGCAAATGTGCTAAAGAGACTAAGCTATTGGTTAATGTATTTGTTAAATCACATTATCAGTTAAACACCCAGAAATAATTAGACCACCAAAGCAGGAATGTTAGTTTACATTTATGCACTATGTCACATATAAGATTATAGTTAAAGCTAGGCACAAATGCACATATTCTGTACAGTGCTACGTAGCTTTATATAAATAAAAATATACATACATATAAAAATATGCATACATACATAAATACATATGCCTGTACTATCCCTGTACTATGTCTCATTGCCTGGCAAGTGGAAGGTTGTTCTGGCCCCTACCCCTCCGTGTTAGACAAGGGTCATCCAGATTTACCATTCACCAGCAGGAAGCTCAGATCAACAAGATTTTCAGTTCAGAGCACTCAGCTGTGACCCAATTGCATTGCTGGATGGTGGTTGAAAATAGCTGGTCTACTGTTGGTCCAGTTCAATCAAAATTGCAAGTTGACACCAATAATCTATGCTCACTGGCATGTTTTAGTTCAAGAAACTAAAAATTGTGATATCTACAAAAAACTATTCATTCCATTTGACTAGGGGTGTTAAAAAGACAAATACGTCACTCTGAGGGTAAGCTGATTTCTATGCGATCAATTCTCATCATTTAAAAAACATGTTTTCTTCTTGGCAATTCAGTATTACAGATGATGACATGTTAAATACAATGCTTTTAAGTTGCCCAGCACATGGATTCCTACAATCCAAAGGTTACCCCACCTGAAGTTAACGTAGAGTAAATTATAACAAATGTTACATTGTTATGAGTTGATATAACCAGTATAAATCTTGAACCACAACAGTGGGTCTTGAAACAAAATAGTCTGAAAATCTCTGGCCCAGAGGGTTTAAGACGAGGTACAATAACCCCAATGACCCACAGTGGAACCTCCAGTTTTTCAGTAGGCAAGTGCAAATCTCTTCCTTCTCTTCTCTACTGCATTTATACGACACAGTAGTTCCGTTACACAGATTGTCTTTGCAAAGACAAGAGACAGTTATGTGCATATGAGACCTGCTGTAGCTCAACATGTTGTCAATTTTATCTAAACTGAATTTGGCCAAAACTAATATAAGCAAAGACATGCTGCCAATGTAGCTTCACCCAGTTGCTTTTACAGTATATGCCTTGCATATTAGTAGAGACAAAATTAATTGTTTCTCATGCAGAAACTTGCCAGTCTTGCTCTGCTAATCACCTACTTTTTACATTTTGTGTTCCTGTTACTCAAACTATAAGGGAATTTATTATCAACCTAGTGACAGACTCATGGTATTTTCCACATGGGATTCATTTTTCATTCATGCAACAAAATGAAAACGATTCCAGGTGACCCTGTAGACTGGTCCCATGCACTAATGGACTAAGGCTAACCTGCAATGCTTTGCAAATGCCAGTCACACTAATGGGCTTAAACCTCTCAGTACTCACTTATCTGTTCCCTTAGGCCCCATTACTCTAAACCTGCTTTATTTGTTGTTTCCCATTATGGGTCTATAGCTACTGAATAATAATGAGTAATACTGAATAGCCCTCTGTTTCAGTTGACAGTTTTATTGCCAAATATTCCAAAGAATTAAGAGTCACAAATCAATGGTTTACGTGACTTCACCTCTGTAATTCTATACAGCATTCCCAAATAAGGAACATCTTGGATGCAGGATACTTTTAATCCATGAAAAGCATAAATGGCAAGTTTGTGGCCGGAATTTGCCCCCTTGAGATATCAAAAACTATATTATGCTTCTGTAGAAACTGTAGAGTTCAGATGTTTTTACTTATGTTCTGATTTCTATTCAATACCTGGAATCAGTGGTAATCTCAACTTCTACATGAGAAAAATGAGATTCAATGTTGAATGAAATGAAAAATGTAAAGTCATGCACCTGGGATGGAAAAATATAGGGATTGCACTAGGCAAATCCTTTATGGAAAAGGACCTTTGAATCCTTGTAGATGATAAACTTGGCAGTAGGAAGCAATGCCAGTCAGCAGAATCAAGTGCAAATAAGGTCTTGAGCTGTATTGAAAGGGGCATAGATTCATGGCAAGAGGGGGTCATTCTGACACTTTATAGAGCACTGGTAAGGCCCCATCTAGAATATGCCATACAGTTTTGGTCTCCAGTGCTTAATCGGGATATTACTGAATTAGAGAGGGTACAGAGAAGGGCAACTAAGCTGATAAAAGGTATGGAAAATCTTAGCTATGAGGAAAGACTGGACAAATTGGGGTTGTTCACACTGGAGAAGAGGTGCTTAAAAGGAGAATTAAACCCTAAAAATTAATAGAGCTAAAAATGTCATGTTTTATATACTGAACTTATTGCACCAGCCTAAAGTTTCAGCTTGTCAATAGCAGCAATGATCTAGGACTTCAAACTTGTCACAGGGGGTCACCATCTTGAAAAGTGTCTGCGACACTCACATGCTCAGTGGGCTCTGAGCAGCTGTTGAGAAGCTAAGCTTAGGGGTCGTCACAAATTATCAAGCAGAAAATGAGGTTGGCCTGTAATATAAGCTGATGCTAAAGGGCTGAATATTAAATTCTGATGCAGCCTTATACTGTGACATTTCTATTCGATGTGTACTGTATCTTGTGAGTGGGTCCCTTAGCTCAGTAAGTGACAGTAGCACTGAGCATGTGCAGTGAATCAGCAGAAAAGAAGACGGGGAGCTACTGGGGCATATTCGGAGACACAGATCTTCCCTGCTAAAGGGATTTAGTTGCTTTGGGCTGGTACAGAAGACCAAAACATAATGTACAACATTTCTTTAAAAGGGACAGTAACACCAAAAAATAAAAGCGTTTTAAAGTAATTAAAATATAATGTATTATTGCTATGCATTGGTAAAAGTTAAGTAAGTAAGTAAGTAGGCTATTGTGTAGCTATGGGGCAGCCATTCAAGCTAAAGATGGAGACAAGGCACAGGTTACTTAGCATATAAATGCAGGCAGAGGAACAGCCGGTTTGCTCTTATCCGCTTGTTCTGTATCTGGCACTGCGTCGGCCTGTATGCAAAAGGGCCACTAGACAGAACAAGGCACATTCACAGTGATTCCCATTTGCTTTGAACGTAAGGAGATTTCTAGCATTTGGGCCTATTCCTATTGCTGTTTTGTGCATTAAATTAAAAATAAAAAAGATAAACATTTTCAGGCCCCCAAAATTTCTAGAGATTGACCAATAGTTACGCCCCTGCACATCCACTTTGAATCAGAAACACTGGAGATGGGCTGGAAATAGGGTTGCCACCTGGCCAGTTTTTCACCAGCCTAGCAGGTAAAATACCAGCCAAGGCCAGGGCTCGTATTACAAATGTACTGGCAATATACACACATGCTATGATTTGTGTTCCAAATTGTAAAATAGTTTAGTTTTAAATATCTTCATTTTGGTTGTTTTAATAAATAAAATCCATATTTGTTAAAAAAAAATGCTGAGTCTGTGGATCTGTGTTTGAAAACACAAATTCAAACTCTCTCCTTTCTCATTTTACCACAGTCCAGACTCAACTGTCACTTCTTCTCTCTTTGTTTATTCTATTAATTATACTGCCTGGAGCAAAACAGCTGTTTTTTATTCCAGAAGTAAAAACAAACCAGCGTGAGAGACACAAACACACACACATACTGTCACACACACACACAACATAGCACTGTTTCCCGCCAACGTCGAGCCAGGGTTGCCACATGGCCAGTATTTTACCGGCCTGGTCTGTAAAAATGATGGCTGATACCAAAGTTATTAAAAGGGAGAAAAGATAAATATATATGAAGGCTGGGACTATCACTGGTTCTTCCTGAGTGGAAGTGGGCATATTAAAAATTACATTTTAGGAGGAACAAAACTCGTTCCCTTTCTTAAACTTTAGTCAAAGTACATGGGAAAAGCAACCCATGGGTCATAAATATCTCATTAGTTTCATTCCCAATTAAGCGTGAAACAGTGGCTGTTTATTGAAGAGAACGCGTGCAGTGAGTGCTGGGACCAGACTGGGGGAGGGGAGGAGACTGACGGGACTGTAGCCTGGAGAGTCACCTCGGGCTGTTAACCAGTGTTGTGCCTGTGCTTTCATTCCTCTGAATCAATGTTAGTTCTGATGTACCATTGTATTACAGTTTAGCACTCAAGTTAAATTGTGTTGGCTTTCCATTTTAAGAAAAAGTTGTATGTTATTATATACTATTTTAGTGGATCATTGACTAGTGATATACATGAGTAAAGACGTTCTTCCACTATTCCATTATCCTCTGACAACAAAAGGGCAGGCCCTACAGTTAGGGTTGCCACCTTTTCTGGAAAAAAATACCGGCCTTCCTATATATTTATCTTTTTTCCATATTAATAACATTCCATTCCATTAACCATCATTTTTACAGATGCCAACCCTACCAAGAGTGAAGAAAATGTTGATATGGCCCCTATATGGCATCTGTCAGTAACGCAGTACATTACAGTGCTCAGATGAGCAATTTATTCATAATTGTGCTCCAGATTTACTTTAACTTTATCCACATTAATGTCAGAGTTCTTTATTAATACTGTCCTATTATCTGTTAGGAGTTAAGAGAAGTCACCTATAGCAAATGTGTACAGAACTTTTCATATAGGGTACTAAACTTCAGTTGTAAGTTACTGTAGCTTCTCTATATTTGAGACTAATGACAAATAGCATCTTTATGTCAGGTGTTCAGTCTTTAGGTTTGGAATTATAAGCACTTATTCCCTTCCTTTGCTTCCCAAACATTGCGACCTTTCTCTGCATAATTCACCTTGGAAAAAGAGAAGTAAGTACAAGGCTTGCTTTACTGTTTATTTGACTAGTATACATTATAAACATTGGCAAATTTGCACCTGGGTGTAACCCTTAGCAATGAGTCAGTGGTTAGCTATCAAACATCTAATTGGTTGCAATATTTTACTGTCTGTATTCAAATTTGCCCACAGTTTATAAATGACCAGGGTGGGACTGGGCTGGGAAAAAACCCAGATCTGCACCAAAATTCAGAAACATTGTGCACATGCGCACACATACAGCGTGCTGGCTTAGCAAGGAAGGCTGGAGGGGGGCCCTGGGACAGCAGCCCCCCATTCCGACCCTGTAAATGACCCCCCAGTCCTAGTAAAGATGGAGATATGCTAATAGTAATGTTACTGAAATTGTGAAACACAACTATCACAGACTACATTTATGTCCACAAGTGCAGTGAGTAAGGTGTAATTTCAAGAGCCATCTCCAAGTTTTTTTTCCACAATACAGCTTTCCTCCCTGAATTCCAGTGTTATTGCCGTTGAAAGGGGATGACAATAGTTTTTTTTCATTTCTGAAACTAGAACTATGAGTGACTACCCTCCTACTGTGTTTCTGGGGAGGCATCAGTTCAGCACACTACCACTCATTTGTAATAGACCAGAGATGATAAGTGGGGAGCAGCGCTGTATTTAGTTCCGGTACCACATTAGGCACCAGACCTACAAGCGCCCCCAGCACCGGTTAGCAAACTGCACACCTGAACACCGCCACAGCATGCCCCCTAAAACCCAGAGTGGTTGGGACATTTTTTACTTTTTATTAAAAAATTTTAATTTTTATATAGGCATCTGAGGGCCACTTCCTTAAAGGAGAATTCAATCCCAAAGTTAAAAAACCCCAACCCTGGCGATGCCTGAATCTGCACCTAGGGGTAAGTAAAACGTTAGGGGCATTTGCCCGGGGTAACACTTAAGCTGGGGGGAGGAGGGAGGGTTTTTTTAACTTTAGGGTTTAGTTCTTCTTTAATGCTGCTGCCCTATAGACTCAGGCCCTCAGGTGCCTATATATAAATATCCTTTATTTTCAATAAATCTGCCAAATTTCAAGGGAAACTCCAATAAATGTGTAATTTTAAAGGGTATCAGTACTTTTTAGTCTAGACTGAAATTAGCACAATTGCCCATATGTAATAAAAGGCACTCAGGTACAGAAACCCATGGGAAACAATAAGATGTTTGTACAGTTTGACCAGTTAATAAGTAAGTGTTATAAGTAACTGGACCAGTAGCAAAGTGTGGGATTTGCTCTGTGTTGCCTTTAATTGGGTCTCTCTTTATTCTCCAGATTAATTTCAATAAGAATTTCTCTCAAAGTGAGATATGTATGTTTTCAGTTTAGAAATAGACTTTTGACCAGAACACCATTTTCTGAATTATGATTGTTTTCTTATTAATGGGAAAAGTTCTGTTTGAAAAATGTTGACATTTGTATTCAAGAAGGATAATTGCCTATAATTAATGTTTTTGATTAGGTCTTGGTTTTTTGTAAATAAGAATTTCAATCTCAGAGTATCCACTGCCTTCATTAGGTTGCTAACGAATAGCATAATTGCATGTGAAGGTATGTTTAGAAAAATCTGTAATTGAATTTGGGTTGTACGTCAGTGTACACAAAGTTTAACACAAGTACAGATGTAACAGAGGAAAGGCAAACAGTTCTGATAAGATGGAGTGCAGTAGAAAAAGTAAAGAAGGTCATACACGTAGTGATGCATTAGGGCAATGTGGCTAATATTTTTAGTCTGACAGTCCCTACATCTATGGACCCCAGAGGAGCATTGATAATAGACTGCCCTGTGATCTCAGTTGGTCTGCCCAAACAGAAAATGTAGTCTGCAGATGCATCCCTTGGGAGAGAGGTGGTAGACTCTGATTGCACCTTCCTACTTTCTCATTAAAGTGAGCAGTTGTACTGTGCATAAATCACAAACTCTAAGACCTAATGTTGCAGAAGTCCAGTGCACCGAAAGGATTATCATTATTTTTGATGTTCTAGAACTACACTTTACTATCTGAAATGTTGCCTACATTTTATTAGACAGTACATTTTTTTTAATGTACTAGATTTCTTTGTTCACTGAGAATTTTTGTTCAGCCATAATCATAGAAATGCATGAGCCTACCCGATCCTAGCCTCCCCCGTCGCTCCCCTACTGCCATTCCTGGCCTCAACAGTTGTACCCACGCTGCCCTCCCTTCCTCAATCCAAAAACAACTCTGGTCTCCCACAGTCTTAACATACGCCCCACTGCCTTTCCTCCCCCGACTGCCACAAAAGTTACTTATATGGACGAGTGTGAGCGGGCAGTGGAGGCAATAATGGGGGTGTGGGGACCCATGGGGTAGGAGTCCGACCCAGTCCCGACCCCTACCCACCCCCCGTACTTGCATGCCATTTAGAAGTACAAGTTAGGTTGCACAGGGTGCAGGACCGATGGCAGATGTTAAAGGGATACTGTCATGGGAATGATCCAGCAGAAATCTGCACTGAAATCCATTTCTCAAAAGAGCAAACAGATTTTTTTATATTTAATTTCGAAATCTGACATGGGGCTTGACATTTTGTCGATTTCCCAGCTGCCCCAAGTCATGTGACTTGTGCTCTGATAAACTTCAATCACTCTGCACTGCAAGTTGGAGTGATATCACCCCCTCCCTTTTCCCCCCCAGCAGCCAAACAAAAGAACAATGGGAAGGTAACCAGAAAACAGCTCCCTAACACAAGATAACAGCTGCCTGGTAGATCTATGAACAACACTCAATAGTAAAAACCCATGTCTTACTGAGACACATTCAGTTACATTGAGAAGGAAAAACATCAGCCTGCCAGAAAGCATTTCTCTCCTAAAGTGCAGGCACAAGTCACATGACTAGGGGCAGCTGGGAAATTGACAAAATGTCTAGCCCCATGTCAGATTTAAAAATTGAATATAAAAAATTCTGTTTGCTCTTTTGAGAAATGGATTTCAGTGCAGAATTCTGCTGGAGTAGCACTATTAACTGATGCGTTTTGAAAAAAACATGTTTTCCGAAGACAGGATCCCACAGGGCTTGGTTACACCTGCAGTGCTGCAGCTTTCATTGCTGTCAAATTACCTGCAGCCAGCAGAGCTCTCAACTTGGAGGGCAAGCAACACTTGGGAAGAGCTGTTGCAAAAACATTTTTGTGTACAATACTTCACTTGCCATGACGTCACTTCCAGGCATGCTTGCATCCAGATGTGACATCACTGCGCATGCACAGCAGCTCCCATGATGTCACTAAATGCTTGTGTGCCTGCCAGGGCAGCCATCAGGGGGGGACAGGGGGAGAGTTGTAGGGGGCCCCAAAGGTAAGGGGGCCCCGGCCGGGCCCCCCATCTTTCTGAGAGCTGCTGACTTCGGGAAGGCATGGACGTTTAAGGGGCCCTGGCCACCAATTTTTTTTTCTCATGTGGGAACCCTAGCCACCAATATTTTTTTTGTTTTTTTACTGTGAGGTGGGGGGGCGGTGGCTGCAGCCCAGGGGGCCCAGGAAATTTTGTTGTATGGGGCCCTGCGATTTCTGATGGCGGTCCTGGTGCCTGCACACACTAAAATAACTGCAAAAAGTCAGGAGAATGCCTTAAAGTGACAGGAGGCGGGGGATGGGAGGGCAAAAAAAAGGGAGAGTTGACAGCATTTATAAATGCTACCTATAGTACCTAACCCTCTTATTGCAGGACAAATTACCAGTGAGTTTTCCCATGATTGTGCAGGGATTACCTCTTTGTTCCACTCACTACCAAATAACTCTTGACCTCTATATTCCTGTTACTATTGCTACTTTGTAACGGAAAGCTTATTTTCAGAACTGCACCCTCCACGTAATTCTGTGGACATAATAGCACGTTCTTGTCTGGATTCCCAATAATCTAAATGTGCTCAGTGAGCTTTCTTCACAATCCTTTGGCTGTGAGATATAAGAGTTTCCAGTTTTTTTATGGGTATCTACTTATAAAAATAATATTGCTCATAGGAGAACAGAAGATATTTGCAATGAAAATAGAAATGCAAAAAAAAAGGTTTTTTTTATTATGTAATAGAACACAGTCAGCAGTTTCCTTCTGTGCAGCCATCTGGTGTCTCTGCATACCTTTTTAACCCACCCCCTTCCTTGACCTGTGAGCTAAGTGGTAGAAATGCACAATTGGGGACATGCCCTGACCTCACAGGAATACTGAAAGAGGCATCTGTCTCAGTCTCAGAGCAGCAAATTTGGAATTACAGGGAGATAAGGATTCATATTTATTGTTGCTTCCTTGCTGAGGGCAAAAAGTATTCAAAAGTAGGGTTTATAGTCACTTTATTTATATATGAAATGAAAGGTTCATTTTAGAATTACGTGCTAGTATCATGCAGATATTTTTATTCTGAGAGTTTGCATCTGGTATTTTTTGTGTATTGCGAGTGTTAATTATTATTTACTTTTTCTTATTTATTCTCCTACACTCCACGTGCAGGAAAGTTTAATGGCTTCTGATAAAACTGACCATAATGTGGTAAGGACCTACGTTAGTAATTGATGCATAACCTCTGTAAAGCACTACAGAAAGTAATACAGATGTTGTTTTTAAGTTTATGACTTAATGCACTTGATACACAATGATATCATGCCCTGTGACATGGTTAATCCATAGAAGGAGAGTACTGGACTATAATTATGTACTTCACAAGGACCAAATAAATGTCCCTGTTTGTCCTGTGTAGCTCAAGAAATAACAAAAAACTGATCTTTTTTTTTTTTTTTTTATTGTGATTAAAGCAACAGGCAAAAAAGTGTGTCCAGGGCAAGCCCTATTTATTGCACTCATGTTGAACAAGAGAGTATATTGTCCATTCTACAGCTTCCAGTCTGAATGGTTTCAACTTGCAGGGAGTACTCTAGCAGCTGGTGCTGTCTGAATGAACAGCCCTGATACCACCCCGTTTACCTCTATCACATTGGAGCAGTTCTAAAGGGGGCTCATCACTAGTGCAGAGACTGCAATCTGAAATTTGGTTATTACAATTACCAGAGGGCCACCTCAGTAAAGTGCTTGTCTTGCCTCTTTCTCACAGCCTTTTTGTAACTGTACTTCTTGCTAAAAACTTTCAGTTGGCCATTGTAGTATCTCTGCAATTCGCATTACACAGGTTCACAAAGTACTACCAGCATAACATTGCTGGTGCTGAGTGCTGAGCTTACCAGCTGAAGAGCGGAGAATTCAGAATAAAAATTCAGGTAAAAAAATTGGCTAATGAAAGAAAATACAATTAATTACAAGTAATTTTCCAGTATACGCCAATTATAAACTTTCAATAGTTTTACAGTTTTTTCTAAATGTAATTACCAAGTAGTATCTATTCTCTGCATTGAGCTTTTAACTATTAACTATGGAATTGGAAGGCACTGAAGGAAATGGCCTCTTCCCTATTACATTGTTTCACGAGTCAGAAATGGCAGCGCAGTAAGGGACAGATAAATGCTGCTTTCGACCCTGATTGCCTTGTCATATACTTTAAAAAACAATAAAAATTGTTACGTGTTTAAGTTTACATTTTCTTCATTAGGCAAAATCTAAAATATTATTGCGTTTACATCCCCTTTAATATCTGAAAATATTGATTGAAAATGTTTGTGTCAAATGCTATGATGTCTTTTATATCATATAGCAGCTGTGTCCCTTGGAAAATTTAGTATAGAGCAGTGATTCCCAACATGTTGTTCTCCGACCCCTTGGATGTTACTTGCAGTGGCCTCAAAGCAGGTGCTTACTTTTGAATCCTTGGCTTGAAGACAATCTTTAGGTGCTTAAAAACTATGTGTACTGCCTGTAGGCTACCAGTTCACATAGGGCAGGCATGTCCAAAGTCAAGCCCAGGGGTCAAATGCGGCCCATTTTCAAATTTACACCGGCCCTCTGCCTCCATCATAAAACTAATAGTAATGTGGCAATTAGGAATCGCGTAGCCGTAGCAGTAATATTAAGGCACATTAGTGAAATGATCTGCCACTTGGTCTATACTGCTGCCTGTGTACTGAAGGTGTTAGTAATAGTCACGTACTGGTACATAGTGACGCACCACTTCACATACTTCTTTAGGGCTGAAGGTGTCAATAGACGTACTGACGTGCCAGTGAGTAAATTAAGAATTACGTGAGAGCAGTGTGTTACTATGTGCCAGTACGTGTCTATTACTAACACCTTCAGCACACAGGCAGCAATAGAGACCAAGTGGCAGATCATTTCACTAATGTGCCCAAATATTACTGCTACAGCTATGCGATTCCTTGTATAAATGAGTTAAATGATGTTAATGGTTCAGAAAATGTCAGGCTAAATGGTCGGCCCCCGCACATTTTCACCTCACCAAATCTGGCCCTTGTTGCAAAAAGTTTGGACACCCCTGACATAGGGGCTACCAATTACAGCACATATTTAGCACTTTTTGCATACTTATATCGCTCTCCAACTTTTTTACATTTGAATGTGGCTCACAGATAAATAAAGGTTGGGGATTCCTGCCCTAGAGCATAGCTTAGCACCAGACTACTTGAAAAAGCCAACTAATATGCCCTTATTTTTGAATTTTACATTTCTAACTAGTTCCTTTCCTACTATGTGTACAATTAAATGTTTGGTTTTTCGCCCAGCCTATTTATTTATGTTTTAGGGGTCATTTGCAAACTTTACAGAATGCAATATTCAAATGTTACCCCTTTTCATAAGCTCAAGACTATGCGCTGCTTGTCCTGCAGAGTTTAATGTTGCCCTTTCACTTGTATACAAACCTATTATCTAGAGCAGGCTGCATTACACAGAACACATTCTAGTGCAAATCACAGTGTCTTGAGCTTGAGCCTTCCACTGCCAACATTTAGAAACCAGTTTCACTGGCTTAATGTTAATCAGTAGGAAACACAAGGGAAAAGCGCATGCCCACAGACATGTTATTGGTCTTCCCAGTATTCCATTATTCCATCCCACATTCCATATTTCAGAATGTAGACATTGGCAATGCTACTAAAGCCCAGCCACACCTTGATTTGTTCTAAACCCAATAACACTTTGAGATGTAAATCAGGGAAAAAGTGATTTTATGATATTCATTAAACTTTCATAAAACTTTCACCTGCAGAGAAAAGCCAAGCCACAGCCTTATGTGCCATTAACCTAACACGCTCTCTTTCTTGCTCCCACCCTTAATTTGCCCCTATCTGACATTATCTCTATTGACCATTTTGACCAAGGCATCCCCTCCCCAACTTACTTACACAATGGAAGAAATATTGTCTGTAATTGTAAAACTGTGTACACATATCTAAACAATTGTTAGGCCTGTCAAAAATATTCCTTTTATACAGTATATAAGAATATCTTAAATAGAGATTAAGCCGAGATAAATGACCTTTCAATAAGTATATGAGATAAGGGAAACATTCACAACTTTCTGTGAACAGCAAATATTGGCAAAAAAACTTGAACATTTACAGCACAGTGTTATCTGGGATTACTGTGTATAGAAGTTTTTCCATCTTTTCTTGTGAACAAATACTAGGCTTCCTGTCGTCATTATCTTTCATTGGCCACTTTTACTGACCAGTTAGCAATCCTAAATTCTAAATATGATTTTCTATCTTTGGCAGGTCATTCTTCTACAGGTGTGTTTGCTCTGTAAGGGTGAGCAAGGGCACATTCAGCAGTGTCCCTTTATAGTATCTATGAAATATGTATAATGGGTGGCTGCCTAGATTTTACCATAAGACTTTGTCTCACTCCCTTTTCAAATAATGTTAGCATGTACAATATAACACTATGTACAATATACAGTAACACTAGAAGAGAGGCTGTACGATTGCTAGATCCAAAATGGTTAAGCCATTTTGGTTGTACTGAATTATTGTCCATCAGGCTTAGGTGATGTTACTTTCCTCATTCAATTACATGGGTTGAAAAAAATACTGGGAAGGTCTTCTTTGACATTAAATGGCACAGCACAAGGCAGTTTTCTTGTGCCTTTGGGGAGGGAGAGGGGCAAACATTGTCAAAGCATTGACCAAAAAGTGATCATAGTCTACATTGTTCTTTTTGCCAGATAGGAAAGCAGTGAACTTCTGCCTTGTTACATAATTATACATTTGCTCTTTGCCTCCAGACCCAACCAAGCTGAAGAGTCTAGTTGTTGCTTGCCTATTGCCAACCACCAACCAGTAACCACTATGTGTTCAGAGAATTGTGTTTACATTGTAGATATTTATCAGGCAAGCCTATATTAAGACCCCCATACAGAAGCCAATAACCTGTAAAAAGTCTGCAGCTTTTATTGGTTAAGCAATGCACATCAAATAATGCTTTCCTTTGAATAGGTGGATTATCTAAGCATACCACTAAACAAAGTGAAATTCTGCCCTTTATGCAAACAGCACAACACTGTGCAATGATTATATGTTGCACTGGAGGAAAGGGTAAGCATAATAACATAGGATATTATATTAATAGTGTTATTTGTATGCAAATTTCCATGGGTGTCCTGGTCACTTATTGGCATAGATGACTACCACAACACAATATTTAAATACATGCAAAACCACAAACCTGCTAAAGTAGCAGCCCTGAATCCAATAAAATAAATGAAATATAAAGGGCAGTTAGTTAAGCCTTTATGTTAAATTAAATGAATGAGAATTACTTTGGACGTGATATTTTTAGTAACTCTGCGTGTTATGTACATCCTTAAGGTGCATTCTCACAACTATATGAGTACAAAATGATTGTTAACCTTGTTAATCATTTGTGCATACTGTGAGTACAGTGGGCATTTATGAGGTTGTGTTTTTTAATACTATACATTGCCTGCAAACTGCCAAAAAAAATGTCTACATTTGTTGATCTAGTGTCCAGATGACAAAGATGTATATTGCTAGGCATCATGGGTCATTTTTTTTATTGCCTGACTTCTCTGTTTAATACCCTGCATTCCTTTACCTGCTGATTGCCACAGCCTTAACTCGTGCCATTAATTCTAGGAAAGTTTTCTACCAAGTTTTGACCAGTTCTTGAAAAACTTATTTTGCAACCAATGACCTTCAAGTGTATCTAACAGTGTTTTGTCTTCCTTTTGCATACATTATAGATCCTAACCTCATTTTCTGCTTGATGACTTGCAATGACCCCTAAGCTTAGCTTCTCCACAGCTACTCAAAGCCCACTGAGCATGTGCGCGTCACTGACACTCCTAACGAAATCCAAAATGGGAAATTCCTGTGACAAATTTAAATCACTGGATCATTACTTTTATAGAGATGCAGAGCCTTTAGGCTGGTTCATTATGTTCAGTATATAAAATATGACATTCCTAGCCATTTTAAGGGTTTAGTTCTCCTTTAATTAATAAGGAAAGCTGATGGAATGCACCTTACTCACTTAGGGGCAAGTTTACTAAGAGAAGTGACTAACGCTGCCAAAAACTTGCATTCTCCACCTCAGACCAGGCAAAGTGCAATAGAGTAGATAGGACTTCCTCAAAAAATAGTTGAAAATAAGTCACAAGAAACGCTGGCATCTTCCTTTTTTCAGGGTGATAGGCTACGGTGATAGGCTACAAAAGAGCGTAAATTTTTTTTGGGGTAACCGGCTTCCCCCTACATTTCCTAACATATGGCACCTAAACTATAAACTGGGCTAACTTCCCGCTGTATGCAAATTAGGCAACGCCAGCGCAACTTCACTTTGCTTGGCGCAGCAACGCTAGAGCAACTTCGCCAGCGTTCGGCGCCCTGGACGCAACTTCGGATTTTAGTGAATTAGCATTGTTTTGGTGAATCAACGCCTGCCAAAGTGTTGCGCTGTTAGCAAAGCCGTCGCTGGTGAATTTTCGGAGGTTAGTAAATTTGCCCCTTAGTTCTTTCATTTTAAGGGGTTTATCCTATATCACTAACATTGCTATACAGTAGTTATTATTTATTGTGCAAGATCATAGCACATCCACATGTGTGTGCAGTGGGGCTTTTGTCTTGGAAATAATGATATTCAGGAAAAGGGGAAAGCTGCTGAAGGCCAGTGAATTTTGGAAATGAAAAAGAGGGTGTAGTCACAGAAGCCACCCATTACTGCTACAGATATTGGTGACTAAGGGATTGAACATTGATATATTTGTGTTTGAGAAATATAGCTTTAAGCAAGTGTCAGACAGCCTTTACCATACAACAGAACAGTGGCTGGTAACAGTAGACTGGCAAGACAGCTGTCTGTGGTTACAAAATAAATAATAGCACTACGCACTTTCAAAAAATCTGACAGTGATCCAAAGCCCGGGCTTCCAACAAAAGATACTGGCATGAGATCAAAGTGTAGGCAAAATGGTATGACACCAAAGAAAACATGTTTAGAGATGTATGTTGGGCAGACACACATGGTGTAGGTTCTCTTTTCGGGTATTTGATTTCTTTTAAATATTGTACATGTTGTAACAAAATGTCTGCATAACCTGCCTCAGTCATTTAAGGAAAGCAATAAGAGCTCTGATCAGAAGTCAGCATTGCACTGACATTGTCACTCATTGTCAGAACAGTGTAGATCCAAACAGAAACTTTTAACCCTTTACAGGGAAGCAGTTATGAGTGTGCCTTGCAAAAAAATCTATTTGCCTCCAAAACATCAACGGAATACATAGGGCAGAGGCATGGCTATGAAAATCTCTGCAATCTCAGAACCCTCCATTATTTATCATTTTAAAATCTTGCTTTTGTATGGAAAAATTATGGGAAAAAATAGGGAAATATTCAGAATTTCCTCATATAAATTATTACTATTCTCATCACCAATACCAATGTCCTGGATCGTATGCGGGGTAGAGCATTAAAATATACAGTGAAGTGTAGGCTCGCACTTCATTTCCCCAATACTGGGACCTGTGGCAGTAGTAAGGCAGAGTCCCAATTTAAAGGGTGGCATGTTGGTAGGCATTACTGTATCTCAGAGCAGTCTTGATTTTGGATAAGGGCACTAACTGAATTTCTTGTTGACATGGTTTCCTCTTACAGGTAAACAACTTCAAATTAGATTGGTTCTACTATGTGTTTGTGTGTATGTCTAGCAGGAAACTGCTTATATAATTCACCCTGGGCTGTGGCTAATGCAATCTTTGCACTAGCTACTGCTGCCTACTGAAGAATTGTGCCCCCCTCAGCCCAGGAAGAGTGATGGCTTTGGCTCTCCGCATTATGGCAAATTGCCTGGTGAGTATTTGCTTGTGAGTGTTGGACTGTGAGTAGATTAGAGAAACAGCGTGGTGCTTCATGAGTAGTAAGACTCCTATCAGTTATAGAAACCTGCCAGTATTACATTTGAACTAAATGTATGCTTATAAAGAATCTTGAAACAAATATAACATTTTTGTAAGATGTCAGTGTGACTTTAAATATGATTAGAATACCATTGTTGTGGAATAAAAGAGTGAATTGCTACACTGTCCCTGAGTTAAGGCCCTGTGTATAATGCGCCCGTTCCTGCAGGTCATTGCTACCTGTGTTGCACGCACATAGATAAAGTAGGATGTTATTATACAGTGGCCAGTGGAGTAACTATAGAGGAAGCAGACCACATGATTGTGTGGGGGGGAACAGGGTAGCCGCGCCGTTGAGCAGGAGTATGGGCCCGTGTATGAATGTTGTAAAATTTCAGTTTTGCACACGCAAAGGAGCACTCAATCTTGCCAATGTGAGGTTTTGCAGTGCCTTTAAAGATATTTTTGCCTTGTAGGTACACCGCTGACAGTGGCTTTAACAAGAAAGGAGAATCAGACATTTACTAAATGTCTTAATTGCATCATTGAGATTGTAATGCCTCAGAATATTACTGGTGAAAATATATAAGGTAATTATAAGAATATTATTTAAAAAGGGTGCTGGAATAGGAAATTGTAGATAAAGGTTGCAAGTATAGGAAAACTCAGCTGACTAAGCCAGTGACCAATATATTTAAAAACTATACACTTGTAATGGTCAATAAGGCTAGCAATTTAACAGCTTTGGCAAAACATAAATATGATGCATGTGAACATCCGATTCATATAACATGACAGCTCACAAACCAGTGAATTCTCCATCAGCCCTGTGGTATCAGCTTCTGGACAGATGAACCTCATTTTCTGCTTGATGATTTTCCGTAGGTTTCCAGTAAGGGCAGCCCCCTGGGATCGTATGATTCACGGTGCACACAAACATACCAAACAAACTATACCTTGTTAGGTCACATGAGCCAATTAACAGACAGAGTTGTGTCTTTTGCTTCCACACTTCTTCCTGTTACAGTTAGAGTTGTAGTATTTCTGGTTAGGTGATCTCTGAGGCAGCACACAGACCATCAGGAAATGGTGGTTCAAGGAAAGAGATGTAAAAGGGCAATATTTACTTAAATATATATTCCAGTTTGATAAGATTCTTTAATATGCCACTTAATTTGTTATAAACTGTTGCTCAAGTATTCATTCTGTGGGTATAGTTTTCCTTTTAGTTAGCTCAGCTGCTGCCCAGAGTATACTTAGCATGTGCAGTGCCACTGGCACTCAAAAGATTGCCTACCGACAGGGCTGTATTTTATATATAGGCACCCCCGGGGGTCTTCAAAGAAAAAAAAAATCCAAATCTTTAAAAAAAAATCTCCCCCAGAGACAGCAGTGGAGCTGAGTGGGGTAGGGATACCCCTCACTTCTGTGATTAGACTATGCACAGACATGTGTTGCTTGGTGAGGGGTTGGGGTGAGTTGAGGTCCGGTGCCTAGAGTAGCACCAGATATAAATACAGTCCTGCTTACTATACAGTACATTCAGTGTGTTATATAGAATTTCCACCCAATTTAGGCTCAAGTTCTCCTTTGGCGCATCTATACAGGGACCAATTATGGGTCAAACCATTGTATGCTGTCTGAGTTTCCCATACAAAACTTATTTTTGCAGAAAATTAAATACTGTTTAAATATCACAGAACTTTAGGTCTGAATATCAAAGCATTTGGTATCTTCCTGATTCCAATAACTGGATGAAATTTGAACTTTCTTCTTTTATGTTTGTGTTCAGGGTTCCTCTGGTTTCTTCCCAAACTCCAAGTACAAAATTCTCTAAAATATAGAAATAACCTGTGTTATAAGCACAGGTTAACCCTATGGGGCAAATTGACAAACCCCCGAAAATTTGCCAGTAATGACTTCGCTCACAGCAAAACACTTTGCCAGGCGTAGATTTGCCAGGACAACGCTAATTCACTAAACAAGTTGCGTGCAGGGCGCCAAACTCTGGCGAAGTTGCGTTAGCGTTAATGCGCCAAGCGAAGCGAAGTTGGCTAGTGTTGGCTAATTTGCATACAGCAGGAAGTTAAAGTTGAATGGATGTATATGTTGCAGCAAATACATTACACTACACAAGCCCGGGAAACCTTAATAAAATAAAGTTGTTATATTACCCTACACATGAGCCCAGTGTATAGTTTATGTGCCATATGTTAGGCAATGTAGGGGTGGAAGCCAGTTACCCCCAAAAACAAATTACGCTTTTTTTCAGCCTATCACCCTGAAAAGGAAAAGACACTAGCGTTTTTTGGGACTTAAACATTTTCAACTCATTTTTTTGGAAGTCCTATCTACTCTATTGCACTTCGCCTGGTCTGAGGTGGTGAAGGCAAGTCTGGCGCAAGAGGTAACATTCAGTAAAATCTGCATCTTAGTGAATTTGCGTAGTTACGTCCATTCGCTAGAGCACAAATTCGCCGGGAGAGAAGCACCGTTAGAGTCCATCTCCTTCGCTAGCGACCGTTAGTAAATCGGCGAAGTACCGAAATGAAGTCACGCTGGCGAATTTTCACTCCCGGGTTAGTCACTTCACCCTTTAGTAAATTTGCCCCTTGGTCTCTAGAACTGCTGTGCTCAGTCTCACAGCCAACACAACAATGCAGAGTTAATATTATTTCCTGGTCTCCTTTTTGTCCACTTTTCTGGATTATAGTAACTAAACAGAATGATTGTACAAATGGTACCTAGCCCAATAGCAGGGCCGTCCTGCCCATTCGTTAGAAAGACATTAGCACCTACTCTCCTTGCTCCATTAGCAACTCAGTGAAACCCTTTCGGTGGCCTGTTATTAGGAAATGTGTTATTTTTAACCCTTTTCAGAGACGCGCTATTAGCAAACATGATGCTAATGAATTGATACTGACAGCTCCCTGGGAAACCTATTCATTTAGAGTCTGGGAACAAATGCTATAGGTGAGCCCAATGCATTAGCAGTCAGTTTGGGAGAAAGTCACTTTTTTACACTACCCCTAAAGCTATAATTACAATAGCCATTAAGCTAGTGCCTCTCTTACAAATATACTCATTAGAATGAAAAGCAAATAGAGGAGGCACTGCAAGAGGAATGTTTAGACCCACATAAAGCTTCACAGCTCATATGCAGATACCTGGTTGACATAAAAACAAACAAGTGCATAGTTTTTTTAAAAAGGGAAAATAAAAGGCAAATGTACTTAGTTTACAGGACAGTAACAATGGTGTAAGCACTTAGCAGCAAATTTGGACCGTTTAAAGGGGGATTTTATTAAGTGGCAGGCTCACTTGTAGACGCAAGCCCGAGACATTAGAATGCAGCCCGCTCACTCTATTAGCCCGCAGACAATGCCTTTCTTATCCCTTTGTACGTCTTTGTTGGGGGATTTTTACACGCAGCGCTGTAACATTCCCAAAGGAAAATCAGAGCAAGTGAGTCGCCGGCCAATCATTTTCCGAAGATGGTCGGCCGGCCCCGCCCACTGGCTGCATTTCTATAAAAGAATGAAGAAAGCTGCTGCGAGCGGAGCATCTGATCAGTGTGTGAGAGAAGCTGAGGGAGTGTGTGGTTGGATTGGTGTGTGAGTGAGGCTAATCCGGGGCTACCTGTCTATCGCCACCACAATTAGTCGTCGCCTTGTCTATAAGCGGCTGATCATGTGGCACAGCGGGTCGCGCTACGTTGTTGTAGTCCTAGTGGTGCTGCTGGCATGTGACTGTATGGACTCAGTGAGAGCCTTGTTTCCCTTCGGGCAGCCCGAGTTTTCTTACAAGAGGAGCAACTGCAAGCCGATCCCTGCGACTCTGGTGCTGTGCCATGACATTGAGTACCCCAACATGAGGCTGCCCAATCTGCTGGGCCACGAGAGCATGAAAGAGGTGCTGCAGCAGGCCTCCTCCTGGATCCCCTTGGTGCAGAAGCAGTGCCACCAGGACACCAAGAAGTTCCTGTGCTCTCTCTTTGCCCCGGTGTGTATTGATGACCTGGACGAGACCATTAAACCGTGCCGCTCTCTGTGTGAGCAGGTGAAGGACAGCTGCGCCCCCGTCATGTCTGCGTTTGGTTTCCCCTGGCCCGATATGCTGGAGTGTAGTCGCTTCCCTCAGGACAATGACCTGTGTATCCCCCCGGCCACTAACGAGCACCAAGTACCGGTAACCAGAGAGGGTAAGTGCTAGCTCTTTATCTACTGACGACTCATCCCCTACATGTACCGAGCAGCGCAGCCCACTTGTATCTGTCTCTTAAATCATTAGTGTAACCGTATTGTGCAGCCTGAACTCCTTCCATCCAGCCATTATCTCTCGCCCATTGGGGCTCATTTATCAACACTGGGCAAATTTGCCCATGGGCAGTTACCTATAGCAACCAATCAGTGATTAGCTTTTTAAAGCCAGCTGCAAGTAGAACAATGCATGCAGCAATTTAATTGGTTGGCATGGGTTACTGCCCATGGGCAAATTTGCCCAGTGTTGATAAATGACCCCCTGACAAAGGGAGCACAGAGCGTCTGAAACGTTAATTAGCCCATATTGCACTAAATAGCATGAATTTCACTTTTGTTTTACATTACTAGTCACAATTTGCCTTGTGAGACGCACATTACTACTACATTACTACTACATTACTACTACATTACTACTACATTATATTAGTACATTACATTAGTACATTACTACTACATTACAAGTACATTACATTAGTACATTACATTAGTACATTACTACAACATTACTAGTACATTACATTAGTACATTACTACTACATTACTAGTACATTACATTAGTACATTACTAGTACATTACATTAGTACATTACTACTACATTACATTAATACATTACTAGTACATTACATTAGTACATGACTACTACATTACATTAATACATTACATTAGTACATTACTAGTACATTACATTAATACATTACTAGTACATTACATTAGTACATGACTACTACATTATATTAATACATTACTAGTACATTACATTAGTACATTACTACTACATTACATTAGTACATTACTACTACATTACATTAGTACATTACTACTACATTACATTAGTACACTATGAGTACATTACATTAGCACATTACTAGTACATTATATTAGTACATTACTTGTACATTACATTAGTACATGACTACTACATTACATTAATACATTACTAGTACATTACATTAGTACCTTACTAGTACATTACTACTACATAACATTAGTACATTACTACTACATTACATTAGTACACTACGAGTACATTACATTAGTACATTACATTAGCACATTGCTAGTACATTACATTAGTACATTACTAGTATATTACATTAGTACATTACATTAGCACATTGCTAGTACATTACATCAGTACATTACTACTACATTACATTAATACATTACTACTACATTACATTAGTACATTACTAGTAAATTACTACTACATTACATTAGTACATTACTACTACATTACATTAGTACATTCATACTACATTACAGTAGCACATTACTAGTACATTAAATGAGCACATTACTTGTACATTACATTAGTACTTTACAGCTACATTACATTAGGACATTACTAGTACATTACTACTACATTACATTAGCACATTACTAGTACATTAGAGGGAATCGAGTGCCCATGCCCTTTCCCTGCTGCTGCTGCTGCTCCCCTTCAGAGGCAATGCTACATTAATTGGCCATTATTAGCCCTGTGCACCACATGACTGTACATTAGCCCCTAATGGATATTTTTCAATGTCATATGTTTCCAATAAGCAGGGAAGAGACACTGGGCAATTTCATAAACAATGTTTGTTGCTGGAAAACTACATGATGCCCTTAGAAAGACTTTTTCCCCTGTGGTTGTCAAGGAGCTCTGAGTTTAGATTTCTGTTGAAAAACTGTTAATTATAAGAAGCAATTTAATGTCTGCGTTTCTCCTACCCCCATGTATCTTTGGCATACTGCCGTGCTACTGGGAAGCTAATAGCACTCGCTTAGCAGGATAGACATGGGATTATGCATTATAGCGCCACCTGATGTTTATACACACATTGCACAATGGTCACTGGTTCTTTTTCTGCTTCACAGCACCAAAAGTTTGTGACGCCTGTAAAAACAGCAACGAGGATGACAATGACATCGTAGAAAATCTATGCAAAAATGATTTCGGTAAGTATGTGCCAAAAGGGCTTGTTTTGATTATTTTTTTTTATATTAATTCCATGCGCTCTCTCATATGTACATTTACATGCTTAACACGGATTTGTCCATACTGTTTCCACTCCCTTTAATACAGTATATGTACATAACCAGTGCTGGTTTAGATAGACAGAGATAATAGCTAGACACATTAGACAGAGAGAAGGAGAAATATTAGATAGAAATTTAATAGATAGAGAGATATATAGAGAAATAGAGATACATTGGATAGAGAGAGATATATGACATATGTTATATATATACCTCCCAACTGTCCCGTTTTTAGAGGGACAGTCCCTTTTTTGACAGCTCAACCCACAGTCCCTCGTTTTTGTACTAGAAAGTCCCAAACAGCCACAGCAGAAGATAAGATACTTTTGTAAAAATTTCGAGATAAGCAAATAAGTCATTGTAACAATATAAGATAACAGGTCCCTTGGGAAAAGTTAGACTCACAGCTTAAAGGGCAATTCACCTTCATTAGCAAAACTGTAATAACTGAAAAAAAACACAGAAATATGTTCAAACTTTCATATGCCAAATTTTGCCATGGTAATTAGGGGGTGTGGCCACAAAAACGGGCGTGGTCAAATACATTTTCACTGCGCTATGCGCAACAACTTTTTTTGTCCCTCTTTTTAGTTCCAAAATATTGGGAGGTATGTATACATAGAGAGAGACAGATAATAAATAAATATATAGTGAATAAAGTACCCCCTCTTGTAAATTATAAGGATATTATAAGTTACAGAGGAGTTTCATGACCATTTTGCAACAGGGGGTACTTTATTTATTATTATACACAAGTTTCAGCGAGTCATGTGACAGAAATGACATCAGAACTCACCGTTTATAACCGATGACATCAGAACTCACCGTTTATAAGGATATAATTTACAAGATATTCATGGCTTTTGTGTATTTTATATTTATATATATATATATATATATATATATATATATATATATATATATTACAACATTCCTTGCTGTTTCATTCCACCACTGAAATATTTCCCAAACACTGAGGCATAAACATTTCTAAATGAGTTTATGTGGTTATTTAAATAAATAGCCTGGGGCTAATGCAGTTTCAGCACCCTGTCAGCAGAAAAATGACATGTTCCATTGAATGTTTACAATATATATATATATATACATTTGAGCCCATTTGTGTGTGTGTGTATGTGTTAATATAACATGAGTGACAGTTGGGTTGCCTGGATAAACAGCATGCAATAAGCAGACTCTGACTGACAGGCATCATATTCTATTCAAAAACAATTCTGACCTGCAGTTCAGTCTCCTGCATTAATTAGGAGGTAAAATATAATTGATTACCTGTATTGATGCAACATGAGCATTGCTTTGGGGACAGGAGCCAAGGAGCCAAGAGACAACTGTGTGCCCCAGGTTTAGTAGAGCCTTCATTCTAATCCTGATCTATGGACTCTGAATTTATAAAATAAAGCCATGGTAGCTTGTATGTGGTGTTAGCTGCAAATGCTCTGTCAGCTGTTATGGTAATAATGATACTTTTCTATTATATATAGGAATTGTGTCAATAAACTGCCCTTTTTTTTCCTTTCGTTTAAGCTCCTTCACCCTACTAATGCTTTAGTATATCAGATGCTGCCCCTCTTGCCTCTATCATGGTAGAGCTTTGCTCACAACCATCACTTTGTGCCGAAGGCTCTGAAAGCCTAAAGCAGCTCTGTCTAAATGGAGGCCAGTGGTTTAAATGTGGTTTTCCCAGAGGACTTTTATGGCCCCTAGCCTGACCAAGAATTCTATAGACCTCTTTGTATGACAGTTTACTATATTATGGCCCACAAATATACTGAATATTGAATTATCTGCCGCCACATGGAAACTCTTGGACAGTAATGGACTGACTTACCTATGTAAACAGTAACTCCAGCTCATCAGAGAATTTCTCCACCCCCAGCCCAGTGTGACAGCTGCAGGCATGGGTCAGCACGGGGACAGACTAAGGCTGGAATCTTTCCAAATGACGTGGTGGACAGCATTGGGTTGATCTAAACTTTTGGCCCCTGAGTCAGTGATCAGATAGTATGTGGGGGTCCCTGTTCAGACCTGTCGGAGAGGTCTGCATCGATGACTGTATACTGTAATTCCTTCAGGGGACTGTCCAGCCAGCCTGATACAGGCAAGGGAGGCCATCCTTTGGGCCTTAAAGGAGAACTAAATCCTAACTAAAAAAGTAGGCTAGAAATGTTGTACATTGTACATGTTTGTGCTTCTGTACCAGCCCAAGGCAACCACAGACCTTTAGCAGTGAGGACCTGTGTCTCCAAAGATGCGCCAGCAGCTCCCCATCTTCTTTTCTACTGATTCACTGCACATGTTCTGTGCTGCTTTCACTTACTGAGTTTAGGGACTGACTCACAATATACAGTACACAGTCACATAGAATTTAAATGTCACAATATAAGGCTGATTAGTAATGAATACAGATAATTACTCCATGGCAGCACAGAAACCAGTGCAATTAGCATCAGAATTTAATAATCAGCCCTGTAACATCAGTTTAAATTACAGGCCAACCTCATTTTCTGCTTAATGATTTGTGATTACTCCTAAGCTTAGCTTCTCAACAGCTGCTCAGAGCCCACTGAGCATGTGAGTGTCGCCGACACTTTCCAAGATCGTGTCCCCCTGTGACAAGTTTGAAGTTCTGGATCATTGCTGCTATTGACAAGCTGAAACATTAACCTGGTGCAATAAGTTCAGTATATAAAATATGGCATTTTAGCCATATTCATTTTAAGGGTTTACTTCTCCTTTAATTCTAAAACATCCAGGTATCAGTAGACTGAACAGGACATTGATTTTAAGTGTAAACATAATTACTATCTAATGTAAGGGACTGTAGTATCCTATCACTTTAATCGATTAAGAGAAGAATGTGACAATACTATATGTATGTATATATATATGATATATTTCCATATATCAGCACACACTATTCAACTCAATAAAGGCCGGGTGCTCACTAACAAAATGACAGTTCACAAATAGAAAGCACTCATGGCACAATCTCCATAAATATTTAAAATACCTTTATTCCTCCAACCACATATCTGTGCGGACAGAAATGCGTAGACATGTGGTTAGAGGAATAAAGGTCTTTTAACTATTCATGGAGATTGTGCCGTGAGTGCTTTATATTTGTGAACTGTAATTTTGTTAGTGAGCAACTGGCCTTTATTGAGTTGAATAGTGTGTGCTGATATATGTAAATATATCATATATATATATATATACACATACATATAGTATATGTAAAGCCAATGGGTCCCCAGTAATACGTTTTGCCATGGACTCAATTTTTATTGCCCCAATTCCCATGTCCCCAACCATCACCAGTTTCTTAATCCCAGGCCCTCTATCCACCTATAATGAATGTAAATGAGTTTCCTGAGATCCCTGGGGCCTTATACAATTGCAGCAGCTATGTCCACTGTAGTTTGACCTCTTAGGGTAAGGCCAGACGAGGAGATTCGGGGAGGTTTTGTCGTCTGGCGACTAATCGCCACATCTTTTGCGCGACTATCTCCCGGAACTGCCTCAGCGTTTTTTCCCCATAGGCTACAGCGCAAAATCGCCTGCGCTAATGCACACGCGGCGATGCGTTTTCAATAGTCGCCCAAAGTTTCCTCACGACTATTGAAAACACAGCGGCACGTGTGCATTAGCGCAGGCGATTTTGCGCTGTAGCCTATGGGGAAAAAACGCTGAGGCAGTTCGGGGAGATAGTCGCGCAAAAGACGTGGCGATTAGTCGCCAGGCGACAAGACCTCCCCGAATCTCCTCGTCTGGCGTTACCCTTAAACTGACATTTTAGATAGAAACAATGTCTTTGCAGACAGGTCAGTATTCAAACCAGTCTAAATGAAGCAGTGTAGGATAGAGTGTTCCAAGCAGCCAGGTGAAAAGTAGTAAAAGTAACTTACGGTATGTTCTTTTATATTCTTGGAGACTGTATATACACAAATGGGACTTGTCATATTTATTGTTCTTTTAAAACATGGAGCTGATGCAGAACTCTTGAGAAACAGGACTGTCAGCCACCATTCTGCTTCATGTGAATAAAACTTCATGAGGCGGAACAGTGAGTGACGGTTCACCTTCCCAAGAGATCCAGCAGCAGCTGAGGTATTTCATTTCCATCACTTACTGCCAATTTTCCATTTACGTTCAGCTGCCATGTTAATACATTTTCCAGTCCTGACTTTACAGAAATGGGAATGTAAGAAATTGTAGCATTTGGGAAGCAAAAATAATTGAATGCCAACTCCAAAAGCTCCAGTTGATCATGAAAATCAGCAGGTGAGAATAGCAATAGAGTGAACCAAAGGAGACATTGTGATGCCCTGACTTCATTATATTAGCAAAGGCTGGTGAAATATAAGAATATGGCCTAGTACACCTGACAATTTATGATAGGGAGCAGCAAAGGTAAAAACGGTGTCTCTTAGTGATGGGTGAATTTGTCGGCGAAAAATTCGCAAAACACAACAATTCTGACACCGGCGACAATTGGATGCGCGCCTATTTTATCCAATTGCATTAAAGTCAATGGGCGTACTTTTTGTGGCAGTTTCGTGAATGTAGTGATAATAAATTCGCCCGACACCCATCTGTGTCTCTCTGACTGCTTTGCCCTGCTGAGCATAAGATATATATATATTGCACATGACACCTCTATAAGAAGAAATGGACACTTCTTTGGAAGTGATGATTGATTTGTCCATTTATTTACAGCAAAGTGTTTGTAAATCTGCTGGAGGATGTCACTTCCCCAAGTGAAGCCAGAATATTGGCAACGGGGGGGGGGTGTCTTTAAATTGACTGGGATTTAAAGGTGGGACACTGGACCCCAGCCGTGCAACAGAGCCCCGTGAGTTGATTAACCTTAATATATGGAAAAGCAGATACATCCGTGTTCTGTGTCGTACATTAGTTATATAAACTTTTACACCTATATCTGTGAATGTTACAGCTCAGAAATACAGCATGTTTTTTAAGATTTAGGCTAGGGCCACACTGGAAGATTCAGGGAGATTGGTCGCATGGCCACGTCTTTGAATGGCTTGCTGTTATCTTGCACCCTCTAGCGATAAAGTCGCCTGCGCCTATTCACACGCGGCGATACGTTTTTCAAAGTCGCTCGAAATTGCCTTGTAAGATTAGTCACCAGGCGACTAATCTCCCTGAAATCTTCCCGTGTGGCCTAGCCCTTACCGTTTTACCTTATCACTCAGGACAGAGAGGCTACAGATTGTAAAACAATTAGCCTCTCCTTTTCACATTGAGAAAACAAGGGATTTTCTCACACAGTACTAACATGACTCCCCTGACATTCCTTGCAAATGGAGCAGGGAGGGGAAAAAACAAACAGTCGTAAGACAACAAACCCCAAGCACAGGCACAATCATTAAGGATATAATTAGAAAGCAAAAACAGTTTGAGGTTAAACCATTACAGCCTATTAGACCTGACTGGCCTATGTTTGAATCACTCATTTCCTAATGTTGCTGATGAAATAAGATTTGCTACTGCATAATTATCTGAAAAATATACAGGTATGGGATCTGTTATCCGGAAACCAATAATTCAGATTTTGTAAACGATTTTTTTTTCTCTGTAATGATAAAACAATAGCTTGTACTTGATCCAAACTAAGATATGATTAATCCTTATTGGAGGCAAAATGTTTACATGATTTTATAGTAGTCTTAAGGTGTGAACATCCAAATTACTGAAAGATCCATTATCCAGAAAACCCCAGGTCCTGTGCATTCTGGATAACAGGTCCCATACCTGTATATCACATATATTTATTTTATAATCTACAGTTTTAAGATACAGTAAACTGCTTGCCATTAAACTCTCCATGTCCTGGTCTGCTAAACAAGAAACTGCTCTCCACTTCCTGCTTAGGACCTTGCCAAGATTTACCTATATTTTATACCAGTACAGGTATCGGACCTGTTATCCAGAATGCACGGGACCTGGGGTTTTCCGGATAACGGATCTTTCTGTAATTTGGGTCTTTATGCCTTAAGTCTACTAGAAATTAATTTAAACATTAAATAAACCCAATAGGCTGGTTTTGCTTCCAATAAGGATTCATTATATCTTAGTTGGGATCAAGTACAAGCTACTGTTTTATTATTACAGAGAAAAAGGAAATCATTTTTAAAAATTTGGACTATTTGGATAAAATGGAGTGTATGGGAGACAGCCATTCCGGAATTCTGAGCTTTCTGGATATCGGGTTTCCGGATAAGGGATCCTATACCTGTATTTGCAATATTTTTACAAAAAATTGGGCAAGGTGCAAAAAAAAAAAAAAAAAATATATATTTCTTTTTATTTATTTATTTATTTTGCTTTTGCGCCTAGAATGGAGTGCGTATAGTTGCACTCACCAGCCTTGCATACAGAAGGGGCAGGAGGTGGCTGGTGCATATATATCCAAATTGAAGCCCCCAGTTTTTATGTCAGTTGGAATATGTAATCTTGAGATTTCTGCGGGTGGCATGGGAACCCTTTACCCCATGTCTGATAGCAGGCTCTCAGCTCTTGTGTCTGTAGCGTTGGTAAATAAGCCAGAGTGGCACATATCTAGTGTCTATAAGAACATCATAATATATAAAGAACAGCAGGTAAACACCCAGCATGACCTTCAATTTTAATTCAGTGAATAGGCTAGAGAGAGAGAAATGTTTCAAGATGAAGAGGGAAAGAAGGACTGACACATGTGTCTTCGATTTGATGCTCTTTGTGGTTAAAAAGGGAGCCACCTGCTTTAATTGTGTCAGGCCCTGGCAGTTTCATAAGTTACCAAAGCCACCCCAGAATGGCATTTTCTGCATACTATTGGGCCTGTCTCTTCTTATTCCTCTGTCACCAATCTCACCCCTTGGCGTCTTCTTTTTCTTTCCATTAGCCCTGAAGATAAAAGTGAAGGAGATCGCCTACATCAATGGGGACACCAAAATCATCCCAGAGACAAAGGGCAAAACCATTTACAAGCTGAACGGAGTAACAGAAAGGGATCTGAAGAAGACTGTCCTGTGGCTTAAAGATGGCCTGCAGTGTACCTGTGATGAGATGAATGATATCAACGCTCCCTATTTAGTGATGGGACAAAAGCTTGGTGGGGAACTGGTCATCACCTCTGTCAAGCGGTGGCAGAAAGGCCAACAGAAGTTTAAACGGATCACTCGCAGCATCCGCAAGCTTCAGTGCTAGTGGTCTCATTCACTGGGGCGAGTCTATTTGCACCTTCTTCCGTTTTTGGGAACTCGTCCTTTCTGAATGTAACAAAAAGGGTGGGGCAATTGCTTTTTTTACTATAATTATTGATTTTAAAAAATTCTTGTAAATATAATTAAAATATAAAAAAGATCAAATATTTTATAAAGCCCTTGAATCAAAGACCTAGATAGGTTTTTTTTTTTTACTGGGCGCAAACTCTGAATTTTTATTTCCATTCATAATTAATAGACTTTTTTTTATAATCCAGTTATACATTTACAACCGTTTCTACAAGTATGAGCTTACAATAAACCTATGTGGGTTTTTTTTTAGCTGGTTTTTTTTTTTTTTTAACTTGTGTATGGACTGCAAGAAAAACAGAAGGGGATATTTTTATGCTGAAATGAGGACTTTTCCCCTCTACAGTGTTGATTATTTTGATAGAATTGGTACGATTGAACACATACTGGCAAATTATTAAGAGGTAAATCTGTGCCCAGTTGTGCCTTTGTTAACACATGCAGAGTTTAGCATTTTGGGTAGAAGCGTTGCTTTCCTGCATGTGTCGTGGAATTGCAAACTGCTACACACCAATCACTGTCCAGCACAAATCTATAAGTGTTGCATTGTAAAATAGGGGGTTTTGTGCCTCTTTTTTTGCATTTACACCTGGCAGCCCTATGGTGTTTCATTGGAAGGAGCCAAATACTATTTCCAAGAAATGTTGAATTTTTATAAAGCCGTCAGTTTGTTTTACTAAATCTGCTGTTGAAAATAGTAAATGATGCTCTAAAATATTTGGTTTATGCAATTTGTCTATGGAAATGAAAGCAAAAAAAACAAAACAAAAATATGGTCCCAGTGAAAACATGAACTCTAGTGAAAGTAACGCACAACAACCATTTTATTATCTTATGGCTATTCTGTCAGTTGCTTGCAGCACACTGTTTATAAAAGGTAGAAAGATGTATATAGCATGGGAGAAATGTAATAAAATTTGTAAAGAGCAATGTAATATTCTTCGTTACGCTTTTATTTCATTGCGAATCTTTAATGTGCATAATTGAAAACCTTTAACATCTGCTCTGTAGTTTGGTTAAATATTTTGTCGCAAAAAATGCTTTGCGATTGCAAAATCGTATCACATACACCGCAAGCGTTTGCAAAAGCAATTTGGTCGCAAACTTTGCAAGGAAGTCGTTGAGGTCTTTCATCAGTCAAAAATGGCACAAACATGGTCACTAATGTTCGCAAGTCTTTGCGAATGTTTTTTTGCGCTTAAAAACACATATTATTCTCCCTTAATATATCAGAAGGGCTTTCTTGCTTGCTGATAAAATGTACTCCTGTTGCTCTACAATAACTGACAGGAAAGTCATTAGAGGGGGTGGGGGTACTCTCCAATATAAATTAATTTACAACAGTTGTTTTAGAGTTATTAGTAAATGTTCCCATACTCTGCACTGCCAGTGTTCACTCGAAACCAACAGATCCATTGGTCTATACGCAGTGCATGGCATTGTGGGAATCTGAATCTTGGCTGGACAAGAGGTAGTTTCTTTGCTTTGTTTCAATTGCAATTACATTTACAAATAGCTTTAAAATGTCAGCTGGAACGATGATTGGACATTTGTTGAGAGAGTTTGTTCATAGAAATGGGGTGTATTATTCTTGGCATTCTGATTTGTTATTGCATGTTCGATGTTTGTTAGGCTGACCAGACCAGGCCTCCAAACAAGGGCAATTATTACAAAACACATCAAGGGTCATCTACTAAGTGCAAAAACCAGGTGCAATCTTTTTCACACTTTGCACCCTGCCCTGCACTTTTCTCTTTTTCCCAGACAGAGTGTC
Source organism: Xenopus laevis (assembly GCF_017654675.1). Taxonomy (NCBI): domain Eukaryota; kingdom Metazoa; phylum Chordata; class Amphibia; order Anura; family Pipidae; genus Xenopus; species Xenopus laevis. The sequence goes on from NC_054372.1 coordinate 43,992,415, forward strand.
CCCCATCTCTCACCCTACCTGTCCCCTAACTTGTGCATCATTCAGATGCAAAATGAGGGAGTGTTTATGGGCACAGGCCCCAATGAAGCCCTGTACTTATTGCCTGATGTATAAGGAGAAATAACATATACAGTTTACATGCCAATACATTATAGTGGCCATACACGTTACAGTAACAATCTTATCCAGAGACCATTGGTTGCAGCAAAGATCGTTCATTTTCATTACAAACATTAAGAGCTGAATTGTCAGATATACAGGTAGAAACAATAGAATTCTACCTCTATATGACAATTCAGCAGTGACCCTGGGCGATGAAGGCACCCGATAAAAATGTTCACCTTGGCTGATCAACGAGACTGATATCCAAGTGTTTTGCCAATATTGGTCCTCTGGTCTTCCACCAACACTCACCGAATAGTGTAAGTTTCGTATGATAATATCTGTGCGTGTATGGCTCCTTTACTCACTACTGCCTTCTATAATCAGGTTATACAAACTGCAGCCATCTTGGAAATCATCATGGCTAATATATCCTGAACAACTCTTCTAAATTCTACATTCTTTGTGACTGGAAGAATTATTGGGTTCACTGTGCATGTAGTTGGTCTGTTCTTCAGTTTAATGGATACGGTACATCATATTCCACCCAACTAACCCCTGTAAAACCACAACCCCCACCCTGGGATACCACATCTGTGCTCTTTGCTTTTATCGCTTCTACCACCCTGCATTCCTTAGCAACAGAAATATGAACAGCGTCATTATTAGCTCATTTGCTATGATCACCATGAAGTCACCACAGACAGCATATGCCTTGTAAAATGCATCCATCCTCCCCAAACAAAACAGCATTAAACTACAGTGTATGGTTTACTGGGATATATTACAGCAATGAGTGTAGAAACTGTTTTCTGAGGCAGAAATCATCAGTTGTGAACAAAAATTACCTGTTTGCAAGCTTTTCATTATTGCCATGTTTAATCAGGAACATAATAATCTGTCTCCAACTTGTAAGTAAGGATGCATTGAGCTTTCTAATAAAGTACATGCGCTTCACACTATTGTAGATTTGTTATATTTGTGTACATATTTACTGTATATTCATTACAATACACATCAGTATTTTTAATTAATGCTTTTGAACAGAATGTTTACAGTACTTATTGATATCATTTGAAAGCCCCAGTTCAATAAACTGGCATTTCGAAGATGGGTTTCTGGAATTTTCATATACAGGGACCTGTGGTTTTCCAGATAAGGGATCTTTCTGTAATTTGGATCTCGATACCATAGTCCACTGGAAAATGTCTAAATGTTAAATAAACCCAATAGAATTGTTTTGACATTATTTAAATTATTTGCTTTAACCGGAAAACAGGTTTCTTGGTAAGGGATCCAGTACCAGTTCCAGTACAACCACATGGATAATGAATGATAATCATTCATTAATTTTATTTAACATGATTCTTTAACCAACCATGTCATGTTTTATTCTAAAGAGTAGTTCTTGAATTTATTAACAGCTCCACACTAAGGGGCAGATTTACTAAGGGTCAAATATCGAGGGTTAATTAACCCTCGATATTCGACCAGGAACTAAAATCGTTCGACTTCGAATATCGAACGATTTAGCGCAAATCCTGCGATCGAACGATCGAAGGATTATTCGTTCGATCGAACGATTAAATCCTTCGAATCGAACGATTCGAAGGATTTTAATCCAACGATCGAAGGAATATCCTTCGATCAAAAAAACGCAGGCAAGCCTATGGGGACCTTCCCCATAGGCTAACATTGAGTTCGGTAGCTTTTAGCTGCCGAACTAGGGGGTCGAAGTTTTTCTTAAAGAGACAGTACTTCGATTATTGAATGGTCGAATAGTCGAACGATTTTTAGTTCGAATCGTTCGATTCGTAGTCGAAGGTCGAAGTAGCCCATTCGATGGTCGAAGTAGCCAAAAAAACACTTCGAAATTCGAAGTTTTTTTAATTCGAATCCTTCACTCGAGCTTTGTAAATGTGCCCCTAACTGATACATACTATAAAATATTCTTGTATAGCTGGTTTTATAAGTGGGAGAAGCCTTAGGGCATGGATTTGCCTCGGATTTTTTTTTTAACCCTAATCATTTAAAAATAAATTAAGAAAAATATTTAATTCCCATTAGTGCTATATATTCTAATGCTGGTTACATACAGACTTGATTGTAACATACAGTTAAAAAATGTTTTAAACTAACTGGCCTGTGGTTGGAATCCTATGTGAGTGATCTAGTCAATCCAACTATTAAGCGATAGTTCCCAAACTATCAGGGAGCCCCAGGCTATTGATCATTTAGGGTAAATGCCCTTTTGATCTCTTAGGTACACCTGAACATGAAAATGAATTAGGTATAAATTTGGGATTAATTATTTTCCTACATATTGTTTAATTTGTTAGTCTCCAATGTATTCCACAATGATGGGCATTGAAAGTACTGTGTCTATTTTTGCAGATGATACTAAATTGTGCAGAACTATAGGTTCCATGCAGGATGCTGCCACTTTGCAAAGTGATCTGTCTAAGTTGGAAAACTGGGCAGCAAACTGGAAAATGAGGTTCAATGTTGATAAATGAAAGGTTATGCACAAAAATAATATAAATGCAAGTTATACTCTAAATGGCAGTGTGTTGGGAGTTTCCTTAAATGAGAAGGATCTAGGGGTTTTTTATAGATAACAAGTTGTCTAATTCTGGGCAGTGTGAATCTGTGCCTCCTAAAGCAAATAAAGTTCTGTCTTGTATAAAAAAGGGCATTAACTCAAGGGATGAAAACATAATTATGCCTCTTTATAGGTCCCTGGTGAGGCCTCATCTGGAGTATGCAGTGCAGTTTTGGACTCCAGTCCTTAAGAGGGATATAAATGAGCTGGAGAGAGTGCAGAGACTAAGTGCAACTAAATTGGTTAGAGGGATGGAAGAGTTAAATTATGAGGGTAGACTGTCAAGGTTGGGGTTGTTTTCTCTGGAAAAAAGGTGCTTGCGAGGGGACATGATTACACTTTACAAGTACATTAGAGGACATTATAGACAAATAGCAGGGGACCTTTTTACCCATAAAGTGGATCACCGTACCAGAGGCCTCCCCTTTAGACTAGAAGAAAAGAACTTTCATTTGAAGCAACGTAGGGGGTTCTTCACAGTCAGGACAGTGAGGTTGTGGAATGCACTGCCTTCGATTCAAACAGAGATGCCTGGTGCACAAAGGTAGAGGCTCGGCAACCTCACAAACTTCTTAGTAGAAAAGGAACCAATAGCACACAGGACTGGTGAAATCTTCCAATTATTTTATTGTGCAAGCGGAGTGCAATGCAACGTTTCGGGGAACAATACCCCTTTGTCAAGCATACGAAAGTGACACTTTCGTATGCTTGACAAAGGGGTATTGTTCCCCGAAACGTTGCATTGCACTCCGCTTGCACAATAAAATAATTGGAAGATTTCACCAGTCCTGTGTGCTATTGGTTCCTTTTCTACTGATTCAGTTAATGCCTTTAAGAATGGCTTGGATGATTTTTTGGACAGACATAATATCAAAGGCTATTGTGATACAAAACTATAGTTAGTATAGATATGGGTATATAGAATTTATGTGAAAGTAGGGACTGGGTGTGTATGGATGCTGTGTTTTCATTATGAGGGGTTGAACTTGATGGACTTTGTCTTTTTTCAACCCGATTTCACTGTGTAACTAACTATGTAACTATGTACAGGTATTTTCATGAGCCATACAGATTACATATAAATACTGACCAATACTAGAAGTAAAGGGGTCCTGCACTCAGCTCTTACAATGATAGATTCTTGGAAATATGACTGAATAAATGATAAAGAGAGGCTTGTTAATGCACCAGAACAGCCAAATAACACTATTTGCTGAATGTACAGGGCCTATAGAATAGAATAGATGAATATACTCAAGTCAAACAACCCACTGCACTGCTGTATGATTGTTATATGACCTCTCCAATCAGCAGTAGATATAGCCAAACTGAACATATTCTCACAACATGTTACATACATGTCTGTCAATAAACCTAGCTGTTCAGCATTTTGTTTTCACTTTTTATGGGGTCATTAACTGAACCGGAGCTGCATGAACTGATCAGATCAGTCCAACTTTCTCAAAATTGTACTTTTACACTTGCTGTATCAATTGAGGTAACCTGTTTGGTCAGCTTCTATTTGGTGCCCAAGATGCAGAGACATTTAGCAATATAGCTAAGGCTATAAGAAACTGACAAATTAGCTACCAGCACAAAAACCCAGAAATTCAAAATTACATTTTCTTCCTTATGTGCACACCTAACGTGCAAGAATTAGCAGGTCAGTTCAATTCATACTTTCCAAAAATCCAAAGGATATATCTATTAAGTAAGTGGCCCCAGATACTAAACATGAGCTAATGAAATGTTTTATACTAATTGCCTTGTCCTTTAAAGGAACAGTAACACCAGAAAATGAAAGTGTTTTAAAGAAATTCATATATAATGCCCTGTTTCCCTGCACTGGATCAATAGATGCTTTTGCTTCAGTAAAACTACTACACCTTATATGAACAAGCTGCTTTGTAGCAATGGAGGCAACTGAAAGAGCGCTAAATCGCATGGATTAAATGGTAGCTAATAGATACGCTCTGCAGAAAACCATTTTATTTTATAGAGCTTATCTGCTCTGTAACCTAAGACTTTTCTCCCTTGAATAGCTGCCCCATCGACAACAAAGCAGCTTATTTATATACAATTAATAAATATAGTAGTGTTTCTCTGATGAAACACACCAGTTTTGCCAGTGTAGGGCAACAGCATATTATGATTTTTTTTTTTAGCAAAATCTTTTTATTATTTTTAAGACATTACATTCATTAATTTACAAACAGTTATGCAATAAGTTTCCAACGAATTGCGACTTGTACAAAGATGCAGGTAGTTATTACTTACGGACACTATTATACATTTAGGCTAAATCACAGTTTGTACATATTGTTACCTTTTACATAAAGTAGTTTCTATTTATACCCAAATACTTCCTTTCATTGTAGGGAGTCAGATAGGCGATGGAAAAGCATAGAGCAAATACTTTTATGGAAACATAATAAAAAGTGTGCACAGACGATGTTATGCTAGATGTAAAAAAAAAATCTTAAAGGGATACTGTCATGAGAAAACATGTTTTTTTTCAAAACGCATCAGTTAATAGTGCTGCTCTAGCAGAATTGTGCCATGAAATTCATTTTTCAAAAGAGCAAACAGATTTTTTTATATTCAATTTTGAAATCTGACATGGGGCTAGACATATTGTCAATTTCCCAGCTGCCTCCAGTCATGTGACTTGTGCTCTGATAAACTTCAATCACTCTTTACTGCAGTACTGCAAGTGATATCACCCCCTCCCTTCCCCCCCCCCCCGGCAGCCTAACAATAGAACAATGGGAAGGTAACGAGATAGAAGCTCCCTAACACAAGATAACAGCTCCCTGGAAGATCTAAGAACAGCACTTAATGGTAAAAGCCAAGTCCCACTGAGACACATTCAGTTACATAAAGTAGGAGAAATAGCCTGCCAGAAAGTAATTCCATACTAAAGTGCAGGGGCGTTTCTGCCATGAGGCAAGGTGAGTACCTTGCCTCAGGCGGCATCTCCCCAGCAGTTACAAGGGGCGGCAAAAAGCCACTCCTTGTAACTTTAAGATCCGAATTTCCGGTTTCTAAACCGGAAATTCTGCTTTTCTAGCGCAGAGAGAGCAATATCGCTCTCTGCGCTGGCAATGCGGCCCACCGCGTTGGCGATTTTAAGGTAAGTACGACGGGCAGGGGGGGCGGCATTTTAAACGCTGCCTCAGGCGGCAAAACAACCTGGAGCGCGCCTGCTAAAGTGCAGGCACAAGTCACATGACTGGGGCAGCTGGGAAACTGACAAAATGTCTAGCCCCATGTCAGATTTCAAAATTGAATATAAAATCTGTTTACTCTTTTGAGAAATGGATTTCAGTGCAGAATTCTGCTGAAGCAGCACTATTAACTGATGTGTTTTGGAAAAAACATGTTTTTCCATGACAGTATCCCTTTAACTGCTGGTGACAGTACGGTTTTGGAACCTGTTATCCAGAATGCTTGTGAACTGGGGTTTTCTAAGTCCATACCTTAAGTCAGTAATTTGGATCTCCATACCTTAAGTCTGCTAAAAAAATCCTTTAAACATTGATGATTGTTTTGCCTCAAATAACAATGAATTATATCTTAGTTGGGGTAAAGTACAGGGCACTGTTTTATTATTACAGAGAAAATAATAAAGGAAACATTTTTAAAATTATTTGATTAAAATTGAGTCTGTGGGAGATGGCCTTAGTAATTTCACTCTGGTTAATGGGTTAATGGATAATGGATCCTATATCTTTAGGCATTTACAGAACAGACACCTTCATTTTTATTTTGGGCTTCTGAAAATTATGTACCTAGTGTCACGATCACCTTTTGGCAAAAAAATTGTAGAACATGCACCGTTTAATAAGGGGACACTATGAGACACTGTGCAGTGGGACTAATGCATCAGTTAATAGTGCTGCTACAGCAGACTTTTGCACTGAAATCCATTTGTCAAAAGAGCAAACTGATTTTTTTATAATTAATTTTAAAATCTGACATGGGGCTGGACATATTGTCAGTTTCGCAGCTGCCCCCAGTCTGATAAACTTCAATCACTCTTTACTGCTGTACTGCAAGTGATATCACCCCCTCCATTTCCCCAACCCAGCAGCCTAGCAACAGAACAATGGGAAGGTAACCAGATGGCAGCTACCTAACACAAGATAACAGCTGCCTGGTAGATCTAAGAACAGCACTGAATAGTAAAATCCAGGTCCCACTGCGACACGTTCAGTTACATTGAGTAGGAGAAACAACAGCCTGCCAGAAAGCAGTTTCATCCTTTCTGAAAGCACATGACCTGGCAAAGTGACCTGAGTTGGATGCCTAAACACCAATATTACAGCTAAAATACACTTGTGGCTACATTTTATATTGTAGAGTGAATTATTTGCAGTGTAAACAGTGTAATTTAGAAATAAAAACTATATCATAAAAATCTTGACAGAATCCCTTTAAAAATGGAGAGGGGTTTGATTTCCCTTTAAAAGATATTAGGGCTCATTTACAAAGCAACTGCATCGTTGTATGAATTATGCCAGGGCTGCAGAATAACACAGAAGGTTGCGGTCAAAACTGAAAAGGGGGAAATGATAATGAAAGATTAATATTATTGTACAGATGCAAAATATATATGCCGAAAACACATTCAGTGTCTGTTTAGAACATCCTGATAATAATAGGACATTTCCTTGTCAGCCAACTCAGTTTTCCACACTGGGGGAGAGGAACTAATACTTAGCTAAAGCCCCAGTCGTCTCCATTGTTACCAAGACATCTGACAAGTGTATATTTGTAAAGAGATTGATTGAAGTAGATAAGAGAAAGAGATAAAGGCAGCACAGAGAAAAATAGCTGGAGGTTACAAAAGATGTAAGGGCAGATATCCAGTGGCAGTGATGGATGGTGATCATCACTGCATGTCAGTGGTAGTTAAAAGATACAGATCATTCTTGTATTGTATTTACACAGTTACTGAGCTTGTTGAGATAATCATTTGCAGGAGGTAGTTAAAAAATGTTGCCATGTTCAATGGGAGCTGGTGTTTCGTGCCATTTTGTGTCATTAGTGTGCCCACTCACCACCCCCACACTGTTTGTGGTTAATATCCAAATTGTTTTATCAGTGTCGGACTGGCCCACCGGGATACCAGGAAAACTCCCGGTGGGCCAAGGTGTCAGTGGGCCCTCCTGCTTCTAAACATTTGGCCTATTTCATGGTCAGTGCCTATTTCTATGAGAATAAAGAGGCTAAATAGATGGAATAATAGATTATAGTATGTAAGAAAAGAGAATAGGAGAATAAAGTTTGAGTGAGGAGAGGAAGAAAATAATAATTAGAGTGGGCTCCTGGTCTAAAGGTTTTTGGGTGGGCCCCTGGTCTAAAGGTTTTTGGTGGGCCCCTGGTGTCCCAGTCCGACACTGTGTTTTATAGTGAAAAAGTTTTTTTTGTGTGTGATGTTGTTGTGCTTACAGTGAATGGAAGAAATTAACACAAATGGGCCAGTAGTACCTCTTTAAATCTCATAAGGCTCATGTATTAGTTGCCTGGATTGCTAATGGTATCTGCACCTGGCACTTCCCTGCCCCTTAGTTTTCTGAGTTATCTGGTAAGCCATGAATAGTGACTCACTGAAAGCTACACAAAGTGCTGACCACTGACCCAGACTTGGAACATTGGGCTCTGATTCGGGGAAGTCTGACTAACTCCTTAATAAACAACCTGTGACATGTCCCTTGGGTTTATTAGGTATGTCGTTTCATGGATTTGCCTGGAAAAAGATTCTTTACATTAGCAGCACTTTATTCTGTATTTAGTCATTACATACACACAGAGCAGCAGCATGTAATGAAAAGGTAGGAGGCATAGCTGTGTGTTTAGGGTGCACTGCTGATGTGAGGATCCTATCTGGTAACCCTTCAGATGTTATTGGCCTACAACTCCCAGCACCTCCACCTGTCCAGCCTACGAGTGTCAGTGAGTTGCTGGCATTCATGTATCAGCAACATCTGGCGAGCCACTAGCTGTCCATATTTGGGATAAGGGTTAATTTACAAACCAAAGTAGAAAGTGCAAAGTTCAAAATTCTGCCCTTTCAGAATATGGCAGTAGTGTTCACAGGTTCCCAGAATGGAGCACAAAGAGTTGTGCCTAGGGGAGGACTTCATACAGGCAAGCATTGCATGCGTTTCCCTTGGTACATCCTTAGCTTGAACCTCATTAATATACAAGCCAGCAATATCTGAGCCAAAAGGTGTAAGAGAACTATGTACTTACCACCTGCTTATGATGTTGTAAAACATACACAAACTGATGTCAATGCATTAAAAAAGCATCTTTTTGAGATATAAATGTTAGATATTAGTGTTCTTCTTCAGTCTCAAATATCACTCTGGCTCTGGCTCAATTTTCACCAACACTTGGTTAGTCAAATTAGGCCAAATTTCTTCCCAAAGAAACACATATATGGGGCAAATTCACTAAGATTCGTAGTTGTGCCAGCGTCGGCTTCGCCGCACTTCGCTAGGCGTATTATCACCATCGCCACGCAAATTCACTAAAATCCGAAGTTGCGCTCAGGGGAAGCGTAAGGTTGCGAAGTTGCACTAGCGTTAATTCGCCAAGCAAAGCGAAGTAACGCTATCGATGCTTAATTTGCATACGGCGCCAAATTGAAGTTACAATGGAGGTATATGTAGCATCACTACACAAGCCTGGGAAACCTTCAAAACAGCAAATAAAATTTTTATTTTGCCCTACACATGTGCCCACTGTATAGTTAAGGTGCCATGAGTTAGGAAATGTAGGGGGGAAGGAGGGTAGCCCCAAAAAAATGTTCAATCTTTTTCAGCCTATCACCCATAAAAACTTAGAAAAATTTTTAACTTTTTTTGAAGCAATCCCTATCTACTCTATTGCACTTCATCTGGTCTGAGGTGGCGAAGGAAGTCTGGCGTAAAAGGTAGCGTTCAGAAAAATGCGCGCGTCATTGAATTTGCTTAGTTACATCCAGGCGCAAGGGTGCGAAGTAACACTAGCGAATTTACGCCAGTATCCGTTAGTGAATCGGCGAATTAACAAAAATGGGCTACGCTAGCGAATTAACGCTAGCGAATTAACGCTAGCGAATTAACGCTAGCGTTAGGCGCTTCGTCCTTTAGTGAATTTGTCCCATAATAAGGTCAATGAATATCCTGCAAAACAGGGAAACTTATTTATCTATGTTATTATTTTAATTCACATTATGGACAGCATTGATGCACATTACTTGAAAATGATAAACTTGCTGCCTAAGCATATGGGTTCCATCATTTTACCATGCAAGAGCAGCCATTCAAAATTATAATTAGTTTATAGAAATTCATATCTAAGTCAGCTATCTAAACTTTAAATCATATCACTGTCTGGATGTATCAGCATAATACAGTATCTATTAGAGTACCAGGGTTCACGAAAGTTAAATTTAAGCCAAAGGCAGGATCAGACTACAAATGATGTTCTTATGCATAGACATTACTGTACCAGTACAGAGGTTGTCAGACAGTGATGTAACTGTTGGGGATGAGTGGGGAGCGATCTCACCCCGGCCTGCACCACTTTGGGGCCCCCAGAACCAAGATAAACATAGGGCAGGGTAATTTTTAAGTGGCACGTGCAGAGGCAGTAAGTTTGGTGGGTGGAGGGGCCCTGCAGAATACCTGGGTGCACATCCTGCAACTAGGCCCCACCTCAGCTAGTTATGCCATTATTGTCAGGTATAGCTACCCAAACCCAGCTGGTGCTCAAGGCATCTGACATGGCACCCAGCCTGTCAAAACCTCCCAAGGAACTATCTGGAATTCAGCAGCCACAAGTTCTTGACTGGCAATCTACATAACATACCATAAACGGTCACTGTTGGGTCTGTGCAGGGCTGATGGGACCTTCATGTATTTGAATTGTCAGGGCCTGTTTTGATATCAAAAAACCTGTTGGCAAGCTGCACAAGACTCTGAGTGGAACAAAAATGGAGTACAGAGAAAGTTGCTGGTTGTGACTGAAGCAAAGTGGAAGGAGCACAGGTACTAAATAATTACTGCCAAGGGAGACAAAACGTGTACAAAGGAAGTGCCAGGAAGCATCAGACAATATTTTTTAGAAAGAAGTCATAGGTCAGGGGTTAGAACAGGCAAAAGGCTGAAAAGTCACAAAGCAGGTCAGGGGGTCACAAGCCAGGAAATCAGATAAACACATGAAAAAGGGACAAGACTAGACAAATACTAAGAACAGAAAGTAAACAGGAAAAAAGCAGAAACAAAAGCCAAGACCTGAATGAGGATGATAAAGTACAGTTACCCAAGCAGAATGCTAAATATATCATATACCAGGCCACACCACAAGGACAGAGAACTACCTAGGGCACTGGACTGCACTTAACTAATTGTGCTTATTATCTGTATTTATAGCTAATTTAAAAGATATTATCTATTTACTTTGTAGTAATTTTATGAAAATCATGGATACTTCCATGACAGATATTGTATCATATCAACAGCCTTCCTCCACGGTAATAATAATAATGGAAGAGTATTGATTAAGTCCTATAGCACTTTAACAGTTCCAAAGCCAAGCATGATATGTGAGGCAGGTCTGTCCAGCTGCAGTTTGCCTTCAATCGATCAATTGACAAAGGAACAGTAACATTTAAAAATTAAAGTGTTTTAAATTAATAAACATAAAAATGCAGTGTTGACCTGCACTGGTAAAACTGGTGTGCTTTCTTCAGAAACACTACTATTGTTTATATAAATAAGCTGCTGTGTAGCAATGGGGGCAGCTATTCAAAGGAGAAAAGGCTCAGGTTACACAGCAGATAGCAGATAAGCTCTGTAGAGCATAATGTTATCTGTTATCCACTATTTAACCTGTGCCATATAACCTTTTTTCAATTTCCGCCATTGCTACACAGCAGCTTATTTATATGAACTATAGTAGTGTTTCTGGAGCAAACAGCTCAGTTTTACCAGTATATGATATTTTCATTACTTTTATTTTTACTATTCCTTTAAAAAGTGCCAGTAAGCCAATAGAGGAGATAACTATGGAGCCTGCTATCAGTCAGAACTAATGTAGAGAGTCCGCCTGACATTGTAACTAATCAGGTACCTCCTAATCTCATAGTGGAACCTTTAATTAATTGATATTCATAAAGAAAGAACAGACAAATGCTACATAACTATTTACTAGTAATATTGATGTAGCTAAAATTCATATAAAAGACCTCCTTTAACCACTTGCTGTTGTACATTGTTGACTTTATTGTGATGAATGCCAAGTATTTACCTGCAATCAAGATGATATGTTTTTGGGTTTTTGATTCTTCTATGAGGTTTACATGACTAGCAAACTGCAGTCACACTCCCTGCTCCAAAAAGGTTACACAGGAAGACCTGGAACAGCACCAGGTTCAACCTTTTAAACAATGAGCTGCTTGGCAGCCAGCAGAGTAATACATATTATCAAGGTAAAACCACAGAACATTGACCAAGTTCTGAGCCAAAAGGAACCCTAATTTTCATATACAATTTAAATCCTCCCAAAAAAAATGAAAAAAAACCATTGACACGTTCAGTTGTCCGGTGCTCTAAAATAACATTATTTTAAGAGATTTGATTCGGCCAAATCCTGCAAATAACATTGTGATTTGCCCAAATCCGTATCCTAAATCTAGTTCCCTTCATGTGGTCTTGCAGATGCTCTCTTACTCTGTGTTGCTGTACGTGGCTACTGTCTATGGGAGCCATGTAATATATTTGCTACACTTCAAATTGGGAAGTAAAATCACTTCTGCCTAACTGAGTTCCATTCATGGGAGAAGGAGAGATTTCTGTGCAATGCAAGGCATTGTAGAAATTGGAGTCTTGGCTGGAGAAGAGCTGTTTGTGCTAACTATATTGGACACTAATGCCGCACGCATTTGACAACTTGAAGTGATGCCAGCCCCACTTTGTAAAACATGTGTTATAGCCAGCAAGCTATTTAACACACAAATGAGTTTTCTTGTTGGTGACTGTGTACAAGTTGCAGCTGGATCTATTTAGCAAGCACCCACAATGGTGCTGTTTTGGGGAAACAACTGTACCGTTAGAATTGGTAATGTAACTTTTTTATTTAATTTTTGCATTTTGTAAATTGCACATGTTTGTAACTATTTATTCCTCGGTGTATAACACATAAGAAATGAAAGAGTTAGTATCTTATACTTATTTAGTATGTTATAGCAAGCCCTATTCTTAGCAAGTTTTTATTTGTTCTTTGTTTTTTTATGGGTTTTTTTTTTTTTAATGACTTGCCTTCTTTTACCTCTTTACAGCTTTAAATGTGGGTCACTGACCCTAGCAGCTGAAAAACCATTGCTCTGTATAGTTACACCTTATCTCCTATTCATATTCCAGTCTCTTATTCACACCTCTGCCTGGTTGCTAGGGTAAACCTGATTTGAACTGAACTGGAGAACTACTTTACTAAATTCACAAGAAGACCAATTGCAATTGCCTCAGAATATCATCACATTGTACTAAAAGTTGATTTCTACTCTCCACATTGAATCACCCATCCTATTTTCACTCTCTGTGTGTTGCTGGAGATCCCTCCTTTTTGATGTTGTTTCATTATGGCCTTTCACTTATAAAAACTTGCATTTTCCATAGTCATTTCTCTGCCTGCCCAAGCCACCAGTATCCGTTTAACCCATATCTTACACATTCTTTCCAGAGCACAATGGAATGCAGCTACTGTCTACAATAGTCTCACTGCTGCTTGGGACATGTTACCATCCAGTTCTCAGCCTCACCAGAATTTCTGCTTCAGAAATAGTTTACAAGGCTGAGTTGACAATTTAGCATGGCAGAGCTCCATGTTTTATCCACTTGCTGGATTGTAATTTCAGACAGTGGCTTCTCATGATAATGCTGACAATTTGCTATTTGAGTTGTTTCTCCTACGCTGCCCAAAACTTCAATCCTAATTCTGTTTTTTTATCCACTGTACATAGGGAAACTCGTACCAGTTACGTTCCTTGCTGAAAGCTTGAACAGCTTCTGAAAAACACAGCCAAGGAAGAAACATTTTATAATTATAGGAGCTTACTTTTGGATAAATATTGTACATAAGTAGATGATAGACAAATAGAGATAAAGTATATTATAGATAGATAGATAGTGATCTACAGGGCTGCCATCAGGGAGGCACAGGGGTGCATTTGTATCAGGCCTAAAGGGGGCCCAGTTGTGCTGAACCTTTCGAATTAGCGGGGCCCCCCTTGACAGCACCGAACCAATGAAGTCCTCTAGAGCCAACGTCCCGAAGATCCGAAGTCCCAAAGACACGAACCGCCGAAGACGCGAATGGAGCCAAAGCCAAGAAAAGACACTAAGTCCTGAAGCTGCGAAAAGACCCAAAGCCACAAAAGGAGCCTACGGTTAGTTCCACTTTTGTTTTTGTTTTTTATTAAACCCCTGGCCACCAATGTATCTATAGATACTGTACTACATATAAGAATATTACACGCAAATAGATACATTTTGAAATCATATTATGTGTCTTTTATCTGAACAAATGGAGGTATATCCCCTGTATTGTTATTCTGCTGTTCACGCTCTGTTGCTACAAATAAATGGGTAAAACACCTTGCATAAACAAGGGTGAGTGACATAGGTAATACATACGTAGGTGCAGAAAAGGTGTGTGATGAAGGACGTGATGGAATAGAAGTACAGGGAGCATGAGGCGCCCACTGTGGCTCTCCATTCAGTCATTCTCATGATGTTAGCATACACATTTAGCATGGCAATAGATCAAGTATTGTGAATCATGCTAGGTCCTCAGCCCTGATGACTATGAACACAGAATATTTCAGATTGCCTTGTATCCAGTTGGGCATACAGTATATGGAAGGACAAACTGGAGGGAGACTCCATTAAATGTATTCTTATATTTTTCAGCCTATGCCTGCATAAATAAAGCTCTTTAAATCATATAAAAGATAAAAGTAAAATAGAAGGTTAATAGAAGTTCTATGGCCAAGGTTACTAGTAAGAAGTACTATAAAGTATGGCGGAGGGCTGCCTATGCCTAGTGAATCAGTGTTATGCATAACATTAGTGCACATACAATCAGGGCAGCCATCAGGGGGGGACAGGGGGGAGAGTTGTAGGGGGCCTTGAGGGTAAAGGGGGCCCGGCCACACCACACATACTTGATTATCCGGGCCCCCCATCTTTCTGAGAGCTGCTGACTTCGGGAAGTCATGGACGTTTAAGGGGCCCTGGCCACCAATTTTCTCATTATGTGTGGGGGGGCCCTGGCAACCAATTTTGGCAACCAATTTTTTTTTCTCATGTGGGGTCCTAGCCACCAATATTTTTTAATGGGGGGGGCCTGGACACAAATGTTTTTTTATGGGGGGCCCTGACCACCAATATCTTTTTATTAACATGTGGGAACCCTAGCCACCAATATTTTTTTTTGTTTTTTTACTGTGAGTTGGGGGGCGGACCTGTGGGGTGGGGAGGGTGGACCTGTAGGTGGGGCTTGCGGTGGGTGCAGCCCAGGGGACCCAGGAAATTTTGTCGTATGGGGCCCTGCGATTTCTGATGGCGGTCCTGCATACAATAGTCAGATACTGCCTGGACTATATATAAAAGATCAGGGGTGGCCATACTTTACTAATGCAAGGTTTACATCAAGGGGCCCATTCACCAAGCTCGAGTGAAGGATTCGAAGTAAAAAAACTTAGAATTTCGAAGTGTTTTTTTGGCTACTTCGACCATCGAATGGGCTACTTCGAATCGAAGGATTCAAACTAAAAATCGTTCGACTATTCGACCATTCGATAGTCGAAGTACTGTCTCTTTAAGAAAAAACTTGACCCCCTAGTTCGCCACCTAAAAGCTACCGAACCCAATGTTAGCTACCGGTCCCCATAGGCTTGGCTACGTTTTTCGACCCTCGATATTCGACCCTTGATGAATTTGCCCCTAAAAAATTGTTGAAATGACTGGGGATTTGGCAGCTGTGCTCTCAATCTCAGTTAGGCACCCCCGCTCCAGGTGTAGGAATTGAATTAATCAGGAACTGAGAGAAAGCAGGCAAAAAGGGCAGAACTTGCTGCTAAGTGCTCTTTATTGCACACAACATGTTTCGGGCCAGAAGCCCACTGACGTCACGGACCCACCCGGTCTCAGCCAGACATAAAGGTGACAACCCTATCTACATGCAAAGCATTGTTAGCATTCTGTTCCATTGAAAATATTACTTAAATATTTATTTATTTATGGTAATTAAAATGTATATTGTTATTTTTAAAACATCTATTTCTTAGGTAACCTTAACACAATAAATATCCAAATGAAAAGCATGAAACAGGAGAGTGATTTAGACATGTTAATTGACAGTGTCTTAAGATCTACTGATCACCAGCTAAAGGTCTACTGCTCCCTTATCTTTTGGACACCAATGTAATAGATGAACCAAACTGCAGGCTTTTTACACTTAAAGATATTGGACAGAGGAACCTTTATGTGGAAGAAACTGTCCATTTGGAGAGAGACCATGGGGCATATTTACTAAAGGGCAAAGTGGCTAACGCTAGTGAAAATTCGCCAGCGTGACGTCATTTTGCCACCTCTCCGATTTACTAACAGGTGCTGGCGTAAATTCATTAGCAAAGTGGACCTACTCTAGTGCTACTTCGCACCCTTACACCAGGCGAAGTGCGCTTTGGCGAAGGGACGAAACTACGCTAATTCACTAATTTGCGGATTTTACTGAACGCTACCTCTTGCGCCAGACTTTACTGTGCAATAGAGTAGATAGGACTTGGTTAAAAAAAAGCTGAAGTCCCAAAAAACGCTGGCGTCTTTTACTTTTTTAAGGGTGATGGGCTGAAAAAGATCGTAATTTTTTTTGGGGGTACCCTCCTTCCCACCTACATTTCCTAACATATGGCACCTAAACTATACAGTGGGCACATGTATAGGGCAAAATAACAACTTTATATTATTTTATGAAGCTTTCCCAGGCTTGTGTAGTGTAATGTATTTGCTGCTACATATACGTCCATTGTACTTTAACTTGGTGCCTTATGCAAATTTGCGAACCGATGATCGTAACATCGCTAGCACAACTTCACAAACGATTGGTAACTTGTGCGCAACTTTGGATCTTCGTGAATTTGCGCAGCCCTGGCAAATCTACTCCTGGCGAAGTGCGGCGAAGCCAACACTGCTGCAACTTCGTAGGTAAGTAAATTTGCCCCTATGTCACCAGTGGAATATATTGTTATAATTATCTCTTTATGACATCAGACAATGACACTGTAAAGATGTTTCGGAAAAGTTCAAATACAGACGCACATCCTGGTCCTCCAATCACGAAGTCCTGGTGCACAGTGAGATAGGTATTGGCCACCTATCAATGTATACTGCAAAAGATTCACTGGCACACGGGTAATGCTGGCAGGGTGATACCCTTTTTACCCGTGTGCCAGTGAATCTTTTACTGTAAAGATGTTTCACTGTATATTTGAAGCACTTATAGATCCTATATTGCATATAATTTACTACTGTATAAATTAGACCATGAACCAAAGCACTTTTCTGACACCTGCTGATAGTTTCCATTCAATAGTAAATAAATCAGAAACTTGCTGGCACTGAAGTCTTTCTTGCAATACTGGGATTTTCAATCACATTTTTATTTAGGTGCAGAACAAGAACAGTTTTAATGTGGCATTATGTTCATGTGAGAGCTCCTGGCAGTCAAGGTAATCTCCTATCTGCTGGGCAGCACTGTACCCATGATTCACAATTGTTATATTATCCATGTTCCAAGCATTTATAATGCTAGACTATTCCACATTCTTGGACTATTACAAGAAACAATATCTCACATTGTTAATATGTTAGTGATAACCTGATTATTTCCCTTTAGACTAGCCAACTTGAAGAACTCTGTTAATAATAAATATTCTGCAATTGTTTTAAGCCTTCCAGGGGCATGGAAAAGAACAAAGCAGGGCTCAGCAGAGCTTTAAAGTCCTCTATACTGAATAAGCTTGACAATCAGAAGTGAAAACAATGGCTGAACCATCAGCACATTCTTCTTTTTGGCTGACTTGTCCTAAATTTACTCCCAAAGTTCTGTCATCACACTCAACAAAAACAATCACATTTCAGATCTATCACACAACACCCCCAAGTCTGACGAGAATTGAATTCTTTCCCTTCTTTTATCAAAATTCTTGGATGTTCAGATTTTTTTTTTCGGATCACACTATAACGTGTCATAACATTGAATCAATTCAGTGTCAGACCATAAGTATAATTGGCATGGAAATGCAATAGAGGAAATTTGCCTCTTTTTAAAAGAGTAATATTTCAGTAGTTCATACTGATATACAGTAAATGTGTGGGGAATGATGTATCCAAGACACAGAGCCTCACCAAGAAACCAGTTACACTCAAACGAGCTGTAATAATGTAGTAACAATGCCTGCTAATAATACATATATATATATGTATATATATAAAAGGTCATGTCTATGCAACAGAACCACATTAAGTGGTTGTGACTTCTAAAGGTGGCCATACACGGAGAGATCCGCTCGTTTGGCGATGTCGCCAAACGAGCGGATCTCTCTCCAATATGAGGTGGGCAATATCTGACTGATCCTATTTTGGGCCCTAGGGCCCAACTATCGGATCCTAATGAATGGGAACGGGCGGTCGGATCGCTAGACCGCATCAACGAACAGATGTGGCCACGATCCAACGGGATTATTAGTCCCATCCGATCGAGATCTTGCCGATTTTTGGCCAGATCTCGATCGGGGAAGCCCGTCGGGGGGCCCCATACACGGGCCAATAAGCTGCTGACTCAGTCTGTTGGCAGCTTTTATCGGCCCGTGTATGGCCACCTTAAGAGTGTGTGTTGGGGGGAGGGGAGATAAGCCTGAAAGTATATGGAGAAAGTGGAAATCCAAAGACGACAGCCCAGATGAGAACATTAGAAAATGCATCATTAGCAGCGGCAGCAGAATTGTGGCTTGTCTCGGAAAAGGCTTCTGCAAAGAAAGCCTATAAAAACGCTCTGCAAATACTGTATTTTTAATTTTTATTTTCTTTGACAAGTTAAGACAATAAAGTGGTGAATGTTCTCATATTCTCTAGCTATCACTTCACGGTTAGAGGGAGACAAAGAAAGCAAACAAAGTGAAGGGTGATAAACCAATGACCCCCCACAGTTTCATCTATTTGTGCCCAGTAGGAATGGTCTAAGAATCATCATTTAGAGGAGACCTCCTAGACTGATGCCTCGTGGGCTTTCCACTTTTACTCATTTTTCTTTTTTCAATGGTAGTTTTCCATGGACCAAAAATCCTTTATTTCATGATCGAGCAAGCATCGGACAGAGACGAGGAAACATTCAGTGCAAAATACATTTCCTTTATTCCAAGTCCTTTTAACCCTATTTTATTGCATTTTTGTTGTTTCGATACAATGCAGTTGGATTTTATACATGACACAGCATCTCTGCTGGATCAGCTTCTGGGTTGTTATTTCTAGGCTGGCAGCTGTTCCTGTTAGTACAAATACAGCTACTTGTGGTGTCCGTTTAGTTTCAGCTCTGCTTATGTTCTGTCAAATCATTTTCCATCCGCATATCCCTCCATTGTAGAGCTGCTGTGTGCTGGAGCAAAACCACCACAGTTTGGTTCACTTGGGAAAACTATTTACTGCCTATTGAGCTCATCCCTACCTCTAAAAACAGAACAAAGACAGGACAGTGCAGCACAGCATGCCATAGACCACAGGTCACATATCCAAGAAGTGTGAACAATTCAGATGACTGCTATCCTAGCAACATAACGTTTCACTTTGTTTTATACAATTACAAAAAGTTTGATTTTCTTATTAAAGTTTTGTGAACTTTTCCTTGGGTTATGGTCAATGAAGGCAACGGCAGTGCAACAAACAGACTTTGGAAAAACCACATTAGTATAATAATTTGTGTAGTTGGCCTATTAGAGCAAATCAGAAATGTTATTTTGTGTTTATGAATCCTCAGGTTTAACGTATTAAACGTAGAAATTGTCAAAAGTGCTATAAAGTCTAGCAAGATAGTGATGCACTATTTTATTATGCTGTGCAACTCCCTATTGGAATGATCTGCAGCTGTTCTTGAACAGAGACTCCCATCATCATGGCTGTCTGAGCATAATTCTTAGACACATAGTTACGTCTGTAAACACATGCAAACCAAAATAAATGTAATAAATGTTTATTCAATAAAACCAGTAGCTGCAATATTCATAATTATAAAACACACACACAAATATATCTGGTTGCTGATTAAAGATGTTATATGATTATATAATGTAATAATATAATAATTACTGCAAGAGAATGTGCATTGTCAAATGTAAGGCAATCAGTGTGCTTCTCTGTTGTTAAAAATACTCTAACATTTATTATTGTTTTATAATTTTACAGCATCAACATTTCACAAAGAGATTGTGAGGCAAATATGCAGACAGTGCTCTGGTCATATTCAAACCAAAAGCTTCAGTCCAGTTGTACTAGCCAGTATTACAGTAATTAATATCCCCCCGAAACTCAGGAAATGGTGCCATAAATAGGCCCAATTCCAAGGAGAGAGACACCAAATTGATGAGTAATGTGGATAAAAAGCTGATTAGTGTTTCATGTGCTAAAACAATGGATACTTATTTGCTACATTAACAAAAAAGGGGGGAAGTCACAACAAAATGTTGCCAAATACATCCCACATCCAGAAGCAATGGTATGCAATTTGGCAGCCCTTTTGCATGCGGTTACTACTGGCGCTAGCCATATTTACACAGTAACATACTTACCCGTACATACCCATATTAGAAGTTTTGTTATATTTTAATGCTGAACACTGCAGGCCAGTTCAATATACTACAGCAGTACTCAAACCCCTGCAGCAAAAGCAGAACCCATTGTGTATCAGGATGAAGAACTTCAACCAGAATCTCAGGAAAAAACGTTTCCCTAATGACAATGGCAAACTGGGCCAACTGATTGCTGATTAAATTTGCAGACAGTTAAAGAAGGTGATCAGGTGAAATCTTCCTATACTTTTTACAACAACAAGCAAAAAGGAGCAAAAAAGATTTGTTACTACCATTAGGGCCATGTAAGTGAAACCCAGCCGCAGGGCCCCAAGTTGCAACCCCATAGACTGAACATAAAAGGACATCTGAGAGAGGCACCACGACTGCTGCATCACATGCATGCTACAAATCAGATTAACAGTTGTGCTTAAAGCAGAACAATTTATTGCCAGGGGCAGTGCACAGGAATAAAACAAAAAAAGATATTAATGAAACTCTGAGTGCTACCATAACACAGATCAGGCCATCGGTGACCCTGGACCCCTATTGAAATTCCTAGAAACAGACTGAGCCCATGTCTCACGTATCCCTCCAAGGGAGTAGAACCTAAAGTCTGTGTCATCATTTTCTCTCTCTTTCAGCTTCCACTGGTCCCCCACTCCATTTCACACTCCCCCTGCCTTCTAATAGATCAGAGTTATTCTTTCTCTCTGTGCTGCCTTGTGTTAATCCCCCCACACTGGGAGCCCTTCTGACTAATGATTTCCTCTAGTTTGGTTTGCCTCCCGCTCTGAGCCAAACCAAACTACAACCACAGGTCTCTCCATTCATTTTTGTACTTTGCACACAGCCTTCTTAACAATAAATGACCCCCTCAGGGCCGGATTTACATAGCGGGCACCCCTAGGCCCACTGCCTTTTGTTCTCCTCTGTTTACCTTTAATTCACTCAAATTTTATTCATCGGGACCAGAGCAATGGGGATTGGCTCACAGGAAATGTGAAAAACGATCAAATCTCCTGCGCATCCCCAGTGTTTCTGAAGCAATGTGGTTGTGTTTGGGCAGCATGCCGCCACCTAAAATTCTGCCACCCTAGGCCCGGGCCTTGGTGGCCTTTCCAAAAATCCGGGCCTGGAGCCCCTGGGTTCTATAACCTTTGTTTTTTCTCTTATTACGTGCCATACAAATATTGTCCATTAGATGGCAGAATAGCATAAAAGTGATTTTGTAATTATTACTATTATTATTATCTAAAGAATTCAGACTTTTTTGTGCATTATGTTAAAAGTTCCATCATAAAGCACATTGTACAGAATTGAAACTGTATATAAATAACAAGTTGTTCTACAAATGTAATTATTGAATCTTTTCTGTATTGTGCTACCAGAAACAGCCCCTAATGTAATTTAGCCTTTCCAGCATCACACTGTGCCAGTATAGGCATTTCTGTGTAATAAACATAATTTAGCTGGACATTTCATTTATTATATATATCTCTGCACTGTGATCTTACAACGTCTAGCCATTTATTTTTTGGCTTTAGGCCTGAACCACACGATATGCCTTCTTGAGATCCGAAACGCTGAGAGGAAGCACATGTGAGGAGACGGATGCAGTGAATATGAGGTAAGTAATAGAAATGTCGGACCTTGTCGCTGCATGCATCAGACGTGTCACGACTGTTGGATGAAGACGCAACGTGCAGCACTCGCATCCGACAGTCGTGTTGGATGCACGCAGCTACAAGGTCAGACATTTCTATTACTTACCTTATATTCTCCGCATCCGTCTCCACGCATGCGCGTCCTCTCAGCGCTAGGGTTGCCACCTAGCTGATATTTTACCAGCCTGGCCGGTAAAAATGATGGTTGATCCCAATGTTATTAATAGGGAAAAAAGATAAATATATAGGAAGGCCGGTATTTTTTCCAAAAAAAGTGGCAACCCTGCTCAGCGCTTGGGATCTCAAGAAGACGCATCGTGTGGTTCAGCCCTTATTGTCTCTTAGACAATTCAATACAATTGTTTTCAATGGTGTAAATGTTTGTTATTGCATGTCAAACAGCCATGGAACTACTCCTCTTCACTTCTATTTACAGTGTACACACACTGGGGTTCTGCCTGTTATATGTGCATGGTGCAGTAGCAAATAGGTGAAAGGGATACAGATTGTCACAGACGTCATAATTCTACCACAACTCTTAATTATCTATGTCACCCAGAACAGCCCACGGGGGAGTTGTAGTTGCAATTCCACAGGACTGCTGGTTGGACATAACTGGTATACTGGATGATGGAAGTGTAGATACAATGTACTGCATATGTTTTGTACCTTTTTATACTGTCTGCAACTTTTTCTCAAGATCCCTTACACACATCTGCCATCTGATGGCCACTGTTGGTATAGCAGTGACATCAGTTATTAAAAAGAATATATACCAACATAGTAACCAAAGGTGGCCATAGACACACAGATAATATCATACAAAACTAAATTTCATACGATATTCGGTGCGTGTATGGGCCGACGATATCGGCAGATACCTCCGGACGGAAAATTTTGATCAGATGCCTTCGACGGCACCCAAGCATCGGCCCTTGTTACTGCTGAATCGTCAGATACAGGTAGAATTCTTACAAGAAAGATCATAATTGTTATGTCTATGGCCACCTTAAGTCAAGAAAATGTTCCAATTTCTGCCTAGCTTTTAGGCCAGTTATGCTTTATGCTATGAACTTGTGGTAAGACTATAATTTATTGATCATGGCACACAAACAAGTCAGCTGGGGGCATAGCAATGGGCCAGAGGATCACAGTCAGTCCTTGGGCCTCCAGCTGGATAATTCGGCTCCACTTAAAAGGCAGTGATGGCAACCACCCCACTCGCTGACTTTCCAAAGATATATTAAAAATAACATTTTGTTCTGTGCTGACACTGGGCAGGGATACATTTGTAAGAGGGTAAAGGTTTTGCTAACCTTTAGGTTCTTTCGTCCCCTGGGCATAACTTAGTCAGCTAGATTGGGTCTTCAGTTATAGAAGGGAAGTTAATTCCTTTTTCCTGTGTGAAAGTATTGTGCTGGCATTTCAGTGACTGGCCAGTAATTGTCACTATTCTATTTTATAAAAGGGGAAAGTCCCATGTGCTCAGTCTCTTTGGGCTGCACACTTGCTGGAGAAAGTACAGTGCTGCTCTATAGGGTCTGGAACAAAGGAAGATCCAGAATAGGTGAAATAAGTGCAAGGGTAGTTCTGTTATAGTCACTCTAGGGGGCAAATTCACTAACCTGCGGAAATTCGCCAGTGACGGCTTTGCTCACATCGCCACACTTTGCCAGGAGAAAATTCGCCAGGACAACGATAATTCACTAAAATCCGAAATTGTGTCCAGGGCGCCGAACAATGGCGAAGAGGTTGTGCTAGCGTTGGCTAATTTGCATACAGTGGGAGTTAAATTTCAATGGACGTATATGTTGCAGCAGATACATTAGACTATACAAGCCTAGAGAACCTTAATAAAAGAAAATAGAGTTGTTATATTGCCCTACACATGTGCCCAGTGTATAGTTTATGTGCCATATGTTAGGAAATGTAGGGGGGAAGCTGGATACCCTAAAAAAAAATTACGATCTTTTGCAGCCTATCACCCTGAAAAACTGAAAAGTCTCCAGCGTTTTTGGCACTTAGAAAAATGTTCATCTTTTTTTTGAGGAACTCCTATATACTCTATTGCACTTCTGGCGCAAGAGGTAACGTTCATTACAATCCGCATCTTAGTTAATTTGCGTAGTTATGTCCATTTGCCAGAGCGAAAATTCGTCTGGCGCTAGAGTGCAAAGTATCGCTACAGTCTATCTCCTTCGCTAGCGAGTTTACTCCTGCACCCATAAATCGGCAAAGTGCCAAAATGACGTCACGCTGGTGAATTTTCACTAACATTAGTGAGTTAGTGAGAACCACTTAAAGGAGAACTAACCCTCCTTTAGGCAAAAGTCCCCACTGGTCCCCCTCCCTTCGTCCCCACTTCACAGTGTGACCCCTGAATTGTGTCCCCTCTTGAAATTCTGAACACATGCAGAGTCAGCACAGCGGAGCTCACAGGCTCCATCTTCGTCGCTTTGGTATTCTTTGTTATGTCAGTTTGTTACAACAACTGTGCATACGCCAAAAGTAATAGAAATTGCAGAAGGTAAGAAAGAAGCCATGAAGAATACTGAAGTGCTGGAAGATGGTGCCTGTGAGCTCTGCTGCGCTGACTCTGCATGTGCGGTCAGTATTTCAAGAGGGGGCAGAATTCAGGGGTAACACTGGGCATGGGGGAGGAAGGGAGGGGAGCCAGTGGGGACTTTTGCCTAAAGAGGCGTTTAGTTCTCCTTTAATGGGCATCTAACTAAAACAGGTCAGTTGTTCCAACTAACCAGGAGTAGGCCTGCCACCTGTCTCCCTAAAAAGAACCTTGTTGTGATTCCAAGTCTCTCAGTTAACTAATACAGCCAGCTTCTCTATGTCACCCCCCCCCAGACAGGAGCTCTCCATTGTGCCCTGAGCTGCCTTTTAATTATCCAACTGAGGTGCCTCAGGGCTGAATTTGCAGTCCCAGAACCACTCTGTTGATATGGAAGCTCTGTCCTGGACTTTCCCAGATATCCTAATAGAGACATTACCACAACCCTCTCCTAAACAGAAGCCACTCTGCATTCAGACAAAAACATAAAAAAGATATGGGTCATCTAAAAGCTCATTTTATAAAGGACATACCATTTTAAAAAGCTGAAGGGTAAAAGGTGTAGTGATATGGATCATGTAACAAGAGCCTTTTAGAAACCAGCACCAAAAATTCACTGTGCAATTTGCAGAGACAGTTCATAAGTAGTACAAATATTAGGGATGCACCGAATCCACTATTTTGGATTCGGCCGAAACCCCCGAATCCTGAATAGAATCCTGGATTCTGTGTATCCCTAACAAATATATGTAACTGGAAATTAGTTAATGTTTTTTAAAGAAGATGCACAATCATTTTAACTCAGAATACAAGAGGCTGATCTAGACAATTCTCTGGTGATCGTTTAAACCAAAATAACAAGGGGATGTTTCACTGATCATTGTGCAATTGGAATTTCAACAATACAGATGCTTGTGGAACTTCTCCCTTTTGTCTCCAAGTGTTGACTGGCTGAAATCATTTCCGCACACCAAGTGAGAGTTACAGGAAAGTTGCAGCAGCAGCAATCTAAAATTGTCATATTAACCTTAATGCACTTACTGTAATTACCAGATATAGTGTAATCTTGAAGCAGGCTAAAATGATTTGCTGCCAACCCCCTGTGCAAATGGAACTCCAAACCACTGCAAAGCAATGACATGGTGGTAGAGGGTGTGATGCAGACTTAGAGTAACTGTGCAGTTTAAAAAACATTTTAGTTGGGGAGGGTCCATTGCAGGTGGCAGTGTTTAAAGGTTTAAAAGGGACTGGGAGAGCACAAATGCTCAGGGTCTTTCCTGAGACCTCACCTTTCTGAAAGGTTGATACAGGCCCAGGGCTCCGGTTCATGTTCAACTTAGATTAGACTTAAGTAGTGTTAGTCAATTTAAAATTATAGTCACTCTAGGAGTAAAAGGGAGGCTTAGGGAAGGTAGCGGGAAGTCCTGCACTCCAACGAGGAGAAATAATGGGGCTAGGACCCTGTTGTGTTTAAGTCACTAGTACAGGAATTTTCAGTGGGTGAGTTGAGGACCAGGTAGGGTGCCAAGGTACAAGACCCCAGGCTGAGGATCACAGAGAACCGCACACTTCTCCCAGGGAGGAACTGGTACACAGGAGTGTGGTAATCTATATTTGTTTGCTATCTTTACCGCTGAGAAGGATTGTCATAGCTATCTTTTCATTTTCCTCAAATGAGTGACTGCCAATTTAATTTATTAAAGGAGAATAGGGATGTAGCGAACTGTTCGCCGGCGAACTAGTTCGCGCGAACTTCGACTGTTCGCGTCCGCCGAATGTTCGCGAACGTCGCGCGACGTTCGCCAATAGGCGTTCGCGTCAAAAATCGTTCGACCATTCGACCATTCGATCGCTAAATCGAAGGATTTTCGTTCGAATCGAACGATCGAAGCCATTGGATTGAATGAAACCATTCGATCGAATAGCTTCGATCGTTCGATTCGAACGAAAATCGTTCGATCGAACGATTAAAATCCTTCGATCGTTCGAATCGAACGATTTTCGGATGTTCGAAGTTCGCGAACAGTTCGCGAACTGTTCGCATTTTTTGCCGGTGTTCGCGAACGGCATTCGCGAACACATAAACGGCAGTTCGCTACATCCCTAAAGGAGAAGGAAATTAAGTAAGCCTTATCAGAAAGGTCCATCTAAATATACCAGTAAACCCCCAAAGTAGTGCTGCTCTGAGTCCCCTGTCAAAAGAAACACTGCATTTCTTTCCTTCTATTGTGTACACATGGGCTTCTGTATCAGACTTCCTGCCTTCATCTTAAACCTCATTGCCCTGGGCAAGAGCATGCTCAGTTTGCTCCTCTTCCCCACCCCCCTCCCTTCTCTACTGTAATCTGAGCCCAGAGCAGGGAGAGACTCAGGCAGGAAGTGATGTCACACCACATTAATACTGCAGCTCATATCCTACACAACAGAGAGTTTCTAGAGCTTTTTACTCAGGTATGGTAAAATATTCTACAGAATAAATATAGCATTCTAGCTTGTACTATTGCAGATAATCTATTGGCAATAAAATGCCTCCATAGCTTTCCTTCTCCTTTAAGTTATTCATTGTTAATAAACAAGTTCATTGATGCAAGAAAATCCCCGTGATCTAGATCTTTTACGGGAGATATGAATATACAAGCTACAGGGAGCTGCAGGGAATTGCCCACTGCTTCAGGGTATCCGTGACACACTGTCAGCAAGTCACACACCTCACACATTACTCTCAGGCCCACCTACGGGAGTGCTACATTTATGTAGGAGGAAGAGAGTTATGGGCCCTGTATCTGAAGTTTTCTGATGAACACCCACATACATACAAAGTCTGGCAGCCTGGGGTGGAATATTAAGAAAACTGGAGCAGGAGAACTGAGGTAGGGCTGGAATGGCACGGAGAGCATTTTTCTTTTCACATAAAAAATTAGCATTCATCCAGAATTTATAGCATTCCATTAGAGCTGTGCAACAGGTGCCCTTTGTTCTGTTTAAAGATCAAGGGTTGGTTTATTAGTAACTAAATGTGAAACTGGTTTTATACAGCAGTGCATGCCAGTAGGGCCCCTGGGGACATTTGCAGGTTATTCTCAATTTTGTTTATTTTACACAACACAAAACACATCCATATTCTGATTTCTGTAACTGAATGGTGTTCAGACCACTTCCTCATATTATAGAAACTGACTTCAACTCATGGTTCACTGAACTGTATCAAAGCACTCAGTCAGCACCCTGATATTTTTATATAAAATCAGAGTGGTTTGCTGGCTTCTAATATCCTTATTTTGATCATATTTGTAGTGGGGCAGAGAACACTTACTCCCTGAAGACAAGCAGATGAAGTATCACCAGCAGGGGAGAAGGCAGTCTACCATAGTGTTCATTTTCCGCAAATAATTAAACATTTTTTAAATTATTTACTTTATCTCTCTAATAATAAAACAGTAGCTTGTACTTGACCCCAACTAAGAAATAATGAATCCTTATTGGAGGCAAAACAGTGCTATAGGGATTTGTTTCTCATTTTGCTACTTCAGCCCCTATCCCTGAATTTACTAGAGGGGGAATTTTTACCATGGTTACATGCAGCCTGAAAGCTCGGAAGAACTCAAAGTAGCCTTCAGTAAATGCATGGTTTTCTTTACCATTTCATTTCAAGAATTAATGTATGCCTCATATGTGGGTCTAGGCCCAGTTATATCCCAAGTGATTAGGGGTAATAAGCACCAAGTAGTTTACCTTAGTAGGAAGCTAACCCCAGGTGAAAGAAAATACACAGAGGGAGAGTACTGTCTTAAATTGGACTCTTGAAACCTTATGTTAGGACATCAGTTCTAACTAACCATGCTCCTCTGAAGTGAATGGCACTAAATAAGTAATTAAATATCAGGGCCACAAATTGTTTTTGGTACTACAAAGCTTTATATTTGTAGTAAACATTAGACAAGGGAGGGCTGAGGTCTAAAGTCCATTGAGTACAATTTCCTTTACTGGATGATGGACTAAAAATGGTGACTGTGAATTAAACACAGACATAGATCTGCTTGGATTTTATATGCTGTATCTGTCTCTTACCTACTGGATAGATATTGCCACTGATACCGAGTATAACTCAACCCGTTCACCTCTGCCAGAAAGCTGAACTGTGCCAGCTTGTTTATAATTAGTTCACAAAGAACCAACATGTCTTGACGTCTCAGTGAAGAGAAAAAAAATCCTTATAAAGAGGCTAGCACATTTCACACCTCATATGGCGTTTTATCATCATATCTTTCCACTTTGCTATCACACCCTTAAACAAATTCATAATTATCCTAGATGCTCAGCTCCCTGAAAATCTTTATTTTGTAGATGTTGTTTACTAGTCATTGTTGATGGAAGCTCCTTATGGAGAGTCAAACAGATCCAGTATTTTGCAGTGAAGATGTTGCCAATCCACAGTGGGACGATGTATTACATGAAAGTCCAGGATTAATTGGGCACCAGTCCCCCTTCCCATAATTCCCCTCCTGTTAAACTGCTGTCTACAAAATTAACTGATAATTTTTTCTTATGGAAGAATATTTTACAATATTGCATACATTTTATGACCTCTTGGGTTTCAAGCCAAATCTTTCATCTGCCCCAATGTAAATAACCTTATAGATGTATTCTATTTCAGTAAATTATATTTTCCAGGAATCAACACTAATTTTTTTTCTACAATGGAAGGAAAACAATTTCATCAAAGAAAAATCCCTACGGGAACCAACTAAATAAATTAAGCAAACATGGCAATTCTCTTTGCAGGATAATGTTTCTGCTGTGAAATGGACTATTGTATCACAGTGGCTTAGAAATCCATGGACTTTAACTTATGTGTGGGGAAAATCAAACAGATCTACTCCATGCAAACAATAGTTGCTCTCCTAATAAATGAGAATACTATATTAATGGAAAAAGGGCCTGATGGACCATGTACATATAGAACAAAATAAGCAACTTTCATAGATGTAATTGTCTTTTAACCCTTGGAGGACCCTTATTCTCTTTTTTTCTCACATTTGTCCTTCTTTCCCAGCTCTTCTTTCGCTGAATTCGCTCCTTCTCTTTATTTAAAGATAAACAATTTGTATTCAGAAAAACTGAAAACTGTAAAAAAAATTTATTTATATAAAATTTGTTCAATTATCAATGGCAAGATTCAAATGTGTCTGCATCAATATAACTCAATTGAACTGAATTTTAAACCTTGTAGGGATAGTTCACCTTTAAATTTAGTCTGATGTAGACAGTGTAGACAAGTTGTAACTGGTGTTAATTTTTTTTTTTTTTTCAGTTATTTAGCAGCTCCTCAGTTTAGAATTTCAGCTGGTCTGGTTGCTAGGGTCTTATATACCCTTGAAACCTGACAGTGGTTTTAATGGCAAACTGTAATAGGAGATGGCCTGAATCAGGGCCGGAACTAGGGGTAGGCAGAGTAGGCACGTACCTAGGGCGCAAAACTGGATTGAATGCAAAGCACGCATCTTCTGTGCCTCATACCCCTAGTCCGGCACCCTCTCGCCACTCTGGCAAGCGATCTCATCCTTTTTGTGCAGGGTTGCATCCTTTTTGTTCAGTTTTCTGTACGTGCTTTTTCGCACATGCACATTTTTATTTAACACATGTGTGTTTTTGTGTATGCAAGTGCCTATTGGGCACTGCCACCGTCCAGGTTGCCTTGGGCACTGAATAGAATAATAAGTAATAAAAAGTAACAATAACAACTAAATTGTAGCTTCATAGAGCAATCGTTTTTTGGCTGTCGGGGTCAGTGATCCCCATTTAATAGCTAAAAAGAAGCCAAAGAGGAAAGTAAATAATTTTGAAAAACAATAAGATATAAATAATAAAGAACAATTGCAAAGTTGCTAGGAATAAGACATTCTATAACACAGAAGAGTTAACTTAACGATGAAGCACCACTTTTGTGATTTTAACCCTGAGCAACTGTTGACGTTCTGTCGATGGGGAGCAAATGAGAATGTGCAGCTTTTGTTGTGGATTCTGTGCAGTTTTTGGCCAAATCTTTTTGATAGAAAATTATGAATATGATGAATCCTTAGGCAATATTGCTACATTTCCAATAATTAAGAATTCTTAATGAATCAGGTGAAAATTGTGCGTAGGACTGGCCAGATATGGGATGACTTTGACGTAGTTGGCCAGCTTAAATATATTGCAATATATGGACAAACAATCCCTGTTTTGTTTAAAGGGTAAGGCATTTTTTAGTAGCAGTATGCACAAAATGTCTCTGTCTTAAATATATTGATAATGGGTTGAGTGCAGAGGACTCTTGTATTTGTCTATATACATTTACAATAATGCCAAAATAACAGCAATTATGTATTCTATATTCCAATTTATATTCCAACTTAGCTTAGGGAAAGTAGCACTTTGGTATAAAAGAGTCATAAAAGCAATGGTTCCCGAACTGTTGGCTTTCCCCTCCATTTGTCTAAATGCATTGGAAGGGGATCCCAAAGCCAATTGGGGGGATGAATACTTATTTATTGTCTTGAATATACTGAAAACTGTTGCTCATATACCATGGACTTTTTTTATGAGCTCAGACAAACGTTAGACTGTAAAAGGGGCTCAAACCCCAAAAGTCTAAAGAACCATCATAACCACCACAACATCACTTTTTTAATGTACAAACCCAAAGGTTAGGAACACCTAACATAATTTAATTCTAAGCATCCAGCAATACCTATAATTCTACTACAATTTAATATATTTATTTTAATTTTATGTGACAACTAAATGACATAAAATTGACATTATTTACAAAAGGTTTATAAACTTCTCAAAGAGAATTTTGCTAATTTTTTGTCAATATTTCATTATACAAAAAATAAAAAATGAATTTAGAGTAATATGTTTATTTAAAGAATGACTAAGTCATTACTAAAAAAGAAAACATTTTCATCTTAAAATGAAACTCCCCCTAAATGATATTTGCATAATGAAAGTCTGATTCTAAGTGATTTTCCAATATACATTACTTGAAAATTGAAATGTCAGTATCCCTTTCTGTGCTGCTGGTTCAGACATAAGGTATCAGAGATCAGACGTTAGGTAGCAGAAATCAGTTCCCACAATGCCTTGAATTTAGGTTTGGACTGTATCAATGGGGGTCCACCAGGACTGCCAGTCACCAGGGGCCCCTTCCCGGCTTCCCTCTGCAAACACCATTGCGTGCTTTCACAGAGGCGCAAGTATTTTTTTAGGGGCTCCCAATCGGGGGAGCAGGTCTGGGCCGACACTGCTTAAATGCTTTAAGGTCTGTTAATCAGGGGGCTTCTGCTAGATTGTTTCAATTTTGAGTCAAAACCATCAGTGCAAAGACTTGCACTAACAAATACCATTTTTAATAGCAGTTACATTTATAAATAATTCTAAAATACTTTTTTAATTAATGTATATTGGGAAATTGATGAGAATGACATTTTCTTTCATCAGTTGGGTGGATCATATTTGGCAGAGAAATGGGTTTAAAATTCTGGTTTCAATGCTATTTTTAAATTATGCCAGAATACTTCTTGCTGCTCCTCGTCAGTAGGCCACTCCAGGTAAGTTTTAGTGTTCATGAGCTTCCTCAGCTTGCAGAACCGTTTCGGAATAGTTTCTTTCTCAATGGGTTCCAACAGAATCAAAATGGCGGTGTCGTTATTTTCATCAAAGAGACGGAAGTGAGAGAATTCCAGTTCGTACTTGCACCATTCACTTCTGACAAAGTGCTCTGACAGTACAAACAGGGTTTTGTAGCTCTTCTCCATGGCATCTATAATGTTATCAATAATCCACTTGCCGGGTACAAAGTCACGCTTATGCAAGCACAGTTTCATTGGCGGGCCAGCATTTTCCAGCTTTGGCACCATCATATTCTCAACCCATTCAGAGTCTCTTTCACTGTAAGAAACAAATCCATCATAACAAATCTCCCTTTCACAATTCTTCACTGGCTTTCTTTTGGCTTTCAGCCAGGCCCAGGTCATCTTTGCATACCATATAACATGAAGGAAATGGCAAAGAGCCACAATAGCTGCTACAAGTACAATCAAGAGAATGCAGGACAGGGTTACAATCAATGTTTTATGGCACACCAGGGGAGGCAGCTTTGCATCTTGTATCCGTATGCCCCTTACTGAAGAAGGAGAATCACATATGTAGTTATCTGGCCAACCAACCAATATAATCGTATCGGAATGCATAAAGCTTAAAAATTGGCAAGAACATAAATAATTGTTGTCTCTTCCATCCAGTGTAGTAAGTTTGGCAAACTGATCCAGATCTGGTTTGTAGAAGTCATTTAGTTTGTTGCTGCTTATACTTAACATTACCAAACTTGGAAAATACATGGCTTCTGGCAATGTACTCAGTCTGTTGTTTGATATGTAAAGTTCTGTCAGATAGGGCATTTTAATTGTAAATTCTGTGAGATAATTTGAACTCACATCCAAGATCTGTAAAGTTAGAGGAATGCAACTATTTTTAAAACTCATCTGACTGCTTGAGATGTTCAAATATTTGAGGTTTTTAGGCCATTTGCATGTAGAAGTTGATAACGTACCAAAATTATTTTGACTGAGGTCCAGGTTAGTGAGGAAATTCAGCCCAGACAATACGTCCGCAATTTTCGGCAAAGAGGTCAGAAGATTTCTGCTGACGTTTAAAGTCTGCAACAAGGGCCAGGCACCCCCACCTTCATTGTAACATGCAGAGCTCGCTAATAAGCTATCGGCAAGGAGGTTTCCACTAAGGTCCAAAAATTGAAGAGAAGTAAAAGATTGTGAAAAATGACACGGCATTAAGAAAACTTTGCTGTCTATACAGGCCATATTTTTAAAGTTAGAAGCAAGTTTATAAACTCCTCGAAGGTCAGAAAACAAGAAAAACTTGGGTATGTGTATTTTATTGATAACGGCTGTAGTAACAGAAAAGGGATTATCTCCAATAACTGGGGATGTTCTCCCTGTTCCAAAAAGTATGTTGTCATCCAAGATAATATCTGTTATATTTCTGTACGTCTGAATGATTTCAAGTAATCTCGATGCACTTTGGTCAGTAATAAAGCAGTTCCTAAAGACCAAATGCTTCACGCTGGTATCACTGAGTATCTCCATAGCGTTCACGTCCTCTGTGTAGTTAAACTGCATGTCTTTTATTTCTAGCAGTGTCACGGAATACACAAAGTCATTGAGCAGCGCATGTAGTTTCTGAATACTCACTGTCAAAAAGGCAGTATTTATTTGCTTTATTGCTGCAAGACTTCCCTCTTCATACAGTCCCAGCTGTGGTGCGTTTATTTCAAGTTTATTTAGTCTCTCTAACCCCTCAAAGCTTCGCTTCTGAATAACAGAAAAGTTCTGATTTCCAAACTGCAATGATCCTAAGGAGGAAAGACTGGCAAATAGGGAATTATTTCCAAGTGTTAAATATCGGTTCCCTAAAAGATTTAAATGCTTTAAATTGGGCAGATTTCTAAACCAAGCTGAAGACAAACGGCCTAAATTATTATATGATAAATCTAATTCTTCAAGGTTTCCAAGTGACTGGAACGAGGCATCATTAATGGTGTGTATTTCATTATGCTGCAGCAGTAGAGTTTGCAGTTGGTCATAAATGTTCAGGTCAGTGTCAGTGACAATCTGTATGGCATTGCTGGACAGGTCTAATCCCCTTGCTTTTTTTGGCAATCCAGACGGAATAGCTTTCCAGTGCATTGAGGAGCAATTGCAGAAATCTGCTGTGTCACATGGGCAGTCTGTATCCCCTTTAGAAAGTACCGAAACAACCAGGGTGAAGATTATGCAACTCCCGTATGAAGAATGTGTCATTTTTTCACATGGAGCACCTAAACAAGAAATAAAGCAAATATTATAGCTTACTATTTGTATTTAAGACAGAATATCTGCTTTTCCTTGTAATTGTATTATATCCGTAATTGAAGGGGTCCTCCACCCAAAGCACAGTGACAAATATCTAACAATTTTAAAAAATATTTATAAATGCGACTGCAATTAAAAGCAGTATCACTGTCTCACTGTTTATATAATCTTCACCCCTTGCTTTGACTCCTGAAAAAATGTTGCAAGCCGGTTGATTAAAGCTTGTTAAAAGAGCTAAGAGAAGACCTGACCCCTGCAGTAGAGTAACTCTCTATCCGCAGACACCATGGCTGAAGGGGGGCCCGGGGGAAACACCCATATCTTCCTTGCAAGCTTCCTCCTGCAGAGGGGGTACTGCAGCAGTGTGACCAATGCGACTCTGCATGATTGATTGCTTTCATTTTCAGAGCCAGAGAACAGAAAGGAATAAACAAACACTGATTTCAATGGTAATTACAGATAACAAAGAAAGAAAGGCTGTTAGAATATTTAGCCCCCAGATTTCAAGAGGAAACCCCCATCTGCATCTCTGATGCTACCTGGAACAGCAGCTCCCCAATCACATACTCAGACAATAAACACATTTAATGACACTAACAAACCCGCTAAAACTCATCCCTTAAACGGGGTCTGGACATTAAAAGCTGTATAAGTCCTTTTCAAATTAAACATGGAATTTGTATAAGCTGTATTTTTTTTTACTCATCTCCTATTGATATTCCAGTCTTTTATTCAAATCAAAGCATAGTTGCTTGGCTAATTTGGACCCTAGCAACCAGATTGCGTAATCTGAAAACTGGAGAGCTGCTGAATAAAAAGTAACTAAAAAAATTAAAATAAATTATAAAATAACTAAAAAAACACAAATGATGACAAAATGAAAACCAATTGCAAATTGGCTCAGAATATCACTCTCTACATCATACTAAAGTAAATTTTATGGTGAGCAATCCCTTTACATTGCAACCTCTATGGGTCAGTGACATCCCTTCTGCTGTGGTTCTTAATCAGTGGCACTCAGTCTTTGAAACGCTTTACTTTTTACATACAATGTTTGTTTTCCATGTCTGTATTAGTAATGTTTTGTAAAAATGCAAGTTGCTGTACTTATGCATACATAACGTGTGTATACTGTATATATATATATATATATATATATATATATATATATATATATATATATATATATATATAGCGAGCAGAATGGAACGCACTCCCATAAATACAAAAAAGCCTGTGTGCTAGTCCAGGAATCAATAGAAAATGCAATAGTGGACAGCTCTCCAAGGGTAATACGAACACGATGCTAAATAGTCAAAACCGTGGATCAAACATTTCGGCTCCACACAGGAGCCTTCGTCAGGGAAAAGACACACAGTGCACAAAACAATGTTTAAATAAAGCCAAAATGGCGCCAAATTAGCAGGCATGGGGCACCTGTCAATCACCATTAAGGGGTTAAAAACAATGAGCCTACTGCCATTTATGTTAATACCTTATATCTGAGGCCATTGTATGTCAGAGTCATGGGTGCGTCCTACTATCCCCAATTGCCAGTGTACTGCTGAATTAACCCATCCTTCATGCTGAAGCGCCGAGTTCCGTCAAGCTGCAGAGAGTAGACGCTTTCCGTCTAACAAAATAGTAGCAATGCGCCTCTTCCCCTAGCAACCACACTTGGCTGCCAGTTAACCCACATACTCAACAACGAAGGTTAGGCTCAATCTGGCCCTAGTGGGGTGCAAAGGGTACATGAAGGGCGGAACGGGACAACACTTCCCTCAGTGGTTTAGGTTTCACCGGACCTTAAAGGGCATGTAAAGTCTAAAATAGAATAAGGCTAGAAATGCTGTATTTTGTATACTAAATATAAACATGAACTTACTGCACCACAAGCCTAATCAAACAAATAATTTATGCTTTCAAAGTTGGCTACAGGGAGTCACCATCTTGTAACTTTGTTAAACATTTTTGTAAGACTAAGACTGTGCATATGCTCAATGTGATTTGGGTTGCTTAGGGATAGTAATAAACAAAGCTGCTTGAGTTTGGCATGGCTGGGAAGTAAGGTGGGGGCTCCCCCTGCTGTTCATAAGTATGATTGTTTCCCTGCTCAGCAGTTAGGGACCGTCTGACAATTCCTATCCACAACACTAAATGAAGGGAGAATTTGACTGCATACAGTCAGGTTTCTTATAAAAACTGTACACATTTTTTAATTAAAGTATATTGGAGATTGGTTTATTTTTCATTAAAGAAAGTTAAATGGGATTTTATTTTTTTGCCTTTACATGCCATTTAACCCTTATCCCTGGTTCTGCACAACGTGGGTACCTTTCATATACAGTAGACATTCCACACAAGTTGATAAAGAGTCCTGTGTGACTCGAAACGTCGCATTATTTTGTCTACTGAAAATGAGCCAATAAATTACAAAGAAAGTTTACAGAAACAACGTGTCACTGTGCTGCGGTCTGTTGGACATTGTACTTTCATATAGACATGGCACACAATTACTCAGGTGCCAGCACGATAATCACAGCGCTCGTGCTATTCTTCTAAGCTTCTTGTCCACATCCAGCATAGGGTTCCGATCGGTACCGTAACACTGCTTGTACCTACGGGGATTTTTTTTTATATATATTGCACCACCCAGTCACTGAGTCAAATCTCCATACTAGTCCAAAAGGCCATTGTGGGGGGTAAACAAGCATAGAAATCTGGCAGTGGTTAAAAAATGTGTACTGGCATAGTATCTAGCCATACAAGTTGTTAAAGTGACGTAATAAGGTGGAAGCCCATCTAGTAATCAAAATGAGAAGGTAAGAACTCGGCCTTTCCTAGATTAATGGTGAAGAAAAGCAACATTGTTAAGGAAAAAGACATTCAATGATACATCAATTAAATATTATGTTGCTAATGGAGGGGACATAACTGGAAAAATGCATCAAACAGCAGTGTGTGAGCAGTCCGTCTGGCAGGTTTGTAGAAGAATTATAGAAAGCACCCTAAGGGTAGTGTTTCATTAAGTCCACGCGGGGGCCAATGTTTCAAGTTTGTAAATCCACCGGGACTCTCTTTGAAGAAGGGCTTGGTCCCTGTCACCCCCTCTTGTGAGTGGGGGTTGATAATCGATGGCCATGCATCTGAAGGTCGGGAGAGGATGTCCCTTACTTAAAAAGTGTTTTGCCACTGGTTGTGTCGCTTTATGTTCTTTGAGGGCCTTACTGATAGATGATCTGTGGTTAGCGATTCTTTCTCTTAGAGTGGTACATGTTTTCCCCACATAGTAGAGGCCACAGGGACATATGATGATATAAACCACATATGTGGATGTGCAAGTCAGTCTGTGTCTGATCTTAAATCTTTTGCCCTTGTGGGGGTGGGGAAAATCCGGTCCGGTGAGAAGACATCTACAGGTGGTACAATCGGGGCATTTGTAGCAGCCCAGTTTAGTATTCTTTGTTAGCCAATTGGTTTCTTTCTAAGCTGTTGTACTGATATCCGTCCGTACTTATAAGTCTCTCAGACTCGTATCCCTTCTGTATCCAAAGGTTTTGGTGCTGTGTGAAGAGAGAGTGAGTGGTCCATGCTCAACATGGGCCAGTGTTTGTTGACACTGTATCTTACGTGCTGTGACACAGAAGAGTATGTCATGGTGAAGATCAGTGGACATTTGGCCTCCTTCTGGAGGATCCTCGTGGACAACAGTTCATCTTGGAAATGCTGCAAAGCTCTTTTCATTTGTGTGTGTAACACTCCCTTCGGATATCCTCTTTCCACAAACCTATTAAACATGTCTTTCAATTGTGCGCCTGCTGTCTCTTTTGTGCTGTTGTTCCTTATCACCCTCAGGAACTGAGAATATGGGATGCCCCTAATAGTGGCTGGAGGATGGTTGCTGGCGGCATTTAGGATAGTGTTCCTATCCGTAGATTTCCTAAACAGTCTGGTTCCAATTTTCGCATCAAGTAAGAAAATGTTGAGATCCAAAAAGTTAATGGAGTCCTTATCAAACTCCAAAGTAAGTTTGATAGGTGTGTC
The DNA here is from genome assembly GCF_017654675.1 of Xenopus laevis. Classification (NCBI taxonomy): domain Eukaryota; kingdom Metazoa; phylum Chordata; class Amphibia; order Anura; family Pipidae; genus Xenopus; species Xenopus laevis. Next base: position 44,031,200 of record NC_054372.1, read on the forward strand.
CAGGCTGTTAAAGTATTGGTGATAGTCAATTAGACCTACCTCAGTATCGGACCATATAAAGAACAGGTCGTCAATGTAGTGAAAATACGTTAATATCAACTGACCCACCTGTGGGTTGATATGCTTAGATTCAACATGAACAAGTTTGCATACGAAGAAGCAAGGGCACTGCCTATCGCTGTCCCTGATGTTTGTAGGTAAAAAGACTTTTCAAATCTAAAAAAGTTCCTGGTCAGGGTAAGTTCCAACAGATGAAGCAAGAATTCAATTGGGACTGTGGCAGGTGGAGAGCTCTTTTACAGGCTTGGATCCCCTGGTCATGAGGGATTATGGTATAGAGACTTTTTACATCCCTCGTTGCTAGCAGGCAATTGTTAGGGATGTCATCTAGTTCTTTAAGTTCCCGAATAACATGGCTGGAGTCCTGCGTGTAGGAAGGCATGGAGTGTACCAGTGGTTGGAGGAAATGTAGCCTACAGTGGAAATAATAGGCCTTCCGGGTAGGCTGGACAGAGACTTATGTACCTTCGGTAAGGTGTAAATAATTGGTGTACGTGGATATGCAGTAATCAAGTAATTGAATTTGCTCTGATCAATCCACCCAGCGTTTTTAGCCAGAAGGAGGAATTCATCAATCTCCTGCTTAAATTTATAGGTTGGATCCCCTTGTAGTAGCCTGTAGGTACTATGGTCAGTCAGTTGTCCCAGGAGTTCTTCTTTGTAGTATGCCTGATCCAGGAGGACTATAGAGCGGCCCTTGTCTTATGATCAATGATTTCTCTGCTTGTAAGGTATTGATGACCAGTCGTTCAACTGGAGTCAGGTTGTTATGCATGGAGGCCTGAGTGGATTTACTTTTGGTCTCATTGGTGAGGATATTCCCAAGGGTTTTGATTGGAGCAGGGGTGTTCGTAGGTTTCAAATGTACTCTTGCTTTTAAACTGAATGCATCCAGTGTCCAGGGGGGGTCTCTGAAGTGTTCCCTTAGTTTTACTTTTCGCTGGAAACTGTGGACATCTATCAACAGGTCAAATGTGTCTGGGGTATTCTGACCCCTAAAAAGGGCTTGGATGTATTGCTGTTGGCTCCTGTATCAGAATCCGTAGATCCGTGCTATCAAGTGTGTAGGGATTTTGGTAGACGTCTTTTTCTCAGGAAATGTGCCCTGTGATTGTCTGGTCTTAATCCAATCAGTTCATGGTAAATGTCATATAAAATATGAGATGGTTCCTTTTTAACCATGCTTGCAGTATTTGAGATGTGCATTAATTACAAAAATACATTGAAATCAAACCATTGCTTATTTGTCTTACTAGTTCACTATTTGGTTATTCAGTTTTCTTTAATATATTCTGCAAAATATGATTATGTTGTGGCTTTACCATTACAATGGAATACTGTATGCATTTCCACTTTTATTCTTGCAACTTAAGTCTGTTGCGTAGGCCATTTCACTTTTTACTTATTGTGTTCTAAACTGGATTATGTCCCTTCCTGTTTCTGTGCTGTATTTAGGCGAGACTATTGTACAGTGATTCACAATCATGGAGCTCGAGTTTCTTAAGGGCTTACAGATGAAAAGTGTTTTGTGTGCTTTTTTAATGCCACAGATACTCCCCTAGAACTATATGGGTGACTGGGGCAATTAATGTTTTATGTACAGAGTTTATCTTCTCATGGACTAAACACAGAAGGCATGATTTAAAATTCTGTGGGGTGCAACTCCTATATATTTAATTTTACTTTGTCTTTACCATTTTCATATTACAAATGGGCGTTGGTTTGGGCAATAACTCTCTCTTAAAAGCTGCAAGTTAGCAGCGGGGGATGATCTAGCCCTCAGATAGAAACCAAGGTTCAGCAGACTTCTACTTCAACTAATGCTATTATGCAGAGAGACACAGGATCCTCTAGTCTATACTATGACTGGAGGTAAACAAGTTAGGGACCGCCATATGGGGTTTACCTTGAAGTGGTATGGTGGCTTTTAAACTTTATGATCATAACTTTGTAACTAAAACCCCTGTCTTTGTGAAAACATGTATTTGCATATCTACTGAATTACGTAGACAGGGGCCCAGGGAATGTGCACTGGCCCATTTGGTTATGTCAGTAGCACTTCCCTTATACTTCTATACATTTCTACTTAGCAATGTGAGTGCTCCCACAACCCCCTTTTGTATTTGCAACTGCTAGAACACTATAACTGCTCTCTTCTCCTCCCTGATTAAAAATACAATTGTATAAGACTACGCCACATCCACAAGGACAGCTACTTGTAATTATATCACCAAAAATAGCTCTGTGTATCTCAGGATCCTGTCTGCATTTTTTTTCATGTGAACACAAATAATTTTGACAGAATTAAAAAAATGTAAGGAACCTTCCTCTCCAGCTACTTTATGTTCACAAAACATTGATTTGTCTATTGGAATGTCAGTTTAAATTTTGGAATTCCATTAGGCTAAATATTACAAAACATGTTCCTAGGATTTTATCCTTAACCCAGAGTCATAGATCTGACCAACGAGATTTACCATTCGATAGCCCGGGGAACTACTGCAGAACATTTTGGCAAAGCACAAAACTTGAAACTAGGAATTTAGTTTTATTCTGCCCTCTGTGTATCCCCAAATAAGATGCTTACCCATCTGACAGTCAGTTTGTGCAACTCACTAGTATTAAACAACTACTCAGCAGCAGTGAAGGACAGAACATATACTTTGGCATCTCAGTCTTCCATCCGTTTACGGCAACCTCACAGGTTAGTCCTCTGATCATTCCATAGTATCAGAGTAATCAGCTGCTAACTGTGGCAAAGGGTAAAACATAACCTAGGGGGTTTCAAGGGTGATGAGCTGCAAAATCTTCCATTTGTTAACCCCCAACATCAGTTCTGCCCTTCTGACCAATGAGATTGTGCCATGTTCTAGTATCGTCTCAGCAATGTATTGATGCTATGTTGCTTAAAACTAAAGGTTTTCAGGGTAATCTTTGTTAGGGAGAGAAGGGCTACAAGGAGCCAAAATGCAAGATATGCACTGAGATCCCTAAAACAAGTTATTCACATGCCTCGTATACTTAATGCTGCCTTAAAGCCAATAAAGAGTGGTTTTCACCGTAGATGAAGCCATGCAAATGCTCCTTAATGTTCTTTTCGCCAACTATTCATCCAGAATCACTGGTTAAATAGCACAGCCACAGCCTAATAATAGTTCAGAGCCATATAGCCAAACTTGCAGACAGCCTATTTTAATCTTGTTAGATCTCATCAGTGCAAGATATTTGAACATGACTTCTGAGTAGGTAGGACTTGGAGAGGAGTGAAGCAGAGAACCAAACCTGGTTAGGATGAGACGGTCTAAAATGAGCCAAAAAGCCGTTCACAACGCAAGACATGCAGTGTAAAGCCTTCTGAAAACAGAAGGTATTTACTTGTCTCATGCTACACACATAGCACTGCCTTCATACCTAAAATTAGAGTTTAACTCTCACATAAGGCATTATGGACAGAGATGCAAATCACTCCTTTATGTACCTATGAACAACTATGCATCCAGAACCACTGGTTTTATAGCAAAAATACAGCCTAATAATTCAGTCATATATCCAAGCTTGCAGACAGCCTGTTTAGGTCTCCTTACAGCTCATCAGTGCAAGTTATTGGAACACAGTTTCTGAGAGGGTAGGACTTGGAAAGAAGTGAAGCGTAAGAAGCTTAAGTTAGTAGTGAGTAGACAGTGAGAAGAGCTAAAAGGAGCTTTAAAATATGTAACATTCTATTTTTCAGGCAACTACAGGTATCAGGTAGTTAACGAATAATACAGTGATTACAATGGGTTGTTTATAGGGATGTAGCGAACGTCGGAAAAAAAGTTCGCGAACATATTCGCGAACTTGCGCAAAAACGCGAGCGGTTCGCGAACGGTTCGCGAACCCCATAGACTTCAATGGGAAGGCGAACTTTAACATCTAGAAAAGACATTTCTGGCCAGAAAAATGATTTTAAAGTTGTTTAAAGGGTGCAACGACCTGGACAGTGGCATGCCAGAGGGGGATCAAGGGCAAAAATGTATCTGAAAAATCTGCCTGTGTGTGCTTGGAAGAGATAGTGTAGGGGGAGAGCTGTTAGTGATTTCAGGGACAGATGATAGTAAGTTTGCTGGCTAGTAATCTGCTTGATACTGCTCTGTATTGGAGGGACAGAAGTCTGCAGGGATTTGAGGGACATTTTAGCTTAGGTAGCTTTGCTGGCTAGTAATCTACTGTTCTCTTTAAACAACTGCCATACGTTGACCTTGTAGGCATTGTTTGCCCAGTTTTTTTGGACGCAGCCACTGAAGCACAGTTGCCAGAAAAAATATGCCATATAAATGCTGAAAATAGTCATTTTTCGCCATACGTTGACCTTGTAGACATTGTTTGCCCAGTTTTTTTGGTTGCAGCCACTGAAGCACAGTTGCCAGAAAAAATATGCCATATAAATGCTGAAAATAGTCATTTTTTGCCATACGTTGACCTTGTAGGCATTGTTTGCCCAGTTTTTTGGCCGCAGCCACTGAAGCACAGAGGCCAGAAAAAATATGCCATATAAATGCTGAAAATAGTAATTTTTTGCCATATACGTTGAGTCAACGTATGGCAAAAAATGACTATTTTCAGCATTTATATGGCATATTTTTTCTGGCCTCTGTGCTTCAGTGGCTGCGGCCAAAAAAACTGGGCAAACAATGCCTACAAGGTCAACGTATACACTACTACAGCGGTGGATACGGATTACGTAAAATATATGAATGCTGCTTGAAAAAAGTGACTCCGGTGTTTTTTCTGGAGACGGTAATATTATGGATATTTAGACAGAATGGGAACAAGGTCACACAGCTCGATGGCGGGTTGAAGAAAACAGTGTGCAAATAATGCCTACAAGGCCAACGTATACACTACTACAGCGGTGGATACGGATTACGTAAAATATATTATGGCTGCTTGAAAAAAGTGACTCCGGTGTTTTTTCTGGAGACGGTAATATTATGGATATTTAGACAGAATGTGAACAAGGTCACACAGCTCGATGGCGGGTTGAAGAAAACAGTGTGCAAATAATGCCTACAGGGCAAATAATGCCTAAAAGGTCAACTTATACACTACTACAGCGGTAGTAAAATAAAAAAAAGTAAAATAAAAAAAAAATGAATATTAAAAAAAAAAAATTTAAGTTGGTGCTGCTGAACTACTAGGAGCAGCAGATTAGCACACCAGTCCCACTCCCCAACACTGCTAGACTAATAGCACTGGGCTCTTATAGTAGTAGTAGTAGTAGTAGTAGTAAAACAACAAAAAAATAAATAAAAGCAGTCCTTACAAGGACTACTGTTATTGCAGCAGTCAGCAGATGAGATCAGAAGCAGGACAGCTGCCCACTGCAGCTACATACAGAGCACTGCAGTAGAAGGTAGATTACTAGCCAGCAAAGCTACCTAAGCTTAAATGTCCCTCAAACCCCTGCAGACTTCTGTCCCTCCAATAACAGAGCAGTATCAAAACGATTACTAGCCAGCAAACTTTCAACTGTCCCTGAAATCACTAACAGGCAGCAGCTCTCTCCCTACACTATCTCTTCAGCACACACAGGCAGAGTGAAAAAACGCTGCAGGGCTTCGGTTTTTATAGGGAAGGGGAGTGGTCCAGGGGAGAGCTTCCTGATTGGCTGCCATGTACCTGCTGGTCTGGGGTGAGAGGGCAAAAAAAAGCGCCAACAATGGCGAACCCAAAATGGCGAACGTCGCGCGACGTTCGCGAACTTCCGGCGAGCGCGAACACCCGATGTTCGCGCGAACAAGTTCGCCGGCGAACAGTTCGCGACATCTCTAGTTGTTTATTCAGCAAATTGCAAGACCATATAATCTCCAATACTCTTCATTACATAGGCAAGTGTTTAAATCCTTTATATTGTGTGATATGTATGAAATCGTGGCATAACTGCCACATTTATAAAGGCTGCTCAGGTGATTCTATATTGTAAATATGCCACAAGCTGCAGAAAGGGCTGATAAGCTGAGACTATATTTAATTTTTTTCATGAGAGAGACTTCCGAGTGCAGGGGTCTGTGCACAGCTCATTTATTATGACCATACCTGTATACCTGGAAATGCAGGAGAGTTCCAGCTTAATGCCAGGAATTAGTACTGCAGTGCAAGGCAATTGGTTTATTGTCGAAAGAAAGCACAGAGAGACAGACAGACAGACAGACAGATAGATGGATAGATAGATAGATAGATACTGTGCCGGGCCACGCTGGGCAGGCGCCCTAGGCAGGCCTGGCAGTCACGGCGTCTGTTTAGCGTGCGCATGCGGAAATTTGTGCTCACGTGCACATGCACAAATTTGCGCTCGCGTGAGCATGCGCGCATTTGTGATATAGTGCGCATGCGCAGAAGCGCAAAAAGGAAAAGTGCAGAGAGTTTGGCAGAAAAGGGAACTGGACTAGGGTAGGCGACAGAGGAGGTACGTGCCAGCTTTGCGCCCTAGGCACGTGCCTACTCTGCCTACCCCTAGTTCCGGCCCTGGATAGATAGATTGTCAAAAGAAAGATAGATTATAGATAAATAGATAGATAATAGAGAAATACTAGATAATAGACATATAGATAGATAATAGATGATTGATAGATAGATGATAGATACCTGTATAACTGGAAATATAGGAGAGTTCCAGCTAAATGCCAGGAATTAGTCAAAAGAAAGCAGAGATAGATACGATAGATAGACAGATACGATAGACAGACAGACAGATAGATAATAGATATATAGATAATAGATATATAGATAATAGATATATAGATAGAAAATCGATAGATATATTTAGCTTTAGAAAGATTTTGAGAATGAAAAAGAAGAAAAAAGAGCTCGGGTTAATAATCAGATTCTGCTCTGTATTTCTCTACTGCTATGGCAATATCTTTCTTCTGGCTCCTGTACACTGTGAGCAGTGTGGCCATTTCTGGCAGTTTCAGAGTGAACTCTGCAGATCAGATCTTTTCAGATAGACAGAATGTCTTTCCTCAGTTCATACCAACCTGCATTCAGCTTGTGAGGGGGCTGAGATCCTAGCTGAGTGCTGGATTCCGGAAGGTGATTTCTGAGCAGACAGTGACTGTGGTACCTGGGTTCTGTGTGTGTCTGAGTCAGGTCCACTCCTGCAAAGTTTTGTCACAAACACTGAGAGAGCAACAAGGCTAAGCAGCTCAGGCAATCCTCTATGGGAGGAGGTACTTTTCTATTCGGCTATGGAGTTGGGGAAATCCCTGCCGTACTTAACGCTTCAGGCTGGGTCTGCCAGTAGCTCGTGGTTGAGAACAGGAAAAGCAGACACATATACAAACAGTCAGGCAATATGGTCACACTGTAACACAAGCGATTTTGTCAGGGTTGTCACACCTGCAGCCTCCGGATGTTGTTGCACTTGACTTCCCAGCATTCAACTGACAGTTTAAGTAATGTAATCTGAGCAGGGGCAGGCAGTTTGCAATGAGCACAGAAAGTTGCCTTCAGTAGACATTTTCCTGATTTTTTTTTATAATGAATTGGTATAGTATATTAAAGGCACAACATTGGAGATTAAATATAATACATGGTGAGGTGGCAAATGTTTACAGGAGGCAGAATTACTACCAACACCATTTGTATCTAAAATTACGCGAAATTTTAAAGGATTGCCTTACGCTATACATTTCATGTTGTTATATTAAATATGAATCTAAACAGAGAGGAGCAGACAGTGCTTAAAGTTAACCTTCAGTATGGCTAATTCTAAGTAACTTTTCAGTTGGTCTTCCTTCTTTCCAGTTTTCAAATGGGAGTGACTAACCCCATCTAAAACCACATGCTCCGTAAGGCTTCACATTTAGTGTAATTTTTATTACTTTTCTTTCTATTCATATTTCTGTCTCTTATTCAAATCAATGCATCGTTGCTGGGTACTCAAAACTGACAAATAATAAATAATTGAAAACCAGTTGCAAACTCTCCCAGAATATCGCTCTCTACGTTATATTAAAAGTTAATTTAATGGTGACAACCCCTTTAATTAGTTCTTTACATCCTGCCAGAATTCAGTGTTCTGAAACCCAGACAAAACCACAGGAGTCAGGTGCATAGCAACATTTAATACTTGGCAAGCCGTGATGTGAATTTGGGATTATGAATTAAAAGACACTATGCGGGTTATGTAATAAAAAGCACTATGTTTGTCCAGGAGCAGTAACTCATCGCAACCAATCAGCAGGTAGCATTTACTGATTACTGCTCTCAGGAAAAGTGCCTTTTATAAAATAAGAAGGCTACTAGTGTGGCTACTTCTTCTATATATTAACAAATATTGCTATTCGCTAGAAATACAATCATAACAGTGACCATTCTGTATATAGAATGATAAATCATGCAAATATCTTGCAAATGTGATAATTTGAAGATATGTCGCCATACACAGATATTGTCGCTCTATTAAAGGGATGCAGCCAGTAACGTAACTAGCGGGGAGCAGGCCCTGGTGCGGGACGTGAAGCCGGGCCCCCCCTCCGTACACGATTTTCACTGCGGCTTCAATCGGTGAGTGAGCTGCCAGGGGGCCCTGAGGGGGTGAGGACCCTGGTCCCACCTCACCCCCTGCTACCCCGGTAGTTACACCACTGGATACAGCCAAAATCCTAGCAACGACCAATGGTACAATAATGTCTGTCCAGATCATTTGCCCATCATGCACAGACAGATTACGGTAGAAAGTCTCAAAACCAATAATGTGTATGCATATTATCCACCTTTACAGAATTGCTTTTTTTTTATTTTATAATGAACACACACTATTCCAACGATTCCAGGTCACAGTTGCTTGATATCTTGTTTTGTGATGCTAATTCTGCAAGTTGAGCTGGCTGGACAATTAGATCAGCGCCTCCCTTGACTCATATCTACATGCAATGCTCTTAGGGGAGAGGAGGCAAAGCTAGAAATACTGAGCTGGGACCAAAATAAAGGAAGGAATTTACCGTAAATAAGGCACGTGGCCTATTGATACACTTGAAACATATCCTCTGACCCCCTTGTTACTCCTAAGCATTTACCTACCCTGCCTAACTCCCTAGTTCAGGCCCTTCCATTTTAGCATGTCAGGGATTAATGATTCTTTGATGTGAGTGTGCTTATTAAAGGAACCTTAACACTAAAAAATGAAAGTGGTTTAAAAGAATGACAATATAATGTACTGTTCCCCTGCATTTGTAAAACGGGGTGTTTTCTCCACAAACTCTGCTATAGTTTATATAAACAAGCTGCTGTGTAGCCATGGGGGCAGCCATTCAAGCACAGGATACACAGTAGATAACAGAAAAGTTCTGAAGAATCCCATTGTATACTACAAACCTTTTTATGTTATCTGCTGTGTATCCTGGACCTCTTCTCCCTTTTTAGCTTTAAATGGCTGCCCCCAAGTGCAAAAATGTATGTGCCTCTGCCAAAATCATTCTGTATACAGTTGCATGATTTTAGTTATATCCAGGGTAATGAAACACACATTTCAAATATTGATCCTTGTAACAAAATCTGCAGAATTATTTCAGGAGGAAAGAGGAATAATGGTAAAAAAAAAAAATAACAGTACTAGGAAAGAGGAACATGAGTCACAGGACAAACTTCACAGAGGGGAAGAAACCAACACTCAACCATAATGATATTATGCACATAAAATAAATCCTCAGAAACCATCACAGAAGTGAAAATACTTTTTCTGTCCATTCTCAACAAAACTGAATGCTGTGGCTTTGTAAAGTTGGCATTGGTAAGCTGAAATTCAGAATTTTGTTACAAAGCCAGTGTGGCATAGAGGTAGTTTCTTAAAGAACTAGAGACTATCGTTCAGAGAGAGGTCTCCAATATCCCTTACTAACAGTTAAATAGTTAGAAATTTAATTTTTATATAGTGTCCAAATCCTAAATCAGTTTTAGCAGAGTTCCTAAGGCACATATTAGACATGCTCATATATGTCACGGGAATAATAAACAAACTGTCACAATACAGAAGTATATGTATGTAACCCTATTTTAACCCCTTCATGTATTATAGGATATGCATCATAAATATCTTACCATACACAGGTCCTGAATCCCCTTTGCTAAATGAAAGGGTGCTGGGAATGTCTCTCCATGGCAGTGCTTCCACCTAGTGGGATCCGGGGATATACCAATGTGTACCCCCACTAGGAACAAATAATTAAACACACAAATTGCAATAAACCAATAGTGAATAAATGTATAATGCAATCAAATAATCACCCTATCCTACCCTATAACCCCTGTCCCATGGAACCCATATGGTAATCCAACCCTGGCACCTTCTTTCCCAAGGCAAAGTCCCACACTCCACTCCTGGTGGACAGAGAGAGTCACAGTCCTTTTTCCCCCCAAGAGCTCTTGAACTTTCCCTAGGTAGCGCTACCTACAGAAATACCTCTCCAGATGGACAGAGGTAGTTGCTCCCACATAGCAGGCACACAGACAATGCCTGTCCTCAAACAGGGGACACGCTGGAGCCTTTCACTACCCTCCCTCAGGCAGACTCACACAGAGCTGGTACAGGAATCCACAGCGACTCAGTCCTCAGGCTCACTCCCAAATTAATCCTAGCCAAGCATGACAAACCTGCTTTATTCTTTAGGGCACAGCCCCAATACTCGTCCAAAGTACGGACACCTCACAAGTCCCCTTTCAGCATCCATCCACAGGCAGCTCCTTTTACAGTCTCTTTGCTGCCTCCAAGCTCAAAACCCTCCAGGGTTGAGCTCACCACACTTGGAAATACTGAAACTGAAATAAGCACTGTGCACATGGCAGCTCAGCTTTTTATACTCCTTGTGCAACAGTGACACCTTCTGGCCAAATTTGGAATCTGTCAGGGTTCACTACGCATTGGACAAAGGACTCAATTCCCCTCCCTTATCCAATTTAGGTCCAACACTTGGCTGGCCACAGTAGGGGATTTCTAACAATGTGGAGATTTTTAGACCACAGGGGAACTATATTTTGTTGTGGATGGCATAGATGTGGGACTTGCTCTTATTGTGCCATCTGTCCTAAGAAAAGTGGCATAGGCAGCAGCTAAGTAGGGCTCCCTAACTTATTGCCCCCCTAGCTACCCATAACTTGTGTTATGAATGACTGTATACTGTAAATCACCACCCATACCTATAGAAACTGCGGGATCTATTGTTCCCTTTATATTTTTGTTGGAGTTTAGGCCCACATCTGATCACATAGATAATACCTACTCTATCTAATGTGTCACAATTAATATGGGATAATAAAATTGCAGCCTTGCGTTTATGCATATGTTACTGTTCTCGGTTTATTGTCCATATGAAAAATACTTGTTAAGGTAAACAGTAAACCAATGTAATGCTCAGCCTAAAATAAATATGTGAGATGTGACAGGTTACAAATATGTACCAGAGTAACTGTTTTGTGTTGTTTTGTCTTATTGAAGATATTTTGACCCCGTATTTACCATTTCTCAGTGTATATTGCTCACTTGTCTTTGCATTGTATTACATCTACCTAAAAGGTCTGTAGACCCATATAATTTGAAATTCCTAAACTTATAATACATATATATTTTATAATATATAGATTTTTTTTAAAATAGGACTGATCAGAGTGGGTTTCTGATAAGATCTGTGACAAACTGATATAATGCAGATAACTGGAATCTTTGTGCCATAAAGAAAGGACACTTTCTAGTGCAAGAACATCAGGACTAAATGTTGGTGTAAAATCCAGGAAAACATGTTGTAAGATCAGGGAAAAGCATCCATTGTAACACATTATAAATTGGTTGGATCACAAAAGCACAGTGTAAAATATGGGAAAACTTAAAACCACAGTATGTAAAACAGAGGTTTCACTTTTGAGATATAAATAGTTTTTTATAGGGATGCACTGAATCCACTATTTTGGATTCGGCCGAACCCCTGAATCCTTCTCGAAAGATTCGGCCGATTACCGAACCAAATCCGAATCCTAATTTGCATATGCAAATTAGGGGTGGGAAGGGGAAAGCTTTTTTTAATTCCTTGTTTTGTGACAAAAAGTCACGTTATTTCCCTCCTGCCCCTAATTTACATATGCAAATTAGGATTCGGATTTGGTTCGGCCGGGCAGAAGGATTCGGCCAAATCCGAATCCTGCTGAAAAAGGCAGAATCCTGGCCAAATCCCGCACAGAGTCCAGGATTCAGTGCATCCCTAGTGTATAATCCACTTTATGGGTACAAAGTCACGCTTATGCAAGCACAGTTTCATTGGCGGGCCAGCATTTTCCAGCTCTGGACCATCATATTCTCAACCCATTCAGAGTCTCTTTCACTGTAAGAAACAAATCCAACATAACAAATCTCCCTTTCACAATTCTTCACTGGCTTTCTTTTGGCTTTTAGCCAGGCCCAGGTCATCTTTGCATACCATATAACATGAAGGAAATGGCAAAGAGCCACAATAGCTGCTACAAGTATTATCAAGAGAATGCAGGACAGGGTTACAATCAATGTTTTATGGCACACCAGGGGAGGCAGCTTTGCATCTTGTATCGGTACATCTTTTACTGAAGCAGGAGAATCACATATGTAGTTATCTGACCAACCAATCAATGAAGCTGTATTTGTGCGTATAAAATCTAGAAACTGACAAGAACATACATAATTGTTGTCTCTTCCATCCAGTATAGTTTGATCGGGAAACAACTCCAATTCTGATTGGTCAAAACCATTTAATTTGTTTCTACTTATACTTAACATTACTAAACTTGGAAAATACATGCCTTCTGGTAATATAGTCAGTTTGTTGTTTGATATGTAAAGTTCTGTCAAATTTGCCATTTTAATTGCAAAAAAGGTGAGATCATTTGAACTCACATCAAAGATCTAGAAGGAGGAAGTTAGAGGAATGCAAGTATTTATAGTACTCACTTTACTGCTTGAGATATTTAAGTAATTTAGGTTTTTAGGTCATTTGCAAGTAGAAGTCGATACGTTACCAAATGTATTTTGACTGATGTCCAGGTTAGTGAGGTAATTTAGCCCAGATAATGCTTCTGCAACTTTTGGCATGGGGCACTGACGAAGGATGGGGGTACCCATCCATCCATCGCATGGGGCACTGACGAAGGATGGGGGTACCCATCCATCCATCGCATGGGGCACTGACGAAGGATGGGGGTACCCATCCATCCATCGCATGGGGCACTGACGAAGGATGGGGGTACCCATCCATCCATCGCATGGGGCACTGATGAAGGATGGGGGTACCCATCCATCCATCGCATGGGGCACTGACGAAGGATGGGGGTACCCATCCATCGCATGGGGCACTGACGAAGGATGGGGGTACCCATCCATCGCATGGGGCACTGACGAAGGATGGGGGTACCCATCCATCCATCGCATGGGGCACTGACGAAGGATGGGGGTACCCATCCATCCATCGCATGGGGCACTGACGAAGGATGGGGGTACCCATCCATCCATCGCATGGGGCACTGACGAAGGATGGGGGTACCCATCCATCCATCGCATGGGGCACTGACGAAAGATGGGGGTACCCATCCATCCATCGCATGGGGCACTGACGAAGGATGGGGGTACCCATCCATCCATCGCATGGGGCACTGACGAAGGATGGGGGTACCCATCCATCCATCGCATGGGGCACTGACGAAGGATGGGGGTACCCATCCATCCATCGCATGGGGCACTGACGAAGGATGGGGGTACCCATCCATCGTATGGGGCACTGACGAAGGATGGGGGTACCCATCCATCGCATGGGGCACTGACGAAGGATGGGGGTACTACGATTGGATTAGACTGGATGGACCTTATTGGATGGATGGGTCATCAGGAGGCAGCTTCATATGGAGTAGTCACTGTGGCACAGCATGGCAGGTGACAAGTTTATGGTCCGTGAGTCCTGGGTTCAAATCCTGCTCAGATACTTGGTTTATCTTCTTTTTGCTGAGCCATTGGTTCTCTTTGTATTTAAGGTTTTAAAGAGACGTTCGGTTGTAATGGTCATCTGGAGGCAGTTCCAAAAAGAGTAGATCCTGTGGTGCAGCATGTTAGGTGACTGGCTTATGGACTGCGAGTCCTTGGTTCAAATCCTGTGTTGTACACATTTACTTGGTTGGATATTTTAAAATATTAAAATAAAAAAGCTATAGCTATGTAAATTCCATCATTCTTACGATTACAGTTCTACAGCTTTCATTGGTCTCTTGGTGTCCCAACACAAGATGGTCATTATTCATTATTAAAACCATGAAGCATTTGCATGTTACAGAGAACTAGCATTATACTTATACTTTGATTAAAAAATGTGTACCGTTTTTATAAGAAACCTGACTGTATGCAGTGAAATTCTCCCTTCATTTACTGCTGTGGATAGGAATTGTCAGATGGTCCCTAACTGCTGAGCAGGGAAACAATCATACTTATGAACAGCAGGGGGAGCCCCCTCCGTACTTCCCAGCCATTCAGAACTCAAGCAGCTTTGTTTATGACGATCCCTAAGCAGCCCAGACCACACTGAGCATGTGCACAGTCATAGTCTTGCAAAGATGTTTAACAAAGTTACAAGATGGTGACCCCCTGTAGCCAACTTTGAAAGCATAAATTATTTGTTTGATTAGGCTTGTGGTGCAGTAAATTCATGTTTATATTTAGTACAAAATATAACATTTCTAGCCTTATTCTTTTTTATTAGACTTTACATGCCCTTTAATGGTTGTCATAGGCATTCTGAAATTACTGACCCCCGTTGCTCTTTGCTATTAACTAAACTAAAGGTGTCCAAGGGGATGGCCACATGCTGCCTCCAGCCAACTCTTTATGAAAAAAGTGCTGCCAAAGGGAGTACACAGACCTTTGTGTTTCATTCTGGAAAGACACTTGTGTCTATGGGCACTAAGCCCTCTAAGAGTTTTTACATTGGTAAATATACCTCAACTTTTGTCTTGTTAGAGGATAGTGCCCCCACTGCCTTCTAATTTTCTCTGCCCGCTGCTGTAAACAAACAAGCGGTTCAGTGCGCAGGTGCCAAACGAGAACTCAAAACCATGTATTTGCTCTTGCATCTTACATATGTAAACTTGTAATGGTCGTCAATGCACTACATCATGCATTGTATGGTACAGCTAAGACAATTACCAGGTTCATTTTGCTAAGTGTAAAATTGATGAAAACTATATTCTATTTCAGTATTTTTACTGATGATCCAACATGGTATATAGTATGTATCTATTAAAGGGGATCTATCACGAAAATGAAAATTTAATATAAGCTTCATCTTGCTGAAATAAGGTACAATCAATTAAAGATTCTGCCCTTTTTTAATGAAATAATCAATTTATTCTTCACTCTCTCAACCTGTCTCTCTTCAAACTGTCTTCAAACAGTAGGTGGAGTCAGTTTTTGATTGACAGTTAGGTCTAATACATCCTTTGGGGTGTTGCACCCATAACCTAGGTGCTCACTCTTTAAAAATAACTGGATCTGATGAAAATCCTGTTTCTCTGGCCCAAATTCACTAAGCAGCGAAAATGCTCCAGTGACACCTTCACCACACTTCGCCGTACTTCGCCAGGCTTATTTTCTCGAGCGCTACGCAAATTCACTAAAATCCGAAGTTGCGCTAGCGTTAATTCGTGAAGTTACACTAGCGATGGTTAATTTGCATATGGCGCCAAATTCAAATTACAATGGAGGTATATGTAGAATCACTACACAAGCCTGGGAAACCTTCAAAACAGCAAATAAAATTTTTATTTTGCCCTACACATGTGCCCACTGTATAGTTAAGTTGCCATGAGTTAGGAAATGTAGGGGGGAAGGAGGGTAGCCCCAAAAAAAATTTCGATCTTTTTCAGCCTATCACCCATAAAAAATGAACTTAGAAAAATTTTTAACTTTTTTTGAAGCAATTCCTATCTACTCTATTGCACTTCGTCTGGTCTGAGGTGGGGAAGGCAAGTCTGGCGTAAGAGGTAACGTTCAGTAAGACGTGTAACAAGTGAATTAGCTTAGTTACGTCCCATTTGCCAGTGCGCAACTTCGCCTGGCGTAAGCGTGCAAATTAGCGCTAGAGTAGGTCTAGCGAATTTGCGCCATCGGCTGTTAGCGAATTTGCACCAGCGTTAGTCACTTCGCCCTTTAGTGAATCTGCCCTAGCTTTTCCATGCTAAATATATGCTGCACAAGTGAATGGGGTTATCTCATTAGAACATTTAATTGGTCTTTAGAACGTAGACACCTGTGTATTTTTTCAAACTCTTTTCTATGTAGTTGCTACAATCAGGGTCGGACTGGGCCGCCGGGGCACCGGGAAAATACCCGGTGGGCCCCAGCCTTCGGGGGCCCCTAGCCCCTTTACTTAATGCGACAAGCGATAGCGTGATAAAATAATTTATTATGTACCGTGTGGTGCAGAGTCAGTAAAATCAGAATCGCACCGGTAATTGGCAGTGGGCCCACTGTCTCCGGCTAATAGCGTCCCCTTCGTTAAGCAGCTAGTGTCCATCACTAGCTGCTTCACTTCCGCCCATAGTGCCTGCCAGTACTGGTTGGAGCAGGCTGGAGCAGGCTGGAGCCGAGGCTGCTGCTGCGTGCTGAGGACATGCGGTGCTATCATTTGCTATTGGCTGCACCCACTGTCTGTGCCTGCACGTTAATTTTACGTTTCAGGCAGGAGGCAGCCAACGTAAACCCCTGACATGTGCAAACCTTTTGTGCTGCAATACAGCCCTGGGCATCGGATCGTGATTCAGTTGCAATCACTAATGTAAAGCCCTCAAGTGCATACTGTGTTCGACAGGGACGCATCCCAGAGCCAGGCTGTGTCGGGAGAGAATAGGCAGGCTGCAGTACACTAAATCAACTAAGGAAGAGTTGCAGCTATCGGGTTACAGAATGAATTTCGTACAGGGCTTTGTTGGTGAGGACATGCTAAAAAGTTTGTTCTGGCAGGGGTAGCCTCCTCACCCCCCCCCCCCATGTCTAAGCATGGAGACTACTGGTGGTAAGCAGCTTTTATTACTAGTACTACCTGCCAGTTACAGTGTTCAGTGTTAACTCTTTGCATTCTGGGGGTATTTATAAATTAAATTGCCTCTGTGCCATCATGCTATTTATTCTGGGGGTGTTTATATATATGGAATTGCCATTGTACCATTCTGAGATTAATTCTGAGGGTATTTATAAATTGAGTTGTCATTATGCCATTATGATATGAATTCTGGGGGATTTATAAATTAAGTTGCATTTCTGCTATGAGTTCTAGGGGTCTTGATACATGAAATTTCTACTGTGCTATCCTGCTTTCTGGGGGGGGGTATACAGAAAATACAGGTTTCAAGATCTTCGTACAAGTGCACAATCACACTTGTATCTGACAGCAATTTTATACTTATGCGTATCTGTAGGTGGTAAGACTTCCTATTATTTTTAGTGGGGATCACCTGCTACCCCCAGTATGGGTAGCTGAAGGAAGAGACATTTGAATGGTTGTCTGTGAGCCCCTGAGTTTAAAGAGATACTGACACCAGAAATTAAACCTTTTTTTATATCTATCATAATATTGTCTTTGCATACTATCTATAATTTTGCCATAAAGTATTTACAAATGCATTTACATTACCAATCTGATCTCCCATGTTCCTCTCTGAGGGGGCTGCCATATTTTAGCTTCAGCAGTCTGTTAGCATTAGAAACTCTAACTGACATGTTGGGAAAAGCCCGACTCACACATCACTACTATACTGCTAGAAATGTGTGCTCTTGCCTGCTGATGTTTGGGGCTGTGGGTAGGAAATCTTATTGTTGCTGGCTATGGTGGATTTACGTTACCAGGGGCAAGTTTAGGACTTTTTTGGTCATTTATTCACATTCCACTTTAAGAACATACGTATGTGAAGAGGCCAGGGCAAGAAAATAAAATTGGGAAAGCTTTCCCAAAAGATTCATGCAGGAGCTGCATTCTGAAGAAAAAGGGGATAATGAGAGATAAAATGGTTATTGAAGAATAGGAAAAGTTAGAACAATATGTAAAAATAGAAAGAAATGCTGGAAAAATTGCTTGTGCTTGGGTGTAACTATTCAGTGTTTCTAACCGTGTATATTATACTTGTGGTGCCAGTTGCTACCTACAGTATTACTGCCTACTGTGTATCATGTGTGGGGACTCTATTTACTGCAGTGATTTCTGGCATGTCTGGCATTATTGCTGATTATCTAGTTTCTATGGTGATTATTGGCATTTCTGCGGTTAATTACTTATCCATTTCTTCAGTAGTCACTAGCATTTGATTTCATTGTATTTCATTTGATTTAATTAGATTTATTGCCCACATTATTGCCCATTCATTCCAAAAATCCTACTTTCCCAATCATCCGGTATCGGTGTGGGGGGAGGGTGCGGGCCCTTGACATAAGGTTTCCTGGTGGGCCCCAGCCACCCCAGTCCGACACTGGCTACAATACATGTGCCATAGCAACCGATTTGGCAAGTGATTCTTTTTGATGTAGTTGCTACAATACATGTGGCATAGCAACCTAAATATTTGGCAAATTTATTTTTATGTAGTTGCTAAGTACATGTGCCATAGGAACTTGCATATTAACTACCTAACCTTTTACTATATGCTTCCATACATTTCGCTTTTCCATGCTAAAAATGTGCTTCACACCTGAATGGCTTTGTGTTATTCCAATAAAAATGTGCTCTTTATATAGTAACCACCTCCGTGCCAGTTTCAAAGTTTTCCTTTTCCCTTCACTATGCAAATGGCTGAGTATAGTCAGAAATGTTGGCATGTTGTCAATAAACGACCATTTATGAAGCTCATAAAAGTTCTGTTATATGTGTACATTTAATTACAGCAAACTCTACCAAGGAACCACTTTATTGAGCAGAACTAAAATTGCAAAGGTACAAATTTACATTTATAGGGCTAAATGGAGACAAATCATTTTCTAAAACAAAACAACCAAAGCATAATGTGCAGAAAGACAAAGCTGTGCATGCTTGATATAAGCATGATGATCTTTTTTGGAGTTCAAACACATTTTTACTTTTTAAGAGTTTTAGGGTCGGGGCACACGGGGAGATTCGGGGAGATTCATCTCCTGGCGACAAATAGCCGGCGACAATCGGCTCAAATGTTTTTGCAGAGACAATAATGTAAAATCGGCTGCGCTAAAGCACGCACAGTGATGTGTTTTCAATAGTCGCCCATAGTTGCCTCACTGAGGCAACTTCGGGCGACTTTACAAAATGCATTGCAGTGGCCTATATGTATTCATATTCCAGCATCTTATTTAAATCACTGTATGCATGGTTGCTAGGGTCACTTTGAGACTAGCAACAACATTGCTGAAAAACAAAACTACAAAGTTAGTCAATGTTAAAAATGAAAAATACAAATATCATAATGAAAACCAACTGCACATTGTCTATGAATATCAATATGTACATACTAAATAAGTGAAAGCACAACAAGTCCTTAAGGGCTCTTACTGACGAGCATTTTTACCTGCGCTCCCCTGCATTCCGTTTTTCGGCGTTCAGCCGCAGAGGAGCGCAGGAATAGACGCAAGTCATTATTTGAAATGGGGCTGTACTCACTCAGGCCCGTGTAGGCGCCGAACGCAGGTTCAGACGCAACATGCTGCATTTTTCCTGCGTTCGGCGCCTACACGCGCCTGAGTGAGTACAGCCCCATTTCAAATAATGACTTGCGTCTATTCCTGCGCTCCCCTGCGGCTGAACGCCAAAAAACGGAACGCAGGGGAGCGCAGGTCGGACCGGCCGTGTGTAAGAGCCCTAACACAAAATAAGCCTTTTCTACTGATTTGATGCAATTTTGTGCAGGAGTCTCTAATTTTGCGCAGGCGTCTCCAATTTCCCTAATTGTGCAAAGGCGTCTCCAATAAGCAGTGGCCAATAAAATCAGGAGGGTATATAAAGAGCAGATGCCTTGGTTTTATTTTGGTCTACTTGTAAAATTTTTATTTCCAGATTTCCAAAAATGTCCAAGGAATGTCTTGCTGCGTCTTCTTCTTTAATTCCTCCTGTTCAGGATCCTGGCAAGGGGCCAAGCAGAGAAGGATCTTCTCCTCCAGTTCCCCTTAATGAAGCTTTACAAGAAAAGGTTCATAGGGCTGTTGCCTTTTCTTTTTCAGAAAATAGTGTGTTGGTCAGCCATGTCTTGCAACACTGGGCCAAACTGTTTGGCAAAGACTGCCAGTCCACCTCTATGGGTAGAAAAAATGTGATCTGGAATGCCAAGACTTGCCCAAAACGTTTGGCTGACATAAAAAGGTTTGTGTACCTTTTTTTTTTTTTTTTAAACTTAAACTTGTATAGGGCTTTATAATGTACCATAACATATTTGTGTAAATGTTCCTCACTATTGCAGCTCCTAAAAGCATAAATTATTTGTTATGGGATATATAGCTTAACAAACCACGATTTTGACAGTTATGTAGTTGCTACAGTGTGTGCCATAGCAACAAGTGTTTTATGTAGTTGCTACAGTACATTTGCCATATGTAAACAAGTGTCCCTTTCAAATTTTTTTTTTTTTCCCCTTCACTATACAAATGGCAGTATATTCACAAATGTTGGCATGTTGAATAAAATGAAAACATATATGCATCTCCTAAAAGCTGTTACATGTGTAAATTAAAACACAAACTTATGTTTTTTTTTTTTAGACCAGTGAAAAAGAAACTTGCCGACCATAAAAGGCATATGAGGGGTACTGGAGGAGGACCACCTTCACAGCTTGATTTAAGGGATTATGAATCTGAAATTGCAAAATATATATAGGTCCAGATACCATAAGTGGTATAGAAGGATCTTTTGACACTGATTCAACAGGTAAAACTAATGTATACTAATTGTATGGATCTTGCTTCTCTTGTCTCCCCTTTAGATGTGCCACTTAAAGGCAAACACACTACAATGGAATCTTGTATGTTAAATATTTTTCAAGTGTTTGGATCAAGAAGTTAAACTACAACTTTCAGCTATTTTAATAAAGGTGTTTGTAGCACTAATAGTGACTTTTATTTGCTTTACCCTGCTTCTAATGTGTCATACATGCTTATGGGTAAAATATAACTTGTATTCTTCACTTAGGGGCAGATAAAACACTGGACCTGCAGCAGAGTCAAAGTAATGTTGAGGAGGATGAATGTGAGCAAACTGTAGTTTTTTTGAGCCTAAATAAAATGTCAAAGGTCCAAACTGACCTTTCTAAGGTTAAATATTGACTCGTGCAGAAAAACAATTGTGCATGCTGTATATAAGTGGTATCTTTTTGTCCTGCTAATTTTTTTTTTATTTTTTTTTTTTAATAGTTGCAGATGTGTCATTCTGCCTGGAAGACCTTGAAACCCAGCCAGCTGAGCCACATGAAACCGTGGAACCCACTGAAGGTGAAGTAGGTGAGCCCCAGGAGGAGGATTAATTTATCCCCAATGAGGATCTATTTAACCAATCTATTCAACAGCTGACTGCAAGGCTTTCCTCAAGTAGTGTTGAAAATCAAAAAAGGCAGAAACGGCTAAAAAGAACATTAAATATGATACATGAGGACTTAATGTGACTAAATAACTTGCTGCAGATGCTTCATTGAGTTTAAAAAGACAACACAGATCTCATACTTAATCAAAATCAGCTAATGAAGCAACAATCCATTGGCAAAGGGCTAGCAAAACTGAGTGCAATGTCTAAAAGCTGTGTATGTTTAAATACATTTTTTTTTTAAAAAAAAATCTAATGTTTGTATGGTTGTTTTGATGTTGTAAAAAGCACCACATTCTACTTAGTAATATAAACTCTTATGATCAGTTTTTGTTAATTCAAACTTATGGGAATAGTCTATGTGGAAAAAATAGCTATTGCTTATATGGCCTAAAAAATGTTATAGCTAGAGCATTTGTTAGGCCATATAAGTAACTGAAGTGCCACACGTTTTACTTAAAATCTAAATATAAGGGAAAATAAATATACTTAATCTGAAAGTTATTAGGCAACAAACCTGAGTTTAATCTCAAATTGTTTTTTAGAAGTTGTAACATTAATCAAACTCCATATTTATATACTGTTAAAAGGGTTGTCCACCTTTCCTCACTGCTACACAACATCATAGATTATGTTCCCCTGAATATGATGTGTGTCATACATAGCCTGTGTGCAGAAATAAATCACACGCACTCCTGCAGCCATGACAAGTTGAGGTAAAATTTGTAGCTTTATTCCATCAAGTTAACTTGATGGAATAAAGCTACAAATTTTACCTCAACTTGTCACGGCTGCAGGAGTGCGTGTGATTTATTTCTGAAGATTGGTTTCGCCTAAGCTACGGGTTCGGGGCACGGCACCCGGGCCATATGACAAACGTGGTGAGTGACAAGCAACGCTGAATTTACCTTTTTGCAATAGAACGATTTTTCAAGTGAAGGGCCTGGGGTTTGGACACCCAGGCCATCCTGTTCCACTCGGTGAGAATTACCTAGTGGTCGCTAGCTGTGTTTGTTAATGTTTTTTCGTTTATGAGCGTTATGCTCGATTTATTTGAAGTATATAAGCATTTAACAACCTATTCAGCAAGCTTACAGTTTATAGATATTTGGTCCAATTAGAGATTAGAGCCAGCGATTCGTTTTTGTGCATACATAGCCTGTGTACCTAAGTTGGTGAGTATGCTGTTTCAAGCTTACTGTAAAGCTGCAATTCACACAGAGGCATCAAAGTTTTCAGGGAAAGAGCATTTCTTCTCTCTGTGGTGACCTCAGCAGGCCTTTTCCCTTACTACTCAGATTGGCTAGCAGAAGAAGCATTTTCATTGGCTGTGTTTCTCTTAGGCCACCATAGTATGACAGTGGCGTAACTAGGGCCCTGGTACGGAAATTTGAAACTGGGCCCCCTACCCCCCACACACGAATTGGGCTGGAATACTGCATTGCTGGGTTGGGAGAGCAAGTAGAGAGGATTAGCGTTGCAGGTGCTCAGTCAGCTCTATGTTCTGTAAAGAGGGACTTGGTGGCATTGTGCAGAGGAGCCATGTGCCTTCTACATAGATGCACTAATTGGGGACAGCCATGTCACCAACACTGCTTCAGCTGCAAAACAGTGGTTTGACCAATCAGGGCCAGAGAGGTTATACCGGCTCAAAGCCCGAAAAGTGAACAGCCAATCTGGGGAAGCGCCGACTGAACTTGCTTAGTGCTGGGTCTCCTGCTCAAAGTGACAAGCATCAGCACTGCATCATAGGCACCATCTCTCCCTACTATACCTGCTATCCCACAGTCACACTCCCTTCCCAGAGACTATTATCCCACTGTTACTATAGACACCATCTCTCCCTACTATACCTGCTTTCCCACAGTCACACTCCCTTCCCAGAGACTATTACCCCACTGTTACTATAGACACCATCTCTCCCTACTATACATGCTAGCCCACAGTTGCATTTCCTTCCCAGAGACTATTACCCCACTGTTACTATAGACACCATCTCTCCCTACTATACATGCTAGCCCACAGTTGCATTTCCTTCCCAGAGACTTATTATCCCACTGTTACTATAGGCACCATCTCTCTACTATACCTGCTATCCCACAGTCACACTCCCTTCCCAGAGACTATTATCCCACTGTTACTATAGGCACCATCTCTCCCTACTATACCTGCTATCCCACAGTCACAATCTCTTCCCAGAGAGTATTATCCCATTGTTACTATAGGCACCATCTCTCTACTATACCTGCTATCTCACAGTCCCTTCCCAGAGTGCATAACTTGCTGATGAAAGTTGGCATAATAGTTTACAGGTTTTAAGTCTTCTCAGACATGTATATTATATCACTGCATTGTGAAGCTAAAGGAATTATCAGTGTTAGGGCTTGTGGCTATATACTGTATATATATATATATATATATATATTCCCTGCTGAGTATGAACTGACGCAGATTTATTTATTTACTCATTCTGCTGACAACATCATATATATGCCCAGCCAGCACAAAAAACAAGCGGAGGAAGCCCGCCCAGCCAGCACAAAAAAAGAAAGGCAAAAAAAACATTTAAAAAAAATACCTAAAAAAAAAACAAAAAACAGTGGCTCCGGCGGGCCCCGAGGGGGAGCAGGGCCTGGTGCAACTGCACCGCCTGCTCCCCTGGTAGTTACGCCACTGGTAAATGATCAGTACAGCTGGCATCTTCACAGTGTACAGAGCTAGTACATTACAATCTGCAGTAATCCTACCACATCCAGCCTCATGGTAGCATCATTGGTAGGTATTACCTGTTCCCCAAAGCCTGATGATAAAGACAGACTGTTATTTGCATGTTTGGTATGTTTAGGGTTGCCACCTTTTAATATAATAATTACCGGGTGGGGGGGGGAGCAAGTGGGTGGTGTGGTGTGTTTACCTCCAGCCACCAGAGGGCTTCAGTCGATAATAATAAGTGTTTATGTAGTTCTTATCTTTAGACTCTTGTTGGTTAGAACTTCAGACTTTTATTCAGAGTAGTGATAGTACACATCAGTGGAGCCTCATGGCTGTATCTCAGTTCCTGAACCAACAATAATTGTTAATTTTACAGTATTTCTTTCTTTTCAACTTTCTTATTTTCACAGGCTGAAAGGGGAAGATGTGGTGTGTTTACCTCCAGCCACTAGAGGGCTTCAGTCGATAATAATAAGTGTTTATGTAGTTCTTATCTTTAGACTCTTGTTGGTTCAGGAACTGAGATACAGCCATGAGGCTCCACTGATGTGTACTATCACTACTCTGAATAAAAGTCTGAAGTTCTAACCAGTGTGAGTTTACAAAATAACACAGGTGGGGTGTGCTGTAAAAGGGGCATGTAATGACATAAAGGGGCAGGGCCTGAAGAGCGCAAAAAAAAAAAAAAAAGTAACTTGAGTGGATTGGGATGGCCGAGGGCTTTTGTTAGGAGTATTACAAATTTACCAGCAGCTACATTGCCGGTACATTTGTAATACCGGTCCCAGCCTTGCCAGGTGTTTCACCGGCTAAGCCGGTAAAATACCGGCCGGGTGGCAACCCTAGGTACGTTAGATGCCAGTTGACAGTTTAAACATACAGCTACCTTCATGGCCCTGCTATACTGCATGTACTCTCCCCGGTACCTAGGTCCTGTCCTATTATATGCAGATGCCTCTCACCCCTCAGTTTGATATGCATTTATACAGTTTGTTTTTTATACATTTTGCTATATTTCCTACTTTTACACCTTGCCCTTAAAGTTAAGATCAATACCCTTTGTCAGTGGCTTAATGAAGCAAGGAGTTTAGCTGCATGTGGTGAGGACAATCTTCTTGGAGAGGGTCCAAGAAGAGCAGTATCTCCTTCTCCTCTAGTACCCCTTCATAGGGCTCTTGCTTTTTCATTTGCAGAGAACACCGTATTGGTGAATCATGTAGTGGGCCACTGGGCCAAGTTGTTTGCCAAAGACTCTCAGCGCACCTCCATGGCTCCAAAAAATGTCCTATGGACACAAATGGTCTATGCAGTGAATGCCGTGGGGTGCCACAATCAAAGCAGCAAGAATTGCCCGAAGCGTTTGGCTGTATTAGATATGTTTTTGTCATATTTAAAAAAGAAAACAAATACATTTACTAATTGACTTTATATTGTAACATAAAAATGTGTTAAATGTTTCTCCTAAAAACAGAATTTCGTTGGTATGGTATATGTCGTTTACAACACAAACCATGCTTTGGCCAGTGTCTTTAAATGTAGTTGCTAGAGTACATGTGCCATAGTAACTTGCATAACAAATATTAATTACCTAAGCTTTCACTATATGCTTCCATACATGTAGCTTTTCCATGTCCAAAATGTGATGGACACCTCAATGTTGTTATGTAATTTGAAAATTTAATAGCTGTTTATATAGTAACAATCTCAAAGACATTTTAAAAATATTCCTTTTCCATTCACTATACAAATGTCTGAGTATAGTGAGAAATTTTAGTATGTTAAAGAAAAAACAACATTTATGCATCCCCGCAAACCTGTTGCATGTGTAAATTTCAAACAAAAAAAATGTTTGTTTTGCAGACAAGTGAAAAACAAGTAGCAGAACATAAGGTATTTGAGAGGTACTGGAGGAGGACCACCAACAGAGCTGTACTTGAGGGAGTACGAATAACAATTGTTAGAATTGCTAGCAGGGCCGCCATCAGGGGGGGACAGGGGGTACTCCTGTACTGGGCCCGGGCCTTAAGGGGGCCCGGCTATGCACCCAGGCCCTCCAGAGCCGTGTTAACATATCGCAGGTGGCTGGCCAATGAGAGGGGAGGAGCGGGTTGTGACGTGACATCCCAGAGCTGGCTGCTTGGGAGAGAGAGGTGGAGCCAAAGGCAGAGGGAGGGGCAGCAAACGAGCAGGGAGAGAGCCACACACACAGCTCCTACAATTCCCTAACTCCAGTCCTGCCTGGACTACAGTGGAGGTAACGGGAGCCACAATGATATTCAATAAGGAAAGGGGCAGTGCGCTGCGAGTCCGTGTTGTACTGAATTTGCAGGAAGTGGAGGGGGCTGGCCAGGGCCGCCATTAGAAATCACGGGGCCCCGTACAACAAAATTTTTGGGGCCCCCTGGGCCCCGCCCACACTGACGACCAAGCTCCGCCCCATATCCCGCCCACATCGCAGTTAAAAGACCACACAGACATCAGCGCTAAAAAAGTAACCCCCCCCCCCACACAAGTTGTAAAAAGCTATTGATGGTCAGGGCCCCCTTATAAAAAAAATTGGGGCCCCAAAAAAAAAAAATTAAAATTTTTTTTTTTTAAAAAACATTGGTGGCAGGGGCCCCCTGTTAAAAAAAACTTGGGGCCCCAACAAAAAAAAATGTAAAAAAAACTAAAAAATAAACAAACATTGGTGGCAGGGGCCCCCTTCTAAGTTAAAAACACATTGGGGCCCCAAAAAAAAATTTGAAAAAAAATTAATTTTTTTTTGAAAAAAAAACATTGGCGGCAGGGGCCCCCTTATAAGTTAAAAACAAATTGGGGCCCCAAAAAAAATTTGAAAAAAAATAAATTTTTTTTTGAAAAAAAAAAAAAACATTGGCGGCAGGGGCCCCCTTATAAGTTAAAAACAAATTGGGGCCCCAAAAAAAAAATTTGGAGAAAAAAAAATTTTTTTGAAAAAAAAAAAAATGGTGGCAGGGGCCCCCTTACAAGTTAAAAACAAATTGGGGCCCCAAAAAAAATTTAAAAAAAAAAAATTTTTTTTTGAAAAAAAAAAAAAACTGGTGGCAGGGGCCCCCTTACAAGTTAAAAAAATTTGGGGCCACCAAAAAGAAAATTAATTTTTTTTTTAAAAAAAAAACCCAAAAAAAAACAATGGTGGCAAGGGGCCCCTTACGAGTTAAAAAAAAAATTGGGGCCCCAAAAACAAAAGTTTTAAAAAAAAGATTGGTGGCAGGGGCCTATAGAATATTAAAATAATACATTGGTGGCCAGGGGATTAAAAAAAAAAAAAAACACAAACTGGTGTTCAGTAGAATTGAACTCATGGCTTCAGTACTTCAACTTCGCCTCCTTTCGTGACTTCGGGTCTTTTCACCGCTTCAGGACTTCGGCTTCGGCTGTTTTCGTGACTTCGGGTCTTTGCGCTGCTTCAGGACTTCGGCTTCGGCTGTTTTCGTGACTTCGGGTCTTTTCGGCGCTTCGTGACTTCGGGACTTCGGCTTTTTCCGTGACTTCGGGTCTTTTCGTCGCATCGGCTTCGGCTTTTCGGCACTTCCGCATTCGGCACTGAAGAGGCAAGACGTACGGCTCGGGCGCTCGTAAGGGGGGCCCGGATCTTCAAAAAAATGCAGCGCTGCCGGGCCCCCCTTCATGCCCGGGCCCGGTACGCTTGTCCCCCCTGTCCCCCCCTGATGGCGGCCCTGGGGCTGGCCAGGGCAGCCATCCGGGGGGGACAGGGGGGAGAGTTGTAGGGGGCCCCGAGGGTAAGGGGGGCCCGGCAACGCCACACTTACTTGATTAGCCGGGCCCTCCATCTTTCTGAGAGCTGCTGACTTCGGGAAGGCATGGACGTTTAAGTGGCCCTGGCCACCAATTTTTTTTATAATGTGTGTGGCCTCCAATTTTTTTTCTCATGTGGGGTCCTAGCCACCAATATTTTTTAATGGGGGAGCCCTGGCCACAAATGTTTTTTTATGGGGGGCCCTGACCACCAATATCTTTTTATTTTTTATTAACATGTGGGAACCCTAGTCACCAATATTTTTTTGTTTTTTTAACGGGGCGGACCTGTAGGTGGGGCTTGTGGTGGGCCCAGGGGGCCCAGGAAATTTTGTCGTATGGGGCCCTGTGATTTCTGATGGCGGTCCTGGGGCTGGCCCAGGGGTATCAAGGTCAGGGGGCAGTGTGTGTGATGTACCTGGGAAAGCCTGTGCCAGTACTGGGAACCAATGGGCCCCAAGACTGAGGGCTGAGCCTCGTGGTGCTAGCGGGGTTACCTGGAAGCATGGAGCTGGGCACGTACCTCTAATATGTGTATACCCTGTGTATGGAAATGGCAGCTTCCCAGGGGGCAGTGAGTGTGTTTGTCTTGGGCCCCTCAGCCTACCATTAAATACATCAATGATATCTAGCTGGTTGTACTACAACTCCCAGCATCCCCTGAAACACTTCTGTCCCATCTCTAGCAATTCAGCAGCAGTTCTTAATAAATACTTTTCCTACAGCGAGGCAGTGTGTGTGTGTGTATACGGGGGTGTCTGTATAGGGGGGGTTTATAGTGGTGTGTGTGTGTAGGAGATGAGTTCTTCCGAAGTAGGAGCCGAGTTGGGCTGAAGTTGGAGCCAAGCCATGCCAAACACATTTTTTTTCCAAATTGGTGGGGCCCTGGCCACAAATATATATATATATATATTTTTTTAACCTGTAGGGGGCCCACGCCACCGTTGTTTTTTTTTTTGTAGGGGGGCCCAGAAAATGTTGTTGTATGGGGCCTGCGAATTCTGATGGTGGCCCTGATTGCTAGGGCCACATATAAGTGGTCTGGAAGGCAGCTTTGACACTGCTGCAACAGCTAAAAACAATATATGTTAATTGTATGGATTTACCTAAAAGTGCAACTTTAATTAAGGAAAAAACACTTCAATGGAGTATTTGTGATTTTATAAAAAATGTTAGCGCTTGGATAAAATGTTGAACTGCTACATTCAAATATTTTAATAAAGCCATTTCTAGACCTACTTTTTTGCCTTTACCTTGTTCCTATGTGTGATATTTGCTCATGGTTAAAATATCACTTGTGTTGTTCACACACTGTACTCCAACCAGCAACAGAGTCAAACGAATGTGGAGGATGAAGAATCACACCAAACATTACAAAGTGAATATTTTTTAGTCCAAAAATTAAATGGCAAAGGTACAAACTGACATTTCAAGTTTAAATAGAGAGTCAGCATTTTCTTTAATAAAAAAGAAATGTGCAGAAAGAGCAAGCTGTGCATGCTGGATATGCTGGATATAAGCCTTATTATCTTTTTTGAGTAATAACAATTGTATTTTTTTTTTCACAGGTGTCGATGATGATGGTGATGGTCACATTCTGCCTGGAAGCCATTACTTCACAACCAGCTAAACAACCTGCAACCCTGGAAGCGATTGAACAAAATCTCCACTCTGAGGATGAAGAAAAACAATCAGTTAAACAGCTGACTGCAACTCTGTTGTCAAGTAGCGATGAAACCCAAAAAAAACCACCACAAAATTTAGAGCATTACAGCTGATTCATGAGTACTTTGTGGTTAAATGAGCATTTTCTATGATACTACATATCAGAATATGCTTATTAAAGAGCGAAATCAATTGTTGTTGACTCAAAACCAGCTCATCAAGCAGTAGCTACTTGTCAGATAAAAACAGCAGTCAAATGTGGAGACTACTGGAGGTGAAGTGGACACTGGTTCAAACACAACTCCTGGTGGCTCAGATACTTCTAAAAGGGGTAGCCGTCAAGTTAAGGGCAAGGCTGCAAGGGGGAGAAACAAATAACTTTGTATGTATTTCTGCAAAGGGGCAACCAAACACAAATGTTGCACCTTTGTTTGCCAAACGCCATAGAAATGTAATGATGAATGTCATGTTTTTTTTTTACTTAATATGTAATGTTTTTATTTTTAATTGGATGAAGACATTTCTTTGGTTAATGTAAAAACCACCACATGATGCTTAGTCATATGAACTCAATTATCAGGTCTTGTTAATTAGTAAAAATATTTTAGCTCAATACTGTGTATGTACAGTATATGTGGAAATATAGATGGATAGATATTTTTTTTTTTTGGATGGTTTCAGCCCATACAAGTAATTGAATTGCCACATATTTTACTTACAATCTAATATCATTGTTAGTAAAATAAATATACTTACCTGAAATTGTTTTATTATGGAACAAATGAACATTTTCTCTCCTAAAAACAAAACAAAAAATACTTTGAACATTGATTCAAATGATTATATCCTGTTTAAAGTGCAGTTAATGAATAGCTTATTAGTAAAAACTGTGGCAATGAGTTGTGCTCGAACTCGCCTTCCAGCCTCAGTTGAATCACCCGCTATGGCTGTTTGGTTGGGAAACTCAGGCATTAGATCATCCGCAACCTCCATTGGCATTGGGTGTTTCAGTGACATGTTGTGCAGGATGCAACACACTATAATCATGTTGGCTACTTTTTTGGGGTTGTATAGTAGCCACCCTCCAGACTTGTCCAGGCAGCGGAATCTGGACTTGAGCACGCCAAATGTCCGTTCGATAACGCAACGTGTTTTGCAGTGTGAAGTGTTGTAGAGCATCTCGGCCTGGGTTTCTGGATTTAACAAAGGGGTCAGCATCCATGGCTGACACCCATATCCTGAATCCCCTAAAACACACAAGGTAAATGTCCTGTTTAGTGCAAACTGAAAAGGATAAGTGACAGACAAATGTTGTTACTTCCTAAATTGTTCATTTAAAATATCAACTACTTTTTACATCCAAAACTATATTTTTTAAACATTTTTTCATTTGTGTACATTAAGCATTAAAGGTCTGCTTGACCTTTAAATTAACTATTTATGT
The DNA here is from genome assembly GCF_017654675.1 of Xenopus laevis. Classification (NCBI taxonomy): domain Eukaryota; kingdom Metazoa; phylum Chordata; class Amphibia; order Anura; family Pipidae; genus Xenopus; species Xenopus laevis. The sequence goes on from NC_054372.1 coordinate 44,062,421, forward strand.
CATTGAATGTTCAATATGAACTAAATTTGCAGCTGTTTTTTTATTTTTTTATAACCCTATGCTTTTTTTTCTTGACTCTACAGCTTTGAAATGTGCATCAGTGAGGTCAATAAAAATCAAATGTTCGGTAAGGCTACTAATGTGGTTTTTTTTTTTTATAAGGGCTTTCTATTGAGGGTTATTATATGTATTGACATTCCAGTATCTTGATCAAATCACTGCATGCATGGTTGATAAATTAACTTGGACCCTAGCAACATGCTGAAAACATAAGCTGCAAAGCTAAAGACAAAAAAAAAGCATGAACCAAAAAACACAAATCTAATGAAAGGCAATTGCACATTGTCTGTGAATATCAATATGTATATCATACCAAGTTAACTGAAAGCACAACAAGCCCTTTAGGGTACCTGTTTCACATATTTACACACTTGATTGTTGTCCAAAATGTAATAGAAGTACTTACCCACAAGCCATCCATCTGGCATGTTTCCCGAAACCGATTTTTCCCTTAGGGCAGATTGCTGTAATATGAAGGAATCGTCGCAGCTACCTGGAAAGCCTGAGCAGACACTCAGGATTTGCATTTTGGAGTCGCACACGACTTGAACATTTAAGGAATGTGTATTTTTACGATTCCCAAACTGTTCCTCGGTTGCCCTGGGTGGTACATCATGACATGTGTGCAGTCTATTGCCCCCAGCACATTGGGCATTCCCCCAAGCTGATAAAAGCCTACCTTAAGTGCTTGCCAAGCTTCATTATTAAATGGGAAATATATATAATTGCGTGTCAAATGAATGAATGAATGATTCTAGACATGGTTGTCTGGCTGATTCCCATTACTTGGGATATCACATGCTGGAAGCTGCCATTAGCAACCAAATACAATACTGCGTGAAGTTTACACATCCCTGGCACTGCATGACTTCTACCCATCAAAGGTTCAATGTCTTCCCTTATATGAGCATATAGCTCCAGAATTGCCTCACGGTTTAAGCGAAACATTGAGACAACTTTAGCATCAGAAAAATGATCAAGTATTGCCAGTCTTTCACGAAACATTCTTGGCCTTCTGATGGGCTCAATAGGTGCCAATCTGACATTTCTCCTTTGCCCCACACGATGCCTCCTTCTCAAAATTATAATTCCAAGAGCAGCAACCAAAATCTCCTCCTGAACCGCATTCATCTTTTGACCCAATCCACTAACCCAGCAAAAAGGAACGTTTGGCAGCCTTTTCAAATGCTTGGACGCAGGCGTCTGAAATCATGCGCCAGCGCCTTACATTGTGCGCATGCGCGTTACATAATGCCAATGCGCAATTACGCCAGATAAAAACGTCAATACACAGGCAATATTTCATGCTATCATTCTACATTAACATTAGATTTTCAAGATTGAACATAATAAACATCGAACTAAATTAAAAATATACTCCTTTCTTTCATATCACATTGGGAAACTCCCTTCACTGTTCACATGTCAATCTCTGAAAGTTATTGTTTGTCTTCCTTTTACAAGTGAGGAAGATGCCAGGCCTAGGAGCACTGACAGAAGAGGCTGCATATGAGTTGGTCAGCTATTTACCAAAAGCCAATTAAGTTTAAAAGTTTTTCGTGCAGAGAAAAGAGGGACTTTCCAGTACAAATGAGGGACTGGGGGTTGAGCTGACAAAAGAGAGACTGTCCCTCCAAAAAAGGGACAGTTGAGAGGTATGCCTGAAATACAGTTACAAAACAAAAAATAAAGTTTTGATGGCACACTATATGAAAAAAATGAAAAAACCCCAGCGTTTTTTGGACTTTTTGGAAAAAATTCCAGTGTAAAATTACAATGTAAGTAAGTGAAGATTGAGGTTGTTCTATGCACTCCAAAGCACTTTGCCAGGTCACAGCTGGTGAAGGCAAGTCTGGCGAAGGAAGTAACTTTCAGTAAAATCTGCATCTTGATGAATTTGCCGAGTTACGTTTATTCGCCAGGCGTAGAGTGCAAAACAACGCTAGCGTCCCCCTGAATTAGCGAAGTTACGTCCGTTCGCTATGGCGATCATGCGCCTGGCGATAGCGTGCGAATCATCGATAGCGTTTTTTTCTTTCGCTAGCGTTAGTACTGCTGCGCACATTAGTGAATGTGCGAATCTCCGAAATGACGTCACGCTGGCGAAATTGCGCCGGCGTTAGTCACTTCGAACTTTAGTGAATTTGGGCCAAAGTAACATGGGCAAAAGTTCTTCTAGCTTGGCAGTCCAAAGCAATCAGTCTTCAATTAGGTTTTTCCAGTGTAATCCTGTTCGATTAATGAAAGTAAACACATGAATAACTGCTTTATTATTAACTATTTTAGATTGGAGCAATGAATGCCACCTGGGGCTGAGGGTTGTCAGCACTTGGGAAAACCTCCATTTACTTTGCAACACATGAAAAATAATAATAGATATTAAAGAATAAAGGCATTTTATTGACATTGTCTTTAATGCTGTATCACTATCTGACCTTCTGTTTGAACTGTTCTCTCAAAAATTGCCCATAGTAAAGTTATGTATCTTGCAAGTCCTTTCCCTGGGGATGAAATGAATAGGTAATAGATTGTAAACAACCCAATACAGATGTCCCACCAGAGAGGGGTTGAATTTAAATAGACCACTAAATGATTTACTGGTTTGCCATTATCCCCTGTAACCTAATAGAACTCCCCAGCTTGTTGCTGCTAAATCTGTTCAATTCAAACTGCAGTGTGCTAATCATACTTTAAGCAACAGAGTATTATGTGCTTGCATGAACCTATAAGGGCTCTTACAAACGAGCATTTTTACCAGCGCAGGAAAAATGCAGCATGTTGCGTCTCAACCTGCTTCGGCGCCTACACGCACCTGTTTGAGTACAGCCCCATTGGAAAAAATGTAATGCGTCTATCCCTGCGCTCCCCTGCGGCTGAACGCAGAAAAACGGAACGCAGGGGAGCGCAGGTAAAAACGCTCGTCTGTAAGAGCCCTTAGGGATTCAGCCTATAATATCCTTGCATATATGCTATTTTTTATTCTAAATGAACAATAGATACATACATTATTTAACCAATAGAACCAAGGTTGTTATTATACTAGCAAACTAGCAATCCAAATATAGACATTTAAATAAATCTCTGAATTAAATTTACTGCTAATATTAATTGCAGTCGCTTCTAAGAAGAGCTATTTTTTTTGCCATCAACAGAAATTCTGACTTTGAAGATTTTGAAAGGAGTCTTGTATAAGTGGAAGACTTTTAATTCTCAAATTGTTTCACTTCAATAACGCTTTTAAAGTTGTTGCGCCAAGATGCCTGGCGGATTAAGCTCCATTGCCTTTTCTTGTTTTGAACTAACGTATTCTTGATCACCGTTTAATGAAACTATACACCACATGGAGATTTCACATTACTATACTTTTGTATAGGCAAAGCAGCATGCTGTCAATAAATGTATTAATAGTAGAGGTCACTTTAGTCTGATGCTGCTTCGTGTGCTCATTGTTGGCTCCAGCTAGTCCATATGTCAGAAAAAATCAATCGCAGCATGAGGTACATCCTGCAGTTAGTGTGATGGAAGCAAGATGGAAGTTATATTGGGAATTTCATACTCTCGGATTATTGCTCTGTGCAGAGTATCTCTGTATTAAATGCTTTACATAATGTGATAGGTGTGTTTTTGACACAAGGTTAGAAAGCGTCATTCTCTTTGGACAAATGGGGTTAATGTACCATTTGTATCAACTATTAGCCCAGAAGTGGAGTGTAGTAATAGAGTCATAGGAAATGAAAATCTCAGATTAATCCAGCATTAGTTATCATTACTTGTGAGCAGTGTTTACTGATATATGTTTTAATCTGTTCCTTCTTTGTATTTGTACAAATCCAAACAACTATTTAGATGGGTGAGGTATATGTATTTACTGGCTCGGCTATTATTCCAATGCCCAAAAAATCTTAAAACTTTAAAATAACTTTCTCTTGCCGATCTTCCCACAGTCTGTATAAAAAATCTCTTATGACTACGAGAATTATTGCTAAATACGTCTAAGCTTTTATAGGTACTAAAATTCCTGTAATAGAAGAAGTTTTCAAAGGAAAGATTTTGTTAACACTTTTTCATATAAAAAGGGACAGAAACAGAAACAAAGAATAGTGCAATATGTTTCAATATTATACCATACACCCAGTGTCCAAATTATTTTCTTGAGGTGTATTTCCCCTTTCTTGAGGTGTCTTTCCAGTCCTATTGGTGACATGCTCAATTTGTCCAATCCGTTACCACCAACGATTGCCCGTAGTGTCTAGCGAATCTCTCCCTCCTCTTTAGGTCTGCTTCTCATGTTCCCATAGAGAGATATAAATCCAAAATAGTGTAACACCATTAATTAAAAAGTAATGTTTGCACTCACATTTGGTTGGAAGATTGGTCACACATAGATATATGCATTACACAGGATATTGCAGCTTCTACATGGGAGGCCCTGCCGGCAAGTATATTCCCCAATGCCCAGTCTAGTCACCGATTTTGATGTTGCTAACAAAAAAAAACAACAATGCGGGATCTTCTATCTATAAAGAGGGTACCACGTGGGTAGTAATGCACTGTAAGCAGTGATGGGCGAAATTTGTGGCAAATTTCCACACTTTGCCGCCAGCGAATAAATTCGCAAAATTGCTCAAGTGGCAAAAAAAAATTGCATGTGCGTCAGAAACGTCGCACGCGCCAAAACTGTTGCGCATCAACACTATTCAGCATCAAAATTCACAAATTTTTCAGAGAAAAACACTATTCGGCGTCAAAATTCACAAATTTTTCAAAGAAACGGGAGAAATTCAGGCATCACTAACTAAGTTATTTAATGCATAAACCTTTGTTTAACAGGATATGACGTTTATTTACTATCTGGCTGACTATCTTTTACTGTAGTGGCACAGGTTTTCTTGAATAAATGTCGTGCTAAGGGACTTCTGCTCAAATCTGACCTGTTTGGCTTCAAGTAATAGGGGAAATATATTCTGTATTGTGGTAAAGTGAACAGTGGGCTCTGTTCGCTGTATTATTAAGAACTTGGCTTTGCCTTCTAATGCATTTGATCTCACAATATCTGGTAATCTACTATGCACTGAATTACAATAAGAGGCTAAAAGCAGATTTTTATTTTACAGATCTGCAGAATATGCTGTGATAAGGGTATGACAGTATGGGCCAGATTTATCAAAATGTACATGGAAATCCTTTTAGCTTTATTTCTTTTGGTGTACTTTCTCATGAATTAAACACCCCTAAATAAACAATTAAAATACAGAATTTATTAATCCAAATAAATCAAGCACTGTATTTAAAAGGCAAATCTTTTTGATAAATGTCTCAGTTTAGTGGGAGGAGACCAGCCTCACCCGCAGGACAGAATTAATATTAGAGAACAGCTGAGAGTGTAAGTGCTTTTTGTCAGAAGGTGGTGCAGTCATTAGTGTTTTCCAGGCTACTGAACTGCTTCTTGGAAATGGAGTGTTTTCAATTGAAACCCGAAGGCAGGGACCGAAGGAATGGGCCAGTGAGGATGGGAGGAGATTATCAAAAGGTTCAATTATTATCTTTATGTGGTTGAAATACATCTTAGAATATTCTCTAACAAAGATCAATGTTTAATATCCAAGCTACACGCTGCTCTGTTTTTCATCATTAATGCTCAAGCACAAACTTCGCACAGCCGGTAACAACAACAACAAAAAGAAATGAACTGTTCAAGAAAATGCAATAATTTAAAACTGTCCCTTTCTATATGAAAAAGTGTTAACAAAATCATTCCTTTGAAAACTTCTATTACAGGAATTTTAGCATTAGTACCTATAGAAGCTTAGACCTAATTTACTCTACATCTATAAATTTAAAATCTGCAGTGACAAATCAGCTAAGTCACAGATGGAACAGCAATGCTCTTAAGTGTCACTCATTTAGTCACGCTTTTAGACCCGGCCTTTAGTTGTCATGCTGGCCATGAAGAAAGTTACACACTTGTTTCCTTAAAGTTATAATGTTTTATAGAAATTGGTGAATTTTTTGAAAAATGACCTCAAAGTTTCCACTCTACAGCATCATATCTCCCACACATCATTAGGTATCAATGTAAAACACCCCAAATATAAAAGCCTGGGGTCCACTGAACATTTTGATGCCCAATATGTATAGGTGTACCCAAGCATGTGACATATAGGGGCCCTAAAATGTAGACACCTCATTTGAGCTATCAGTTCTGTAATTCCAGATACTGCAAAATCAACACATTTACATAGTTTGGGGGGGGGGGGCAAAGTTAGAAAAAAGTACGTTCACCCCAGAAAACCATATATTTTCAGAAAGTACACATTCCCCCGAATCCAAATTGGGTATGCATGTCTTTCTACTCCAAAGCACCAAGCTGCAAACCCTTCCTAAATTTGGCAATTTTGGTGCCATTTTCTAAAATCACCTCAAAACTTCCAACCTGCAACATCGTATTTCCAACATACTATTATGTATCAATATAAATCACCCCAAATATGAAAGCCTGGGGTCCCCTGAAAAGTTTGATGCCCAATATGTATAGGTGTACCAAAGCACGTGGCATATAAAGGCCCAAAAATGAAGACACCCATATGGTCTGTAATTTCAGGTACTGCAAAATCAACACATTTACATAGTTTTGGGGGGGGGGGGCAAAAGTAGAAAAAGGTAAGTTCACCCCGGAAAACCATATATTTTCGGAAAGTACACATTCCCAGGAATCTAAATTCGGTATGCATGTCTTTGTACTACAAAGTACCAAGCTGCAAATCATTCCTAAATTTGGTGATTTTGGTGACATTGCCAAAAATTGCCTCAAAATTTCTACCCTGCAGCATCGTATTACCCACATACTTTTAGGTATCAAGAGAAATCAACCCAAATATGAAAGCCTAGGGTCCTCTGAACAGTTTTATGCCAAATATGTATAGGTGTACCCACGCACGTGGCATATAGGGGCCCCAAAAGGAAGACCCCCATATGGTCTGTCATTTCAGATACTGCAAAATCAACACATTTACATAGTTTTGGGAAGGAGCAAAGGTAGAAAAAAGTACATTCACCCCAGAAAACCATATATTTTCGGAAAGCACACATTCCCGCGAATCCAAATTAGGTATGCATGTCTTTGTACTCCAAAGTACCAAGTCGCAAGCCTTTCCTAAATTTGGCGATAAAAGCAACAGTTTTTACATTTTTGAAAATTGGCTAAAAATATTGCAATTGGCCGCATTTATCTCACCCGATTTCTTACATACAATTGTAAAACACCATAAATACTGATGCCAAGGGTCTAGTGAACAGTTTGATGCCCAATATGAATTGATATCCCAAGGCAGCTGGTATGTGCGGACCCCAAATGAAAATAGTGAATATGATTTTTCTCTGCTGCCGATTCGCCTTCTGTGAACATAGACCCTTGACTTCATATTATGTGCCTCAAGACCCTCTTAACAGCAAAGACCCCCCAAAACCATATATTTTTAGAAAGTACACATTCTGACGAAACCAACAAAGATAAAGACGTCTTTCTACAGCAAACTGCAAAGCTTTTCTAATGTAGAGGTTTTTACGTTTCTGAAAATCGCCTAAAATTGATGCAGTTTGCCGCATTTATCGCACACAATGATTTACATACAAAGAAAAATCACCCTAAATATGGACATCAGAGGTCTACTGAATAGTTTGATGCCCAATATGCATTGATTTACCAAAGTAGGTGGCGTGTAAAGACCCCAAATGAAAAACATGCCTATAAATTTTCACGCTAGCCAACTAAGCTGCAGAAAATAGAGCCCCAACTCTGTGTTATGTGCCGTAAGACCCCCAAACTGTAAAAAGACCCCCAGAAAACTATATATTTTTGGAAAGTACATATTCTGACGGATCAAACTAAGTAAAATAAATCTTTCTATACCAAAGCACCAAACAGCAAAACTATACTAAAGATACATAAGGAACAATAATACAGGGATACAATTGCAATAAAACCACAAAAATAGCGTAAATCAATGAAATTAGTGGCCGAAATCGATTATCCAATAGTCACGCTGTCAAAATAACATGTTTTTAGAAAAAACGGTACAACGAATAAGTAAAAAAAAAAAGTTTTTGTGTATACATATTTGTGCACTTCTAAAAGTTAACACTTCTCTCACCAGTGTGAAGCTCCCCAATTGGCTCCCGACCATCACGTGTCCAAGATCCAGCTCCCTGGCAACAGAGCGTCCTCACAAATTTCAAAAATGGATTTCCATGGCTCGTTTTTCGTGAAATAATAAAAGCTTCTTTATTTATTGTTATATTATTTGCATGTCAGCTTTGACACAGTGCACATTGTCATTACTACTGACCGGTTTCGTACCTCATGGTACTTCCTCAGAGTATACATTTTTTCACACAATACACAACTTTATAGCTAACCTTGATTACAGACAAATATCACACTTATTATCTTAAAGGGATATACCCTAGTTCTTATTTCAATTTATTGTCACACTCTATTTTAATTTTAATAAAAACATTTAAAAACAGATGAATGCTATAAACATTGTAGATCCATGTATGCTGTTCTGGGTAATGTTTGAATTATAGGGATGCTTTACATACACTCTTATATAGTACCTCTCACTTTTACAAGTTACAAGTTATCCCATTTAAATTTACCTATTTTTCTCTTATTCAATATAGAATTTGATTTTGCAATCTTTATTGAGACCCAAAGGCTTTTCTGTTTCTAAAGTAAACATCCACCATGCTTCTCTCTTATTCATTAACTTTTCTAGTTCACCTTTCCTCTTATCTAATCTGACATGCTCTATGCCTTGAAAGGATATGCAGCTGTCATTTCCATTATGTACATTCAGAATATGATCATCTATAGAGGATGATATAGCCTTTCTCCCTACACAGGCCAAATGTTCTAAAATTCTATCTTTCATTTTCCTCATAGTTCTTCCAACATACTGGCATCCACAACTACATGTGGCTAAATATATAACATTTGTAGTTTTACAATTAATGTATGTTCTACACTCATATTCTTTTCCTGTAGCAGTACTACTAAATTTTTTTGATACATTAATATAATTACATGCCTTACAAATTCTTGCTCCACATTTGTGTGTTCCGACATAGTTTAACCAAGTGGATTTTTTATGTTCCCGCTTATCAGGGAGCATACTTGGGGATACATAACTTGCAACAGATCTAGTTTTCCTATAGGTGAACCAGGGTCTATCTACTTTTAATGATGGATCTGAGTTTATTATATGCCAGTGTTTCAGTAGTATCTTTTTTATATCTATTGCTTCTGTACTGTAGTCTGTCACAAAATAAACTTTATTCTTACTGTTATTACTATTTGTAACATTTTGTCTTTTCCGTTGTTGTCTATCTTTTACTGCCTCATTGAGTAGAGATTTTCGATCACTAAGTACTGCACGCTCATATGCTTTTTTCAGAGTTTCTATACTGTATCCTCGATCAGCTAATCGATCCCATAAATCCATCGCCGCACTCTGGAAGGCATCCCACGTGGAACAAATCCTCCTCAATCTGAGGAATTGTCCAATCGGGATGCCCTCGAGAAGAGGTTCCGGATGACAACTACTTCGTAGTAAAAGAGAATTTCTACTTATGGGTTTCCTATAGACATTTGTCCTAACTTTACCATCCTCTTGTGAGAACAAAACATCCAAAAATTCTATACATTTATCATTCACTTTGTATGAATTGTATACCACAATCATTATTATTGCAAAATGCTACAAAATCATGTACTTGTTCTATGTTACCTTTCCAGATAAAAATCAGGTCATCGATGAATCTATGGTATTGTACTATATGCCCACTCCAAACAGATCCATCGCCAAAGATGTGGCACTTTTCAACCCATCCCATGAATAAATTTGCATATGAGGGTGCAAACCGCGCCCCCATTGCATTGCCACACCTCTGAAGATAGGACCGCCCATCATACATGAAATAGTTATGGCTCAAAAGGTATTGTACTGACTCCATAATGAATTAATTTTGCTCTCTAGAATATAGGTTTGAATATTCCAACCAAAAGTAAAGGGCCTGTAAACCTAAATGGTGCTCAATGGACGAGTACAGAGCCGTAACATCTAAAGTCACCCATATCATGTCATCTTTCCATATCACATCCTGCAATTTGTTAATAACATCTCCACTATCTTTTATATAGGAGTCCAAATTCACAACTATTGGTTGGAGTAATTTATCCACATACTCCCCTAATTTCTCATTAAGGGATCCATTACCAGCAATTATTGGTCTACCTTTAGGATTTTCAAGTCCTTTATGGACCTTGGGGAGTGTGTGGAAGGAATATTGAAATCCTAGGATTTTCACACCATATATATTCAAATTCTTTTGCAGTCAGAACTCCTAAAGCTTTCCCATATTCGAGAATTTTTCTAAATTTCAATTGAAATGTCTTCTAAAAGTCTGAGTGTGCAAATACATGTAAATGAGTGTAAATAAGTGTACAAAAGGGGTTAAGTGTGATAAAATAAAAAATACCAATCTTTACTAAAATGTGTATGTAAGTGTATAAATTTACTGTAAGTATGTGTAAGTGCAGGTAAAAAAACGTGAACTTACCGTTTTTGAAGCAGGAGGATCACTGGAACCGAAGGAGGTTTCCAAGGCAGCGTGTCAGAAGTTACTGCGCAGAAGGAAGTGAGTGGGCGGGTGTGCGACGTGGAGGAGGTAAGGAAAGCAGCAGCGCATACATTGCGCATCTGCTACTTTGAAGTCGGATCTGCGACAATCGAGTCGCAGATCCGACTTGACAGCCCCCCAGCCACGTTGCCCAGGGGGCTGTCTTCCCTCCTGACTCTCTGCAGAGGCGGCAAAAGCCGCCGATGCAGAGAGAAGGGCTCAGCTGCAGGAGAACGTACGCCGTACGTGCTTGGCGGTTAAAGGGGTTCTTCACCTTTGAGAAAACTTTAAGTATGATGCAGAGAGTTATATTCTGAGAAAACTTGCAATTGGTTTTCATTTTTTATTATTTGTGGTTTTTGAGTTATTTAGCTTTTTATTTACCAGTTCTTCAATTTGCATTTCAAGTAATCTGGTTGCTAGGGTCCAAATAAGCCTAGCAGCCATTCCAATCTGAATAAGACACGAATATAAATTGGAGAGGGCCTGAATAGAAAGAGGAGTAATAAAAATAAGCAATAACGATAAATGCGTAGCCTTACAGAGCATTTGCTTTTTAGAAGGGGTCAGCAACGCCCATTTGAAAGCTGCCAAGAGTCAGAAGAAAAAGGCTAATATTAAACATATAAAAAATAAATATGAAGACCAATTAAAAAGTTGCTTAGAATTGGGCATTCTATAACATACTAAAAGTTACCTTAAAGGTGAACCACCCCTTTAAGATCTCTTTTCAAACGACTGAAGCACTCACCTATGTCAAGAGAAAATGTGCTTGAGAAGTATTTTCCACACTAACCCACATAATTGACGTAGAGACTCTTTAGGCCAATTAAACCTAATTGCGGATTTATTTTGATTACTTTGTCCAACACCTATGAATAAATATCCCCACCACGTTTGCTGTACTTATCCCTATCTCTGCCTCTCACAGCTTTACATTATATGCTGCATACTTCCTTTTAAGTGTATTTACCTCATTTTATATTATGTATACATTCAGTGTGATTCTGTGTCCATCTACAAAAGTCAATTATATAATGTAGTAGTCCTGGAGAGGCCTCCCACTCCTGAAATGCACCAGTAAACCCAATACAGTTTTTCTTCACAAAAGGCAGAGTAGCACATCAGGGTAGGTTTAACTGCACATGCTCAGTGTGAGCAAAATAGATTCAGAGAGAAAAATATCTACATTTTGGGAACTGGTAAAAGTGGCTGTATTGGGTGGCATTCACTGGAGTGGTTGGGAAGGGTGACCTCTAGGGCTACTGCATTTTATTCTTGGATTTTGTTTTCCTTGAAGCACTGCTTTGAAAGGACTATGCTCAAACAAATATCAAAGGCACATGTACACACCTGTTAAGTCAGGCATGTCCAAAATCAGGCCCCCGGGGCCAATTGAGGCCCGTTTTCCAAATTTACAGCGGCCCTCAGCCTCCACCATGAAATTAATAATAATGTGGCCCCCCAGCACAGTGATATCAGGAATCGCATAGCTGTAGCAGTAATATTCGGGCACATTAGTGAAATGATCTGCCACTTGGTCTATACTGCTGCCTGTGTGCTGAAGGTGTTAGTAATAGACACGTACTGGAACGTAGTGAGGCGCCACTCTCGCATACTTCTTTAGGGCTAAAGGTGCAATAGACGTGCTGATGTGCCAGTAAAGTAAACTAAAAAAGTATTTGACAGTGGCGAGTCATTACGTGCCAGTAAGTGACTATTACTAACACCTTCAGCACACAGGCAGCAGTATAGATCAAGTGGCAGATCATTTCACTAATGTGCCCAAATAATAATGCTACAGCTACGCCATTCCTTGTTTAAATGAGTTAAATGATGTTAATGGTTCAAAGAATGTCAGGCTGAATGGTCGGCCCCCACACATTTTCACCTCATCAAATCTGGCCCTCATTGCAAAAAGTTTGGACATCCCTGTTTTAAGTTACTTCAGCTAATGATTAGACAGCGGTGTCACAATTTAAGATGGTGAATTCAGAACCTGCTTATTTCTGCACTTATTGTACATCTATACGTCTGAAATACAATCTGAATATATACCCATGTCCTCATACAGTTCCTTGTTTCTCGTTTTACACATGTACAGGTAGATATATATCAGGGGTGTCCAAACTTTTTGCAACGAGGGCCAGATTTGGTAAGGTGAAAATGTGTATTTATTTTCAGGATAGTTCCCCTTTAAGTTCTTTGAGCAGAGCAACATCAAGATTTTTTTTCCGAAATGTAATTTTTTTACCGATTGTGTCCAACCAGCCAAAATGAACAGCATGTGGCACATATTTAACTTTAAATTAGTGCGACAACAGATAGTATCTTGAAAAATAGGAAAATGAGAGAGGAGAATGAATTGCAATAGTGCTCAGAAGAGAACTCAATTATCAATTATACACCAATTTGATTTACATTTCCTTTCCATTTCTGTAGTCAATATTTAAGCAATCCAGTGCTAGAAGAAGGGAGCCTGAGCAGTACACTGGTTATGTACGGAATGGTTCATGTAGATAAATAATTTTTAGGTTTATGCAACACAGAAAATGCAGACAAAATGCAGCAGATTTTTTTGCACTGCGCCAAATAAAAGTTAGAAAACTTCAGTAAAAAACATTTATTGATATAAAAAGTGCCAGAATATTCACCAATATTGTATTCTATTACAATAACTTGGTCACTCTAGTGATCAAAACTGCAAGCATTAATATTCACATTTTCTTGGATCGAACTCAGTTCACAAGTTCCCACAGTAACCAGAGTCTCTTGAAATCGGGAAAGCTGCATTTCTGTTAGCGGTTGTGGTCCAAATGTCCAGGTTCATGTAGGCATGGAAGGGGTTAAACCTGGGCGAGTACTCCTGCTTGCACATAACTGAGTGATTGCCAACATGGTGAGAATGAGGAGGAGAGCCACTGACTGGGCAGCAGCCATCATTCCGAGGAGCCCAAATAGAGCCAAAAAGTCCTGACATGGGTGACAAACTTCTAGTGCTGGAGAGATAAGACTGTAAAGCAAGCGTAGAATTAGTATATAGTAATTATAGTGGATTACAATTACGTCACATAGAATAGGCAGGATAAATGATAAACGCGCTTACTATATAAGTGTTAGTCTGCATTAACAGTATCACTGCGCAGCACAGGAATCTACGGTTACCCTGTCTATCAGGGATCTCCAGTCTGACGAGCTACAGTTCTGTTCAGTTTGTATGTTTAGCAAGTTGATTATTTTTCATGCTACATATTCAAGAGCCTTGAACAGACTGGAGGCCAAAAAAACACATCCAGCCTTTGGGCCTTCAGCTGCAAAGGCCTGAGCTAAAAGATGCAGCGTTTTTCATTGCTCAAAGCTGCTGGTGGAGCACACGCTTTATGTATTTGCTCTGTTCAAACAACATCCCCTTCACTGACCAGGAGAACTGCCTTCAAACTGCAGTGCAGTGTAAAAGTCTCATTTTAGCTTTGCTTAGGGAAGTCCATTCTATTATTCTGTCATTTCCATATTGACACTGCTGTGTCTACCCTAATATATCATCCAATCAAGGGAGAGCTTACAAGCAATACTCTATGTATGTCTGCTGCTGCTGCATCATTAACATGGTCAGTGGGACATTAAACAGTCAGTGCTGTATGATTAAATGAACAAGCGCAAACATGTTAAAGTTAACAAAACGCAACCCCTACTTCTTTCAAGAAAACTAATTATCCTCTCTAAACTTCCCATCAGTTTTCATCCTCAGTCCTGCCAGAGTACAACGCTGAACTTTTTTTGCTACAGAATGACTCACATAGCTTGCTGGCTCCCAGCTGCTGGGCATAGGGGAGTCCTGGGTAGGAGCTGGTGGTACAGGGGCACTCATATTCCACGTAGGCTGCTGGCACTGGTGCTCAATAAATGCTGGGTTCTGAACTTCAGGATGTGAAAAACCACTGTGATAATTCATGTTTTCTGTAAAATAGATTCAAAACTACCTTTTAGTGACCATAAGAAACATGTGTTAGTGTGCAAGTGTATCACATTCTTGTTAATACTGAACCTGTGCCTTAGGGCAGACACACGTGGAGATTCAGGGAGATTAGTCGCCCGGCGACAAATCGCCTCATTTTCGGGCGACTTATTATCGCTGACGGGATGGCATTCGTTTGCTGAAATCGCCGAAGCGTACCGAGTGCCATTCCGCTGGCGATTTCGATTCGAGCCGACGGGAAGGCAGTTCGGGGAGAAGAGCGATTTGTCGCTGGCCAACTGAATCTCCCCGAATCTCCACATGTGTCTCTGCCCTTCGTGTTCCTCTCAGCTACTTTTTCTCTTAAAATATAATGAGTTAATTTACAAGTAGTGACCAGATAGATAATATAAGTACAGGTATGGGACCCATTATTCAAAATGCTCTGGACCTGGGGCTTTCCAGATAATGGATCTTTCTGTAATTTGGATCTTCATACCTTAATTATACAGGTATGGGGCCTATTATCCATAATGCTCGGGACATGGGGTTTTTCAGATAACAGATTTTTCCTTAATTTTGATCTTCATACCTTAAATCTACTAGAACATCATGTAAACATTAAATAAACCCAATAAGATGGTTTTGCTTCCAATGAGGATTATTATAGTTTGGATCAAGTATAAAATACTGTTTTATTATTACAGAGAAAAGGGAAATCATTTAAAAAAAAATTGGATAAAATGGGAGACGGCCTTTCCGTAATTTGGAGCTTTCTGGATAACTGGTTTCCGGCTAACAGATCCTATATCTATACTGCAAAATTATGCAAACATTAAATAAACCCAGTAGGCTGGTTCTGCTCCAATAAGGATTCATTGTATCTTTGTTTGGATCAAGTACAAGCTACTGTTTTATTATTACAGAGAAAAAGGAAATCATTTTTAAAAAAGGGGAATATTTCGATAAAATCTATGGGAGACAGCCTTTCAGTAATTCTGAGCTTTCTGGATAATGGGTTTCAGGCTAATGGATCCCATACCTGTGCTGTTGAGGAAAGGGCCAATATACAGTATCCTGAGTTTTTAGTAGGATTTTGCTTGGTACAGGGGAAAACAGGATTATTGTACCATACTTTACAGGGTAAAGGACCCAGTTCAGTGACAATGTTAAATAACAAAATTATTTTAATGCTTTAAAATAAAAACATCATGGAAGAATTTTCAAGAAATGGGTATTAAAGATGAATGTGAGACTTTTCAAAAGTTTGAATAATTTAGCAAGTACTGTATATTAAATATAGAACTGCCATAAAATAAGGATATTGCATACTAGAGTGACCCTGTTCACCAAGATCAATTTAACTGGCTTACCTTCATTATATGGGGCCAAGTCATCTAACTCCAATGGTCTGTACATGCCAGAAAACTGCCCGTCACATGTGGAATTCCAGTGAATAAAACTGAAAGTAAAAACATGTTTATGCAACTCATCATTATTCATATGGAAATAATGTCTTCACCTCTGCACTGGGAAACTGAAATATAGGAATTTATGTTCTGTGGGTTTGTTTTTAAGAGTCATAGTGACTATTGGGGATATAAGCCACTATTTATATACCAATCGAAAACTCTCTCTACTTGCCCTGGATCTCTCTTTCCATTTATTTAAAAGGGAAGAGTCGTGGGTGTCCCAAAGAGGCTAACCAATGACTTTCCTGTTAATGGTTTAATATTAAGTGGTGAGCACAACTTTCCCATATTTCATGGGGGAATATAACCTTTCTTAAAGGAATTGTTCAGTGTAAAAATAAAAACTGGGTAAATAGATAGTCTGTGCAAAATAAAACATGTTTCTAATAAAGTTAGTTAACCAAAAATGTAATGTATAAAGGCTGAAGTGATTTCATGTATAACAAGTCAGTCAGGACACTACTTCCTGCTTTTCAGCTCTCTTGGTTTACACTGACTGGTTACCCTGGTTACCAGGCAGTAACCAATCAGAGACTTGAGGGGGCGGCCACATGGGTCATATCTGTTGCTTTTGAATCTGAGCTGAATGCTGAGGATCAATTACAAACTCACTGAACAGAAATGTACCATGTGGCCCCCCTTCAAGTCGCTGACTAACTCAGAGTTATAGAGCTGAAAAGCAGGAAGTTGGATTCTGGCTGTTTTATTAGACATCTGTTCACTTCAGCCTTTATATATTACATTTTTGGCTAACTAACTATAATAGAAACATTTTTATTTTGCACAGCCTATCTATTTACCCAGTTTTTATTTTCACACTGAACTATTCCTTTAAGAAAAATACACAGTCCATCTGCTTCACCCTTCTCATGCAGACGTACAAGTCAAATAAAGGGTTATGGCTGCAACACGTACCTATTTTGCACAGGAGCAGGATCGCGCATAACACATGTCACTGTGCTCTCCACATTATAGTTGACATCATTTGGTAAACAAACTGGCTGGGTGGACCAAATGTCTTCCTGGGAATAGCGACCTACAAAGTACAAAACTCATGTGACCCTGGATTAAAAAAATATTAAGGCACATTTCCCACTCAAGGGTACAGGTGTGAAACTAGTTGAAACCCGTATCAGGACCACCCTGTACTCTGGTGGATGATTTTGTATTTCCCTGATAAATGCTCCTCACACAGAAAAAAGAAAAACGTGCAGTCACATTTAACAATGTAAGGAATACAGTTCCACAGACTGATAAAAGAGGAGAAAAAAGTACCTTTGCTTTTCTCTATATCCGTAACGCTGGTGTAAGAAGGAGAGAAGATCTCTGGGTAACGAGGGATGGCATTTAGATCTGTGCTGGAATCAAAAAATAGGAATGTGTTATAAGATGAGTCACAGAATGAGCAAAAGATGGCGGTCACATGTGGAGAAACACCACCACCAGCTGAAGTTTTCGGCTGAAATTTGGTAGATGTCAGTTAATGCTGAACAGACACAGGGCATTACTGACATTTTCTGCCAGTGGATAAATACTATTTGCAACACAGAACTTAAAGGGATTCTTTCAACATGTTTTTTGACAAAATGCATCAGTTTATAGTGCTTCACATGTCAGTTTCCAAAGTGCTGTCAGTCATGTGACTTGTGCTCTGCTAGACTGAAAGTTCGAGTAATATCCCCAGCAGCCTTTCAGAAGAACAAAGGCAAGGTAACCAGATAACAAATCTGACACCTGCATTGCTAAACATGCCCCACCTAGTGGTAGATATGAGAACAGAGCTCAATAGTAAAAATCCAATTCCGGCTAACCCTATCACATTGATTTCTGTGCGCTCTACAGTTCACCTGACATAGGTCTTTTTTTTTTTTTTTTCACACAAACACAATCCAAATGGAAGAAAGCAGCCAAAATGGAGAAATGCTTTAAAGGACAAATATGACAAATTCTAGTTAAATATTTTCTAACCTTGTATTACAGATGCTGTGTGAGAGGTTAAGAGAAATGGGTGCTTCACCAGGAAAACCACTCTGTGGTATGTTCTCCCCTAAAGTAAGCACAATTAATTGTTAGTAGCCACACAAACCATAAATCATAAACAAATTTACTGGGGGGGGGGGAATGAGGCAAGCATGAAAAGCAGTACTGTATAAAAGTGGGCACCTATTTACACTTCATACCAGCTTTGCTTACAGTCCAACACATTCGACTGATACAGGTCAATTCATTTATGTATTTTTGTTCCATAAGAGCCCTAAATATCCTGTCAATTATTTGCTCACGCACAGTGATGTCATCAGTTATTATTGGTGCCCTCTGATGTAATGGCTGTCACATGACCCACTCAAACTGTATTATAATAATGATTGTACCCCCATTGTAAAATATAGGGGTAGCAGAAGTTACCTTAAGATGACATAACCTTTATAAAAGCACTCTGCCTTTGACCTTGTGCTTTTATATGGTCATGGAAATCCTCAGTGACTTATAATTATATTTTACTACAGAGAATACATTATTCACTATATAATACATAAAAACCATGAATACCTTATAAATGGTAAAAACCATTGGTAAAACAATTACATACAAAAATGCTCACACAACAAAAAGTAGACCAACTGCCGATAATATCTTGGACTAACACTGTATATGCTCATAGGCAAAAACAGGCAGTTTACGTTTATATTTTTGGTAGTAAGAACTAGGAATTCCAGAATACAATTGTGGGCCAAATGCTCTGATTGTACGATCATAATAGGGGCCTATGCAGTCCTCTTCTGATGGAATTTTTAAACCTGCAAAATAAATAGCCTGTCTGACCAATATCTGGCTGGTATCATTGTGGACCATGCAAATGCTTAAAAACTGTAGACTCCGCCTGTAGTGGCTAATTTAAAATAACTGCTACGTACGTGAAGGATGAAAGTGCCTTGTAGGTAGACCATTTTTCTTATCCCCCTCTGAACTACTAGCGCTACTCCAGCTTCCCCAGCTACCACGGCTGGCTCTCACGCTACCACGGGAGCTGCTACAGTCAGAACTGGAGTCAGAAGAAAACTTGTCCACTGGTTTCTTTTTGAGGATCTGATAGCATTCTGGGAAAAGAAAAAGTATTTGAAATATTACAGAAGAAGATATGATGAAAGACAATGGCTTAGGATAAAATCAGCAGAATGCTCAAATTAAAATGTATTTTCTTGTCTCAGTTTTAGTTACATATTTTACATATACAGTTGTGTTCAGAATAATAGCAGTCCGACATCACTAACCTGATCAATCACTGTTTTTGGTAGAAATTATATTTCTACATGACAAATAATTTACTAGATGTAGTAGAGTAATAGAAAATCAACAGACCAAATAGTTATGACATGCATGCTGCTGATTCTGTGTAATTGAATTAATTGAGGCTTGTTCCAAATAATATCAGTGTGGAGTTCAATTAGTGAGGTCATTCATTCCGTGAAAAAAACAGGTGTCAATTACGGCTCTTATTTAAGGAAGGAAGGCAGCAAATGTTGTACATGCTGGTTATAGTGCATTTCTCTCTGAAAATCTGAGTAAAATTGCTCGATTAAAGGGATCCTGTCAACGGAAAACATGTTTTTTTTTTTTCAAACCGCATCAGATAATAGTGCTACTCCAACAGAATTCTGCACTGAAATCCATTTCTCAAAAGAGCAAACAGATTTTTTTACATTCAATTTTGAAATCTGACATGTGGCTAGACATTTTGTCAATTTCCCAGCTGCCCCATGTCATGTGACTTGTGCCTGCACTTTAGGAGAGAAATGCTTTCTGGCAGGCTGCTGTTTTTCCTTCTCAATGTCACTGAAGGAGTCTCAGTGGGACATGGGTTTTTACTATTGAGTGTTGTTCTTGGATCTACCAGGCAGCTGTACTCTTGTGTTAGGGAGCTGCTATCTGGTTACCTTCACATTGTTCTTTTGTTTGGCTGCTGGGGGGAAAAGGGAGGGGGATGATATCACTCCAACTTGCAGTACAGCAGTAAAGAGTGATTGAAGTTTATCAGAGCACAAGTCACATGACTGGGGGCAGCTGGGAAATTGACAATATGTCTAGCCCCATGTCAGATTTCAAAATTGAATATAAAAAAATCTTTTTACTCTTTTGAGAAATGGATTTTGAGAAATGGATTTTGCTCCAGAATTTTGCTGGAGCAGCACTATTAATTGATTCATTTTGATTTTTTTTTTCCCATGAAGGTATCCCTTTAAATAGGTGATTGGAGAGGGGAAAACATATAAAGAAGTGCAAAAAATGATAGGCTGCTCAGCTAAAATGCTCAATTTTTCAAATGCTTTAAAATTGCAACCAAAACCTGAAAGACGTTGAAGAAAATGGAAAACTAGAAGGATAGAAGAATAGCCAATATGGCAAAGACTCAGTCAATGATCAGCTCCAGGAAGATCAAAGAAAGACTAATGTTACCTGTGAGTACTGTTACAATTAGAAAATGCCTATGTGAAGCCAACCACAAAGTCCCACTGTTGAAAAGAAGGCATATGCTGAAGAGGTTACAATTCGCCAAAGAACACATTGACTGGCCTAAAGACTGTGGACTGATGAAAGCAAGATTGTTCTTTTTGGATCTATGGGCCACAGACGACTTCCAAACACTGAAATCAAGCTACAGTACATTGCAGACAATGAAGCATGGTGGCACAAGCATCATGATATGGGGATGTTTCTCATACTATGGTGTCGGGCCTATTTATAGCATACCGGGGATCATGGATCAGTTTCAATACATCAAAATACTTGAAGAGGTCATGCCGAAGAGGAAATGCCCTTGAAATGAGTGTTTCAACAAGACAACAACCCCAAACACAAGAGGTAAATGGGCAACATCTTGGGTCCAGACCAACAAGATTGACGTAATGGAGTGGCCAGCCCAATTCCCAGAGCTTAAATCCAATAAAAAAACTTGTGGGGTGACAAAAAAATGCTGTTTCTGAGGCAAAACCAAGACATGCAGAAAAATTGTGTAATGTAACAGGTGCCAGAAGTTGGTGGACTCCATGCAACACAGATGTGCAGCAGTTCTCAGAAACACTGATTATACAACTAAATATTAGTTCAGTGATTCAAAGGAAATACAATGTTCCCAATGCATTTGTATGTATGGAAATAAAAGTTGTTATAAGAATTTTTAGCTTTATTCTTTTATTCATTGCTATTATTCTGAACACAACTGTACATTACCGTAGAGAAAATTTACATGGTATCACCACCATCAGCTATTGAATGAGGAAAAAAAATCTCATAATCTCTTAATCTCATACATTTCATAAAGAGCATTTCAGCAGCAGGCAGCAATGTCTAGATGAGGGCTGTCAAAAGGAACAAAGGCTCCATTCCAGACAATATATAGAACATAAAATATATACAATTACAAATAGGCAACCAATCTTATATGGATAACTATTATGCAGGTTTATATAAATAAAGAGCTCTAAAATCACTACAGATTGTGGAAGAGCCAATTGTAGCCAAAAATGTTTACCCTGAGACACTGTTGAATAAAAAAAGTGAAGTTAAAGCATAGAGAAACAAGCTGTAAGAAGCACTGAGTATTCGTCTTTGTTCTGAAAATAATCCACAATGTGTCAGTCACTGCAGATCAGAGAAGAGGTGGTAGCTTTCATAGAATCTTGCTGTGAGTAGTTTCTTCTAGGAAGAGGACCTCTCCCAAGACATACTCCAGCTCCTACACATACTATACATGTTCTTGCACCTGTCTCCTGCTTTTATTGACCATGGTGATCTCTTCAAACCCTGGTCCCTGCTCCATAGTTACATCTGCTCTTATTATTCACCCACTTTGCATAGGCTCTTGTGTTCATCTACCCCATGTGTCTTCTTGCTGCTTTTAAGATGCATGCATTTCATATATACCATCCTCTCTCGCTAAATTATTTATGTAGCTCCCTCAGCCACCTCTCTCCTGCTACCTACCTTTCAGACTTAGAAACCTGGCATTTACAGTGACCCCCTTCTCCTTTACTCATTATCGCCTTATTACATTTTCTGTTTCATCCCTTTACACTTTTCTTACCACTTACCAACTTCTTCCCCCATTGTAGAAATACACACACCACTGACATGCCACTAACCTAATACCATATAACTGTGTGAGGATTGGGGTGAGAGGAAACAGAACTCAGATGCAATTAATGTTTATTAACAATGCAGCACTACATGTTTCATACCCCAATGCCCTTTATCAAGTGTTAACCAACAAAACAATTGAAATCTCAGTCAAGTACCTGTATCACCACGGATTGGGAATCTTCCATTTTTTGGTTCACCTTTACACAAGTCCCCATTTGGAAATGAATTCCAATGTTTTACCCTGTTAGGAGCTCTTAAGTCTGATCTCTCCACCTCTTGCCACTTATGTTTCAAGTCGTTCTGTTCAGTACCCCTATAGAAAAGGCACAAAGCAAATACAATGAAGAGATGGAGAATATGTTGGAATGCATTATTTACAAATGCATTTTGCTTTTTACAGTGAATATCTGTAAAATATATACGGATAGATAAATGACATACAGCGATAGATATAACAATGCTGTATCCTATAAAGATAATGGCTATTTTGAAGCAATTATAATACAGATAGGGACAAGAGAGGCAAAAAGTCAGTGTGACTGGAAATGTTTGGGTTTGAAAAAGAAATGCTGTTAGGTAAGTCTCCTAAAATAATCTAGAAGATGTATGACATCTATGTTACTAGGTGCAAGCATAACCCTACCCCTTTTAAAGAAAAACCCCCAGAATATTTAAAAAAAAACCAGAATATTTAAAGGGATGGCTGGTGCTTTACCTGACACTGATCTGGTTACAGACAACAAATATGAAAGTATGAATGTTTCCATTAAACACAGCAGCTGAGCAAGTCAGGTAAAGGAGATTTTTTTGTTGCTCACAGTTAAATCAGTCTCTTGGGAGACACAGAAACAGCGGGTTATATTTTAGATTATACTAGGAGGCAGGGAAATCGGTACAAAAGTCTCCTCCTCTACCAGCTAACACGCCCCCCCCCCCGAACACAGCCTCATTTCGTAAGTTTAGCCTGACAAAGACAGAATACATAACGTACTGAACAAACAACTGTTTACAAAAAAATGGCTGAAGGCGATGAGGGTCTGCTTCCCAGGGAGGAAAGTCATGTCTCCCCCAAGAGACTGAAGAGAACAAAATTTAAAGGCGAGTAACACAAAATCTCCTTTTCTCTCACAGCTACTTGGGGGACAAAGCTGTCCCCTGTGATGAAGAGTGGACAGGAAGCAAAGCGAGAGTTTCAGACCTCTGCCGTCTGCAGAACCTTCTGGCGAAAGCATGTGTCAGATGCTGCAAAAACCTTAAAGCTGTAGAACTTGACAAAGGATAATATGGATGACCAAGTGCCCGCTTTGCAGATCGGTGTTGCTGAGGCTTGGTTTCCCAAGAGGTACTTACTGCCCGAGTGGAATGCACCCGTAACTGTAGAAGAGCTGGCATAACCCGAGCCACATAACCCTGCGGAAGGTCTCTTTGATCCAGATGGTGATGGTGCTTTTGGAGGCAGGCTGCCCTTGAAGCGGGCCAGTCGGTATGACAAACAAAGCCTCAGATTTGCCGATTTCTTTTGTTCTGGACACATAATATTTTAATTCATGGACTGCATCTAGGGAGTGCAAAGTAACTTCCTTCTGGTTGCAGGGTTTTGGACAAAAGGATGCAACTGGTATGCCCTGGTTTAAGTGGTATTGGGAAACCACTTTGGGTAGGGTGGACAGGACTGTGCAGAGAATTGCCTTGCCAAGGTGGAAGTTGAGGAAGGGTGACTTGCTAGTTCAGAAACCATACTTGCCAAGGAAACTGCTAAGAGGAAAAAAGTTTTCCATGTCAGAGGAATGAAGGCAAGAGGTTCAGAGGGAGGCTCCTGGAGAGCCCACAGCACGAGGTTAAGGTCCTATGGAGGGCACAGTGGTCAGACAGGTGGAGCTACATGGGTGGCCACCTGAATGAAGGTCTTGTCTGGAAGAAGACGCTCCTGGAAGAGAAGAGAGTCCCGAAACCTGAGCCTTAATGGAGTCCAATTCCAGACCTATGTCAAGGCCAGACTGAAGGTACTCCAGGAGACAATGGACAGAGAGATCCCAGAATGGAAGCTAGTCGTTTTGACCACATCCATTACCAGTGCACCTCCCATGCCATGGTTAAAAAGGTCCAAGAACCCGTCCAGCATGGCCAGTAGGGTACAATCAGTATGATCGCAACCATGTCCCCCTTGACATGCATATGACAGTTGGAAGGACAACACTAAGTCATGGCATCTACTGCCTCTGCTTGAGGGTCCTTGGAGCAAGCAAAGTAATGAGGTACTTTATGGTTCAGCCTGGAGGCCATGAGATCGACCTCTGGAAGTCCCCATCTTTCTGCAAGTCTGAGAAAGACCCTGTCATTGAGGGACTATTCCCCAGGATCGAGCATGCCGACTGAGGTAGTCTGCCTCCCAATTGTTGATGCTGGGGATGCCAATTGTTGACACTGGAAATGCCAATTTTGGAAGGCAAATCTTAAGACTTTTTGATGGGGATGGAAAATGGGGACGTGGAGATAAGAGTCTTTTATGTCCAGAGCAGCTAGGTATTCGTTTGGAGCCATGGCCACGATCACTTACAGCTGTACACTTACACCCAACCGTACTGCCCTGCTTACATATCCACAAGTAGTTTGTACAGAACAGACCAAAAATGAATATTTACTTGCAGTGCTGCCATCAGTGAGCTTTGTTTTGCAGGCTACACGATGGTCATACAACTTATGTGATGTGTATAGCCAACAGAAATATACCTGTGAAAATATTGCAGTTTTGTGTAGTAAGTACAGTGTGAGTGCACAGAGTTGTAGGCTAAATGCATGCAAGCAATTTATAATGGCTACATAAGGTAACTTAGTGGCACCAGCTAAACATAATTCTCTATAATTCATGCTTCTTTTTTAATTATGGCAGAGCAAGCGGTAGGCAGAAGAGGCAACCTATGTTACATGCTATACATGCTGAGACCCTTCCGTGCGGATGGATACAGTTACAAGGCCATGGTGTGGTTTATATTGTTCTATGTATTCAGGCCCACAGCCCACACAATCAGAACAGCATGCTCCTCTTCACTTCCTAACAGCCAATGCACCAATACGATGTTTTGGCAGATAAGATTTGGCCAACAGCACACAGATATCAGTAAGGGTCTTCTATGCACTATACATATGCCAAACTTCATACAACACAATATAATCAACTACACAGATTGCCATCTTTGGTTTTACCAAATCAAAAGGAACCAGAAACAGGGTCAAGTCTGTGAAAGTACAGCATACAGAAAGTAAAATACACATTTCCAATAACTAACAGGTCCATAAAGAAAGAAATTCATAGAACATACAAGACACTGAATTTGCTCTCATTAAGCAATATTGAGTTAACAAACACTTTAGCTGCTAAAATTGTTTCTACTGTAGCTTTTTCTATTATTGAACCTTTCTCACTATAAACAGGACTTCTATCAACACCTAAAATTGAAAGGCAGGAGGGTGACTAAAAAGGCACAGGATTAGCAAGATCAAGTGGTTTTGCTATAAAAATCAAGAACAAAAGCTGAAGTGGTTAACAGGAGTAGTTGAGGGAAATACCTTGCAGGAAAGACACTGTTCTTCTTTTTATTTTTTCTGGCAGAAGATCTGTTTTTATTCCAATTTAAATTTTGGAATATCCCATCCCTCTTGTCATTGGGGCTTTTTTTCCTAATTGGCTCTTCGTGCTGGAAAATACAAACATGTTAAAATGAGCAATTTGTATTTCTTAGTCTGTGACGATTTGTTTTCAGTTTCATTAACAATTAATCTCAGTTGGCACAAATGCCAAAAATTCACAGTGGTGCTATAAAGAACAAGGGAACATCTAAATGACAAAATAAGGTTAATGCCAATGCAAATGGTCTTATAGTCACTGCATTCAGTACCATGTCCATTGTGTGTTGTACAGGTACAGGTTATCCAGAATGCTCGGGACCTGGGGTTTTCTGGATAACGGATCTTTCCATAAGTCGGATCTTCATACCTTAAGTGTACTAGAAAATCATGTAAACGTTAAATTACCCCAGCAAGCTGGCTCTGGTTCCAATAAGGATTAATTATATCTTAGTTTGGATCAAGTACAATGTACTGTTTTATTTTACAGATAAAAAGGAAATCACTTTTAAAAATTTGGATTATTTGGATAAAATGAAGTGTATGGGAGACAACCTTTCCGTAATTTGTAGCTTTCTGGATAACGGGAAATGGATGCTATACCTGTACTATAGGTTACAATATAATATGAGTTAAAAAGTTTAAGAGATTAAGGCTCCCTGAAATCATTTGATTTGTGGGTTTGTTTTGCATAGATCACAAACTAAATGCTACAAAAAGGAAATGCACAATTCTGAAAGCTAACCTTAAAGCAGCTAGAACCAGATGCATGTTATTGCTAAAGAACAGGACTGATTCACTTGATTACTGGATACTACAATATTGGTTTTACTATAAGGGCTGAGAAGATTTCAGAATTGTCAGTGTTAATCACACAAATGCTCATTAAAGATACAGTATGTATAAACCCCCAGTGCTCTCTAGAGGACAGGCAATGTAAGCTGTAAGTAGATGGCTTGAGATTCTTCAGGACTTACACAAGAACTGTTTAAATGTAAAAACATAAAGAGTACTACGTAGCAAGAAATCAGTATAAATCTGTCAAATTATGCCTCTTTGGTGCACAAACTGAAAGAAAGCCATCTAGGTTTACAAAGTACAGGTATGGGATCAGTTATCAAGAAACCCATTATCAAGAAAGCTCCGAATGACGGAATGGTCGCCTCCCCTAGACTCCATTATAATGAAATAATCCAAATATGTAAAAAGTATTTCCTTTTTCTCTGTAATAATAAAACAGTACCTTGTACTTGATCCAAACCAAGATATAAATAATCCTTATTGGAAGTAAAACCAGCCTATTGGGTTTAGTTAATGTTAGATGATCTTCTAGTAGATTTAAGGTATGAAGGATCTAAATTAAAAAAAGATCAGTCATTCGGAAAACCCCAGGTCCTGAGCATTCTGGATAACAGGTACCATACCTGTACACTTTGTTACTTGCTGGACACTGAGGCTGAGGAGAGAAGCTTTAATGGGGTCCCAGTGCTTTATATTTCCACTGTAAGACAAGCTTAAGCGTTCTCCATTTATTTATAATTTGGACCTACCCCACACTTCCATTTAAATCTCCTCACCTTTTCACCATATAAACACAATTACACTGTAGAGCTAACTATAACAAATAATTACTACTAGATGCCCTGCAGTCCTGGTGCAAATAAAATGATCACATACGTACAGGAAAATGAGCTGCCTAAATTCATTCATATTCAAATACAACATATGCAACTTTTAAGCCTTTAACACTTGCTTTGCAGAACTGTACTCTTTCTTGGTGCCCTTTAAGAAACAGCAGCGGTCAATGTCTGTACCTGAAAGAGGCAAAGGATCACAAAGCAAAGTGAAGTGGCTGGAAGAAATGTCTGTCTGTTACTATAAGGAACCTGGATATGGATGAATGACAAAAGCATTTCATAATGGTACCTTAACTGCAAGTGCATCAGTTCGCCCACAAACTTTCTCCTCTCTGGAAGTGCTACGGGAAAGCTTCTCATTGGAATTATCTTGTGCTGCTTGTTTTTTTGTAGATTCCAAAACGTCTCTGTGTGAGGTAGGGGGGGGTGTCTGCTGCCTGTTCCCTAAAGACACAAAAGCAGAATTTAGCATCTCAGTCCTGTAGATGATTTTAGTCATGTTTAAAATAACAAATTAGAAACAAGACTTCACCAAAGGGCACAGTACAAGTACATTTCCATTTTCTATGGTGTTTAAAAGCTTAAATGGCAGGGGCGTAATGACTCTACCAGTATTCAAGTGTACAGTGGATAGGAGAACAAGGGAATCAAAGGTTACCACCATTAGGATAAGGGAACAATAGGAAATATTTATGTGCATGACAAGCTGCATGTTAAATACATAGGCTCAGTCACATTGTTTGCATCGAAAACTTCAATTTATGTCCTGTGTAATCCCTTTACAAGGTTGAGAAGTTATGAGCTAGAAATGAAAATAGTGTACAACACCACTGCAGAGCACTAAAAGCAGTTTAGTACCATTCTGACAATAAAGGAAAAACTGAAAATCAAATCAGTCATAACAGATTATTCCCACAGGTTAAAACAAAAATCAATGGCAATACAATGACAGTAGCTCTAAGAATGACAGAAGAAATGACCTGCCTCACGTGTACTTTCCTGGTATCACACTAATCTCTTCAAAATGCATAGCAGAGAAAAACACATGCTTCAAACATTTTAAATGCATAAAAATTAGAGCTGCACCGAATCCAGTATTTGGTTCAGGATTCAGCTACAATTTGGCCTTTTGCATCTACGATTCGGATTTGGCTAAATCAACGTGCCTGGCTGAACCGAATCAGAAAAATCATGTGACTTTTTGGCATACAAGTAGTAAACAAACACGCATTTGCGGTTTTCCTTTGCCGTTCATTTCCCTAATTTGCATATGCAAATTAGGATTCAGTGTGGTATTTGGGAGAATCCTTTTTGAAGGATTCGGCCAAATCCGAAAATAGTAAGTAATTCTAAAAGTAAGGTCATGTATAAATGAGCTTTTTAGTGTTATTTGCATGATGCATTCAAGTGCACCTTAACCCTATACCATGGGGGACAGAGGTGAGGTCACAGTAAAATACTACACCTGTAACAGTGCTTGACAGGTTGAATCAAAACACATCAAGCATAAGTAACACCATTTTAAAAAAATCATCTAAACATGCTGAAACTGCACCAAAGAATAACACTGTGGCAAATTTGGACACAACAATAGACAATTAATTTACCCTCATTCTTCTTAGAAGCAGTCCGAGATTCCATCTGTGCATGTGACATATTCTTTGACAGGTGACTTACAGACACTTTACTAGGCACAGGAAGATCACAGAAGTCCAGGTGCAGTTTAGGCTCAGATAGGCTTTCTGATGTTTTCAAATTTGTTTCCATAGGAAACATACATAGAACAGGCTCTTCCTTCAAAGGGCTTTCATTAGCAGTCCTTTGTTGGAGATGAGAATCTTGCTTTGCAGATTCCTCTTTGCCCAGATTGCGGTCTGGGCTGGATAAGTGCCTTTTATTATCTGCATCTCTATATTCTGTAGGGTTAATGTTAGGGATCTCATTACAATCTGAGTCCTTTTGGCATGCAGAGGGCATATCTGAGGTTTGCTGTTCACTTGCATCACATGATGTTGCAATACTGCCTGCTGCGCTGCTTGAGGATTTCGGCTTTACACTGTAGTACACCGAGCACTTGTGCTTCTTCTGAGAGTGGCTGTATGTTGCAGGACCCCTCTTGGATGCATTCTGGCTTCTGTTCTGGGGTGCGGCGGCGGCAGTCAGACATCCTCTTCCTTTCCCTTTATCAGGGGGGCTAAAGGAATCCATGTAATTCTTGCAACTTCCCCTGAATAACAATTGAGGATAAAAATGAGGATGGTAAAAACCCACCCCTCCACCCAAAAAACAGTGAAACAACAAATTAAAACACCAATTCAAAGTTAATATTTCACTTAAAGGGGGGCGTAAGCCTTTAGACTCCACAAAATAAGGCCTGGCACACAGATGTGAGTAAACAAAAGGGAAAACCCCTGTAGTTTATTGTTATAAAATTGGAAAGGCAAAGTTTCAGGAGGGATGCTGATGGAGGGGCAGAATAAATAACATTTAGCTTTTCGCATGCTTACTTGCATCCATGTGCCTGTCCTGCTTTTTTCTTTTGGGGTCTGCACTGTGAAACGAGTTATAAATGGGGGTTCTATGCCTATGTAGTATATTAGAGACAGAATTGTTCTAAGCAAATGGTCTTTGTCATTTGTTTTGTATGGTCTTTGGAAATGGGCAGAATAGGATAATATGGACTATAGACTATAAGGGGATTTTTAGATTGTTTCTTATTAATCTTGCATTCTGACTTCCAAATTGACTGCCTGGTTGCTAGGATAATTTAGTCCTGTTGAAAGTCCAGGAACAATTCCAAAAGTTAAAAAAAAAAACAAAAACAAATTCAAAAGCCATCAAAAATGTAAGGATTTCAAAAAGCCTTAGAATTCTGCAGTCTACATCATAAGAAGAGACAATTTTAAAGGAATGACCCCAAAAATTAAAACAAACTAACAAATTCGGCCATGCAGAGCAATATAATGCTAATCTTATAAGCACTTTCTGCAGAAATATGATTTACACTGGTAACATGCTGTATTGTATACAGCATGGACACACGAGTGATAGATTATATGCAGTTTTGTATATACATCTTATTTTTGCACATTTGCCTTGTATGGTAATTGAAAACAAAATAACATATTACCTGAATGACTCAGAGGTGATTGTGTCCACCTGACTGGAGATTTGATGAGATGCAGAGATTGCACAGTTTCTATGACTTGACTTTAAAAAGTCAATTAGAATACAATGTGCATGTTGGGTAGCTATTAAAATGACGGCAAGCAGAGAAAAACTGGGAATAAGAAAGAAAAGTATTTCAAGTAAAATGCTGAATACACTAAATCTGCATACAAACACAATGTACTGAAAAGGCAAGCTTACTAAAAATACAAGATAATTAGATTATAAAAACCTGAAGGATTACAGGGTTAGAATTTTGCCATAATATATGCACAGAAATTGTATGCAAGTACAATATTACCTAAAAATATATTAAGAGCCTAATAAGCAACAGTCCTTTCTGAAATCTTGTCATATACCCTTCTACAAGCTTTAAATTCATTGAAGAATGAAGGAAATTGACTTTCTATCAGTATGTATCTGGCTGATAAATAACCAGATATTGGGAAAGACCATCTGTATGCCTCTGTCAAAATCTGCTTAATTGGTCTGTAGGTCACAAGATGGCAGCTACTAACAGCCATCTGTGTTTTAATTCTGAGTAAGTTGTGAATCTCAAAAAAAGTTGCATTAAATCAGCGACTTTTGAGCATAAAATAAACAAGGCAAAGGTTATTCCCAAAAAGAGTGTGATGGTACATACCTGACACACATGACAGTGATCTTCCAGAACAAGTTCTCCCAGCTTGGGCCTGGAACGCCGTCTGCACACAGTGGGAGCAAATGGTGAGGCAGAGTCACATTAAGTGTAAATCGAAACTCTATATTGGAAGCACTCACAAGAGTCAACTCACGAATGACCCATGATGATGTGAAATCTGGAATGAACCTATACATTAAAAAAATGGAAAAACTATTAGCTGGGCAAGCATTTCAACAAACCTAATTATAAAGTATTAGTTTGGCTAAGGCCGTAAATGCTGCCTGGATTATTAGGTAAAATATTCTGCAAGTGTTTTTAAAGTCCAACTCACTGGACTGAATTTATTTTAGGCAGACACAGAGTGGCTTTAAAGATTTCCTTAGGCACGCTTTCAGTACTTTCTAAAATTATTCTCACGCATGCAATTAATTTTCTATGCTGACTGCAGAATTCACATCTGCAAAGGAGCATAGAGTAATGCATTATGCATTGGTGTTGATAAACCAGTCAAAAAAGATTTCAGGGAACTTCCTAGGTTTGATTCGTCAGTTTTAACTCTGCATGCATCAAATAAGTGCTGAAACATTAAATATATGGTCTTGAATAGAGAAGCACTTCATTTTGAATTTGGCAATAACCAGAACAGGAACCAACTGATACAAACTTGGGAAAAATAATTGTGAAAAAAACCCTTACGCAATACTGATTTCTCTAGAAGAGTTTTGGCTGAGAGAAAAGGCATGGCAGTCCAACACTTCAAACCCAAAGCCCTGACAACTGTATCCATTAATCTTCATAGACTGTATGGTTATTGGCAAGGAACCAACATTCTCAACTTTGAAGACTTTTGTGATGGACAAGATCTGCTTGCTTTCCTTTACCTCTGTAAAACACATACGATTGGAAAAGTCAATGTTATCATCTCAATCCAAACACTTACAACAAATTAAAGATTAGTGTACTGGGACCTTCTCCTCCCAGGTACAGGTAAACAGGTGGACCACACAGCAAGGAAGTAAAACCTGTAGCTGTCCAGTCCCTCTTCAGTTAAGTAAATTAATAAAATGAAATAATAAAAGTGATGCAGGAGTAGAGAATGTCTTAACCTCCTAAGGACATAACGAAACTGGAGGAATATCGCCCCTCCTACATTTGCTAGCTGGAAACAAAACATGCGGGATATATGCAATATTGAACAACTGGTGTATATAAAAAGGGGGGTCCCTACTAAATTTCACAACATTTGGGGCCCCTGGTTGGATGTATTCCCCCTTCCACATACCTGCCTGATAGTCGGGCAATAAAGGTCAGGAAAGTATGCTACAACTATGTTGTTATGTATCGCATTACTTGCTTCTTGATATGTCTGTACCACTCTGATACATGTTGCTTCACTATGTAATTTTAAGTAGGGATATCAATGTATAGCACAACACCCTTGTAATATCTATTGAGATTTCTGTAATTGACATGCTGAACAGTGATATGTTTTTCTTTTCTGATGTGAACATTTTTCAATAAACTACCTGAGTTTAAAAAAAAAAAAAAAAATCTTACAGTTCTATAAATATTATACTCTTAAGATATAAAAAAATACTGTTTGAACTATGGCACATAAAAAAATCGGGAATAGCTTCCCAATGGTGACAAAGTAGTACAAGAAATAGACTTTAACAGACAACTATCTGTTTTAAAACTATTGAAGTGAATTTTCCTGGTTGGCATACAATACACTGAATACAATACATTTCTGATCATTTTTTATTAAGGTCATAGTGCAGATAAGTCCTGGAGAAGAGAATGCTGAATAGCTTGGCTGTTTGAAATGCTAATAAAACTGTTCAAAACAAGTAATCTGGGTAAATGACAAGTAACCTGGGACAACTCACGCTGTCTACAGTCTATCAGTGTTGACTCTGGCACTTTAAATCGGAGGGATCCCCCTATGCCGGGCAGTCTTCCTCCCATGCGCAACATCTCACGTGCCCCTAAACCTTCCACTGTAATCATGTCCAGAACAGTCAGATTATTCCTGCAATACAAGACAAATAATATTGTTATCCCTGTAATGTCTCTGAGTGTAAGTGCAATTGTAAGAGACAAGATTAAGGGAGATGCAGGGTACCAGTGCCCACATACATTAAGTAATCTGCTACAGGTTTATGTGGTAAACACCACAGCATTTTATATTAATAAAAATCGTATAAACAAATGTGGAGTTTTTGTTTTTTTTAGTTGCCCTTAAATTATAAACATTATTTTGGAATTGGAAGAGCTATTGTTCATAAAGTTTCTTATTCTGCATGCAGAACGGATTGACCTACCTGATCAATATGAGTGAGGTAACTTTTCTGTAATCAAGTGGGGTAAATCTTACACCAACCCGCTGACTTTCCCAGGGTAGCAGCTGTAACTCTAGTACGTCAGTACTGCATTCATCAGGCTCTTCCTCCTGTAAATTACATTCATAGTTACATACTGTGTAATCAAAACACATTGAGTACATGGTGCCTGAATTATGCAAATGCTGCACCTGCAAAGTGCTACAATATTTCGGTGGTACCTACAATGGGAGTGAGAGGCTAGGGAAAAGTCATCCCAAAAAAAGCCTGAGAATTGTCAGAAAGTCCATGTAGTAATGACAGGCACAAAGCTACCACTGCTACAAACTTAGGGACAATAATCAACTTCATATGCCATCACACAGATGGTCATTAAACTTCAGATACCATCATCATCTTTAGATCTCCATGACTTTCTACTGGGCACAGAAGAAGAAACGGAGTTCTGTCCATAGCTCAGAAACGTCATCTAATTAAACCGCATGATTATAAACATAAAAGCTTATTGCCTACAAGTCACACACTAATATTTGGAATCCATTATTACTTTCAGACCAACTCATTGCAAAGGTTGAAAAACCATGGCTAAAGCCTATTGGAAAACCTCTAAACAGTCAAAATCAATATGTTTTTGTCACAAACAAGACTTATACAGTGTAAGTTGACATAAATTGTAATTTAGAGTGTAGAGAGAAGCATGAAGTTTTTGAGCTGAATCAAGAGAACCACTCAACACTGGTATATACAGAAACATAAAGAGAGACACATTATAAGTGCAAGTTTCATACAATTCTCACACAGCCTAGCATATAAAGTAGATTGCCCTGGCCTCGCCACTGTTATACAGAATACATTGATCAACCACCAACCTCCATGAACAAACCTTTACACAGCAGTGGGATTTCATGAGAACATACCATGTTGCTGCATTCTTTCTGAAGCCTAAATTCAGCAGTTGTGACATCAAAAGTCTGCTCATTCACACCATACCTGAAATCAATTCCAAATATTTAGTAAAAAATAAATCAAAAAAATACTCATATACAAAGTTTCTAAAAAATATAGATTAAGTTAACATTCACAGGCCCTGTATCATATCATAACGTCTTATATTACAGCATGCATGGGGGAGTGAGATCATGGCTAAGTCTCTACATACTCCGTGTATAAAATAAAATAAAAAAAATATTCTGTGTGTAACTGTATTTGCTGTATTGCTGGTCTTATCTATGTTTATATACACACACAAAAAAAGTTGTAAAGCTGTGCTAGTTGATAAAAGGACATTTTCACATGAGACAGGGGTCGCACTTTGCTCAAAATCTCTCTGATTGGCACAATTGATGCATTATCCTTAATTATTTTATGAAAATCTTTAGGTCACAGGTAATTGACTTGACTGAAATGGTGGTATGCAGTAAAACAGTATTAACTATCTGCTTTCTAGACATTTATAGTGCAAGAAGACACACAACCCCTGTAAAGCAAATTCTAATGTCTGGATGAAGTGAATGAAGTCTGAAGCTTTTGTTGCTTTGCATCATTTATTCTCTTTCTTGTACCCCACACACTTCTACTTAATTACATTTGCTGTACCGACTAGAAAAGTCGCTTGCGAAAAAGATGGCTCTGTGTATACACACAGCCCTGCGATTATAAAACGTTACCAGCAGCAATTCTACATCACTGCTCAAAAATGCTGGGTAAAAAAGTATCTAAATGTAAGTAAGTTGGTCCTGTACTATTGTTATTAAATAAAAACAATCAATAGCACTTTCCATTTGTCACAGAGCCCAGAATACAATCCCACACCTACTAAATGGAGCTATTAGTATCACTGAACATCCGTACCATTTGCCGAGCATGCTCAGAGCAGCTTGTGGATTAGGATAATGTGAGAGAGGTAGAAGTTGCACTGCCACTGGGAAGGGGGATGGATTCTTTAGTGTAAAATGCATAACCTGGGGAAAGAGAAATTAGTAAAAATAAATTTGTAACATTTCTGTAATCAATACTGTTCCCTCATGCAATAGTACTTTTAAATAGTTACTAATATAAATTAAGTCCATGGATATCTTGAACCTTTACAAATGTTACACGTTTACAACCTATAAAGACTAATAAGAAATTAAAATGTCATAAATATTTACACATTCACTTATTCTGCACATTGTAAATTCAGCACCACTGGCAGGAATCACTATATTTATATTTTAAATTACCTCTATGGCAGGAATTTAGCCTATTTTAGCTCTGTAAATAAATGGCAATATGATTGCAAATAAAATAGGACTGCACTGAATGGGATTGCAGTAAATGTCTTAAAAGCAGCTTTAAGCCCAAAAGTACTTTTTTGATTTGACTCAATATAAAATGCAATATGCAAGGTGGAGTAATACTGCATGGAAGATAAAACATTCAGAAAATAAGAAAAAATGACAATGCTGGTGCAGACTTCAGGGTTCCTTTGGTTTTGTTACCAGAATTTAGAACACTGCTATACGAGTAAAGATAAGGGAAAAAACATATTTAAATTACAGATCACATTGGTGGGAGTTTTATTATGTTATTGTCTTTAATACAGACTAGTATTATTTGAGTGCATAAATAAGCGAGTGCATGGATATTGGTGGGACTACATAGAGGAAAAAGACTGCTTTGAGAACTGGGAAGGATGTGTGGTAGAAGTACAAAGACTGAAAAATGAGTTGCAAAAGGCATGGAGATCAGGGAATGGGACTCAGAAATAAGGGAATGTGCTGTGTGTGAGGACACAGACAGGTGAGGAGGGGTAGTGGGGTCTGCACTGATATAGGGAAGGAGTTGGACATACACAGAAAGAACCAGACCTCGACTCAAAATCCTACTGGTGTTGGATATGATCTAGTTTAGACAGAGCACATAGTTACCACTAGACTTTGTAAAAAAAAAACAACCAAATGTATAAACTATGCACAAACTTAACATTCAGAAAAGTTTAATGATTACTCCATCTACTTAGCAATTAAAAATGGAAATTATGTTTGCAATTAGGGATGTATGTGGCTGAAGCACTCTTAAATTGAAACCCAAATACCGTATTCAAGTGCAGCAAGGTCAGTTAAAAGATATTTCCAAGGGATGAAAACATGAAGTCATTCAGGTAAATTTATTGTTTAAAAGGGGATATGTCTATCATGTATAATTAGTCACAGTAAATTAAGGCAATTCAGCAGAGAGAACTATGCTTACAGAGTTGTTACATAATGCAGTTGCAGTGAAATTAACCACAGCACCAGGTTTGGTGATTAACTGTGGGAGAAAGGACACAAAGTGTTTCTTGCCATCGCTTGTCTGCTGTGTAGAACTGGAGTTCTCCATGTTTTCCTTCCTAGGAGAGGTAGGAGAATAGAACGGATTCATCACATTCAAAGGAACACAATGCAACAAATTGCTGGTAATTATTTACTGCACTTCTCTCTTGTTTACAGAAAAACTCAAAAGTAAACTATGTATTAACAGCAAGCACACATGGGTTCTAAAAGGTATTATCCATAGGATGTATGTCACCTCCCCTGTTATGAAAACTGTAAGCTCCAGTATAGTAGGGACAGATGTGAATGATGACCCCCTTAAATGCTGTAGAATTTATGCTACTAAAACACAAGAATTACAGTGCACCATAAATTTTAAGTTTCCAGGGTATATTTTCCCCTATGGCGTGTGTTGTGTTTTCATTTTGTAATATTAAGCTGCTTCTATTTCCAGACGTCAGAGGGATGTCCATGCATTGAGCTTAGATTTCAGTCAATCGTTAACTGGCTTTGTGGCGGTCACTGCTTATTAACAAAACTGAACATTTGCTAATGAGGTTTCATGTTATGCAGCTTATGCCATGCTGGCCAATCTCCCCTGCTGTTCCCGTCTAGGATTTAGCTGAAGCAATTAGGTCTCAATAATGAGTCTTTTTATAAAACCTGAAGCAAACATATTTACCCAACATTTTCTCCATTGTGCATCTTCTGATATTTCTCATAAAGTTCTGTCCCAAGCTCATAATCGATACCCCATGCAGACATACTAAGGGAAAGGCTCTCCTGCCACCGAAGAGCTCCTCCTAAGAAAAATATATTTCCTTTAGCACTCATGGGAACCTTGCATAATAAATTCTAATGAAGTAGTTTTAATTTATGAATAAAGGTAAATGGCCTAGGATAAAAATCTGAATCCAAAACAAAGTAATGCAAAGAAGCTGGTGCCAATATGGCTGGGAATTAGAGTAAAAGGAAAAAGCAAAGTGAATCAATACAAATATTATAAGTTTACTACACATAACTTCATTTCTGGACTTATTTGTTTTGAGTTCTTTGTGTTTGGATTACTTGGGTTGTTATCAACATCAAGTGTAAATTTCATGTCAATAGCCCCATTATAGATATATTTACTGAGAAAAACATTGATGTGTTCAATACATATTTACCATGCTGTATGTCTCATCTTCCTTGACATGCTTGGTTTAAAACTAAATATTCCTTCACCACTATCACCTCTTTTTCTTTTGCCCATTCCATCTGCCATTGTGTTAAATTACAGAAGAATTAGCTGCTATGCTGGGGAAAGGGTATCCCTACCTCCAGTGGTTAGCACCCCCTTAAACATGTGATGATGCTATCATTAATAAACTCCAGGACAAACAAGAATAGCCAAATATGTTACTATAACTTCACTGCTATTATAAGAGTATATTTACCAGCATCTAGGATTCGGATAAGTGGATGTTCCCCACATTGTGCATGAATCTTATCCTGCATGTTTCCCAGCTGAAGAAAATACACAGGAGAAAAGCACAGAATTTCAACACATAGGTAATATTAAAATGAAATTACAGTAACCCCAATGTTTTCTATAAAAACCTTCTTGACCCAAGGAAACTAATCTCAGACCTTTTCGATTTCCCTTTAACAAATACTTATAAACAATATTCAAATGCGAACAAAGGATGTCATATTTAGCACCAGTAGCACCTGAGGCACTCAAGTTTCTATCTACACTGGTCTGTGTTTGTGAGACTATGCCTGGAGCTTTGATTGAGACAATGCTGCTGGTGAAGACAACTTGTTTGTTGTGTGGAGTAAAGTAAAGGCAAAGTCTGCTCTCAGCATTTTCACCATCCCTTTCTCATCTGCTCTTGTCTACCATTATAAATGTTTATCTTCTCACAAAATAAAACACATACATACACACTTATACATAGTGCTCTCTACTATCATTTTCATATAATACAGCTACATACCTTAAAAAATGCACACTGAACATGCACAGGAATCTTAAACGTAGCGCCCAAAGAGGTGCCAATCAGAATGTACGTTAGGTAGTTCAAAGGGGTGTCTTTGGCTTGAATTTTAAATGTAAACACCTTCCAGCAACCAGGGGTCAATGGCAACAGTCTGGTAAAGTTAAGGATCTATAAAAACAGAACAAATGCAGTTATTGGGTTATAAGACTTAAGCAACAAATCCAACATTCCAACACCAGTGCCAGTGAAAAATCTTTTTGATGCTGTTTTTGTGGAATTTATAATGAAACCAAAGACTAATTTTAAAACATAAACAGAGCAAAGTTGTAATGTTCACATGGTCATGTAATTGATCAAACAATTTCCAAAAAAATAATAAATGTGAATTTCCAATTGCATTTAAAGAAAAGTTCCGGGATATTATACCAACAATTTTGGAATAATTGTTCCGTTCCGTTTCTAAAACAAAGTAAAATATTTCATACGTAAAAACAGGCGACATTGTTTTTCTTACTGATACCATGCATCATGATTCGAGATATAATCCATTCCAAAGTGCTAAACGGGTGTATTCATAGAGATGTGTAATTTATTTTAAGGCCTATAACACTGCTAAAAATTAGGGATGCACCGAATGCACTATTTTGGATTCGGCCGAACCCCCGAATCCTTCTCAAAAGATTTGACCGAATACCGAACCGAACCCTAAAAATATTTTTTACTTCCTTGTTTTGTATCAAAAAGGCACGCGATTTCCCTCCCCACAACTAATTTGCATATGCAAATTAGGATTCAGTTCGGCCTGGCAGAAGGATTCAGCCAAATCCAAATCCTGTTGAAAAAGGCCGAATCCTGGATGAATCCCGAACCTAATCCTGGATTCGGTGCATCCCTACTAAAAATTACATCATTGTTTTACAATGTCTCAGACATGCAGTAAACCAATAAAGTCCACTAGGTGTCAAAGAAGAAAAGTGGTGCAAATATGACATGAGGACATGATGTTTTTGAGTGGTTTTTTCAAATCACACATGGCTCACAATGTTGCTAAAATGGTGATGTGTGGTGTAGTTCATGATTGTTACACACCATTATACAGTATATATGTCCCCAACGCACTGCGTATGGCTGTAACTATGTGAAATACCTGAATGAGTTTTCCAGGACTCCTGCTGCTTAGAAAAGCAGAGCCAACCAATTTGGCCACTAGAGAGGCAGCAATGCAAAAATATGTCTTTCCCAATTTTGATGAAAAACAAACTTTACACTAACAAGACTTTATTTTTTAGAGGTACAGGTATCGCGTCAGTCATCCGGAAACCCGTTATCCAGAAAGCTCAGTATTACGGAATGCCCATCTTCCATAGACTGCATTTTATCCAAATAATCCAAATTTTAAAAAAGGATTTCCTTTTTCTCTCTGTAATAATAAAACATTAACGTGTACTTGATCCAAATTGATATAATGAATCCTTATTGGAAGCAAAATCAGCCTATTATGTTGATTTAATGTTTTCATTATTTTCTACTAGATTTAAGGAATGAATATCCAAATTACAGAAAGATCTGTTATCCGTAAAAGTCCAGGTCCCGAGCATTCTGGATAACAGGTCCCATATCTGTATAACAGAGACATCCCGTCCTAGTCAGTGTTTTGCCAATATTTTTAGCTTTAAGACTTCATCTGGCACTTGCCATCTTAAAATGACTCTATGGCAAACAAAGCATTTTTGTCCGTCCCCATCTGTCATGGCTTCTAAAGTGAATGAAAAGGTCCAAAATAGACGCACACAGAGCATTGATAGGCATACAGAGGCATTTTGACTGCTAGTGGCAGTCTAAACACCCACAAGTCAATAGCCTAAAGTTTTGCACACCAAATACATACAAATACATCAGGTATATTTTGTGACATTAACTGAAGTTGTGTAAACATACCTTTAATATGCCCTCTTTTCCCTGTGCCACTGAAACTTCTGACAGAGATATATGAAAGTTGAGGTTATTTTCTAACCATATTGACCATAAACCAGCAGGGTCCTGAAGTGGTTGCATATAAAAAGATATGTTTGACAGATCCAATCCAAGATACCTACAGAGAGAGAATATACACAAACACTGATATCTATGTAATGTAGCAATACCACATCCATTTTAAAATGCAATCCCTAGGAACCCTACGATAAATGACAAGAATTGTATTAAGAGAATATTATGCAAATTTCCATTTATATTTATTTCTAGGGTGCTTGGTGCTCCTATGTACTAAAGGTGTTGGTTCTAAAGTCTTCAAAAAAAACAGTATTTGGCAGGGATTTACTAGATTGGGTATTGCATGGCTACCTCATTTAGCTTAATCACAAATCAGAAAGTAATTAAGCATATGCCCTAAATCAGTGATCCCCAACCAGTAGCTCGTGAGCAACATGTTGCTCTCCAACCCCTTGGATGTTGCTCCCAGTGGCCTCAGGAGCTTATTTTCGAATTCCAGGCATGTTTTGGTTGTATAAAAACCAGGTGTACTGCCTTACAAAGCCTCAGTGTACGGTAAGTTGCCAATCCATATAAAGGCTACCAAATGGCCAATCACAGCCCTTATTTGGCACCCCAAGAACATTTTTCACGCTTGTGTTTCTCTCCAACTCCTTTTACTTCTGAATGTTGCTCCCGGGTTCAAAAGGTTGGGGATCCCTGCCCTAAATCATGAGCCATGACAATTTAACAGCTTACACCTCAAGGAGAATTGCAACGGAAATCAGGAAAAAAAAATATGAAAATAGAATTAAAGTGGATGAAAAAACACTCTAGAGGAGAACTTTGAATTCACTCAATATACATATTGATATTTACATGCATGCTACATTGAGCTAACTACAAAGGGAATGAAAGATAAGAAAATCATCCCATTACTCTCATCTGAGACAATATTATTTATGTAACTGCAAGTTACAACACTGCTTTGTAGGCAATGTTGGGGTGCAAAAAATGCTATTGTTTCCAGAGTCATAGATCATATCAGCTGTCCTTTTTTTAGCCAGGAAATAAAGTCAAGTCGTTCTCAAATAAACACATAAAAAACATAACTGAAAAGCAAGAATCATACCCTTCAGTGACATTATGGGAAACACAGGGGTGTGGCGTAGCAGCAGCCTCAGGAGCTTTATGTTTTTTGTCTTCCGTGGAACTGTACTCTGACTCACGTGATGTAGCTGCAATTCAAAATAACCATGACAATACACAATTATAAAAATTGCCAAAACTAATACTGCAAGATAAGGAAGGCAGTGAAGAAGCATGGCATAGTTGGAAAACAAAAACTATAATCCAGACATTTACATAGTACTATTTCGCAACCACTTATCATTTAGTTCAAAAAAACAAATGTAAATGTCTTTACTGAGTGCAATGTATATACCAGCTCACCGACATACACTATAAACCATGGGGTAATAATATAAAGTTGGTTCTCTCTTTGCTGCTATAACAACCTCTACTCTTCAGTGAAGGCTTTCTAATATGCCTGGCTCACAGTTGGCATTCCAGTTCATTTCACAGGTGTTAATTTGAGTCGAGGACAGAACTCTGTGTAGGCCGGTCAAGTTCTTTCACTCCATTGTAAGCAAAGCCATTCTGTATGGCCCTTACTTTGTACATGGGGCATTATTGTACTGAAACTGTAAATGGAATAGAGCCTTTCACAAACTGTTGCTTTAAAGTAGATGGCATGGAATTGATGAAATGGCATTGCAGTGGCTGTATGTATATATGTATGTATAACTTTATTTGTAAAGTGCTGTTAAGGAGCCGCAGCGCTGTACAGTGCATAAAAGTACAATATATATATATATATATATATATATATATATATATATATATATATATATATATATATATATACACTCTAAAAAAGTATACATGGGGGAGATAAATCACATAATAAATATATACAGAATCATAGGACAAAGAGCTTAAGTGCTATGTGGTAAGAGACATAGTAGGAATGAGGTCCCTGCCCCGTAGAGCTTATAGTCTAAGTGGATGGGAGGCTAACATACCGGTACAAATTGGAGATAAAAAGTACACAAGGTAAGGCATAGTCAGTAGGGACAGGACTAGGCTAATGTTCTAGTCGTCCAAAAGGCAGACTCTTCGTTTTTTCTTGAAGAGATTAAGAGAGGATTCCTTACGGAGGAATTCAGGGATGGAATTCCAGAGGTAAGGAGCAGCAAGATAGAAGGGTTTGAGACGAGAGGTGGCAGTGGATGTGGATGGTGTGAAGAGAAGGTGGCTCTGAGAAGAGCGGAGAAGACGACCAGGAACGTATAGTGAGACAAGAAAAGAAATGTAGTGAGGAGCAGAGGAGTGAAGGGCGTTGAATGTTAGTAGAAGGGTTTTATATGCTATCCTTTGCTTAACGCTAAACTAAGGATTTTAGTTGGGATTGAGCAGGTTCCCTTTTAGGAGAGAGCAGAAGGATCCTGGTAGCAGAGTTTAAGATTGATTGGAGGGGATAGAGATGGGAGTCAGGAAGACCAGTCAGGAGGAGATTGCAATAGTCTAAACGGGATGTGGTTTAATGCACCAGATACTATTCTTATTTAAATAAGATTTTTTTTTTGTCCC
The DNA here is from genome assembly GCF_017654675.1 of Xenopus laevis. Taxonomy (NCBI): domain Eukaryota; kingdom Metazoa; phylum Chordata; class Amphibia; order Anura; family Pipidae; genus Xenopus; species Xenopus laevis. Next base: position 44,106,038 of record NC_054372.1, read on the forward strand.
GGTCCGCATAATAGAGCCATGATGCAACTTTAGTGGGAGAATTAAGCATGAAACTGGTATGCACACTGACCTGAGCAGAATATGGTGGCAGCCCTTGTAAAGTTTATGGAAGTACTCAGAAGCATCACAGGCTCAAAGTTTACAGTCAAAGTGTCACCTAGAAAATGATGAACATCCTGGCAAAAGCAAAAAGAAAATGATTGATTTTCAAAGAACCAGATCATTGGAACAAGAAAACAGTACTGAGTATGTTTTAAATAATAAAAGTGGCAGGTATTTAAATATCATCCTTTAGATTGACTTGAATATACCTGTTACTTAGGGGGCACACATCGTTGATGCAATACAGTCTGGGCATTTACCTGCATATGAACAAGACCACTGCCAGAATTTAACACATATACAGCAATTAGGGGAGCATCTGTAATATAAAAAAAAAAAAAACAATCTTGCAATTTTCATTTGAAATGTACATGGCTACAGATGCAGAATCACCCTTACCAAAATTTCCATTGTGATCATTTGTTACGAAGATCATAAAAATATTCTCCAACACGTAATTCCTGAGAGTCTCCAAATCGTGTTGGCCGCCATCCAGCCTGACCGCATAGTAGATCTGCAGCAGAAGCGAGTGTCCTGATGGCAAACAGTTCTGTGTGGTGAGTAGAGAAAGCCATATGTTAGATTGAAGCTGAGCTGCCTGAATGGTAGCTGGTTCCCCAGCACATTATAACATACCTTGTCTTGCTGGTGCTTTTTGAATGGAACACTGCATTTTAGGCAAACCTGCCACACGCTGGAATTTATGGCTTCTGCCTGTATATAGAACATACATTTGTTTCATTAATGTGTAACAGCAATAATCTGAATATATTCAAATACTCACCTACTGGGCAATGCATTAAAACAAATGGGTTAGGGTGTGTTAGAAGTGTTATTGTATACTAACAAACGATTAAGGCACATATGTCAATCTCCTAACCCTACAATGAAAGCTAAACTTCAACTCCCAACATGCTCTGGTTGGTTAGATTTAGTTAAAAAAAACTGCCGGAGGGCTGCAAGTTTGACAACAGTATGTTAAGAATATGATGTGTTTTATGAGCCGTGTTGTAACATGCATAACAGAACAGAAAAAATGCTGTATACCAATGCCAAACACGTAGCGGAAAACTGTGGCTAGCAAATCATTCATTGGCTACAATAAAAGCTACAGTTTGCTGCTTGGCTTTATAACTTTGTAACAAACACCATTTCCAAGAGATAATTTAAAGCTGAAAAACCCCCTTAAAGGAATTGTACAGTGTAAACATTTACATACTGGGTAAATAGATAGGCTGTGCAAAATAAAAACTGTTTTCAATATAGTTAGTTAAAAATTTAATGTATAAAGGTTGGAGTAAGTGGATGTCTAACATAATAGCCAGCACACTACTTCCTGCTTTGCAGCGCTCTTGGTTTCCACTGATTGGTTACCAGGCAGTAACCAATCAGTGAATAGCGGGGGGGGGGCACATGGATCATAACGGTTTGCTTTTGAATCTGAGCTGAATGAATTGCAAACTCATTGAACAATTATGTCCCATGTGGCCCCCCTTAAAGTCACTGACTAACTAGAGTTAGAGAGCTGAAAAGCAGGAAGTTGTGTTCTGTTCTGTTCGACATACATTCAATACAGCCTTTATACATTACATTACATTTTTGGCTAACTAACTATATTAGAAATAGTTTTTATTTTGCACAGGCTTTTTTACCAACTTTTTATTGTTACACTGAACGTGTCTAAATCCTGTTGTACAGAGCTGCAGTGGAGAGCACACTGGCTGGCATTTTGAATTAGCACATAATAAATCCTATGAGTGACAGCAAGCTTAATGGAAATGCTGGTCTCCCCAGAATTTTATATAAAAAAAATGAAACATTATAAAATTATAAGCTACATTAGCTAATTATTTTTCATTGGCAAGGTGAACCGTAATGCAGCCATTAAATATGCCCTTACCATTAAGGAGGCCTGCTAATTAGAAGATTTGCAGCACTATTCTCAGTAGTAAAATCCAGATTTCCTTTCTGCTCATGTTTCTACATACAAACCCTCAGTTATAGTGACTAACTAATGCTAAAGGACCCAGCAACAGATGCAGAAGAAATAGCAAATAGTGCCAGTATTAAGGATGCTGTTGTAAGAAAAAACTTATTGGGTCTCTGAACTAGACCATTCACTGGCAAACAACTCTAAAACACTATTCCTCTGTATAAGGCATTATTCAAACATTAAAAAATGTATTTCTAACATTCAAGGGCTTGCCAGCTCCTCTCTTCTTTAAAGGGGAACCTATCGAGAAAATGAAAATTTGATGTAAGCTTCAATATACTGAAATAAGTAACTTTGTAAATACAATCAATTAAATATTGTGCATTGTTTCTGAAATCATCAAGTTTATCTTCACTATCCCTCTCTCAGCACATGTTTCTCTTCATTCTGTCTTCATGCAGCAGTTGGGTGTCAGATATCCATTGACAGTGAAATCCATTATATCTTATAGAGAGCGCTTGCTTTCCTAGCAGATGTATTAGAGCTCATTCAAATAACAGATTCCACTACAAACAAAATCTAACAAAATAACTGCCTTTTGCACAAATTCTGCATGTAGAGAGACATGATGTCTGGTGATTTTAATAGCGTGAGCTCTAATACATTGTCTAGGTAAAAGGAGCCCCCTAGAAGATGTATTGGATCAAAATGTCAATGACTATCTGACACCAAACTCCTGCATGGAGAGAGAATGAAGAGAAACCAATGCTGAGAGAGGTATGGTGAAGATTAACTTGATTATTTCAGAAACAGTACAGGATTTTTAAATGATTGTATTTAGAAAGTGTCTTATTTCAGTATGAATATAAAATGTTCATGATAGTTCCCCTTTAAAAACCTTCCTGGACTTGTAGTTTTCTTTTGTGCAATGTTGCTGCTATTCCAGTTGATCTCTTAATCTCTGTGCATGCACATCATTTTACTTCTTATGGGTCAGCACCTGCACAGTACTCCTCTATGCATGGCTCATACTACTGCACATGAAGAAAAAGTAATTCATACATGAAGAGGCAGACATCTGCAAGAAATCTTTGGTACTACAGACCGTTACAGACATAACGGTGCTGCCACATTTCTAAGGAAAACTACCAGGAACAGCAAGGTGTTTGAAGATGGGAACCAGAACCAGCCAGTACATACAATTTAGAAACAGTATTGGTAACCCCAACTTTCTAGGATTTCTTAGTTCTTTAAGCCTGATACCATTCTGGAAGTAGGAAATGGTGCATAAATCTAGTGCAATAGTTTAAACCATATCAGTCCAGAGCATAGGCTGGGTTTTTACTTGTCCTTTAAAGTGGACCTGTCACCCAGACACAAAAATTTGTATAATAAAAGTCCTTTTCAAATTAAACATGAAATCCAATTTCTATTTTTTATTAAAGCATACATAGCTGTTGTAAGCTCATTTAAAAATCTCAGCCTGTTACTCCTCTATGCCTTAGTGTAATTAAAGTTAATTTTGCTTGACTGATGTGATAAAATAGGATTTTGAATAATTTTTTTGGGTGACGGGCCCCCTTTAATTGTCAAAAATAGACAGTCCCATAAACATAAAAAGACCTTGGCAGCCAAGGGGCAGCAGAGGCTGCATTCAAATATCTTGCTGATTGCCAAGAAGCTCACTGTAATGAATCAGATTGAGAAGACAAGGACTTGGCTCCAGGTCTGCCTTTTGCCAGCCTATGGCTTGTAACCCAAAGCGACAGCTGAGTGATTGGCTCTTCATTAGTATTTCTAAGTGAATCAGCCCATGCTAGTTGAAGGCCTAGCTGGAATTCACAGTATTTGCATGCTCTGTAACTAGTAACCATATTTTTGATCAAATTTTATTTGGTAACTTTTTCTTTTTAATTAGTGAACAATATAATATACATATTGCAGTAATGCAGGCTATCACTTGAGGGCGCTGGCATATTAATATAAAAATATATATATATGATTTAAACCAGCACAGTACAGTTGTTTATGGCCAGTGCTGTGCTGCAAATTAAGCAGCAGATCTTGCAGTAAGAATAGTAGTTCTGGATTCCAAGAGCCCCTGTTTAAAGGATCAATGTCTAGCAAACCAGTGGCTACATATTTCTTTGTCATTTGTGCAAAGGTTTCTAGAATACTGCAAGGTTTATGCAGTGATGGATCCCACATTTAATACTGCTAAGGGATGTAGGTAACTAGACAAGCCCTCCAATTGTAGAACTACAACTGCCAGTACCCTGCCTGACCCTACAGATGATGAATATGTGTGATTTATTAAGGCAGAGGCACCAGGAGGGAACTGGACAAGTTATCTGGTTTGGTAGCTAGGATTTTCCATCTATCCTGATTTTGGAACAAGCCCTGATCAGATGAATACCACAGAGGCAATGATTTTGGGCGCATACACAAGCCAATTATCTGAAATCTCAAGCAGGCAAACAATGTCTGCCTGTGTATAGGAACCTAAAAGCTGAAGCACAGTTCACTGCAGGTTTAAAGGGCACCTGTTGGGCAAATATTTTATCTAATAAAGCCTGCACTTCGGTTGGGGATAACAGTAGTTTTTTTTTTTGTTTTTTTAAATTGCCCCCCACCAGTGCTCGGACACTCGCACCAGGAGGGAGCCCCAGTGTTATCGACCATGTCAGTTCAACATGTTCCATTAAGATATAATACGCACCCAGGCAATTAATTACCTTTTTCGTGAGTGGTATGACTCTGCAGTATATATATATATATATATATATATATATATATATATATATATATATATATATATATATACTGTCGGTTCAGTGGACGCACTCCTTCCAGATTTGTTTCAATCGATGTTGGTGCGTTGGTCAAAGTGTAATACAATTCAGTAAGCAGGACCCGCACTCGTTCAAATTCAGTGAAATAAAAGTGTCTTTATTCACAGGTTCATTTCCCAACGTTTCGGTCCCACCTGGGGACCTTTCTCAAGGATGTATGTATATATATATATATATATATATATATATATATATATATATATATATATATATATATATATATATATATATATATATATAGGGAAACCTAGTTTAAATGATTGGTCTACGCTAATTGTCTTCTTTCTGAGCAGTCTGCTATAATTAGTATAAATTGCCCAGAGAAAAGCTCTAATTCATAAAAAAATTTGTTGCTAAATTAGGAGCAGCTTCTGCTCGGAAGGGTATTTAGCAATGACCTTACATAAATGTAATACAGGAAACAATGATTAGATTTCCTGTTTCTTATAAGAAAGAACTCGTTTCAGACAAATTATTTTCCCTTGAAGACTTCCTTTCCCGCTACCCCAAGACTATTAGCGAAGGGCTACAGAAGTACGCAACCCCGACAGGTTAGCAGCACAAATAAACCACCACACAAGTTTTAAATATGTTAACTTGCAAAATATTTGTTTGTAAGAACTATAATTCTCCTTTAAATGCGAGCATAATCACACAGTATTAGAAGCACAAAGCTGCCTGTGTTCCCATACCTGTGATTGTGAAAGATGAATATTTGCAATGTGTGGAAATATTACATTGGCATTCTGAAATGCATTCTTGGAATCACCAGAGCCAGCTGCAGGAATCCCCACTCCAAACACCTAAAAACAAAGCATGAGATGATTAAGCAGAGTACTAAATAAACGTATTTACTAATTTACATGTGGGATCCATCTGCTATTTTATTTTCCCAGTAAAGTATGTATAGACAGAGCATCTCTTCTCTGGATATTAGCATGAATACATAAATGAAAGCCTTTATACATATAGTAAGGGCACTTAACCACTTGCAACTGCCGGGGTAGGACATTACTCAATTCAATTGTACTTTGAATGCTGAAGGGAGACACATCATCAAAACTAACGCACAGCCCAATTGTAAGCACTACTATAGTTCCCCTTTAACTAGTTTAATTGGATGAGGCATTGACTGACCTAACCCCAATCAGATCACAGTGCCCCTGAATGTGTTTTTGCATTACTATTGTAATCATGGTTCCTTACCTGGTAGGACAGAATCCCGTGTGAGGAAGTGTTTATAAATATAGAGCTTTCAAAACTTCCCTCCTCGTCAGGCAAGAAGACAACTGTAAAGGAAGCCTTCCCCCGGGCTGGAATGGCCTACACATCAAATAGATCATAGTGAAAATCAGTCATGTCTGGCTATGCATCTGAAACACAGGCATTCTAGGAACAGTTTCCAAATGTAAGCAAAGTCACTTCATAGACATGCATGTTTAATGTCACATAGCCAACATACTACAGTTTGCCTTATTACTTCTGTTTAGGAACATCACTATAAAAATATTCTTTCTGTGTGAATTCAGGCTGTATTGCCAGATCCATTCTTGCACATTAATGCTCCTATTTTAAGTGAAATGTAGCAGCTACAGTAAGGAATACTCATATTTAGAATTTCAAACAATATCTGTAATTAATTACACATTACTACACAAGTGAGGCAATGTTCTGCCTAAGGAATGTGTGTGTGTACGAAGTACTGACCTCATACGGCATAATAGACAATAACCAAATCTGATTAAAAAAAGTGATCTCTCTACACAAAGGCAGCATCTGTCTCTCTGCCAGATAACTGCCTAGATTATGTTAATAAAGGGTACCGTACATCTTATTCCTTAGTAACTACAGAAATCCAAACGCAACCATTTCATAATATATTGTGGCCCCTACCATTTCCTGGCACAGTCTTTCATGCCACCGTTTTTATGGCTGTGGATTGAACTGCATGGAGTCTGACATCATCACCTCCCATTTCATCAGATATTGTCCCCCTCCCACCATTTTATGGCACATTCCAGACACCGCCCACCCCCATTTCATGCCACATTCCGGACACCACTAGCACTCACCCCGAAATTTTCGCATCTTTCCCATTCGATCGAATTTGAGACTTTTTTTTCATAAATAACCTCCCATTCCAGTTGTGAGTACATTTTAATTTATTACAGTAAAAAAAATTCACAAAAATTCGAAATTCAACTTTTGATAAATCTGCCCACTGGTGCCAGTGCTTTATACAAGTGATGCCAGGAACTCATCTCATTTGACATGCGTTGGAAGAGTTGGTGTTCACCAATTCAGACTAAAATCTATAGTTAGGGGCACATTCACTAAGCTCGGGTGAATGATTAGAGGGGAAAAAACTCAAATTTTTTTTGTGCTCCTCGACTATCGAATTGGCGTAAATTTGCCTGAGTAGAATGATTCGAATAGACAGAGCGAAAAAAGGCTGCGACTATTCACCCATTCGATAGTCGAAGTACTGTCTCTTTTAAAAATCATTCGACTGCCTACTTCGCCAGATTAAACCTACCGAATTGCTTTAAAAGGCTATGGGAAAGTCCCATAGGGTTTTTTTCTACGTTTTTGATTGAATAAAAAGGCATTCGATCGATCATTCCATCGAATGAAAATCCTTTGATCGAATATTCGATCGTTCGACTATTCGCCGGGCGAATATTCGCCCATTCGACTATTCGCCAGTGCGTAAATTCGCCCGAATTCCCTATTCGATTCTATTCCCCAGTCGAATTTCGAGGGATTTAACCCCTCGAAATTCGACCCTTGATACATCTGCCCCTATGTGTATGAGTATATATAGTTTATGTGAGTGTATGGAGGGGTCAGTGTGTGTATATATGGATGCTGGGTTTCATTTGGAGGGGTTGAACATGATGGACTTTGGTCTTTTTTCAACCTGATCTATTTAACTTTAAATAAAACCAGCTCCAAATAGAAGTATAGTAGTTAGCACAGCTGAAAGGCAATGTTAAAAATAAACACTACCTATTTATTATGCCATCTGACCTACTTAGGTTGCACATTTCATAAGCAAATAAAATCCATTTCTTTATAGGAGTATGCATCTGCAAGCTGGAAAAGGAGCTTAGTTGGCAGCTGCAACAGAGGACAATTGTGCCAAGAAAAGCAAATGATTCTGGCACTGAACCAGCACATAGTTTCCAAGAGTAGATCAACACTCACCCTGCTCTGTATGGGAGACACGTGGAAATGTCTACCACTTGTAAACACTGAATTCACTTCAACATCTCTATCCCTACAAGGGTTGAAAGCACAGAAGTTTTGGACTTTAGGGATCCCCAATGACCTGTAAGAAAAAATAATGTACTTAAAAAGACCAGAATGTAGTGCAATCAGCTCTTTATGAGAAAAGCCAGAATAGATGACAAGAGAGGATGATCTGCTAAAGAGGTTTGTAAGCTCTATGGTACAAGTTGTCCCTATGTGTGCCATTCACAGCTCTCTACAGGACAAATCTCCGAGATAAAATAGTTTATGTATTAAAAATAAAAGATGCATTAAAAAATGGTTAGTTAAAAGCAGTTATACCTGTAGGGCTCTTGGGGTCAAGTCAGAAATATGTATTATCTAAAACTTAAGCAGTATGGTGATCCAAATTACAGAAAAATTTCTTAACTTGAAAATCCCAGGTCCCAAGCATTACAGATAAAAGACCCAATAGCTGAATAATGAAGTGGCCTACTAGAAAGGAACAGTTAAGACACCTCTGATCCATAGGGTACATAATCAATGGGTAGTCAAGTTGTCCCAATTATATGATTAATTAAACGTTCCCTCATCCTTATACATGCCAAGGGAAAACATTGAATTAAGATTTATACTTACTGAGTACCAAAGTCTAAAACCGAAGGCTGCAGATGTAAGGCCCTCCCACTAGGCCTTGCAAAACTATCAGGGGAAAAAAAAGGAAAGTGATCAATATTTCATCATGGGACATTTTAAAATAAAGCTTCATGCAAAGGAGCTGAACTTCTCACTTCTCATCTGCAGTATCATACATACAGCTACATAAGGTACAGGTGTCTGGTAAAGTTATATATAGGCCGCCCACCCTTTCTTTCAGTTATGTTGCTTCATTGGTTAGGATACTAAACTGGCAGCAAAGTGGCAACACTTGCTCTATAGCTAAATAGGTCTACCCCAAGATTAAGTGGTATCAGCCTCAATGCAAGAGTGGTTCTAGAGGAGAATAGAAAATCTCTAGCACAGCAGAAAAAGAAAAAAAACAACTGATGGAAAAACCCACTTAGGGACAGATTTATCAACGGTCAAATTGAAAATTCGAATTTTCGAATTTTTGTTTATGGTCAAAACTGTCGAATTCAATTTTATTTAAAAAAAAAAATAATTGAATTCGATTTTCGAGATTTATCATACTCTGGCCCTTTAAGAACTCAAATTTGACTATTCTCCACCTAAAACCTGCCGAATTCAAAGGGAGAGGTCCATGGATCAAATTTGGAGTTGTTTGCAGCCTTCCTGGCATGAAAACTCGAATCAAGTTTTTAAAATTCGAATCGAGTTCTATTCGAACTCGATTCCAATTTTCAAGTCGATTTAATTCATCCGAGTTTAAAAAAAATTTGAATTTATCAATACATTTCGATTGGTCGAATTTCTAATTTATGGTAATGTTGGGGAGTTTTTAAAAACAAGAATTCGAAGTTCGACCTTTGATAAATGTGCCTCCCAAAGATCCTCCAAAAAAGAAAAACTTTTGGTTGGGGTGCAGTGTGCAAAGTCTCTCCTAGCCAGTTTCCCACTTCTCATTATTCAGGCTCTGGGGCAAAGTTACTAAAGGGCGAAGTGACGAACGTGGGTGTAAATTCAGTAGTCACTTCGCCAATTTACTAACGGATGCTTGTGTAACTTCGCTAGCGTATAGACATAACTACGCAAATTCACTAAGATGCGGATTTTACTGAACGTAACTCTTGTGCCAGACTTGCCTTCGCCACCTAAGACCAGGCGAAGTGCAATAGAGTAGATAAGACTTCCTCAAAAAATAATTTAAAATTTTTCGAAGTCACAAAAAAACGCTAGCGTCTTTTCCTTTTTCAGGGTGATAGGCTGAAAAATAGCATAATGTTTTTTGGGGGTTAACCGGCTTCCCCCCTACATTTCCTAACATATGGCACATAAACTATACACTGGGCTCATGTGTAGGGCAATATAACAACTTTATTTTATTAAGGTTTCCCTGGGCTTGTGTAATGTAATGTGTTTGCTGCAACATATACGTCCATTGAACTTTAACTTCCCCCCATATGCAAATTAGCCAACGCTACAGCAACTTCGATTCGCTTGGCCCAGTAGCGCTAGCACAACTTCGCCAGCGTTCAGCGCCCTGGACGCAATTTCGGATTTTAGTGAATTAGCGTTGTCCTGGCGAATCTACACCTGGCAAAGTGTGAGTGAAGCCGTCGCTTGCGAATTTTCGGAGGTTAGTGAATTTTCCTCTCTGTGTTTCCAAAAACGCCCCCCCCAACCCCATGGGGAGTACTGCATGGTAGTTATGTCACAGATGATTAGTAACGACTCCACTTGGACATTAAACCAGGTTAGCGTATTGGCAGGAATGGCAACGTAAGACAAGGCACATCTGTTTGTCTTTTCAGTTTTGGCAGATCGACCATGATCCAATAGGACTGCAAGATGGCCTATCAAAACTGACCCCTTTTGTGACTTACATGCCTGGACGATCAGTCAATTTTGTTGAAATAGGCCATGCAGCCTAACTGAATTTAAACAAGTATGGCCAGTTTTAGGCCCACTCCATTCCTTGTTTCAAACACTCAGTAAAGGACATACTTTATTCCTCTTTATTATAGCACTACAAAGGGACAAATAGCTACATATCTATGTAAAATGGAAAGCTGCTGATATATTTATATATATATATTCAGAAACACTCCTTCGGATACTAGTTCACTGAAGTGATCAGGATATTTGCATTCTACTTTCTATTCTATTATTTTATGGCTCTACTATCAACTTCCAAAGAGAAACTAAAGCATAGAGACATTGGTAATTAGCACATTACGCTATACTATTCTGCACACGCTCTCCTGTTTGCAAGCATCATTTAAACAGAACAACAATTAAGGAAGTAAACCGACAAGTACCAAAATATCCTCCTTTCACATAACTGCAGTAAAATGGTTTGGGCTAATTAAATATAGCCTGAAGTAGTGCATAACCTGCTTTGGAAACAACAAATCTAGATGATGCAGCAATAGTGAATTCATGCTGACTTTAAAGGAAGAGGAATAGCAGAGAATTGTTTGCATAGGCTGGGAGAATCAGAAGCTAAAAGGGGGAAGTTCTTACTACAATGTAATTAAAGTATCATATTAATAAACAACTGGTTGTCTTGCACTCTCAGTGGTTTCTGAATTATCTGCTTAATTTGAGATCATAAATGTAGTAAAGAACCAGCAGCGAGAAAACTATGATTTAAAAGAGCAACAAAAAAAATCCATCTGGAGGAAAAGTAAATATAAATATGTTAATCTGTAACTTTTAAAAGCCGCTTTATCAAAGTTTATTTGAAGGTAAACTAGAGCTACATGGACAGCCCTTGGCTACTCAAAGGGAAATATCCTTTATACAGGCACCTTACATTCAACATAACTGGCTAAAGCTTAGTCTTTGTTTTCTGTTTAGCAATTACTAGAGGTTTAACTGCATGACATATTTGTAGTTACCCATGTTTGGCCCAATCACTAGTAGAAAGAGCTGCTTTCTGATCCAATGTAACAAAGTTGGTTGTGGCACATGTTATAAAACCAACACACACACAGAAACATAATAGTTTGTGTTCACAATGACCTTTATACGTTATATAAACCCAATTCATAAGGGCAGTGTACAATTTCTCAATCTAACTGGAAAAAGTGAACACTTAGCCCCATACTCCAACAATGCGCTACTTTCAGTGAACAGCTTCTGTCTGCCCCTCATTTGGTTATAAAGGTGTCACTCAGAGAAAGGCTTCTGCATGTACACATGTGCAGGAATGGGATCTGTTAACCGGAAACCCATTATCCAGAAAACTTCGAATTACAGAAAGGCCGTCTCCCGTAAACTGCATTTTATACAAATTCTCCAATTTATAAAAAAATGAATTCCCTTTTCTCTGTAATAATAAAACAATACCTTGTACTTGATCCCAACTAAGATATACGTAATCCTTATTGGAAGCAAAACCAGCCTATTGGGCTTATTTAATGTTTACATGATTTTTTAGTAGACTTGAAGATCCAAATTATCCGGAAAATCCCAGGTCCCGAACATTCTACATAACATTTTGCACACCTGTACTGTGTGAATGGGGAGAATACATTTAGTGGAGTTTTACAGCTCTTTTACTTTCATAATAAAATAAATCACAACATTTTCAACTTCTCGGCATTTAACTTTGTTTTGTTTTTTTTAAATTTGCTCCTTCAAACATCCAGTATGGTATTCAGCTACGCATATATACTGTACTTAAAGGAGAAGGAAAGCTCCAAGACAGTTTATTGCCAATAGATTAGCCACAATAGTGCAAGCTAGAACGCTATATTTATTCTGCAAAATGCTTTACCATACCTGAGTAAACGGCTCTAGATACGGTCTCTGTTTGTTTAGGATAGAAGCGGCCATATAAGCTTGGTGTGACATCACTTCCTGCCTGAGTCTCTCCCTGCTCACTTACAGCTCTGAGCTCAGGTTACAGCAGGGATGGGAAGAGGGAGGGGGAGAGGAGCAAACTGAGCATGCTCAAGCCCTGCCCTGGAGATTTATGCTGAAAACAGTAAGTCTGATACAGAAGCCCATGTGTACACAATAAAAGGAAAGAAATGCTGTGTTTCTTTTAATAGAGGACTTAGAGCAGCATTACTTTGAGGTTTTACTGGTGTATTTATATGGACCTTTCTGATAAAGCTTACTTAATTTTAGCATTTCCTTCTCCTTTAATCTCCACTGCACTGAATCCCCACATAAGGCAATTCTAGGTTCACATACATGTATTTGCACAAATGTACAGTGGTTTCTTTTTCATACTTGTTAAATAAAGAATAGAATTAAGGAGAGTGCAGGTTAATCTACGGAGAGGTTCTACACTTGGATCAGTGTTGTATATGCCAGGTTTAATACATAATGGCAGGGGGATTTAAACGAATATTGCTCTAAGCATCTGAAGTAGAATGGCAGCATTGCAGAACCACTTACAGCTGCTAAACAATCAACGAATATGATACCTGTGAATATTTGTACTAAAGCACTTACAGTAAAATGAGCAATATTTGGCTCAAACATGTGCGTGTGCTTTTATAATAATGTATATGCATGCTAATGAAAATGCCAAGTGTTAGGATGTCATGATGCAAGGCTGTATATAAATATTCTTCTTTGAGATGAAAGCAATGGCTTTTAGCATGCCATAAACTGTAGCTGCCTAGTAATGCCAAGAGCTGAATGCCCGGCACAAGGTCACATGTGAAAAGTAGTTTTGATACACACTGTGATGGGTTACTTTGATGTTTACAATACATTTTCCACAGGCCCAGGGACACAGCCTTGAGCTTTAATTTGAATAAAGTGTTGCACTGCACAGACATATATATTTAGCTTCTAATAATACAGATTATTCATTAGAGATTAAATGTATTATTTTAGGGGTTTGTTATAGGAATCATGATTGCTAGGAATACCAATATATGCATGACTCTCCATGACTGAAGCTACACATATATGAAGCGCAAGGTTAAACAGTTGCTGCATCTGTAGGACAGGTTATGAGACACTAGTTAACACTAACAGAATTAAATTAGCTCACCATCCCTTTGTTGCCAATAGGACAGGGATTCAGGAAGCGTACAGTCGTTTCACCCAGAAGACTAATTAAGCTTTGCAAAAAAAGCTGTTATTGTGAAGGCACAATATTCTTTTCCCCAGAAGCTGACAGCTTAATAGCAGGTTCCTTTTATTTATTGTTCTAATGAACTCCTAACACTGTAGCATATTCAGTTGCACTCTTCACTGACTGCTGCAACAAATTTCTAAATCGGTCTTTGAGGCCCAATCTATAACTAATATCATAAATGTATGGTCTTGATATGGCTACAAACACCTGGATTCTTAAAGCTTAAAGGGATCCTGTCATCGGAAAACATGTTTTTTTTTCAAAACGCATCAGTTAATAGTGCTACTCCAGCAGAATTCTGCACTGGAATCCATTTCTCAAAAGAGCAAACAGATTTTTTTTATATTCAATTTTGAAATCTGACATGGGGCTAGACATTTTGTAATTTCCCAGCTGCCCCTGGTCATGTGACTGGTCATGCTCTTTTGAGAAATGGATTTCAGTGCAGAATTCTGCTGGAGCAGCACTATTAACTGATTCATTTTGAAAAAATGTTTTTTTCTCATGACAGTATCCCTTTAAGGGAACAGAAGGCACACATAAAATGTATAGGCAAATATAATCATAGTGGCATATTTATTATGCTGCTGCAAATTGAAATTTGCCACAAAAAAAAACCTGTGTAAAAAGCTATGTAAAATAAAGTGAATTTATCAAGATGTATAAATTGTACGCCATGTGAACAACAGATTTGGCGCCATTGTTTTACGTTGCTTCCAGTGGAAGGCACTTTAAGAAAAAATGCATACAATTTTTACTCTATGCCCTTTAAAGTACATTTAATTTGGTTGCCTACAGTACAAAGTTAATCACTGAAATAAAGGAAAACTATACCCCCAAAATGAACAATTAAGCAACAGATAGTTTATATCATATTAAGTGGCATATCAAAGAATCTTACCAAACTGGAATATATATTTAAGTAAATATTGCCCTTTTACATCTCTTGCCTTGAACCATCATTTCGTGATGGTCTCTGTGCTGCCTCAGAGACCACCTGACCAGAAATACTGCAACTCTAAAGGTGGCCATACACGGGCCGATATAAGCTGCCGACAGACCAAGTCGGCAGCTTATTGGCCCGTGTATGAGCCCCCCCCCCCACGGGCTTCCCCATTCGAGATCTCGATCGGATGGGACAAAAAATCCCGTTGAATCGCGGCCACATCTGTTCCTTGATGCGGTCCCGCGATCCTACCACCCGTTCCCATTCGTTAGGATCAGCCTGATCAACCTCAAGGTGGGCATATCGGAGAGAGATCCGCTCGTTTGGCGACCTTGCTAAACGAGCGGATCTCTCCGTGTATGGCCACCTTAACTGTAACAGGAAGAAGTGTTGAAGCAAAAGACAGAACTCTGTCTGTTAATTGGCTCATGTGACCTAACAAGTATGGTTTGCTTGTATGTTTGTGTGCACCGTGAATCGTATGATCCCAGGGGGCGGCCCTTGTTTTTTAAAATGGCAATTTTCTATTTATGATTACCCAATGGCACATACTACTAGAAAAGTATATTATTATGAAAATGGTTAATTTACATGAAGCAGG
Organism: Xenopus laevis; assembly: GCF_017654675.1. NCBI lineage: Eukaryota > Metazoa > Chordata > Amphibia > Anura > Pipidae > Xenopus > Xenopus laevis. The sequence goes on from NC_054372.1 coordinate 44,121,428, forward strand.
GTTTTACATATGAGCTGTTTTATGCAATATCTTTTTTATAGGGACCTACGTTGTTTGGGGGGTATAGTTTTCCTTTAATAAATATCTTCCTTAGCGTTAATGGAGCAAAACAAACTTTACTAAACAAATTAGACAAAGCATGAACACAGAAATAAGGCAGCTGAGAAGTTGTGCAAGTTGTCAACAAGGCAATCTTTACATCATCCTTGAATGTGGTGTATGCTCCAGAAGGGAGAACCTGATGCACATCCCAAAGCACAGGCTATGTCAGATTATAAACCCGTTATAAAGAAAGCTCCTGATTACAGATAGGCTGTCTCCCATAGACTCCATTATAATAAAATAATCCAAATTTTTAAAAATGATTTCCTTTGTCTCTGTAATAATAAAACAATACCTTTACTTGATCCAAACTAAGATATAATTAATCCTTATTGGAAGCAAAACCAGCCTATTGGGTTTACTTAATGTATAAATTATATTCTAATAGACTTATCATATGAAGATCCAAATTAGGGAAAGATCCTTTATAAAGAAAACCCTACGATCTAAGCATTCTGGCATTTTTTGGGTTGAAATTTACCAGAGAATGGCTTTGTAAGCATTTATGTACTGTTAAATTAGTAAGGCCAGGACTTGCAATACCCTTGTTTTAGTAGAGAAATTTAATGGGACACATTTGTATTTGTAAGAAGGGTGCAAGCAGAATGCAGAGAACTCGCAGTTTTGTTTTTAAAGTAAGACTGGACCTGGGTGCTGACAGAGTGGATTATGGCTCGCTGCTAGGGTCCAAATAACCCAAAGTAATAATACAATTGTAGCCTTACAGAGCAATTAAGTTTTTGGCTACAGAGATCAGTGGCCTCATTTTGAAAGCTGGAAAGAGTCAGAAGAAGGCAGCAAATAATTTGGGGTGGTTCACCTTTAAGGTAATTTTTATTATGTTATAGAATGGCCAATTCTAAGCAACTTTTTATTTGATTTTCATTGTTATTTTTTTTTAGTTTTATAGTATAATATATAATTTGCCTTTTTCTTCTGACTCTCTGCAGCTTTCAAATGGGTGTCGCTGACTCCATCTAAAAAAAAATGCTCTGCAAGATTACAAATGTATTTTTATTGCCACTTTTTATTACTGATCCTTCTATTAAGGCCCTATCCTATTCATATTCCAGTCTCTTATTCAAATCAATGCACGGTTGCTAGGGTAATTTGGACCCTAATTACCAAATTACAAGAGCTGCTGAATAAAAAGCTAAGTAACTCAAAAACCTTCAAAAATAAAAACATATAGCAAATTTTTTAGAATATCACTCTCTACATCATAATAAAAGGAGAATCACCACTTTAAATACTGTAAGAAATTAAAAATGAGGACAATAACAAAGTTAACACACTATTCACTCTATCACATAACATTTTATTCCTGGACCAAGTATATATATTTTTTTTGTTGCAATATTGGTGTGTAGGCGGCCATCTTTGGTCATTTTGCCTGATCCCATGCTTTCAGAAAAAGCCAGCACTTCAGGGTGGAACTGCTTTCAGGCAGGCTATTGTTTCTCCTACACAATGTAACTGAAGGAGTCACAGAGGGACATGGAGTTTTACTACGGAGTGCTATTCTTATACCAAGCAGCAGTTATCTTGTGTCCAGGAGCTGTTATCTGTTTACTTTCCCATTGTTCTATTGTAAGGCTGCTGGGGGGAAGGGATGGGGTGACATCACTCCAACTTGCAGTGCAGCAGTATAGAGTGATTGAAGTTTATCAGAGCACAAGTCAAATAACTGGGGGCACATGGGAAACTGACAAAATGTCTAGCCCGATGTCAGATTTCAAAATGAAATATTAAAAAAATCTGTTTGCTCTTTTAAAAAACTGATTTCAGTGCAGATTTATGCTGGAGCCGTGAAAGAATGGCTTTTAAGTTGAAGGTGAACTATCCGTTACTACCCCCCCCCCCCAACACTGCTACATGGCCTCCCAAGAGGGTCAGCCCCACAGTATGGGAACAAGTGCTACAGAAACTGAGGTTTTATTACATTTAATCACACAGCTTCTATATACAACAGTGGTATTTGATATGTACTTGCAAAGGCCTACACTATACACGAGTACATGAAAATACATCATATATTCAACTGGTCTGGAGTATATACAGTTAACTTGTAATTTTCCTTCCTTATCTTTAGATTATTCAACCTGTGCTCAGGACCGCCATCAGAAATCACAGGGAACAATACGACAAAATTTCCTGGGCCCCCTGGGCTGCGCCCACCTACAGGTCCGCCCTCCCCACCCCACAGGTCCGCCACCCACCACACAGTAAAAAAACAAAAAAAATATTGGTGGCTAGGGTTCCCACATGTTAATAAAAAATAAAAAGATATTGGTGGTCAGGGCCCCCCATAAAAAAAACATTTGTGGCCAGGGACCCCCCATTAAAAAATATTAGTTGCTAGGACCCCACATGAGAAAAAAAAATTGGTGGCCAGGGCCCCTTAAACGTCCATGCCTTCCCGAAGTCAGCAGCTCTCCGAGGGGGGGGGCCCGGCTAATCAAGTAAGTTTGGCGTGGCCGGGCCCCCTTACCCTCTGGGCCCCCTACAACTCTACCCCCTGATGGCGACCCTGCCTGTGCTCCCAAAGCAATCCCCAAGATGTTTCTAAGGCCTAAACAGCATGTAAGGGCAAAAGCAGGTGCAATGTAGTTCAACAATGGAAAAGCTCAGAGGCGCTCCACCGATGAGGCGAGTTGAGACACTCGCCTCAGGCGGCAGGGTCCCCCAGGTTGCCAGGGGCGGCAAAAATGCCGCTCCTGGTGACTAAGAGCCGAATTTCCGGTTTTCAACACGGAAATTCAGCTTATCTGGTGCAGAGAGCCCAATTGCGCTCTCTGCACTAAGCATCGTCAACCACCCCTGCCCTCTCCGGAGCTGTAAAGGTTAGTGCCATGGGGAGGGGTGGGGGCGGCGAAAGAAGGCTGCCTCAGGCAGCATAATGGCAAGAATCGCCCATGGAAAAGCTTCAGTCTGAACATCCATAAGGTCATTACTTTGGCCTAATGATCACCAATGGCTGTTTGCACCCAACATTTTTTTTTAAACGTGTTTCCCGAGTTAGATTTCACAGCAAAAGTGACATTCAGTCATTTGAAGTGACAGAATAGAGATTGTCAGACTGTAGTATCTTCCTACATGATGTGCACAACCTACATGATGTGCACAACCTTTTTATACTTGTCACTGAAAATCTCAGTACATGTACCTTGTAAAACCAGACAATTCATATCAATGAGAAAACAAGTTCCAAAATGAAGACTTTGACATACAATCTAAACCAAAAAGCAGGTGTGAGAACCAATTATTGACTCTCCTCTGAAGAGTGACATCATGGGATCCTCAAAGCATATCTCAAAAGATCTGAAAACAAAGATTGTTCAGTATCATGGTTTAGGGGAAGGCTACAAAAAGCTATCTCAGAGTTTTAAACTGTCAGTTTCAACTGTAAGGAATGTAATCAGGAAATGGAAGGCCACAGACACAGTTGCTGTAAAACCCAGGTCTGGCAGGCCAAGAAAAATACAGGAGCGGCATATGCGTAGGATTGTGAGAATGGTTACATACAATCCAAAGATCACCTCCAAAGACTTGTAAGAACATCTTGCTGCAGGTAGTGTATCGGTCTACAATTAAGCGCAATTTGCACATAGAACATCTGTATGGCAGGGTGATGAGAAAGAAGCCCTTTCTGCACTTACGCCACAAACAGTCGCTTGATGTATGAAAAATCTCATTTAGACAAGCCACAGTCATTTTGGAACAAATTGTTTTGGACTGTTATTTGGTCATAACAAAAAGCTCTTTGCATGGTGGAAAAAGAACACCACATTTCCAAGAAAAACACCTGCTAAATACTTGTCAAATTTGGTGGAGGTTTCATCACGCTGTGGGGCTGTGTGGCTAGTTCAGGGACTGGGGCCCTTGTTAAAGTTAAGAATCGGATGCATTCAACCCAATATCAACAAATTATTTAGGATAATATTCAAGCATCAGTCACAAAGTTAGAAGTTATGCAGGGGTTGGATAATTCAACAAGACAATGACCCTAAACACACTTCGAAATCTACAAAGGCATTTATGCAGAGGGAGAAGTACAATATTTTGGAATGGCCGTCACAGTCCCCCGACTTGAATATCATGGAAAATCTATGTGATAATTTGAAGCAGGCTGTCCTTGCTCGGCAGTCATCAAATTTAACTGAACTGGAGAGATTTTGTATGGACTAATGATCAAAAATACCGCCATCCAGACAGTCATCAAAGGCTATAGGAGGCGTCTAGAGGCTTTTATATTTGCAAAAGGAGGCTAAACTAAGTATTGATGTAATATCTCTGTTGGGGTTCCCAAACTTATGCACTTGACTAATTTTGTTATGATGCATATTTTCTGTTAATCCAATAAACTTTGTCACTGCTGAAATACTACTGTTTAAAAGGAAGTTGCTACTTTGAAAGCTCAGCCAATGATAAACAAAACTCCAAAGAATTAAGAGGGGTTCCCAAACTTTTTCATATGTATATATTTTTTTTTTCACTTAGTTAGGACTGACGCATGGCACTGCCTTGACGGGGTGCGTCAGCTTATGAATACTTTGTACAAACTTTGTAACTAGAAGTGTCTCTTTTTACTAAATGTTACCTTCAAGTTCTGCAAATTTAAGTTTTTCCCTGGGGGCTATATAGTATATTGGAGTACTGGGCCAGGACATTATTTGTTTCATGGTAGAAGTGCCCAAATAGCTTAAAGGGGAAGGAAAGGTCTTTTTACTTGTGGGTGCCAAAAGTTAGGCACGCCCTAGTGATTATATTTACTTACCTGACACCCCGGGCTGGTGCTCCTATTAGGAGAAAACTGCACTGAGCCAGGATGCTTCCAGTGAGAACCACGGATTGATCGTCTTCCTGCCTCTTCTTTCTTCAAATTTCCCGGGGGAGATGCATGAAGAATGAAAAAGCCGGCTTTTTTGTTAGGCTTTTTGCACTACTGCACATCCGCAAGAAGAAGCTAGAAGCCAATCGCTCAGTGGTGCTCTCTGGAAGAATCCCTGGCCGGTGCAGTTTTCTCCTAGTAGATGTACCGGCCCGGGGTTTCAGGTAAGTACATGCGATCACTTGGGGGTGCCTAACTTTTGACACCCCAAGTAAAAAGACCTTTCCTTCTCCTTAAATCTATTCATAAGTTCTTTTTGAAGAAGATTCCTACATTAGACCATGTATTTTCTTCTCCTGCATTTGCTATAAAGAATATATGTATTGCAATATAATACAACTTTGCTTCCCTTGGACTTCTCACTTAACCTTTTCTTTGATTAGTTGGCAATGAGAAACACATGCTGAACATTTTCAGAAACATTTAAAGTTCCAAAGAGCAGACTGCAAACTTTAGGAATGGCAGGAAAAAACTCTTAAGACGATCAGAGCTTAAGACGATCAGAGCTCTTGGGAAATGGAAAAAAAATAGAAATGTTAAGCACATTTACCAATGAAGATTCTTAAAATATTAGCCAATCTTACTACCATAAATAGACTATTTAAACAGATTGCAGGATTATTTCAAGAAAGTCACAAGAACAGCATGTTATACTCATCGTTTGTTTTGGAATGAGAGTGATTTTCTGAAGTACGTACCAGTTATTTGAGCCATTGTTTTCTCTCAAAATGAAAAGGAAAGACAGTTTAATAAAAGGGATTAGATGAAGGAACTAGCACTATTTCTGTCACACTGAGATAAAATAACTATTAAAATGGGTTGAAGGAAATAGCAAGTTGTGTCATACACGGTTTTAAGTTTTGCAATTTGTATACCGGTCTAATGTATATGACTGTACAACACAGCACTATTCTAGTTGTTATGTTGTGTGCATGTTGAAATTGCATTTATGCTAATAATGGTGAATAAATGTGTGTAATAAAATCTATAAAAAAAAAGTGTTCCAGGGGTGTCTTAATGTACCTTTTACCAAAAGGCTGGTGCATGCTTCCATCCAAGCATCTGCTCTAAAAAAGGTAATTTTACCATTTCCTATAGATGATTTCAGTATGTTGATCACCAAACCTGTTTATAAATGCACAAACAATTGGGAAAAAAACAACTTAAATGGCTGAATATATTGCTGTCTGTAAGACACCTCTGGCAGAAAAGTATCAGGAAAAAAAAAACTTTCTGTACAGTATCTAGACTATCTTTGCTTGACCATGTTGCCATAAGGAACAAATACCTGATTCAGCCCCATATGTAGGTCAATACACAGGCTGAATTGGTATGCAAGATCAGCACCTTAATAAATTACAGTATTAATTTGAATCAGTCATGTCTTTAATCTGTTTTCTCACTCCTGATCCTGGATTTGATCTTTGCATATGTACTACTTAATTTGAATTTGTGTTCTTCTCACTAAAATGAATGTCTCCAATTTAAACCTTGCTCATTTTTGGTTTAATTTTTAGGATTGTCCATGCAAATTTAAAAGGAACAAAGTGAGTATGTAAGGGTTCATCCTGAAGAGCACTCAAACCTGCGCTCCCCTTCATTTCGTTTTAAAGTGCTCAGCAGCATGGGAGGACAGAAAAAAACGCATCAAATTCATTTAAAGGGGCCTGTAAGCGTAGTTAGCGTAAGTTAGAGCCAAGCTCCAGTGGAACGCAGCATGTTGCATTCAACCTGAGTTCAAGGCTTACGTGCACCTGTGTCAGTACAGTGCACTCCTTCCTGCAGTCCCCTGCAGCTGAGTGCTTTAAAACGGAACGCAGGTTTGAGTGCTCATCAGTATGGGTCCTAAAACCCCCAATAAATTATATATTGCCATAGCTGTTTATCTGCATAGCTGTAGCTATAATTATTCAACAAATTCATTTCAGAATTAAAGTCAGGAATTATACTATAACCAACGGATGGTGAATCATATGATCTATAGAACCGTTGGCCATGCATGTAAAGATAGCAGTCGGGAACATCATCCAATTTTTCTATGATAATCATCTTTCAAATGTGTCCGATCTACCAAAAGGTCAACATCCTCTGTATGATTATGTATTATCGGATGGTTCCTTGGAGAGAGATGCTAAAAATCAGATAAAACCCCATATCTAATTATATCTGTACATGTATAACCAGTTTAAAATAAATAATTTGCACCATATTAGTCACTGGTATCGAAATTCGATAACTTTTTCTGCTTTCAATAAAGAATACCATATATACTATAAGTATAGTAAGCCGAGTTTTTCAGCATCTAAAATGTGCTGAAAAAGTCTACCTCGGCTTATACTCGGGTCAGCGAGCAGTAGCTGAGATTGCAGTCACTTTTAATCATTCCTATACCAACAGTTCACTTGGGGAGAGACTGCAATATCACACAGCGCCCTCTGTTGGTTATATGAAAGAATAACAGTGACTGCAATAAAACAGCACCCTCTGTTGGTTATATGAAAGAATAACAGTGCGCCCTCTGTTGGTTATATGAAAGAATATCACACAGAGCCCTCTGTTGGTTATATCAAAGAATAACAATGACTGCAATATCACACAGTGCCCTCTGTTGGTTATATGAAGGATTAACAGTGATGGCAATATCAAACAGCGCCCTCTGTTGGTTATATGAAAGATTAACAGTGATGGCAATATCACACAGCACCCTCTGCACATGGTAGTGGGACAATGCACACACTAATCTGTTTGGCAATTCTCTGTCACCATCAACTTTGCAAAGAAGTCCGGTTGATCGCTGGGGGGTTCGCTTTGGCGGAATGTGCGCTGCTGGGAGACAGGGCTGTAGTTGTGTCTAGGCTTATACTAGAGTCAATAGGTTTTCCCAGTTTTCATAGGTAAAATTAGGTACCTCGGCTTATACTCGGGCCGGCTTATACTCGAGTATATACGGTACCCTAAACACGCGCACACACTGGAAGTCATTACATACTTATTGCTATAGAATAGATCCTAATACTTGGGGTCGTGAAAAGGTCAGTCCAGGGATCAAATGTGCTGGTTCCCAGGGCACACCTCACAAATGTTTCAAAAAATTCTCGTAACTCAACATTGTAAAAAAATTCATAATTTATTAAAAAATATATTAACATTTCAGCATACTGACCCCATGTTCCTCCACCTCGCGTGTTTAGTACCCTCCGGTACTTACTCATATGTGATCATTAGTAATCACCTATAAGTAAGTACCAGAGGGTATGAAATGCGTTACAGAGTTATGGAAATTTTTTTAAACATATTTATTGCTGCCTCAGTACAATTCCGATTTCCCCTTTCATGCTTTAGGCCAGGCCTTGGGGTATTTACAGTCTCAGATCTGTTCTCAAGACCATTGATAGTCTAGAGGTTTTCATTTTCCATTCACAAGAAAGCAGCAAAGAGAACGTGAAGAGAAGGGCTAGTTGAAGCACAGCCAATAAACTGCAGTTTTGTTTATTTTAAAATGTCTGAAATTGTATGATGGAGCACAGCACTATAAAAGGCTGGGCAGAGGCGGAAAGAAAAAAAATACCTTTATTTTTAGACGAGGAGGTGGCTGTTTTGAAGCTTACATATCAATAGACCTCACGTGCCCCCATTCCACCCTTCTACACAAACCACTGCTAGTTTTCTCTCTGGGACACAATAATATAATAATACAACTGTAGTCAACAACTTCCTACATCATAACGAAAAGAGGCAGGATGTTGGAGCAAATAATAATAACAGTTAACTCTAGTAAGAGAGTAATATAATTATATAGGAAATATCTACACGGTTGAAGCTTTTACTGTACTTACTGAAAGCTGGTATGAGATCAAATAAGGGGATTTTGTTTTACAAACAGTTAAATCTTTTTCTCTTCAGACGTCTGTGGGACACAGGGCCCATGGGGTATAGCTTCCTCCACTAGGAGGAGAGACGACTCCTCCCTTACAGCTATACCCTGTACCATATCCCTATAGGGTCTCCGTTTTGTGTAACAAAGAGATTGGGTATTTATACATGAAACAATCTATGTGCCATCCTTATATGAGTTCTGGGGTGTTTATGCTTGAAATAATCTATGTGCCATCCTTATATGTGCTTTGGGGGTATTTATACATGAAATAATCTATGTGCCATCCTTATATGCGTTTTGGTTTTTTTTAAAGTATACATGAAATAATCAATGTGCCATCCTTATAAGAGTTCTGGCGGTATTTATACATGAAAATAATCTCTGTGCCACCCTTATAAGAGTTCTGGGGGTATTTATACCTGAAATAATCTCAGTGCCATCCTTACACGAGTTCTGGTGGTATGTATACATTAAATAATCTCTGTGCCATCCTTATACGAGTTATAGGAGTTCTGGGGTTGTTTATACATGAAAAATTTCTGTGCCATCCTTATACGAGTTATGGGAGTATTTATGCATGAAATAATCTCTGTGCCATCCTTATACGAGTTATGGGGGTGTTTATGCATGAAATAATATCTGTGTCATCCTTATACGAGTATTTATACATGAAATAATCTTTGTGCTATCCTTATTCGAGTTATGGGAGTATTTATAGATGAAATAATCTCTGTGCCATCCTTATACAAGTTCTGGGGTATTTATACATGAAATAAGTCTCTGTATCATCCTTATGAGTTCTGGGGGTACTTATACATGAAATAATGTATGTTCCATCCTTATATGAGTTCTGGAGGAACATGAAATTGTCACTGTTCATTTATATATTTATATTTTATATATTCACTGAATGTCGTCTCCCAAAGTGGTCTTACTGGCATGTTTGACATTAATGGAGTGCTTATTGGACATTTTTCAATGATCTTGCAGACACATCTGGAATTGATGGAGTGTTCATTGGTCATTTCTACATTGATTATACTGGTACAGCTCGGGTTAATGAGATGATTATCAATTTTCTGTAGTAGTCATACTGGTATGCCTAAGTTTAATATGTCGTTATTCATTTTACTAAGGGATTTACATCTGGGTTGTGTTTAGGTAAAATGTGTTTAAGGGGTGAGGCCAAAAAGTGGGTGTGGCCTTTAAAACATTTTGCCGATCATGGGGCCCATCATTTGGCTCTTTGCCCAGGGTCCACCAAGGGCTTAAAACGTTCCCCCATAGACCAGTGGCTCGTGGGCAACATGTTGCTCACCAACCCCTTGGATGTTGCTCCCTCAAAGTCTCAAAGCAGGTGCTCCATTTTCAGTTCCTGTCTTGGAGGTAAGTTTTGGTTGCAAAAACACAGGTTTACACCCAAACAGAGCCCCGTTCATATAAGGGCTACAAAAAAGCAATTACTGCACTAATTTGACACCCCAGTGATTTTCTCGTGCTTGTGTTGCTCCCCAAGTCTTTTTACAGTTGAATGTGGCTCACAGGTGAAAAAGATTGGGGACCCCTGCTATAGACCATATTTTGAAGCAGTGCTGGGTACAGGAGGCATACCTGCATAGTATTGCCTTTCTTAGCACAGACTAAACATATTGGAAGGTCTTCATGGATGGCCACAAGGAGGCCTTGATATAGCACTTGAGTCAATATACAAATTCCCAAAGGAAATAGACAGGATACTTCAATAGGTGAAATATAAAGATCAGTGATCTGTACAGGCCAAGTAAAACAGCATAAATATTCTAAATTGTATGTCTGTTTTAGATTATAATCTACATGGATTATAAAGTGCCCACTAATTAAGTGAGGTATTGATTTTTATAGGCTCACTAGCAAAAACCACCCGATTTTGCACTAGGGAAACCCATGGAGCTTTGCATACATACAATGATGCTTAATTGCCCAACCACTAATACTGCAAGTTTTTTGTAGTGAAGTTACTTGGTGTCTCTTTTATATTCATTTTTTTTCAGAGCACAAACTATAAACAAGAAGGCATAAATCGTTCTAGTCACGAAAGGCCAATGACTGTTTCTAAAGATAAAGTGTGCAAGATTAGGCTTGTATACCTTAAAACGGAATCTGTAGATGTAGGAATAAATGGTTTGTAACTTGTAAAACAGAAATGAATTTGGCAAAAATACTTTTCTTTCATTTGGTAAAAAACACATAGATAGCATGGATTAAGGTCAGATTTTACACCTGTGTTCTTAAGCATGTACAGCATTTTTTTTTTTTTTTTACATTTTTTACATACCCTTTCTAATATATAACAGGAAAATATCCCGTTTGACAGAAGCTCATTCAGATGTATTAATGTAAACAATACTGTGCAAAATACTATCTGAACTGCCAGAATGTTTTTTATTTATTTTCTTTATACACACACACACACACACACACCTGATTTAAGAAAAAAACATGATAGTTTGCCTGCCTCAGGCTAGCATGGACTATATCCAAACTTTCCCTTAAAGGGGAAAGAAAACCTAGTAGGCGCAAACCCCCCACCCCCCCTCCCGTTTGTTGCCCACCCTCCCTCCTCCCCCCTGGCCTACCCGTCCTGCTGGGCAAATGCCCCTAACTTGTTACTTACCGTTCTGCGCAGGTCCAGTCCAGGGAGTTCACAGACGACATCTTCTTCCGGCTTTGAACGGCGCATGCGCAGTAGGATCATTTCGTCGGTACGATCTACTGCGCATGCGTGTGACTTTTGGCGCATGCGCAGTAGATCCATACCAGCGAAATAATCCTAATGCGCATGCGCCAAAACGCCGTTCACAGCAGGAAGAAGATCGCGTGGAAGAAGATGTCGTCTGTGAACTCCCTGGACTGGACCTGCGCAGAAGGGTAAGTAACAAGTTAGGGGCATTTGCCCAGCGGGACGGGTAGGCCAGGGGGGAGGAGGGAGGGTGGGCAACAAACGGGAGAGGGGTGGGGGGTTTGCGCCAACTAGGTTTCCTTCCCCTTTAAGCTGGAAGAGTCATCCAACCTCTCTTGTTTCACTGTGAAATTGTGGGTTCAGAGAGCTGAAGTCCCTCTGCTTCCTGATCAAGTAACAAGGAGTTGCATGACTACAGCCAGAAGGTGTTCAGAAGGTGTTCAGAATGGCAGGTCAACTCGCTAATCAATCATTATTAAACTATGGGTTGGGACCTGACTGGCAACTTGCCAAAGCACATGGCACTGTGCAGGTGGCCATTATTACTCTGGAATTCTGGGGAAAGTATTCTTTACATGTTGCACCAAATCAGAGTCTCGGCAGAATCCTAGACTTTTTTGGAAAGATTTAGCTAAACAGAATCTGAACCCTTAAAACTGTAAAAATGCCCCGCCCCAAACACACAGCAGAAAAATGTGCTAGCTATATAGTCTCCGGAGCGCCCAGGCCCAATCAAATCACTCGTAGTTACGCCACTGCATTAAAATCATATGATTTTATATCAGGAGTGCCCATACTTTACTTATGCGAGGTCTCCTTTTAGTGATGTTGGCCCATTATGATATACATCCATAAAATCATTGTTAGCATTCTGTTCCATGGAAAATAGTACTTAAATATTGATTTATAAGAAAATGCATCTTGCTACATTTAACAAACAACTATTTCTTATGTAACCTTCACGTGACATTTATCTGAATGAAAAGAATGAAATAGGAGGGTGATTTAGTGAAGCTGTTTGTTGACAGTGTCTTGAGATCTACTGATCACCAGCTAAAGGTCTACTGGTAGATCCCAATATACCTTTTGGGCAACCCTGTTTTAGATCATATGATTACATGAACGAACACGTTTTTTGTGCATGCACATCCTCCCACAGTTATGCTAATTATGATATGGTGCAGGATTTAACCAAGAAGATGGAAGCTACGGTATTCGGTCAAATCCAGGAAAAGTGGATTTGGTGAATCCTTAGTTGCACTTAAAGCAACAGTAAAGCCTTGAAAGAAGTCATGGAATGTAGAAGTGTGATAGAATAATATTTCTGCCACCACCACTCCCTATCCCGACTTTCTCCTCTGCACACTTCTACCAGTCAGGAGAGGTGCGCAGGGACAGTAGGATGAACTGGGGGAACAGAGGACAAGAAAAATTGTAGTGGAAACGTGATATAAAACATGGCCAGCTGCCTAAATGGAATTCAAATGGAAAGCATGATCATTTAGAAATGTTTTTTTTTTTTCAAATTCAAGCTGAAATGAGATCTACACCTATTCCAATTTTTAAAATAACATACCGGTAAGTAACTACAATTTTCCTTTTTATTATTTTTTTATTTTCATATATTGGTTTCCCATGCCTGTACTATTCCTGTATTGTAAAAATGTGCAGTGCTGTGCATACAAGTGATATTATATATATATATATATATATATATATATATATATATATATATATATATATATTAAAAAAAAATTACACACACCCCCCCCCCCCTCTGAGAGGTCACGCATCACTTTAAAAGTGATTCAGGCATACACCCACTCAGCCTGAAAGGCATCCAAGTATTATACAAACCTAAACATATTTCTATCATGTGAGACCAATGATAAACATCCAAACTGCTAAGCAGCCCAAATTATTATAGGGTTTTATATAATTATTATTATTATCATTATAGGGTGTACTTCTCAGACTATAAAATGCAATCCCTCACAGAATATAATGTGGTAACTGTGATGTGGCTGTACTACACTCAAATTTATGTTCATTTTCCCCTTTTCTTATACTAAAGTAAAACTGGGAGCATCTAAAATATACATGGTACAAATTTGGATGTCAATGATAGTTTACCTTATTCAGAAGCAAGTGCTGGAAACACATGCAGGTGCATTCATAACTAGGTCATCCTATAGCCAGGAATAATAATTAAGAATGCTTTGCTGTGACTTATTATATATATATATATATATATATATATATATATATATATATATATATATATATATATATATATATATATATATATATATATATATATATACACATACATATATATATATATATACATATACATACATATATACACACACACACATATTATATATGTATATATATAAGAAGGCAGAATATTTTCTTACACAATCCCCAAGAAGCTCAAATATTACTTGCTCTATTATTATTATTATGTTATTGTTATTATTATCATGTATTTATAGAGCGGCAACATATTTTGCAGCGCTGACTTTGCAACGGCAGAGTTAATTCTACATTCATGCTTTATTTGGAACTTAGATCTATTCAGTTAATACAAGTTGAAAGTGGAAGCACTCGTGTTGGTTTTTAATGCTGAATCGGTTTAGAATTAAAGCTGCTGGATTTTTTTTTTTGTTAGGCACCTGAGGAAGGGGTTTTCCCCCCGAAAGCTTGTGTGTGAATTCAGCTGAAATAAAATGTTTTAAAGGCAAAGCCTGAGGATGGTGTGCTTCATATCCTGTTATTCAAGATAAGGAATTTGGCTGACTTGGAGGCAGCTTGGGAGTGGATGCACCCTGGAAAAAGTAAGTGGTGTGCTGAAGAAAAAATCGTATTTGGACTTTTTATGTTAGTCAAACATTAACCAGAAAAACCATAGTGAAGGAAAAATATACAATAAAATGATGCTACAAAGATGCATTTGCACCACAGTTGCAGTAGCTAGGGTAAGCAAGCTGCAATTCCTAGGGTACAGACCAAGTTCAAGTTTGTTTAAATAAGGTCTATACAAAATTACAACTGATTAAACACTTGGCTTGAACAGCATCCAATCAAGTCCTGATGGAGTTTATCCACTTTTTCCAGTTTCAACTGCTTTTTACTAGGGCCAGAAACAACACACATGATAAGTAACAATACTAAAGATATCAGATTTAGATAAGTTTAGTGAGGTATGTTTTAATTTACAGGTTCAGGGATATCATTGAATCTGGCTGACATATACATACATATTATAGCTATCAAACTAAATCCATAACAGCCCAAAAGGCATTAACCTTTGCTAGTAAATAACCTTTGCTAGTAAATACATGAGGGACCATTCAATAAAAGTTGCCTAAATTAGATAGCTTCAAGAAAAGGGTTTGCGGGACACCATCTTCAAGTCAACAATTATTTTTTTCCTCCCCTTTTAGCCAAACAAAACAGGCTTCTAAGTTATTTGACCTTCTTATGGATCAACTAGAAGTTAGGTTTCATTTGGGTCAAAAAATGTTTACTATTATTTATTACTTTCTGGTGTGAATCCAGAAATATACTTTCTGCATTCCAGTGTAGAGACACAAACAGTAACCTGTCTAACAGGTGTGGTCATCCATGTGTGTAGCCAAACAGTACTTAGATCCATATAATTGCATTTTATGTATAATTCTTTATTAAATTGTAGTGACTGGGCTTCAGCTTTAATTATGTGCCACAATGATTGTAGCTTCATTGACAGGCCTAGGTGCAGCTACACTGAGCATATTTCCATGTGAAAACGTTCATGTTTCTGTGCCAAAATACACTCAGTAATGCTCCACACAGACCAACACTGTATCAGTCTATGGGTATACCTAAAGAAGCACCTTCACCTCTGTATAAAATTCAGGCAGAGGATCCACTTAAGGTACCCTTGGCCTTAACGTTAATATTTTTATGAACAAGGTGAACTTTCTGGACTTTTCAGACTTCAGAAAGTTACACCAGTAAATACACAAGAACAAACCAAGAACATGGATATTTTTTATTTAGAAACAAAAAAAAAAGTATAATACATTTTTTGGCATGATACTTACTTTTGTTCTTGTGGATTCTCCCCAGAGTTCTGATCAGAATCCATCTGAAAAAAATTGCAAAGAAATATTACCTATATGAAATGCATGTGGGGAAAAAAACATGGTTGACGTGTATAAGTATAAAAAGAAAAGGCAAGAAGCAAACTCACTGTTGGATATGGATAACACACTGTTGTAAGGCCGAAAATAAGCAATAATACGAGTACCAGGAAAAGTTTGGGTAGCACTTCGAAGGGACACACGATTGATGGTCCCATGTTGCAATGGATCAGAGCTAACTATACATGCAACCATCTTGAGAAGTTGCAGATTATGTTAAAATACATGACTGAAGGCAACTGTAAAAGTTTTAAGACAAATATTGAGTGAAAGAGAATAAAAGTGATGCAAAGATGTGATACACTGCCCCTTTAAGGCACAGCACTAATGTGTGTTAAATAAAATGTATTAGGATTAACTGGGTTTAATGTAGAAAGAAAAATAGAATTAATTTCAAATATAGTTATTAGTGCAATTTCAATCATCTACTTTTCCTAGTCCTAAATCAGCTGCTAGCATAGTAGTGTGAGCAGTGCAGAACTCCATCCTCTATCTGCAGTCACAGGTTACACTACCCAGAACTGCTTCTCGATACCGTGAGTCTGCAAAACGCAGATATTACACAGTTTGGTGGTTGGGCTGGAAGATTCCATTTAAAGAAATAAACTAAGTTTAGTTATCGTAGATTTCCTTAATAAACATGCAAAGAACCCATATGCGATTACCAACTAGTGATAAGTGCCGTTTTTGCCAAGTTTCGCCACAAAAATGAAGGCCATAGACTCTAATGGGTGAAGAAAATTGTAGTGCATCAAAAATTTGTCGCTAAATTTTGTCGAGCCTAAAAAAATTTGTCAAATTTTCGGTCGACGCTAAATGGGTCAGATTCGTCCGTCACTATTACCAACCACTCGGCATTTGAAACTTAAAGGCCTATGCAAAAAGACAAAGTAAAAGACAAATCCTTCCCAAGATAAAGTCCTTGAAATTGCTATACCGAAGTTAAAATTTGGGTTCAGTCTTAAAGGATAAGTAAACCTTAAAAATAAGTGAATGTAAAATTGATGAGGGTGCTATTGTAAGCACTTTTGCAATGTACATTCATTAAGGGATACATGTACTGTTAATATGAATTAATTTTGTTACAACAGCTCCACCTGCTGGTCATTTCCCACCAGTCTGACCACCAAGTAGTCAAGGAAGTTGTCAGGAGAAAGAAAGAGACTGCTCTGATGTTCTTCTGCTTAGGAAAGATTTGAGAAAGGTTTCTATTTTTTTTGTTCCTAAGCAGAAAAACATCAGAGCAGCCTCTTTCTTTCTTCTGACAACTTCCTTGACTACTTGGTGGTCAGACTGGTGGGAAACTGACCAGCAGATGACACTGTTGTAACAAAATTAAGTCATATTAACAGTACATGTATCCCTTAATATCTTGGAATAAAACAGAATAAATAGTGAATGTACATTGCAAAAGTGCTTAGAATAGCACCCTCATTAATTTTACATTCACAAGGTTTACTTATACTTTAAATGGTTCCATCTGTGAAGTCTCCGCCCCGCCGATCACTTTGAGAACTCAGAGTACTTTGAAACTGCTCAGCGTTGTGCTGTGGCTTCGGAAAAGCATATGTTTAGTCAAGATATGAACGTTTCAGTGGATCTAACACTCCCTCAATATAAAAGAATTGTCCTTTATAAATGCCTCTGATATATCTATTGGACAGCTGAACCAACCATAACAAATGCAATAGAATTGCCAACATAGGGTACAGCACATTGTATTATGCCTTGTACCACTGAAAGAACAGCAGTAGGTTATTTACCATAACATTTTTTGTCCCTGGTATGGCAGAACAAATTTAAAAACAAACTAACAGCAACACAGATGTATTGGCCTTTAAAGTGTAAACTATGTCAACATTTGGAACTGTTCATTCAGAAATCAATTGAAAATGTAGACCTCAAGCTCTCCAACCTTGGTAATGCCACAGGCTGCCAGAAAGGAAGCTTGCTGATGTGGCCAAAGTAAAGCTTTGAAATCCTGTAATTCTAGAGGTTTAAAAAATAAAAAAAAAAAAGTGTCTGTTCCCATTTGTATTCCAGTGCATAGGTGGTTTTCTTAGTTAAGGTAGGTTCATGTGTTTGGACTTGTAAGTACCACTGCTAGACAGAGAATGTTTAAAAGAACGTCCCTTTTCTAAAGTGAAACATGTCCGTATGACTAAAACAAAAGTCAAGCTTTGTTAAATACTACATGGGGCCATAAAACAGGATAATACATTATAAATGTAATTTTAAACATGTTATAGAATGTAGACAATGGAACTACTACTACTCTCCATTAGTGGTTCTGACAGTACATTTTTATCTAATGAAGAAAAAACATGTAAAGAAACTGTAAAAGAAAAGGTAAAGAGAAGACAATGTTTGCCTAATCTACTGTACTGTAAAAGTTTGGCATGTGGTTTCTATTAGCTCAAATAAAAGACCGAACTCTATAGCAAGTATCACTGTTCAGGACGATTACCTCAGCAAAGAAATACTGCATAAGCATTGCTAAACTTCTGACGTGAATAAAGAGTCATGGCATTGCTGCTCATCTTTCCTGGGATTCTCACGGCTCCATAAAAGTAACTTAGTCAGCAAAAGCCAGCGTGCATCAATAATGCTGCATGTCAGTTCATTACACTATATGCAGAGAATTCAAACTGCAGGACTCCCAGCAACCCTTTGGCTTCAATAAACTCAGGAGGGCTGCTGGGAGGCCTCATTCCACTCCCACTCTGATGAAGGACAAGTTGTATCGTTTTGACAGCAACTCAAAGGAGAACTAAACCATAAAAATGAATAGGGTTAAAAATGCCATGTTTTATATACTGAACTTATTTCACCAGCCTAAAGTTTCAGATTGTCAATAGCAGCAATGATCCAGGACTTCAAACTTGTCACAGGGGGTCACCATCTTGGAAAGTGTTTGTGACACTCTACAAATAATAAAAAATGAGAATGAAGCTATCTCAAAGATGATCAACCCCTTTAAAGTAGATTTTGGTGGTATCAGAATTTTCAACAAGACACACCAGACATTAGATATAAAAGAGAGTCATGGGCATATAGAAGAGAGCTTAGCAGAGTGACCCAACAGTACATCTGCATCTGGCACAGGAGCTGAACTAATCCAGCCCCTGTTGTGAATTCATTATTAACCCAATCCAATTATAATGATACCCCCAGTCTCCAATGTGGATATACAGGGCATTTTTGCTATGCATCAACCAAATGGAGTTAAGCAGGCCTTCAAATGCCTTAAAGGGCATTGTTCACCTTTGAGATAACCTTTTGTATGATGTAGAGCAGGGTCCCCAACCTTTTTTTTACATATGAGCCACATTCAAAAATAAAAAGAGTTGGGGAGCAAAACAGGCATCCAAAAAGTTCCTGGGGTGCCAAATAAGGGCTGTGATTGGCTATTTGATGGCCCCTATGCGGACTGCAAGACTACAGGAGGCTCTATATAGCAGTACACCTGGTTTTTATGCAACCAAAACTTGCCTCCAAGCCAGAGGCCACTGGGAGCAACATCCAAGGTGTTGGAGAGCAACATGTTGCTTACGAGCTACTGGTTGGGGATTACTGATGTAGAGAGTGATATAAGATAATTTGCAATTTGTTTTCATTTTTTATTTTTGAAGGTTTTTGAGTTATTTAGCTTTTTATTCAGCAGCTCTTCAATTTGCATTTTAAACAATCTGGTAACTAGGGTCCAAATAACCCTAGCAACCATGCATTGATTTGAAAAGAAACTGGAATATGAATAGGAGAGGCCTATTTGTTCTTTAGAAATTCATTAGAAATTAATTTGAAAGCTGCAAAGTGTCAGAAGAAAAAGGCAAATAACTATAAAACTATGAAAAATAAATAATGAAAATCAATTGAAAAGTTGCTTAGAATTGTAATTGTCCGCTTTATAACATAATAAAAGTTACCTTAACCACCCCTTTAACACACAAAGTCCAACTTGCCTGGTTGGACTTCTATTCCCAGACTAGGTGGCAATGCTTCCCATAGTTTCTGAATACATGAGCATTTTTAAACTTTTCTGAATGCGTGATTCGCTGACATGAACAGAAAATATGATTTCTCAGTCGCTTCAGCATGTTAAGTACCTGGGAGCCTGTCAAAGAGTGTTTTTCTTCAAACACAGGAGCCTGCAAAGCGTTACATGCGCATCTGTTTTCTCCGTTTCCAGGAAATTCCTGCAAAAATTCCATCAAACCTGTTCCCACTGCTGCTGCTTTTATAAATGCTATGATATAGAGAGGCATGAACTGAAATACACCTACGTTATCCACTTCATGTGGTTCTCATAAAACGTTGCCTTAAATGCTGCCTAAGCACAGCACGGAGTGAGACATAAGCACTTGCACACTCACATGTGAAAGGAAAGGGAAAGCAGCTGCTACATGAAACAGAACAGTACAAACTCACAATTATTTTATCCATTTAACAATCAACACTGTGCAAAGTAAATGTTTTTTGGGGGGGGGTCATACTACTTACTGTACAAATATGGCTCAAAAATCTAGATTGGATATACTGATCTTAAAGGAGAAACAAATCCGTACTAGAAAAATCCCCTACCCTGCGTAGGCCAACCTCCCTCCTCCCCCACAGCCTAACTGCCCCCCGGGCAAATGCCCCTAATTTTTTTACTAACCCCTTCATGCAGATCTAGCCTCGGGAGTTCACAGGCATCATCTTCTTTTTTCGGTCTTCTTCGGAATCTGAGCTGCGTTTTCGCATGTGCATGTGCCGAAAGTCATAACATTTTTGGAAATTTTCGTGACTTTCATCACATGCGCAGTCGTTGGGGACCAGAAATTTACTCCAACTGCGCATGCGTCAGATTCTGCTCAGATTCTAAAGAAGACCGAAAAAAGATGGAGCCGGTGAACTCCCGATGCCAGATCTGCACGGAGGGGTAAGTAAAAAATTAGGGGCATTTGCCAAGGGGGGGGCAGTTAGGGTAGGGTTTTTTTCTAGTACGGGTTTGTTTCTCCTTTAATGCACAAGCAAGTTGCAGCATCTCTACAACAGTAATGATCCAGCCCTACAAAGTTGTTCCAGGGGTTCAGCTACTTGGAAATTGCAATGACATACACAGGCTCTGTGTATTTGAGCAGCTGTTAAAGGGCATGTAAAGGCAAAAAATAATATCCCGTTTTTACTTTCTTTAATGAAAAAGAAACCTATCTCCAATATACTTTAATTAAAAAATGTGTACCGTTTTTATCAGAAACCTGACTGTATGCAGTGAAATTCTCTCTTCATTTACTGTTGTGGATAGGAATTGTCAGACAGTCCCTAACTGCTCTGCAGGGAAACAATCATACTTATGAACAGCAGGGGGAGCCCCCACCTTACTTCCCAGCCATGCAGAACTCAAGCAGCTTTGTTTATGACGATCCCTAAGCAGCCCAGACCACACTGAGCATGTGCACAGTCTTAGTCTTGCAAAGATGTGTAACAAAGTTACAAGATGGTGACCCCCTTTAGCCAAATTTGAAAGCATAAATTATTTGTTTGATTAGGCTTGTGGTGCAGTAAGTTCATGTTTATATTTAGTATACAAAATACAGCATTTCTAGCCTTATTCTATTTTAGACTTTACATGCCCTTTAAGCTAAACTAAGGGATTGTCACAGATCATCAAGCAGAAGAATAGGTTTGATTCTCTTACAGAAGCTAATGCTAAAGGGCCGATTATTAACCCCTAATGCCAATTGTGCTGGTGACATCTGAATTCCTTTCTGTAAAGCTTTGTATTGTGATTTTATATAAACTGTAGCATTTCTAGCCTACTTCTTCTGTTAACGGAATTGTTCAGTATAAAAATAAAAACTGTGTAAATAAATAGGCTGTGCAAAATAAAAATTGTTTTCAATATTCTTAGTTAAGCAAAAATGTAATGTATAAAGGCTGGAGTGACTGGATGTGTAACATAATAGCCAGAACACTACTTCCTGTTTTTCAGCTCTATTGGTTTCCACTGACTGGTTACAAGGCAGTAAACGATCGGTGACTTGAGGGGGCCACATGGATCATAACTGTTGCTTTTGAATCTGAGCTGCATGCTAAGGATTAATTGCAAACTCACTGAACAATTATGACCCATGTGGCCCCCCTTACAGTAGCTGACTAACTCAGAGTTAGAGAGCTGAAAGCAGACATTCTGTTCTGTTATGTTAGACACCCAGTCACTCCAGCCTTTATAGATTATATTTTTGGCTAACTGCCTATATTAGAGACATTTTTTATTTTGTACAGGCTATCTATTTACCCAGTTTTATTTTTACGCCAAACTGTTTAGTTCAGGCATCAGTAGGACTAAGCACTACTGCAAATAAAACATGTTCTTAACTCGGTGAAGCCCATCCAGGTTAATTTTGCTGGGGAGAACACAGCATTCCCAAAACCCCTCAGCCAGTCACTGTAGGATGGTGCTTAGAAAATGGATTCACACCGTATAAAGCTGCCCTTTGACAGTGTAAAATATATGCAACAGCTGGATTCTCGCTTTTTTTTCCGGTTGTTAATGTGGCAATTGCCAAGAATGGAAGGAGACAAAATGCTATCAACTCCACAATTCTTCTTTGTTTGGCTGTGGCACTAACCAAGACCACAAAAGTTGGAGATTCCCAAAACTAATGTTAGTGCTGCCGCTATCTCCAGTGTAAGCAGAGAGAGAGAGACCATTCCATGTCACTATAAAGATATGGCCGTGGAATGTAGTTTCTTTGAACCATGTCCTGTTTTCTGGATGAGACACACCACTGTATTCTGTAGTAGAAAGCAGCCAAAGAAATATTTCCGTTCTCTAGAGATATTTTTTTTTGTATCACTACTCAGCATGTCTCAGCAAAGGCAAGTAATATGGCAGCTGTCACTGAAATGTATACATACTTATATGCAGTAAACAAATATTTCTTATATAATACATGAAGTGCTGCAGACAATAGAGCATATTTCCCTACCAAAATGCCTGCAAAGATTTTTTTTCTGCAGGTTTAGATTTTATCAGTGGAATAAATCATACTGCATGTCTAGGCTCAAGTTAAAACATACAGGCAAGTTAACGTCTCCTACTGAAATTGCCCCTAGTCTGTTTGGTGAGAATGGGATAGGGACCTTAGATTGTAAGCTCTACTGGGACAGGTTCAGTAAAAGATAAACATGTGAAGGCAGTACCTAAAGGTGGCCATACACGGATAGATCCGCTCGTTTGGCGATGTCGCCAAACGAGCGGATCTCCCTCCGATATGCCCACCTTGAGGTGGGCAATATCGGGCTGATCCGATCGTGGGCCCTAGGGCCCAACGATCGGATCCTAGCGTTCGCCAAACGGGCTGTCGGATCGCGGGACCGCATCAACGAACAGATGCGGCCGCGATCCGACTGGATTTTTAACCCCATCCGATCGAGATCTGGCCGACTTTCGGCCAGATCTCGATCGGGGAAGCCCGTCGGGGGCCCCCATACACGGGACAATAAGCTGCCGACTCGGTCTGTCGGCAGCTTTTATCGGCCCGTGTATGGCCACCTTAAGACTACTAGGTCATTGTACTTGTTTGATACCCGAGTTTTCAGACTAAACACAGGCCTTCTGGATTGCTAAGAAAAGATTTTACAAAGTTAGTATCATTTAAAAAAATAAATAAAGATGGCTGCTTTTAAGGTTTTATTTTTAAGTAGTAGGTGTACTGGTTAGAAAGATAATACTGGAGAAGAAACAGGATTTTTGCCAGTCAGGTAATCTTCCCAAAATTCGGTACACTATTCAATGGACCTTAGGGAAAATGCTATTTAATGGGACACAGAGCTTAAGAGAATATGAGAGAGAAGCATGATCATTTAGTCCAACAGTGTAATGTAAAAGTCTCTCTGTTGAGACCTTCACTTGGACCTCAGAGGCTATGCCAGTGATAGTAAGTGTTTATGCACATATTCTGATTTAAGGATAAAGTTTAGGATTGTATAGGGTTTCTAAATGCATAAGGCAAGAAATACCATTTGCCATACACAGTGGCCTGACACAAGCATTCTTGAAGGCTCCCATACCCCACTGCTTAATTTGTTTGTTAGGTCCTTTTAAACATAACTGCAATTTAACAAGAAGAAAAACAATGTAGTACTCTATAGCACGAGCCCATGACAAGCTAGATATTAGCACAACAGCTGTGATTCTAAAAACGTCATTTGTGTGCACTGGTTTAACCAACTTTATTTTCAGACAGAGGTATGCAGCAAATGTTTAACATATTTGTGCCTGTGCATAAGAAAATGTTTTGTAAAAAGATATTTTGTGTTTACAATATATTTGTTACATTTACAAGCCCTCTGAATGTTTTTTTTTTTGTTTGTTGCTTTGTACTATCGGACTCTAGAACTCAGGCAATACAGTCTTTGTATTAAGTGCAATGGATAAGAGAAGGAAAAAGATTAATAAAGGGACTTGTTAAATACTAGGCCATGTCTAGCTCATGGCGCAGGCAGCCAAGTTGCAAAACTGAGAACACTGCCGACGTGACACACGGGCATAATGCAAGTGCCGGGGAAAGTGCTCACTAAACATAGCCGCCTGCACCAGAAGCTTCATCCCAGTGTTTCCTCCACCAGAGTGTGTGCTCAAATTTGAGGCGACAGGTGAACTTCTAATCTAAATTAACAAAGCTTCAGATAAAAAGTTCAACAAAGCAGGAATATATGGTCAAATTTTCAGAAGTGCCTTTCCATCACATTCCAAAACCAAATTCACAGGGATGGGATCTGTTATCCAAAATGCTTGGGACCTGGGGTTTTCCAGATATTGGATCTTTCCATAATTTGGATCTTCATTCACCTTAAAGGGCATGTAAAGTCTAAAACAGAATAAGGCTAGAAATGCTGTATTTTGTATACTAAATATAAACATGAACTTACTGCACCACAAGCCTAATCAAACAAATAATTTATGCTTTCAAAGTTGGCTACGGGGGGTCACCATCTTGTTACTTTGTTAAACATCTTTGTAAGACTAAGACTGTGCACATGATAAGTGTGGTCTGGGCTGCTTAGGGATAAACAAAGCTGCTTGAGTTCTGCATGGCTGGGAAGTAAGACAGGGGCTCCCCCTGCTGTTCATAAGTATGATTGTTTCCCTGCTCAGCAGTTAGGGAACATCTGACAATTCCTATCCACAGCAGTAAATGAAGGGGGAATTTCACTGCATACAGTCAGGTTTCTTATAAAAACGGTACACATTTTTTAATTAAAGTATATTGGAGATAGGTTTCTTTTTCATTAAAGAAAGTAAAAATGGGATTTTTTTTTTTTTTTTTGCCTTCACATGCCCTTTAAGTCTACTAAAAAATTATGTAAACATTAAATAAACCCTATAGGCTGGTTTTGCTTCCAACAAGGATTAATTATATATTAGTCTGAATGAAATATAAAATAGCTTTTTATTATTAGAGAGAAAAAGGAAATAATTTTTTAAAATTTGAATTGTTTTGGATAAAATGGAGTCTATTGGAGACGTTCTTTGCATAACTTGAAGCTTTCTGGATAATGGGTTTTTCCCTCTAGCAGCGAGGGAACAGTAAGCTTGCAGCTCCCTTTGTGTGACAGCTCACTCAGTATACACAAATTGTCTGGGGGAGGAGAGGGGGCGAAGCTTACTGGCTGTACTCGCATGCACACAATGGCATCTCCCAGGCAATCTCGTCAAACAAAGGTGATCACCATTACACATAGATGTTAAGGCTTTACTCTCACTTGGTGCAGCCCATGCTCAGCTTCCCTGTAATGTGTTAACAGGGTCAGCACCTGGCCAGACTTATAAAAAAAAAAAAGAAAAAAAAAAAAAGAGGAAGCACATACTAAAATCAAATTATAAAACAGGCATGTGAAAGAGAATGCCTACATGGGCTCTAAAAATACATTCATATATTTGCTAATGAAAGCAAGCAGCAAAGCCTGCTGAGACTATTATAATCTTTGCAATAATGGTAAATGGGGCGGTTTGTCACCCTTGGGAAACCCAATTCTGGGAAATTCGCTCTGAATTAGATTTACTTTGGTGAGAAAACCTCCTAGGTGCCACTGCCCAAAAGGAGAAAAAGTTTATTTTATATATAAAAATCAATGAAGCCTGCCGATTAAGATCTACCAAAATAAATACACAAAAGATCTGCTATCATAACCGATACATATGATGGATTTGCTGGGCATCACAAGAACGTCTAGCTTGTGGCCCTGCATCTGAAGTTAACAGACAATAGCACCTCTACAAAGCTGTCATATATGGCATCCGTTATCCGGAAACCTGTTATCCAGAAAGTTCCGAATTATGGAAAGGCTGTCTCCCATAGACTCTATATTATCCAAATAATCCAAATTTTTTAAAATTATTTCCTTTTTCTCTGTAATAATAAAACAGTAGCTTGTTATTGATCCCAACTAAAATATAATTAATCCTTAGTGGAAGCAAAAACCAGCCTATTTGGTTTTTATTTAATGTTTACATGATTTTCTAGTAGACGTAAGGTATGAAGATCCAAATTAGGGAAAGATCCATTAGCCGTAAAGCCTGAGCATTCTGGATAACAGGTTCCATACAAGTACTGAAAGTGTAGTGCAACAATTGGAGTGCAACAAGTGCTGGCCTGACATGCTGAGCCTACTCATTATGGTAAGCCAACCCTGACACCACTTATTAACCTCAAAATAAAAAATTAGGACCATGGAACAAGCCAAAAGCCTTAGCACCTTTACCTTAATGGCACCCAATGAAACATGATAGAGCAAAAATGGACAGTTCCTCCTCAACATCTTTCTCATATTTAAAGGTATGTTATATAGAGTAAGTAGCAGCTGTCACTTAAATTATTAAAAAAAAATATTTAAGTTAAGTTGATAGTGTCTGCCAGGAACAGGGCTCCCTCCACCCTGACATAATCTTATCTGGCAGCATGTGGGTGCTGCAGGCGGGCTGGGCAGCTGTCATGAGGCCCTCCTCCCTTGTTGGCTGCTAGGTGCAGATCAGAGGCAGGAGCAGGGTTTGTCACCCATGCAGTCTGGCACAATGCTATCTCTACTAGTCAGTGCTCATGTATGGGGGAAGGGTTGTCTGGTGCACTTGTCAAAGCACATGTGCTCCTTTCCTTGCATTGTCTGCTTTGGGCAACATGGTGCTTTTTGTGCGTGTAACTCATGCATGCGCTTGCAAATAAAAGAAGAACACAAGCTGTTATGTACTACAACTCCCTAAATTCCCCAACAAGTAAAGCTCGAAGGTTGACACCCCTGGCATTAGAGGAATTCACAATCTAGGTACCTTCCCTAGCACAAGTGGCACTGAATAAATTCTTTACTTAAAGAGTTGCCTCCATGATACAAGTGCTGAAAGATTTCACACAAAACTGCCCAAGGAGATTGTATACCAGGCTCAAACGCACAATAGCGAAGGTGTTGTGGCTCAGTGAGTTCACATGAAGTGGGTCGCACCTGTCTAATATCGATAGCGGGTAGCTGCACTCCAGTAGAGAGACAGGAAGAATGGTAGAACTCCTTTCAAAGTCTGCTTGACCAGAACACAATCATTTTATTATTACATGTCAAATACATCTGCCATTACCCAAGATAAATAAAATACACTAAACTAGTCCCCTCTCAAGCTCGTCTGTGCAGCACGCGGCAGTGTGCCTATTGTTTGCAGAGAGGGTGCCCAGTTTGTTTATAGGCAACAACATCTTGTGTCACAGACATTGCTCACACTGGAAGTTCATGAACAAACAGAGCAAGTTTTAATTACCAATCAAGCTACAGACAGCAAACACTGTCAAAATGTGACTCCAGGATTGTCATAGTCCAAGTGGTAAATTGATCACAACCATTCTGGCTGTACCCAAAAAAAAAAATTATAGTATACCAATGTTTTCTGATAGCCTATGACAGCTAGAGTCTGCATGTTGGACAGACCTGATATAAAATTATTACTCACTTTGTCTCATCCAAAAAAAGATACATTAATAAGTGTAAATAAAATGATTTTATTTCTCCAGCTGCAATTAGCTCGACTGGGTGCCGCAGTCACCCCACTTAAAGAAATGCTGAAAATGTACAGCAAACAATGCCCGGAGACGGTGCATAATATAAGAACTAGTTGAAAGGAAATTCACAGATATTAGCATTTTTATTCAATAAGATCTTGATAATAAACGACATCAACTCTGCTACTGACCAATCACCTGGTTCCTTACCTGAGAGTGAAGCATCAGCTCTGCCTCTTCAGCTTGCCACAGCTCCACCATGCTGGGAATTGGTTCAATCACTAGGGGTTCACAAACGAAAGAAAAGCATTTCAGTTGTGCTGTCTGGCAAGAAGACAGGAGACATCAGCCGGAATCTAAACCCATACACTCATTTTCTTAGGTGCAAAAACTTGGACTGGCTGCTGTTGTTGTACCACTCCCAGATAAGTGTTGTAGTCCAGGATCAAAATATGGGCCACCATTAAAGCTGCTAATTTTTCTACAACAAAATACTGTCTTGCTGCTGTTGCTTTGTTCCATATTAATATGCATTGAAGTGGATGTATTTATCATTGATACAGCCAGATGACCACCTTAAACTCTGTAGGACCAGTATATATATTTTTTTCTGTAAAGCTGGCCATAGACGTACAGATACAATTGTATGAATCCTCGATTCGTACAATTTTTGGACCGCGTGTGGAGTGTCCCGTCATTTTTCGTGACATGTCGATCGGTCGTTCAGTCGGTCAGGTTAGAAAATTTCTGTCGGCTGCCGATAATATCTCTGCATCTATTGCCGATCTGATTATTTTCAACGGGAGACGGTCACAAGCTTTTGTCGGACATAAACTTTCATACGATTGCTGTCAGGGGCAGAACATCGTCTGATCTGTTATTTTACTACTTTATTAAAACTGAAGGTTTATCGGCAGATGGGGACGTCCATTCGTTCGTCCGATATTGCAGGTAAACCTGCACGTCTATGGCCACCTTAAGGCTTCTGTTGTTTAGTGAGAACATCCGAGATCCAATAAAAGACAAACGCTGCTGAGGATTCTGAGAGTTGGACATTACTACAATAAGGCTGGTCCTTTAAAAGGCAAAGATTCAAGGGGGTCGGGGATAAAAAGCATCTATGCAATACTGCTTCTTAAATCTTCAGTTCTTTTATAACAAAGCTGAGCAAGTGCACAAAGCGCACAGGGAAAGTGTGGGCAACACAGTAAACGAGCGGTGTTGCAGCCTCAATCAATGTGGCAGAGACATGGGGAAGATGCCAGGGAATGTGGTACCCTATGCCAATGCTATCACAGAATGGGTGTCACTAATCTCTCTAGCAGACAAAGCTGTCACAATACAAGAGCCCATATGCCCCTAGACTTGCCAGCACATGAGATGCAGCAGGAGAATAAAGGCATGGGCCTCACTGAAAAGAGAATAAGTGCCAGATAGACACACATATACACACATATATACAATGAATGGTCTTTGTTTGCTTCCCTGAGCAGAAAAGCAGCTGAGGTTCGCCAGACAAGGACTCTCCAGTTGTTGCTGGACTACATCTCTCAGAATCCCAAGACTGTAGCGGGTGTTGTTGGGAGTTGTAGTCCAGTAGCATCTGCAGAACCGCTGGACAGTAGAAAGCAGGGAGGCGTGCACATATACTAGATCTCTATTGTGTACTGCTTCTTCTTCCTCGTTCCCTCGCGTTGTTTCCTCACCTTGTCCCTCTCCTTGGCGAAAGCAAGGCAATAAGACATGGAAAACCCCCAGCAATATGTTGACTGTAGTGGCGGTGGAGCACTCGCTGGCCCCAAGCGGGTAGAGCAGCCCCGCCATGCTGCCCCTCTTGCTCGGGCTCCTGCCTCTGCGCTCGCTCGGGTGTCAGCAGAAGCAGCAGTGCGGGCGGAGCCGCCGTGCACACGTGGGTCTGTAACCTCCTCTCAGCAAGTGTGTGAGTGAGAGTATGAACACGCCCCCTGTTACAGCCGGAGCATGCGCTGTTCTGTCACTGTACCAGTGGGCGGCGCTAACTTCTTTGTAAAAACAAAGGCTCAAATTGGTATGGGGGAGTCAGTTGCAGACTTGCAGCGGGCGGGGACGTGGAACAGTAGGATTTTAAAGCTGGAGAGCGGCCCGGGGGCCTACATTGTAACTGTTCATACGTCATTCTTTTCATACGTCTAATGGAAGGGTGTGTGGATTCTGGGGAATACATTAAAGGGAGTCGCCAGAAAACAGCAGCTCTGGACTGAGAATCAAAATAGGCCCTGGCATTTCAATTACACAGAGGCCCAAACAGCTCCTGCCAGCCCAATAAATACTGAGTGTCTATGGCGTCTTATAGCAACCCCACACATTTGCCACAACCCACAGATGGCCGGGCCTGGACAACAGGGTGTCATTAGTTCTAGTTAGCTACAGGTCATTAGCACTCTCCCAAGCATGAAAGCGTCAACATGGCAGCGCCGCATGAATCATTTAGTACGTGTATCTATTGTCCATGATGGGCCTGGAGCTGCTTCACAGAGATGTCTCGTTGGCAAGTGGCCCTTATATGCACTAAAGAAGCGACTTGCCCAACTGCAAAATCATTCAGGGTCTGCTTAAGTAGCTATGCCCCTCAATGTCTATGTTGGAGACAACACGTCATCAGTGATGTTGCCCATAGCAACCAATCAGATCTTTGCTTTTGTCTTCTAACTTGTAGGTAACTAGACAAATCTAGTTGCTTATTAGTTGCTATCGGCAACATCACCGGCGATGTTTGTTTCCAGTGTTAATAAATACACCCCAGAGTGTACCCCCAGTACCCACAGGGTACCTCAAGGTTGCAGTTTATACCTGTAATATAGGCTAATTTATTGACATAGGGTAAAGAGGTTATTGCCCCAGTTTGCCAGTATCTTAGGGGCCTCTTGGAATATACACATCATTGACATTTTTTCTTACAATATACACATGCTGTTGCTGATGTACAGTTGTTAGCGGCACACCTTTTCCATAAGGATGTCTGGGGTTATGGGGAAATTTGTTTAAGGGCAGAACTACACAAGCGTTTTTTCATCAAATACGACGCGCTGAGAGGAAACGGATGCGACGAGACGGATGCCAGACCTTGTCGATGCGTGCACAACTGTAGGATGCTAACGATGCACGTTATGTCTTCATCCGGCAGTCGTGTCGGGTTCACGCAGCGACAAGGTCCGACATTTCTATTACTTACCTTTTATTTTATCACAAAACACAATTACAAATTGGACATCTCTGAGCTCCATTACAGTTTTTCTCCTCGGACTAAGTCCCCCTGCCTTCCTCGAGTGCCAGGGCCTCTGTTGTTTTTGCACACTGGCTATGCTTTATGTTATGCCCGAGGGCAAATGAAATGTATCACTAGTGAATCCTATGGGTGTCAGTGGAGCTGTTCTACTGTCAGACAGCATTAAGCCATTGTCTAAACTTTCCATATGTTATAGAACGGCCAATTCTTAGCAACTTTTTAATTATATTTATGGTTTTTGAATTATTTGCCTTCTTAGTTATTGCTAGGTTTTATTATTCATCTGTCTAGTCAGACCCTCTCCTATTCATATTCCAGCCTCTTATTCAAATCAATGCATGGTTGCTACGGTAATTTGACCCTAGCTTCCAGATTACTCAAATTGCAAAATGGAGAGCTGCTGAATAAAAAACGAAATAACTTAAAAACCACAAATAATCACAACACATGACATACTCTGGCTCCACTGTCCCTCCATGCAACTCCTTACCTCTAGCAAATACCAAGAAATGGCACTCCAGCAAAATGGTACAAATTGGATAATCTCCCCACTAGCAATTGTTTACTTGTCATGCCCCAGATGCTAATTTGAGCATAGTCTTTGCACCTGCTCCATAGTGCAAAATTTCTAGACACAAGTTTGCACCCACTGGACCCACTTAACTGGGAAACCGCTTCACAACCATCTTTTGAATAGTCCCTCTATAGTAAACTACTTTTCCCTAATCCACTTATTAAATCAGAAAGAGCCCTAGCAGAATGCTTAGCTGCAGCTACCCTCACAAATATATTACATCACTGGCTCACAATCTTTAGATTTGTTCAAACAAAAATTAAATTACATCTTTATTGGCTAGAGACAATTGAACATAAGGAACAAATCACAGCAAAATATTTCTCACATTGGTCCATATATATTACATCCCTTCCCAGGGTCTGACTGCCGCCTGCCCTAGCCACAAAGCCCACTTACCTGCCCAAACCTGCCTTCTGCTTGTTGCAGGCATGCGGAGGTCCAGGGAAGAAGGTCTGAAGCCTCATTAGCTGTTGCTGGGCTGTCAGGGCCCACCAGGTTTTTTCCCCAGTGTCCTGCTGGCCCTGTCCGACCCTGTCCCTTCCTAGATCTATCCAAAATTCATGGGCAGATTTATCAAAGGTCGAATTTCAAATTTATGTGAATTTTTTTTTCCTCTAATAAATTTGAATATACTCTCAACTCGAATGGAAGGTTATGTAAGAAAAAATGTCTAATATTCAATTGAATAACCATGACCCGAAAATTTGAATCGAATTCTAATCAAGTTTCCTCCGAAAAAACTCAGGAAGGCTATTAACATATTCAAATGGTTCGACGGACCTCTGCCATTGTCTTGAAAATGAACTCAGCAGGTTTTAGGTGGAAAGTATTCAAATTAGAACTGTTTCCAAGGTCGTGGTGCGATAAATCTCAAATTACATTTGGGGAATTAAAATTCAAATGTGTGAATTTTGACACCAAACAAAAAAGGTGAAAATTCTAATTTACAATTCGACCCTTAATAAATCTGCCCCTCACTGTTACATCCCCTCTATAATACCATGTGGTACAACACAGAATTCTTACGAAACAATCTGCTTATTATTCAAACACAGATCTACACGCAAATTCTCCCGCAAGGTGAAAGCTCACTATAGATTGAACCCCCAGAGTCACCAAGTTGCAACGATGTTGGACACATACTCCAAAATATCTCCTGATCAGGGAAATGGGACGAGTCCAATATGAGTCACTTTTTGATTATTAATTTATTTTCTTTGGTTATTTTCTTATTTTTACTGTTATGCTACCCTGTCTTACTTAGCATTGTAAGCAAATATACACGTGAAAAATCATATGACAAGAATATGCAATTTACTATGTATGTAAGTTTAATAAATACATTTAAATAAAAAATAAAAAAAAATGAAAACCAATTGCAATTTGTCTCAGAATATCACTCTCTACATCATACTAAGGGGCTGATTCACTAAGGGTCGAATTTCGAAGTAAAAAATACTTCGAAATTCGACCCTCGAATTGAAATCCTTCGACTTCGAATATCGAAGTCGAAGGATTTAGCGCTAAACGTTCGTTCGATCGATCGAAGGATTTTTATGTTCGATCGAACGATTAAATCCTTCGAATCGAACGATTCGAAGGATTTTAATCCAACGATCGAAGGAAAATCCTTCGGTCAAAAAAAGTTTAGCAAGCCTATGGGGACCTTCCCCATAGGCTAACATTGACTTCGGTAGGTTTTATCTGCCGAAGTAGGGGGTCGAAGTTTTTTTTAAAGGGAAAGTACTTCGACTATCGAATGGTCGAATAGTCGAACGATTTTTCGTTCGAATCGAAGTCGAAGGTCGTAGTCGAAGGTCGAAGTAGCCCATTCGATGGTCGAAGTACCCAAAAAATACTTCGAAATTCGAAGTATTTTTCATTCGAATCCTTCACTCGAGCTTAGTGAATCGGCCCCTAAAAGTTAACTTAAAGGTGAACAGCTCAGGTGCAAATATCAGCTCCAGTGCTAACAGTAACCTACCACTATGAAGTATCACATTGTTTTGATCTGCTTATAACATTAAAACACTGTATGTATATTCCTGCTAAGTAGCTATGGGTTATATCCCCCCACTAAGGTAAACTGTCATTTTAAAACTGTCCCTTATAAATGTGCATATCCGTGTAAACTCTAAATCAAAGTCTCTAGGTTATATGTCAAAATTCTTTTTTTTTTCAGAAGGTGACACTCCCAGCTGCCACTCCCTTGTTTTAACTTATGAACACAAATAGGCAGGTACAGATTAAAACAAAAAATAAGTCTTTTTCTCCACCAGAAGAACAGAGGAATAAGTTTATACAGGTATGGGACCTGTTATCCAGAATACACGGGACCTGGGTTTTTTTTCGGATAACAGATATATCCGTAATATGGATCTGCATACCTTAAATCTACTAGAAAATCATGTAAACATTAAATAAACCCAATAATCTGGTTTTGCTTCAAATAAGGATTAATTTAAGGCTAGAAATGCTGTATTTTGTATACTAAATATAAACATGAATTTACTGCACCACAAGCCTAATCAAACAAATAATTTATGCTTTCAAAGTTGGCTACAGGGGGTCACCATATTGTAACTTTGTTAAACATCTTTGCAAGACTAAGACTGTGCACATGCTCAGTGTGGTCTGAGCTTCTTAGGGATCGTAATAAACAAAGCTGCTTGAGTTCTGCATGGCTGGGAAGTAAGGCGGGGGCTCCCCCTGCTGTTCATAAGTATGATTGTTTCCCTGCTCAGTAGTTAGGGACCATCTGACAATTCCTATCCACAGCAGTAAATTAAGGGGGAATTTCACTGCATACAGTCAGGTTTCTTATAAAAATGGTACACATTTTTTAATTAATGTATATTGGAGATAGGTTTCTTTTTCATTAGAGTAAGTAAAAATGGGATTTTATTTTTTTTTGCCTTTACATGCCTTTTAAACTAGCTACTAACATTTTTATGTTTAAATGTGTTTCTATGGGCCCGCTGTCCCTGTCAGAGAGGTCTCTGTAGGTCAGCAGAGTGTGCAATAGAAATCAGTGTCAGCAAACATTGTAGCTCAAATATTGTAGAGGAAGCATGAGTAAAGTCAATTATTTACAGTAACCATGTGAATGTATTGCGTCTGGATCCTCCCATGGCAACAGGCATAACATTAAATTAGAAATATTCAAGACAGTAACAGCCAATTCTATTCTTGTTCGAACACTTGCCTAGAACCCAATAAAAGGGGCTCTATGAACATTTAATATAAGCGTCTTATAATAAAAATACCTGGCATGCAAACATATGAGTGGAATAAGATGACTTGCATGTTAATAGTGTGGGCTTAGAGAAGAAGCAGGCTGGCCTATTGCACCTGGACTTGGATGGTACGTTGGAGTGGACTGGCATACTGTATTATTTTAACAAAGTCAGAATGGACAATGGGAGCAGCTACAATGTTTTTGGAGCAAGAAGGAAGTGTTGGGCATATATGTTACAGTAGCATGGCACAGGGATTCAAGAAAACAGTGGGTAGTCAGGATTTTTTTACACCCTACCTCATAGGCAAGTGCATCTTCTGCCTACCCCTAGTTCTGGCCCTGCCCTGTGTATGCCTGCCATAAAAGCAAAGGGAACAATTAGAGAGTCAAAAGTACAAAAAATATGCAAACATTTAGGATGGCTTTTGTGATGGCTCAATAGAATAATGCTATATAGTCATACACATCTGTACATTTGTTTCATAAAGCACATTAGGGATGCTATGGAGTCTGGCTGTTATGTAAATGTAGTCATAGGAGTTTTTTGTTCATCTGAATAGCCTAGCTCCAAGCATCAATTAATATTAAACTGAACATTCTTTGGACACATTAGTACAATGCACACAATACCCATTTGTGATATCTCTAAGCACTCACACTCACAGGCTGCAGCAAAAAAGCTGAACGATTAATAGCGCACATCTAATAACTCCATGTACTAGGAATACTCGCCACATAATGCTTTATTTTTTTTAAAAAAGAAAGGAGCGTTCTGTTTTTTTTTTTATTTATTTTGAATTATTTTGTATAACCAAACAGAATTGTGTGGCTGCATTTAAAATAAATGTACAGTACATGTGGGCGAGGCAGCAGCAGGATGATGGCATGTTTTAGAATTACTTATATTAGATATACCATGACCTGGATGAATGAAAATCTTCATTATCATGCTGCCTCTAGTTGTTGTCCAGCTCCCACATGATGAGTCATTGTAAGAGTCCTACTTTTGTAGCTGTGCAGATATTTCATAATACCCTGTGCTGGGTAACCCTGAGGACAGGTTTAGAGTCACCGTGTTCTGGCATTTTATTTTCTAAGCATGCTCAAACTCAGCATGGCTCAGCCTAGAAGCAAACAAGCTGGTTCATGTAAACAGGAGGAAAGAACAGACACATTTGTCTATTATGAGTAAAGCCTACACAAGCTACAAATGACAGGCTAATGTATGAATAGAGGTAAAGCATCCCATTATTTCAATTATTTAAGTGGTTACCTGAGCTTAGAAGAACTCCTTACACATTTACAAGCATAGCAGTTGAGGATTGTTTGTCCTGGTTTATTGTAATTTTCCTTTTCTCTTCATCCATCTGTAAAACAAGACTGTATGGCTGTGCAGTCTGTGTGAAAATGTGTGATGTAATGGGAAATGCTGGATGTTTGCAGGGTAACTGACAGTGAGCCTAATGTAGGGAAGGGTGTCTGCATCTCCTCTGTCGTCTTCTCAGTCTGCCTTATTCAGTGAAGAAAGGGCCCAAGTGGCGGCACATTTGTTAGAACCTCCTATGCTTGTCCATTACTGTTATTGGCCCATAACAGTAATAAATGAGACATTACCTCCAATCTGATTTGATTTAGATGACACTGGATTTTTGAGGCTAGCTATGGTAAAGCAATATAGATCTAATTAACAGCTTCACCATTGCATCTATTCATGCACAGCATGAACCCCACAGGAACATTTAGCTTTCATTATTCCATATTATTGTATGACTAAATGACACTCCACTTGTTACTTTTCCTGGGGCAAACTATTCATACAGGCACATTAATTGGCTCTGGATAAAACACCTGTGTGTATGGGTGTAAGCTCCTCTGGGCAGGGGCTGATGTGCATTATCTCTGTAACACACTAAAAAATATTTTATATATATATATATATATATATATATATATATATATATATATATATATATATATATATATATATATATCCTTATAAAAGCTTTTATTTTCCAAATGCATTGGGAACACTGCACGTTCTATTCCAAGTCAAAATATGAAGAAAAATGTAACAAATGTGTATTATTCCTTTAAAGAAAGTGAAGAAAATGGAATATAAGGCTGTTCCAAAAAAACAAATAAAAGATCCTGTTTGCAACAGCATTTTGTTTAATTTTATGTATATATATTACTATACAGAAAGTTAAGAAAAGGAAATATTGGGATGTTCAAAATAGCAGTGTCTGCGTTCTTGTTTACAAACTCAAACATTCACTGTATAAACTGAAAAATGTTTCAAGATTTTACTTTCCTTTGAATCACTGAACTAATATTTAGTTGTATAAGCAGTGTTTCTGAGAACTGCTTCACATCTGTGTTGCATGGAGTCCAACAACATTTTTTATGTCACCCCGCAATTTTTCTTTTGGATTAAGATGTGGGGATTGGGCTGTCCACTGTATAATGTCAATGTTGTTGGTCTGGAACCATGGGGCAGATTTACTAAAGGGACATCAACAATTTACGGGCGCCAATTCGCTAGCGAAAGAGATAGGCTCTAGCGCTCATTTGGACTCTATCGTCTTGCGACAATTCAATCTGGCGAACGGACGTTACTCCGCAAATTCACTAAAATGCAGATTTTACTGATCGTTACCTCTTATGCCAGACTTTAGCCAGCTCAGACCAGGTGAAGTGCACTGGAGTGCATAGATCTTCCTCAATCTTCTGTTACTTACATCATATTCTCTGAGTTGAAAAAGTATCAAAGTTCAAAAAACGCTGGCGTGTTTTCCTTTTTTCAGAGTGATAGCCTGCAAAAGTCCCTAAAACATTTTTTTTGGGTAACTGGTTTCCCCCATACATTTTCTAACATATGGAACATTAACTTTACAGTGGGCTCATTATATTAACTCTAATGTCTTTATTAAAGTTCCCTGGACATGTGTAATTAACATTGGAAATGTAATGTATTTAAGTCCATTCAACTTTAAATTTCCCGCCGTATGCAAATTAAACTGAGCGCAAGACCTCTAGTGAATTTGCACTAGGCAGAAATGAATGCTAGCGGATATTTGCTTTCAATTGCTCACATTGCCCAAGTAACGATAGCAAAAAGTCACCAGCGTTCATTGCCCACGACGAAACTCTGCATTTTTGTGAATTAGCGTTGCCTGAGCAAATATTCGCCTGGCGAACTGTAGCGATGGGTGCGAAGCATTCACTGGCGACTTTTTTAAGTGAATCTCTCCCCATTACAGAAATGCACTATAACCAACATGCACAACATTTGCTGCCTTCCTTCTTTTAATAAAGGGCGTAATTGACACCTGTTTTTTCACAGAATGAATGACCTCACTAATTGAACTCCACACTGCTATTATTTGGAACACTATTTACACCTACTAGTAAATTATTTGTCATGTAGAAATATAATTTCTACCAAAACCAGTGATTTATCAGGTTATTGATGCTGACTGCTATAATTCTAAACACAACTGTGTATGTATACATTACATTTAATTTTTCCCTTTATTGATAAGGGACCATAATCATTATAAAAGAAAAGTGTCAGTGGGTAGTGGTGCCTTTAGAATAACACATTCTGCATCACTGTGTCAAGTAGTAGCAACTCATAAGAATAACTTGTAACATTATGATTTGGCAATGTAATGAATGTTCCCCTGGTGGACTGGTTAATTATACATATAAAAAAGGTTGAGGAGAAGTCCTTTTCACATCAAAGCAATGTGTTTTAGGCTATAATTAGGTTTAGTGATGGAATAAATGCTGGCGTGCACCTTACACATCAGAAGTGGATAGATTATAAAAGTAGGTGGGAGGGAAACAATACAAATGGATTATTATGCAAAAAAGCTTTTAAACAGGGAATATTGCACTTGGATGTTATTCCATTATGTGTTGAAAGAGAAATAAGCTTTGGCAGAACACTATATTCACAGAATGGGTGAAGAGTTCAGAAAATGAAATATTCAGTTCCATTGTTCTCCTATTACTCTACAAACAAGACATCTTACTACCACACCTATGCAAGTAATAAATCAAGCTCTTCATAATTAGTATCAAACCACAAATACAGATTATTGAGGTCCTTTAAAACTATTCACTGGGCTCAAATGTTGCACATGGTGACATCAAAGAGGAACAAGACTTACACTTAGTAGTAATTAAAACACAATGACCAGATGTAGTGCAATTGCTTCAGCTGGAGGGGCTGCTCACAAAATATCTAATCACTTTGTTTGAAACGGGATCTGCATGTCACATTGAAGCAACACCCATGTGTCACTGAAAACATCACAGAACTGAAAAGCACCTCTACTAATACTATATTGTGTACCTTTAGCCTTCAGGGAAACTCTGCAACACTGCAAGCCATAGTTAACCTTCCAATTAACCTTTAGTATGTTGTAGGCTTTAGTATTCTAAGACAATTTGCAATATACCGTTTTAAAATCATTTCTCTTTTATGTTCTCCTTCTCTCGAGTGTGGAGATTCAATTGCTTCTGGTTGCTAGGACTTCATTTCTCTAGCAACCAGGCCACTGTTATGAGGTGATAATCAATACAAATAAGAATATTATCGTTGAGGACAAGGACACCCAGTCAGCGTATTTGTTACCTAGGGTGGGGACCCGAACAATTGCATAGCTTTTTAGTTGCATAGCTTTTTAGTTGTGGAAAGAGGCAGAATAAACAGGCTAATAATTCCAAAAGATTCAAAAGCAATTCTCATCGTGTTGTACATCACGGCAGGAATTGATGTTCAATCGTGTCCAACACTGTAATTTCATGCAGTTGATTTTGTTGAATTGTTGTGAATATGAATTAGTCCTAAATATTCTTTGTCACTTTCCGTGTAATACTGTGCAGGTTTATTTCCCTCAATGCAATTCCCTTTACCCTATTATTTTTACAGCAGACAGTTATTTTTACAGCAGATGGGATGAAGGGATATGTTATGCTATTAGATGTCCATTAGGAATAGCAATGGCTTCAGAAGGCAGGCCCCAAATCTCACCGGGATCCAAGGGCAATTTCAGTGTAAATACAACACATCCCAATGCACTTAGAGGTGTGTCTGCTGTCTTCAGCATTTTGTACTCGTTGGCTTGGATAATTATTAGTTTTGGCATAAGCGTTCCCCAGAGAAAATAGCAACAAGGAAAACTAGTTTATCTCAGCTCAATTCATTGCATGAAAGAGTCTTCACAGTAGAATAACTCGCCTGAGAATATGTATGGTGTGAATGATAATTTCTGGGTACTGATAACAATATAGCAGGGTGACATATCAATAAATGTTTTTTTTAACCAGGCATCTAAACCAATACTGGAGCTCCAGGATGTGCTTAAACCAATCACAAGTAGGAACGATAGGTCACCCTCGCACACCGTGGCACTCTGAAGTGGGAATTTT
Organism: Xenopus laevis; assembly: GCF_017654675.1. Lineage (NCBI taxonomy): Eukaryota > Metazoa > Chordata > Amphibia > Anura > Pipidae > Xenopus > Xenopus laevis. The sequence goes on from NC_054372.1 coordinate 44,161,755, forward strand.
CCGGTGCACAGTGAGAGAGAAATCGGTTACCGCTAACCAACATGGAAGATCACGCTGATTGATTGTGTGATGCAACATTTCAGGGAGAACCCTTTTCTCAAGCATGCTCCTTGTGTGCCGGTGAATTTCCCATACTTCCATCTTAAACCAATCTTAGAACACTCAATACCACCCATTCTGATTATTGGAAATAGCAGTTTTAACCTGACATTGCTGATACAGGTGTATAATTAACATACTGCTATCTACAGTATCACACAAGGGCAGCTGAATGAAGAACTCAATAGTGACATTCAGCCTTCCCAAAACAGTAGTTAGGCAAATGTCTGTCCTGCTGGAGCTGCCGTGCTCAGCTGTTGCAACGTAACTACAGAAGCTCATAGACAGATTCTGGAAGCAACATGAACATAAGGCTATTTGTTGGCATGCACAGATGAGCAGCAGCACACAAGTCATATCTAACCATGCAAAACACCACAGGGGTCATTTATGACCAGTGTCGGACTGGGATGCCAGGGGCCCACCAGAAAACCTTCACTTTCCAAACTATTATTCCTCCTCTCCTCACTCAACCTCTTTATTATCCCAGCCTTTTATATCTATTTAATATATTCTTCCATTATTAAGCATTTGTTTCCCATAAAGAAATGGGGAATGACCATAAAATATGCTAAATGGTTAGAAGCAAGAGGGCCCACTGATACCTGGGCCCATCGGGAGTTTTCCTGGTATCTCGAGGTCCAGTCCGACACTGTTTATGACCCCCTGAGTGAAGCTGAGGTTGCAAACGTTTGCAGCAATAAATTGGTATGTACACTGAACATACATATTTACATACAAAGCAGACAATAACCGATATAAGAGGTAGAGAGGTCGTTATTTATCTAGTCGGGAAGCCTAAGTAGGAGAGTAGAAACTGTTATAGCAACAAATGGAGGACCAACTTAATATCAACTGATTTCCAAATGAGATGGTTAGCAGGTAAGTGTTGCCATATGCCAGTGACATGCAGTAACTGTAGAGGGAACAAGCCCTACAATTGCAGAGGGGTTTAGTAAATGTGTATTGTTATATTTAACAAACAACTATTTCTTATGTAACCATAGCATAAATATCTGAATAAAAAGAATGAAACAGGAGGGCAATTTAGACGAGTTGTTTGTTGACAGTGTCTTGAGATCTACTGATCACCAGCTAAAGGTCTACTGGTAGATCCTGATCTGCCTTTTGGGCACCACTGCCGTAGGATGACAGTTGTAACAAGTCCATGTTTTCAACTTTGTTGCATCGGTTTGAGGAAGGCTCTTTCTTGATCCAGCATAATAATGGACCATGCACAAATTGAGAGGTCTGTGTAGGCTGGGTTTTGCTAAGTTGGGAATGAAAAACTAAACTGGAATACACAGAACATTGACGTCAGCCCAAATAAACACCTATGGAATGAACTGGAATGCCAACTATAAGCCATGCATGATCCCAACATTAGTGCCCAATCCCATCAATCCTCTATTGGAAGCAAATAAATACCACCAACAAAGTTGTTAGCAAGCAGCACAGGGAGGACCAATTACATTGTAATTATCTTGGTTTGGGAATGAAATTTTGTATAGGCGGTGTTGGATATACATTCAAATGTTTCTTTTTTTTCTCTTTTGTGTGCAAGAATATTAGTGTTAAAGGAGAAGGAAAGGTTAAAACTAAGTAAGCTTTATCAGAAATGTCCACCTAAATATACCAGTAAACCCTCAAAGTAATGCTGCTCTGAGTCCTCTGTCAAAAGAAACATTGCATTTATTTCCTTTTATTGAGTACACATGGGCTTCTGTATCCGACTTCCTGCCTTCAGCTTAAACCTCCTTGCCCCGGGCGTCAGCATGCTCAGTTTGCTCCTCTTACCCCCCTCCCTTCTCTGCTGTAATCTGAGCCCAGAGCTATCCGTGAGCAGGGAGAGACTCAGCTAGGAAGTGATGTCACACCAAGCTAATACTGCAGCTGCTATCCTAAACAAGCAGAAAAAACTTCTAGAGCTTTTTACTCAGGTATGGTAAAACATTCTACAGAATAAATATAGCATTCTAGCTTGCACTATTGCAACTAATCTATTGACAATAAAATGCCTCCGTAGCTTTCCTTCTCCTTTAAAAGTATATATAAAAGTATATATTTTTTTAAATAGCATATATTGAACACTGGTAATACAAAAATAGGTATTTATTAGATGGCTTATTTTTAAGTAACTTTGTGAAGAATAAAATATTTGTCAGTGTATTCTAGAAACACTACGGGCAGATTTATCAAAGGTCCATGTGAAAATTCGAATTTCGAGCTATTTTTGTGTACCTCGACTAGGGAATAGTCAAAATTCGATTAGAATTTGAATTAAATTTGAAAATTCGAATTTTGAAATTTATCATGTACTGTCTCTTTAAAAATTCAACCATTTGCCATCTAAAACCTTCCACATTTTTTTTGGGGGGGAAAACTGCAAATCGTAGGATTCTAATGCGCTTTTACTTTGAGTCATACAATTCGAATTTGATCGAAAATGGAGCTATTCGATCGAAAACGAACCTATTCGGCCAAAAAAAACTTTGATTCAATCTCGGTTGGTCTTTATGATTTTGAATTTCGAAGTTTTTCAAATTCGAAATTCGACCCTTGATAAATCTGCCCCTAAGTGCTCCTGAATTCTGTGAACTCGAAACAAGCAGACGGCACTTCTGGAATAGGATTTATTGGGGTTACTGCTGTAGAACCTTACGCGTTTCGGGAGTAAATCCCTTAATCATAGGTCCTATGTCCTATGATTAAGGGATTTACTCCCGAAACGCGTAAGGTTCTACAGCAGTAACCCCAATAAATCCTATTCCAGAAGTGCCGTCTGCTTGTTTCGAGTTCATTGGATGTATGCAGTTGGGACACTGTCCGACAGAGCACCTGGCTAGGAGCAGCGGTGAGCAGTAGCGGTCCATTTTCTTTGTTTTCTATCTCCTGAATTCTGTGCTGTGAGCAGAACATGTCGCCTCTGTCTACAATCAAGACTGTCATCCAGTACCCCTTATAATGTTTTACACGTCTCACACTCCATATTGTCCACAGCATACATTTAATGCTAGTTCCTCTTTAAGGTCCAAAATAATGTATGTCAACTCCACAGCTCCAAATAAGGCTACAGAGATTTGAAACATTGCGGATATCAACCATTCAGCAATAGGTCCAAGAATATACTCTCAAATAACTGTTGAGGCCATACAGTATATCACCCTAATGGGCCAACAAGCTTCTAAGACTATCAAGGACAGTAAAGACTGACACTGATCTACAGTGTGCTCAAAAGCACAAATTAGGCGTCAATTTATACAAAACTTCACAGCACTTATGGTTAGCCATATACAGCCTGTCCAGAACAAGTCAGTAGCTTATTAGATTCCCAATGGCCTATCTTACTGATCCAGGTGCCTGTCATCCGTCATGTTAGCTGTGCTGGCCACCAGCAAGTATCCCCATTTACCAGATGTACCTGTTAATATACATACAATATTTTACCAGAGATTGTGTAGTGAGAAGGTGTGAAGTGTGTCCCCTCCCAGCGAAAAGCAAAAGCTGCCAGTCCCATAAAACAAGAGACTCAGCCTCAGCTCTACATAGGATCTGATTTCATTCTCATTCAGTTTCTTCATCATAACCACTGAAAAACAGCACAAATAGAATTTATTATGCATACAGATACAGAGAACAATACGTTTACAAGGTATTTCCGACCTATTAGTTATACATTTTTAAGGGGGTGGCAGTGATCCCTTATATAAACACAAAATGACACATCAATCAGTTATTCCTAACAACCTATTCCTTTCTTCAGTAAATCTCAGTTGTCTCATATAAATTCCAGCCAAGAATGTGTTTATATGTGAATAACTTGAGGAGCCAGAACATGTAAAATAGATCCAAAATAAAGTGCTAGCTAGAGCAGAATTATATTGGCTCTCGGAAAATGTAAGAATGTCTCTGTACGTACTATAATTACTGCTCAGGTACAACTTCTTCTGTTACACAGAATGCCTGCAATTTATTTCTTCAGATTGTTGCTAGTACAGAGTGTGCAAGACTTATCCAACATGTGCAGTAATATGCAGCGGTATATAGGGTAAATAGTGTCGGCGGTGTGACAAGTCATACATGGAAAATCTAGTTCGCTGGTGAACCCCATAACCAAAGGCAAATCAACTATTTCTGTACTATAGGCTGGTTTTGCTTCCAAAAATTATTATTATATCTTAGATTGGATCAAGTACAAGGTACTGTTTTATTGTTACAGAGAAATAGGAAATCATTTTAAAAGAATGTAGTTTATTTTGATAAAATGGAGTCTATGGTAGATGGCCTCTGTAATTCAGAGCTTTCTGAATAATGGGTTTACAGATAACGGATTCCATATGTGTAATCCTGTTCATCAACCCTTCAAATAATCCAATTGATCAGTGTCCGGTTGCCAACAGAATGGCTGACTTGTACAGTAGACTGATCATCTAGCCTGGGGCTGCTTTTCATATAACACTTCAGTGACTTTCTTGACAATTTCATACTATAAAGAAATTTTGTGGATGACTTTTCCTCTTTCCACATAATAATGCTACTTGCACAAAGCAAGGTTGGGGCAGAATATTTTTACTGACATGAGATAGGAGAAAATGGGCCTGCCTGCACAGAGCTTTGATGTTGACCCAAATTAAAATATGTGGTAATGAACTGGAGCACCAATGTGAGTCAGGCCTGATACCCAACCTCGCTAATGCTTTTGTGGCTGAATGGAAGAAAACTCCAACATTTTTCCAATATTTACTGGGAAGCCTTCCAGAAGAGGAAAGACTTTATAGAAGCAAATGGAGGACAGCCTCATAGGATGTGCCCCAGAAAGGCACAAAACTCGTAAGGCTTTTTTTCCAATGTAATAAATAATTTTAGCAGCAACTCTCTGATGTTATCCAGTTTTGTGCCAGCCCAATTTTGTCTATTGGTTGCAAATGGATGACAGCCTAATATTAACTCTTCATCATCTCACAACAAACTGATCATTCCACTAACCTGTGACAATTATTTAAAATCATCCCAACTTTGGATGCAAATTCTTCTAGAAAACAGAGTACGTTTTGTTCTAAATCCCTTATTATAAAACCTTCTTACATAGGAGTCTAGCACTGGTACCTCTTAGCTGGCTCCTTTGAAGAGAAAAGAGGTTACTTATACTCACTGGGCAAATTTGCACCTGGGCAACCAGATGTTTACTTACATTGGGCTTCCTGCAGCTGGCTCATAAAATCTAATCAGTGATTGGTTGCTATGTACCCAGTATTCATAAATAAGCCCCAGAGAGATGCATCAATGACCAAGGCTCCAATCCAATGCTCTTTTGCTTCGAGGGCTCCACTTGGTATATACATAAGAGGTGCCAGCTTGAAAAGCCATAAGAGGGGAGGCAAGAAAGGTGGCAGAGCCCACTAAGCCAAGGCACATTTAGGGTGAAAATAACTGGAGGTTCTCAGAGCACTGAGAAGGAGCAGTCTACTAAGCTAAAATATGAGTATGAGGATACTGTTACTGCAAAAGTAAAAGATTTCCGTGCACTTTATAACTCAGTGACAGTAGTGGGAACACACTGGGTGCATTGCACTATGCACAGAAAATAATAAGTAAGCACATTATGTCTGATTATTTACTGTGAACATCTTTGGGTCCCCCACCTCACTGGCTAATGGTAAATGAGGTTCTATATATAAAATTGCAAAGCAGGGACTGAAACCCCTTTAACATACGCAAAGAAATAACCAGCACTTTTAAAACCATTTTTCCCAAGGCTAATTCACTTTACAGAACATTACATATTGATTTTCAGGCTTAGACACTGATTTTCAAAACTGTCAATATCTAACTGTTTTGGGGATAAAGCATGTGTTGCACATGAAACACAATATTTTAAACATCAATATCTAGGTGTTACTAGGAATTACAGCTCATACAGATCAATTTCTAATAACTCACTTGAATAATACGTGATCATTTCATTTACATTTGCTTCAAAGCAAATCAAAATAAAAATGAGAAAGTCCTCTACAGAAGGAAATCAGCACAGTAACAATACCTTTCTTAAGACTATGCATTATCATAATAATGACAGCAATACAGGATTGCTTTAATAAATGGACAAAAGTGGCATTTGAATAGGGACAGACACACAAGCTTCCATAGAAAATAGTCATTTAAAATAAGTGAATTCCTTAGGCAATTTTACAGACTGTAACAGTTATTGGATTTATGCAGCTTTTCTATGTGTGGCTATACTGTATCAACAGCTATAGAACTTCAGCCACTTTTCACTGCACTTTATATATTACACTTAGGTGGCAACCAGACTTGCTTGTTTATACTGCTGATTAATGTTACTTTTCGGTACACATGTAAATATTTATCCTTTCACTTTATTAACAGTACCGTATCTTGACAACCAACTTTGGCCTTGTCAACACTCTACTGCAAACTCTTTTTTTTTTTCTTCGCTTCTGTAAATTGGAAAAGAAAAAAGCAAAATGATACCATCATAAAGACTTCTTAAAATATAAAGTATGACTGTAAAGATTCCTGCTGCTTATTTATCCTTATATACCCGCTAACTCAATAGTGATATAGAAACACAGGCCTCAATGTGTAAACACAAATTTTTTTAATTTTATACAGATGTTAAGTTTTAGTATGATTAGTGATAGTCTGAGACCATTTACAGTCATCCTTCTTTTATATGGTTTTGAATTGTTTAGCTTTTTGCTTAGCAACCCTTAAAAAGATATCTTAGTGCCAAATGTACCTTAGCAACCAGGCGGTGGTTTGAATGAAAGACTGGAAAATGAATTTAGAGGGGGTCTGAATATAAAGATAAGTAATCAAAAGTTTTAAAAAGTATCAATAGCAATACAAAATTTAGCCTCAAAGAGCAATCACCTTTTAAGCTGCTGGGGTCAGTGACCCCCATTTGAAACCTTGAATGAGGAAGAAGAAAGCATTCTATTCTAATTCTGTTGCGAGTCTCACCATTTGTTTATAAGACTGTTTAGGTAGCTGAATCTTGCCAGATCCTTTAGACACTCCCACTTTCTTCACCCGGCCCCACCAGACCAAGCAGTTTATGCACATGCTGAGCATTGTACAGGTTCAGATATTGTGAATCTTTTGTGAATGCCACAGCTACTTCATGACAAGCTAAATATGTGTTATAGCTGCCCCAAAAAACTCTCTTCTGATGTCTCTTCTGAAACACAAAAAAATGTATGTGTTTAAAACATCACAGTCTAACATAAGACTGCAGGCCTGATTTAATAATGCATTAGCAGAAAAATGCTCATTTTCACTCATTTAGGTGCCATACACCATTGCACCAGGTGCCTAGCACCATTGTGTTTATTACACTTATCAATTGGAACAATGCACGAGGTGCCATTTACAGAGAGGCAAGGAGCATTGCTTGCTTAAATGAAAACTATACCCCCCCCAACAATGTAGGTCTCTATTAAAAGATATGGCATAAAACAACTCATATGTAAAACCCTGCTTCATGTAAATAAACCATTTTAATAATAATATACTTTTTTAGGAGTGTGTGCCATTGGGTAATCATAAATAGAAAATTGCCATTTTAAAAAATAAGGGCCACTCCTTGGGATCTTACAATTCACGGTGCACACAAACATACCAACAACCCATACTTGTTAGGTCACATGAGCCAATTAACAGACAGAGTTGTGTCTTTTGCATCAACACTTCTTCCTGTTACAGTAAGAGTTGTAGTATTTCTGGTCAGGTGATCTAGGAGGCAGCACACAGACCATCACAAAATGGTGGCTCAAGGCAAGAGATGTAAAAGAGCAAGATTTACTTAAATATATATTCCAGTTTGGTAAGATTCTTTAATATGCTACTTAATATGATATGAACTATCTGTTGCTTAAGGGTAAGGCCACACTAAGCGATAGCGCGGCGATTTGACTCGCCGCGACTATTCGCCGCGACTTTTAATCCTCAATCGCTGGCGAAACTTTGGCGCTGGCGTCTATGGGGAATCGCTGCGTAAAAACACACGCGGCGATCTTTTTTCTATTGTCGCTCGAAATCGCCTCGCTAGGCTATCGCTTAGTGTGGCCTTACCCTAAGTGTTCATTTTGGGGGTATAGTTTTCCTTTAATATATGAGGTCCTGTATTTCACAATATACAGACTAATACATTTCCAGAAAAGGACACAATATAAGTTGATGATGTAAAAGATAAGGGTCGTGAATTTTCCCACGAAGGCCACATCTTTCTCATCAGATAGGAAATGGTTTGTATATCTCAGCTTCTTTGCAGAGGTTGCCACATCCTCTGGAGTTAAGTCGGTCTCCCAGGTCTAAGGGAGTAAAGATATTTGCATTGCTTTCGTTAGATACTTCCTACAGATGGCTGTGGGAAGAATTAAAGAAACAGAGCACAGCAGCCTGCTGTGTAGAATCTCTAGGGTGCTTCCTGATACAAATATATCATTCCCCATGGGTACAGGCAGCATCAGATACTTCTGCATATATTAATGGTCTCAGACAAAAAAAAAATGTTTTTTTTTTTAATTGTGACCTTAGTCGTTTACAAACAATGTACAAGTGGAAAAAACATGAAATATTATGCAGCAATATTTATGGCTGTGCCAAAAATGAAGAGATACAGGTAAAGGATCCGTTGTATGGAAACCCATTATCCAGAAAGCTCTGAATTACAGAAAGGTTGTTTCCCATAGGTTGTTTTCCCACAGAAAACATATGCTGCAGACTGCAACTTTAGGTTCACTACATGGTTTGGGTAATAATATGCATATGTATACAGAAGATCCTTGAACACTGATATTTAAGATGTTTTGCTTTTGTACCAAAGAACATGTGGTAGACATGCAGGAAAATTTTACAACCAAAACATTTGGTGAAATTTTGCTGCCTGCCAGTTTAGAGTAGAAAGACTATTTACAGAATTCTTCGTAAATAAACAGTTTCCAAAGATAAATGGTATTGTTAGTTTAACCTAGTCAGTGTGTTTTGTTCACACGGGCTGGATATGCCATGCAAATTCATATGCACTAATCATATTTTGTGATATTTATTCTACACATATGCATGTGATTTAGCAATTTTGAAAATAACATTCTACATTGTTAGCATCTGCACTGCCTCGACAATGTATAGTTTTGTGGGGTTCCCATACTACACCTTGGGGCATATTTATCAAGGGTCGAATTTCGATTTGAAAAAACGTAGAAATTCGAATTCAAAAAGACCAACCGAAATTAAGTTGAAGGTTTTTTTTGGTTGAATAGATCCGTATTAATCCGAATTCGAATCAAAGGAATAGCGCATTCATCTAATTCGATTCCAAGTTTTCCCCCAAAAAAAATTTAGATTTTTCAAAGTCCACCAATTGACTCCATGTAGGTTCTAGGAGGTCCCCCATTTTTCAAATTCGAACCGAATTTGGACTATTCCCTAGTCAAAGTACACAAAGAATAGCTTGAAATTTTAATGTTTTCATTCGAAAATTCACCTCGACCTTTGATAAATCTGCCCCCTTATGTCTTCGGTTTCTGTACCAGAACAAATGCACCACAGCCCTTTAGCAGTGAATATCTTTGCTTCAGAAGAGGCGCCTTCTTTTTCTTTTCTGCCGATTCACAGCACATGCTCCAGGCTACTGTCAGTTACCCAACTTTAGGGACCAACTCACATTATACTGTATATAACAGACTATAGAATTTACAGTAATAATTCAGATTCACATTACCTCACAGCAGAGAAATACGTGTATTGTGCATGAGGATTAACCAGTCATGTGGCATCCTCAATTTCAACAGTTTGTTCTACTAATTTATTGTTCTGCTGTACAGTGCATTGCCTTCAAGGAGCGCTATACAAATAAAAATATAAAAACAGTACCATTTTTAATTTAGCCTTTTTCCATTCCCAGAGAAAATTTCTATACATACCAAACCCAATTTAATTTGGGGCCTCCAAATATTTATAACTGTACAGTAACCAAGAAAACATTTTCTTGTGTTTTAAAGCTAGAAATAACTACTGGAAATGGCAATATTTTAGTTTCAGACTATGGGCAGAGACACAGGCTTAGATTTGGGGAGATTTAGTCCCGCTCCGAGTGCCATCCCCAGGGCTGGAACTAGGGGTAGGCAGAAGAGGCAATTGCCTAGGGTGCAAAATTGGAGGGGTGCCAGGCAGAGTACCTCTTCTGCCTCCTTCCCCTTGTCAGTCCCTTGATTCTTTCGCCTCTCAGCAGCATTTCCTGCTTTCCGGGTTCGCACACGCGTACGCACTGACACTTCTTAGGCTCGTGCACGCTGGTTTGTGCGCACGCAAGAGGAAGGGGGACATGGTTAGCCAGGTAGTCTAGGGCGCCCGGCCGACTGGGCCTAGTCCTGCCCATTCGGCGATTTCGATTCCAGCTGGCGGAAGGCAGTTTGGGAAGATTAATCGCTTTGAAGAAGAGATTTGTCACTGGGTGGCTAATCTCCCTGGATCTGAGCATGTGTCTCTGCTCTAAAACCTCAGATGTAGAGTGGCCCAAAGCCATACTGCTATTGTGCAAAGCTTTTTACTGAAGTGATAATAAATGAGATTGGGAAGACACAACCTTGTGAACCGTTTAATTTATAAATCCTGATCTTGCAGAACACTGTCTGTACTCCCCTGTCTGTGGGCTACAATGACATTACAGATAAGGCAAAAATATTAACTTCATAAAGAAATGTTGTTTTCTTTGTTCTCACACAGAGCTCTGTTGAATCAAGCCTGGACTTGCTACTAGTACTTTAGTGACATGAGCTGAGTTCATTGCATTTCCATGAGAAACAGTAAATACTGTAGCAAACCATGAGAAAGTGCAGCGGTCTGCAATAAATACTGCGTTGGTTTTAGGATAGTGTTACTCTCTATGTCTACCCCTTTTTATTGTTTGAATTTGCAGTTTATGCCATACAGTAGTGATCACTAACCAGTAGCTCATGACCAACATGTTGCCCTCCAACCCCTTGGATGGCCAATCACAGCACTTATTTGGCACGTAGGAACATTTTGCATGCTAGTTTTGCTCCCCAACTCCTTTTACTTTTGAATGTTGCTTACAGGTTCTAAAGGTTGGGGAACCCTGCTATACAGTATAATGTCAACTTCCCAGTGCTATGAAGAGAATCCAGCAATCCCATCATCTAATGTTTAACCAGGTAAGTGGCAATAGCTGTAGCAAAAATGGAAGTGGTAGTGGAACCTTTTATATCTTATATAGATAAAATACATTTAAATCATGTGGCACTTAAAAACCACTAAACTGTGGGTATCAATAATGCAAGAAGAGACGGCGATACCATTAAAAGTACTTCCATGGATAGTAAAAGATAACCAATAGCTCCTAAAACCGGTAAGTCCGGTCAACACTATTGAACACATGTGACAATCTGAAATATAAGTTATATATTAATGTAAGTAAACACCAATACCAGAATGAATCCGATATTACACAACTGAAATTTTCCACCGGGTTTGCGAGTAACAAACTTTAAACACTGGACCCAGGAGGATACAATTTGGGCATTCCAGCTAATGTGTGGAAGACAACTTAAAAAATTGGAGGATAACCTGACACCAGAGAGCATTACATCACTTGACTGTTTGAGGTTCAGTCAGATTTAATACTTTCTGACGACACAGGGAACGCTACGTAATAAGGATATGGAAGATACTGTACATCCTTTGACCAGTGCGCTACCTTCATGAAATTTCTTTATTACATAGAATTCTCTCAGAAACACAGGCATCTCCAGTGGATATATTTAGAGAGAAATGGGAAACAGAACTTCATGTTACATTCCTAGATGAAGAATGGACCTCTATTGTAGAAAAAACATTTCAAACAGCAACTAGCACCAAACTGCAGGAACATAATTATAAAATCCTATCCCAATGGTATATCCAAGATATACCCAAATTTTCCAGATATCTGTTGGCGATGTAAACAGGCGACTGGGACACTGACCCACATTATGTGGGATTGCCCTGAGATAAAATCATATTGGTCAAAAATCAAACAATTATTACCAACGTTCACTGATTTGACAATTGAGGACTCAGACACCTTTTTTTTTTACTTCACAACAATCCAATGTCCACGGCACAATACAAACGTTCAATTGTAACAACCATGATTAATGTGGCCAAAGCACTAATTCCCAGATATTGGAGAACAGATCGGACTCTATCAATTAAGGAATTGGTTCTTCAGATTCAAGAAATATATCAATTTGAGAGATTTAAAATCCCCCAGAGATAACCGAACTGAAGAAGACAAATTCAGACAAAAGATTCATTGGCTTCTTTTTATGGAGTCACCAGAATATACAGCTCTTATTGCTTAGACAGGTCTTTACTCAATACTACGTTAATACTTCATTCTTGGTCCGACGCTAGCTAAGTAGTGCTCTTGGCTCCCCATGCCAAGTAACTTTTTGTATATGCATCCTTATTTTTCTTTAGTAACGTATATAGAAACACATAATGATGTCAAACAGATGTTATAGTTTTTCTTTTTTTTATATTGTTGTTATTGTTATTATCATAGTTGTTGCTTTTTTCTTTCTTCTTAAGTTGGAATATATCTAGTGGCATTATACTTTTGTATATTTATCATGCATGTACCACATATAGCAATGGCGTAAATTGCAGTAATGGATGGTATATTGTACTGTTGAAATATATAACAGAAAAATGTATATATATTCATATACTGAAACGTTTTATGCTGATATGCAAAATGAAAATAAAAAATGTATAATAAAAAAAAATACATTTAAATATCGGTAAATGCCACATCTGAAATGCCACTTCTGCCAGATAGCTATCAAAGTGAACAGATATGCAGAATTGTGCATGACTTTTAGATGCTTAGAGATTGGAATGTGTTATACTGCAAGGATTATGTAGGTGGGAAAAGTAACTTTTTGTGATGGGGTTAGAAGATACAGTGCGACAAATGAAATGTTCAGATTCCTTTGCATATCAGAAGGGATAGAGTGTAATCCTTATTTGCAGAGTTATATTTTTGCCACTAGCATGACATAGTTTTGTGGATATTTTTGGGGTTCTGTCAAAGACAATACTTATGTCTCCAACATGGAGTCTAAAGAAAACTAATATCATATATAAATGTATCATCACTTGTCAAATGAACAGCTGAAACAATATATCTCACATTATGTCAACATTGCAGCAACAACCTTTCTCTAGAACAGAATATCTGTGATGGCTGCCAAGACAGAGACACTGACATATTTTCCAAAGCCTGTGTGTACTCTCACTAGCCCTTTAGGAAATGTGCCTGGTACTGATCCAGAACAGTGTCAGAAACTCTGCACATAAGATGGCTTGCTTCATTCAGTTTCCCATTCTTTGTTAAGAGTCTAATATATTCACACAAATAACCTGCCAGAGATACAGCTTAAGAGATGACGCCACCTAAAGGGTCATGTTTCCTGCTGTTGGAAACTATGAAATCCACCCAAAGGCATTTCAAGGAGGATAAAAATAAGAAATAAAGTTCAAACTAACAGTTCAATGTCTAATGTTAGTACTTTAGGAGTTCAACAATGGCAATAGGTGTTTTCTACTGGCTTTGCATTTATTTGCATGGGAATTAGGAGACTAACAACTGGGTGTGGGAGAAAATGGAAAGGCTTTAATAATGGGTTAAACCAGGGGTGCCCAAAAGGTAGATCGAGATCTACCAGTAGACCTTTAGCTGGTGATCAGTAGATCTCAAGACACTGTCAACAAACAGCTTGTCTAAATCATCCTCCTGTCTGATGCTTTTCATTCAGTTATTTATTCTGTTAAGGTAACATAATAGTGGTTTGTTAAATTCAGCAATATACATTGTCTCATAAATCAATATTTAAGTAAAACTTAACATGGAACAGAATGCAAACAATGCTTTTATGGATGTAGATTATAATTGGACAATCATCACTAAAAGTAGACCCCACATTGGTAAAGTATGGGCACTCCTGGGTTAAACAATATAAGAAATTCACACATCTGGCTTAACATTAGAAGCAGCTCTCAGGGGCTTTCTCATGTTGCCCTCCTCGTATATAACTGTTCAGTTAACAGTCAGTAACATTTACATTTCTAGTCCCGCACGCAGTGAAACAAGACCACCACCCTTTGACCCAGCTGACCCATTACATTTTCTGGACGAAGAGCTAAACATGCCCCGAACCATTTGATCCACATGTGTGTGTATCCTGATGCACAGTGAATATATTCTGGAATTATCCCACTTGCAAAGTATAGTAACTTCAAAGTTTCTGGCCTTGACTGGCATTCATAAAGCCAAATCTTGGATAACTCCATGTTTTAGTACTGTCAGCAGTTATAAATCAGCACTCCCGTAGCTTGGGAGATATAATATATCTGAAATGCAATATAGGAGTGGGGGGGGGGGGTTTCCAGATCTTAAATGTGTGGTGAGTGGGAGTTCTATATGGAGGACAAAAGGTGACCATAACCTACACAAAGCAGATGAGCCCAGTTATTTGGTTTAAGTGTTCAGTAAATTTATACTACATACATCTGAACACTAAATGAAACATGCCTTGTCATTATAGTGACTGTACCGTGTTTAAATACTTTATCTCCTCCATCCACACCTATCAGCATATACACACAGTCATACTGAGTCCCTGAGGCTAAAGCTTAACTAAAGAAGTAGTGCAGAAATATTGTACATTATGTTTTGGGCTTCATTACCAACCCAAGGCAACCACAGCCCTTTGGCAGCAAAGATTAGTGATAGGCGAATCTGACCTGTTTCACTTTGCCAAATGCATTGAAGTCTATGGGCAACAATTTTTTTTGACATGCAACAATTTTTTTCACCCATTGCAGGCTATGGGTGTATTTTTCAAGGCGAAACCTGGTGAAAAATTTCGCTCATCACTGGTAAAGATGTGTGCCTCTGAAGATTCCCCAATATCTCCCCATCTTCTTTTCTGCTGATTCACTGCACATGCTGTGCTGCTGTAACTTACTGAGCTTAGGGACCCACTCAAAAATATACAGTATTAGAATACAATTCACAAAAGCCATGAATATCCTGTAAATTATATCCTTATAAACAGCTCTTAGTGATGTCATCAGTTATAAATGGAGCTTAGTGATGTCATTTTAAAACTTGTGTATTATAATAAAGTACCCCTTGTTGGAAAATATGAGGATATTAGAAGTAACTTTGGAGTTCCGTGCCCTGTATTAAATCAGGCCGCATGCTTTTATATAGACATGGTCATGGAACTTCTCGGTAACTTTTAATATCCTTATATTTTACAATAAGGGGTACTTTATTCACTATATAAATGTCACAATACAAGGCTGATTAGTAATTAATACATATAATTACGACATGGCAGTGCAACTAGCATCAGCATTTTGTAATCAGCCTTGTAGCATCAGCTTATATTACAGGCCAACCTCATTTTCTGCTTGACAATTTGCGACAACCTCTAAGCTTAGCTTCTCAACAGCTGCTCAGAGCCCACTGAGCATGTGATCGTCACAAACACTTTCCAAGATGGTGACCCCTTGTGAGACGTTTGAAGTCCTGGATTGTTGCTGCTACTGACAAGCTGAAACTTTAGGCTAGTGCAAGAAGTATTCATTTATAGGGTTTAATTCTCCTTTAAAGGAGAAGGAAAGGTTAAAACTAAGTAAGCCTTATCAGAAAGGTCCATCTAAATATACCAGTAAACCCCCAAAGTAATGTTGCTCTGAGTCCCCTGTCAAAAGAAACACTGCATTTCTTTCCTTCTATTGTGTACACATGGGCTTCTGTATCAGACTTCCTGCCTTCAGCTTAAACCTCATTGCCCTGGGCAAGAGCATGCTCAGTTTACTCCTCTCCCCCCACCCCTCCCTTCTCTACTGTAATCTGAGCCCAGAGCAGGGAGAGACTCAGGCAGGAAGTGATGTCACACCACATTAATACTGCAGCTCCTATTCTAAACAAACAGAGAGTTTCTAGAGCTTTTTACTCAGGTATGGTAAAACATTCTACAGAATAAATATAGCATTCTAGCTTGCACTATTGCAGCTAATATATTGGCAATAAAATGCCTCCGTAGCTTTCCTTCTCCTTTAAAGGAGAACTAACCCCTAAAAAATGAATATGTGTTTAGTTCTTTAAAGGAGAGTGTAACAGGTTCTTGAAAAGTGTCTGTTACAATCACATGCTCAGTGGGCTCTGACCAGCTTTTGAGAAGCTACGCTTAGAGTTTGTCGCAAATTATCAAGGAGAAAATTAGGATGTAATATAAGCTGAAGGCTGATTATTAAATTCTGATGCTAGTTGCACTGGTTTCTGCCATGTAGTAATTATCTGTATTAATTACTAATCAGCCTTACATTGTGACATTTCTATTCTATGTGTACTGTATATTATGAGTTGGTCCCTAAGCTCAATAAGTGACAGCAGCACAGAGCAAGTGCAGTGAATCAGCAGAAAAGAAGATGGGGAGCTACTGGGGCATCTTTGGATACACAGATCTTCCCTGTTAAAGGGCTGTGGTTGCCTTGAGCAAAACATAATGTAAAATATTTGTAGCCTACTTCTTAACACCAAGAACTCCTGGCTAGAAAGCACTTGCAGCACCAAATCAACATGAGTAAAAACTGAAAGGATAGCTGTCACCAGAAGGGACATTTTTAGGGATAAACTCCCATAAAAGAGTAAGACAGCAGAAGAACCTTACAGCCATGAAATGAGATAACAGAAAACTTAAAAATATACAAATAATGGGAACACATCACTGCATGACAAACCAAAAACTTACATAAAAATAAAGACAAAAAAAATGAACATTTGTTCCTGTTTGTCAACTATAATTGCTATGTACAGGTATAAGATCCATTATACAGAAACCTGTTACCAACAAAGCTCAGAAATACAACTAGAACTGGTTGCTACAGCCATTAAAAAACCAACAAACCTTGTTGCAAAAACCTGTAGTTTGATTTTCAAATGTCATTTTGGTATTCATGAGTTTTAGAAGTCAACTGTGACAACTACCAAAAAGGATTAACCTGTTAGCGTTGTCATTCTAGGACTTTCCCTTTGAGCAAACTTAGCTATGATTAAGATTAAAACCACTGAATTCCTGCAAAGATAAATATAAGACATATATGTGCACAGTGACTATATAATCCTTAATAAATAAGAAAAAATATAGTACTACCATCTTTTGTTTATTATAGATAACATTCAGATTATAAATTGTATAATAATTATAGATCATCAGTTTAATATGAGTTATATATTAGCCAAGAGCATGTTTTATCCTGAAGTAGTAAGTACTAAAATATTAGAAATTGGGCCATTAAAGAGTATGACGAAACAACCATTTAAAATTTGTAGGTAACCTGCTGGGGGTTCTGTTTGCCTTGTCTTGGCTCAGATTGTAATGTGCTTTAAATACACTGGGGTAAATTTACTAAAGGGCGAAGTGGCCTTCGCTAGAGAAAATTCGCCAAAACAACACTTAGCAGGGACATCGCCAATTTACAGGCTTAGATGTCTATTCGCTAGCGAACAAGCTCAGCGCTAAAAGAAGTTTCACACCCTTTCGCCAGTTGAATTTTTGCTCAGACAAACGATTGTTACTCTGAAAATTCCTCAAAGTGCGAATTTCCACTACGTTACCCTTTTCGACAGATTAGGCTTTGCCAGTTTATACCTGGCGAACTGATAAGATGAAGCTATAGTAAATCTTCCTCAGTCTTATGTCAGTGACATCATACCCTGTATGTCAAAGTTAGAAATATGGAAGAAAAAAACGCTGAAGTTTTTTCAGATTTTAATGTGTTTAAAAGTAACTGTTAAATATTTTTCTTTAACTTTTTTTTAACCATTTGAAGGTCATGCCACATTTGTTTTAGGATCTAATTGCTGATTGATTGCTATGGTCAACAACACTGGTAATGTTTTACTCTACTTTTAAGGGTCTGGCCATACGAGCAGATTCGGGGAGATTAGTCGCCCCAGCGACAAATCTCCTCTCCTTCGGGGCGACAATCTCTCAGAACTGCCTTCCCCCCTGCCCTCTGCCGGCTAAAATGAAAATCGCCTGCGTGAGGCAACTTCGGACGACTTTGGAAAACGAAGCGCCGCGTGTGCCTTCCCCCAGGCGATTTTCATTTTAGCCGGCAGAGGGCAGGGGGAAGGCAGTTCGGGGAGATTGTCGCCCTGAAGAAGAGGAGATTTGTTGCTGGGGCGACTAATCTCCCTGAATCTGCCCAGACCAAAGTGTTGGGGTTGATTTACTAACATAGATTCTACGTATATCGGATGTTTGCTTTCATTTTCTTGATGGAGATAACTAATTCCTGGTTGGTTGATATGGATAACTGTGCTAGTGCAGTCAACCCATCTGTTTTAAAAGGTCTTCTTTTGTATTCACTGGAAATTAAATAATAAGAGTTAAATAATAATAAAAAAGAACCCTCAATCACTGTGCTCTATAAACAATGCTGAATAAAATCTAATAGCAATACACATTTTGTACAGGTATGGGACCTGTTAACCAGAATGCTTGAGACCTGGGGTTTTCTGCATAAGGGATCTATTCTGTAACTTGGATCTCGATACCTTAAGTCTACATAAAAATAATTTAAACAATAAATGAACCCAATCGGATTGTTTTGCCTCTTATAAGGATTATTGCTTAATTTAAATTATTTAATCATAATGGAGGTTGTAGGAGAAGGCCTTCCCGTAATTTGGAGCTTTCTGGATAACGGGTTTCCGGATATACCTGTAGTATAAGCATGGAAATCAGTACTGAAACCTTAGCACTAGTTCTGTATTCAGAAATTAATCCATAAATGGTTAAAAACAAAGAAAGAATAAGAAAAGTACCAGGAAGTGAGGAAGTCAGTAGTAACACAACCACAACAAAGCTATGTTTAGAGAGGGCTCATTGACCCCTTCATTGTAGTTTCACTAAACAATCAAAAACTTTCAATTCCTATCTGTCTGCAAAGAATTTGTATGTTCTGCCCATGAGTTTCTTCTGATAACTCTAAAAATATACAGACAGGTTAATTGGCTGATACAAATGACCCTACTGTGTGTGTAGGCCAATGATTACCCATGTGTTCATTAGAATTTGAGTTTCTAAAGCAACATGGGAGAAATAATAAATGTTTACTGATCTTATTTTGGTTACAGAAACCTATACAATTACAATGACAGAAGGCAAACAAGTACACGGCGTGAGAAGAGAAAAACGGCAGTCACAGGTCAATTCTCTGTAACAAGAGACTGACGAATATTGAATTATCTGAGCTAAAAAACAATAACAGCGCTAAGAAATTACCACATAG
This sequence comes from Xenopus laevis, assembly GCF_017654675.1. Lineage (NCBI taxonomy): Eukaryota > Metazoa > Chordata > Amphibia > Anura > Pipidae > Xenopus > Xenopus laevis. The sequence goes on from NC_054372.1 coordinate 44,181,255, forward strand.
CAGAAAAAAATATTTCTGACCAAGTTGCAAGGAAATCTGTACAATGAGAAAATGGATGTATAAGACAATGACACATTGGGCACATTTGTTGGTCATAATGAAAATTCGCTACCATGGGTGCTGATTGTCCCCAAAATTGTTTGCTCTATGCCAACATTGTAATTGCTGCAAGTAAATTACATTACTCATGCCAATTAAGGTTAATCGCATGACAATGCCTGCTTTTGCATTCCCGCTATAACGTCAAATTGGTTTTATTTATAGTTACATTAATTTAATGGTGAACTCCCCCTTTAAAGGGGGAGTTCACCTTTAAATTAAAGTGATTCTGTCATGATTTTTATGGTGTAGTTTTTATTTCTAAATTACACTGTTTACACTGCAAATAATCCACGCTACAGTAAAAAATGTTATTCCTGAACCAGTGTATTTTTTTAGTTGTAATATTGGTGTGTAGGGGACATCTCAGGCCATTTTGCCTGGTCATTTGCTTTGAGAAAGAGCCAGCACTTTAAGATGGAACTTCTTTTTGGCAGGCTGTTGTTTCTCCTACTCAATGTAACTGAATGTGTCTCAGTGGAACCTTGATTTTACTACTGAGTGCTGTTCTTAGATCTACCAGGCAGCTGTTATCTGGTTACCTTCCCATTGTTCTGTTTTTAGGCTGCTGGGGGGCTGGGAGGGAGTGCTATCACTCCAACTTGCAGTGCAGCAGTAAAGAGTGACTGAAGTTTATCAGAGCACAAGTCACATGACTGTGGGCAGCTGAGAAACTGACAATATGTGTAGCCCCATGTCAGATTTCAAATTTAAATATAAAAAAATCTGTTTGCTCTTCTGAGAAATAGATTTCAGTGCAGAATTCTGCTGGAGCAGCACTATTAACTGATGCTTTTTTGGGGAAAAAAAAGGATGACAGTATCCCTTTAACTTTTAGTATGATGTAGACGGTGATATTCTGAGACAATTTGCAATTAGTCTTAATTTTTTTATTTTTTTGTGGTTTATCTATTATTTAGCTTTTTGTTCTGCAGCTCTCCAGTTCGGAATTTCAGCAGTGTCTGGTTGCTAGGGTCTTATTTACCCTAGCAACCATGCAGTGATTTAAATGAGAGACTGGAATATGACTATGAAGATCACTAAATAGGAAGATATTATTATTATTATTATTATTAACATGTATTTATATAGCGCCAACATATTGCATAGCACTATAAAGTAAATGTGATTATACAACTAAATCACATGAATTATATACATAGAACATATGAAGTTACATACATCACAATCAATACCGGTACAAAAGGTGAAGAAGGCCCTATGCAGAAAGAGCATACACTCTAAAGGGAAGGGAGTTATACACAAGGTGTGGGAGTGGGCAAGATCGAATTAAGTGGGTGAGAAATGTGGTACTGTATGTGGTGTTGCATTTGGTAGTTAAGCAGAGTGAGGGTAGGCTTCTCGAAAGAAGTGCGTTTTAAGAGATTTCTTGAAAGCAGAAAGGTTGGGAGAAAGTCGGACAGCCCGTGGGAGAGAGTTCCAGAGGAGGGGTGCAGCCCTTGCAAAGTCTTGAATGCGAGCATGTGAGGAGGTAATGAGAGAAGAGTTGAGTAGCAGGTCAGTAAAGGAGCATAGTAAGCGGTTGGGTGAGTGTATTGAGATGAGTTCAGAGATGTAGGGTGGGGCAGAGTTATGAAGTGCTTTGAATGTCAGGGTCATTAATTTGAATTTGATTCTGAAAGGTAATGGAAGCCAGTGCAGGGATTGACAGAATGGCGTGGCAGAGGAGGAGCAGTTGCTGAGGTGTATGAGCCTCGCAGCAGTGTTGGGTATGGACTAGAGCAGTGTTGGGTATGGACTTAATTGGCCTTCCCCTCCTCTGGAGGGGAAGGCCAATTAAACGGGAGTTACAGTAGTCTATACGTGATATAATGAGAGAGTGAATAAAAATTTTGGCAGCATCTTGGGTGATAAATGATCGTATTTTGGATATGTTCCTTAGGTGGAAGTGACATGATTTAATAAGTGACTGAATATGAGGAGTGAATGACAGGGCAGAATCTAGGATAACCCCAAGGCACCGGGCCTGGGGAGAGGGGGTGATAGTGGAATTGTTAACTATGATGGATACTTCCAGGATGTTACTGGTGTTAGTTGGAGGAAAGAGAACCATTTCAGTTTCAGAGAGGTTTAATTTAAGGTAGCGTTGCAACATCCAGGTAGAGATAGCGGACAGGCAGGAGGAGACGCGAGTTAGGAGTTCTCGGTTGAGATCAGGAGATGAGAGATAGATCTGAGTATCATCAGCATAGAGGTGGTAGTGGAAACCATACGAGTTGATTAATTTGCCGAAGGAGGAAGTGCTCAGCAATATCTTGAGCAGAGACAGATGTGCACGGAGGGGGTGGGGAAGGGGAAAGGAGAGTGTTAAAGGTGGAGAAAAGTTGTTCTGGTTTTAAGAAAGGGAGTTAATGAGTGAAGTAAAGTATGTTTGTTTGGCTTGGAAGAGGCTGGTGTTATAGGAGCGCAGGGCAGATTTGTAACTCCAAAAGTCTGATTCTGAGTGGGATTTGCGCCAGCGACGCTCAAGTGAACGTGAGTGTCTTTGGAGCACTTTTGTATGAGCAGTATGCCAAGGTTGAAGTGGTTTGGGTTTAGAACGTTTAGTTTTTATAGGAGCAAGCTCATTAAGGGCAGTGGTAAGAGTACTATAGTAGACAGAGTTAGCCACATTAGGACAAGAGATGGCTGAGATATTAGAGTGAAGAGAGTCAAAGGAAGAAGAGAGATGTGACACGTCTACAGCTTGCAAGTCACGGTAAGTACGTGTTTGGGGAATTGCAGGGGGTGAGGAGGGAGTTAGTGAGAGTTGAAATGTGAGCATATTGTGATCAGAGAGGGGAAATGGGGAGTTAGTAAAATTGGTGGTTGAACAGAGTCTGGTAAATATGAGATCGAGAGCATTACCATTGAAGTGAGAGGGGGAGTCTGAGCACAAAGACAAGCCTAGGGAGGAGGTTAGTGAAAGAAGTTTAGAGACAGAAGGGTTGTTAATGTTGTTAACGGGTATATTAAAGTCACCTAATATGATGGATGGGATGTTAGATGAAAGAAAGTAAGGAAGCCAGGCAGCAAAGTTGTCCAGAAATTGTGCAGTTGGTCCTGGTGTTCGATATATAACAGCAATGCAGAGTGAAACAGGAGAAAAGAGCCTAATGCAGTGAGCCTCACATGAGGAGAATGATAGGGAGGGAACAGGTGGAAGAACTTTAAAAGTACAGCGGGGAGAGAGAAGCAAACCTACCCCACCTCCAGGTCTGTAACCAGGCCTGGGAGTATGAGTAAGGTGTAGGCCCCCATAGGACAGGGCAGCAGGTGAGGCAGTGTCGGTAGGAGAAAGCCAGGTTTCAGTAAGTGCAAGTAGGTTAAAGGAATTTGCAATGAAATGGTTGTGTATAGCGGTGAGTTTGTTGCAAACAGATCTGGCATTCCAGAGAGCACAGGAAAGATTAACTAGGTTTTTGGGTGTAGGAGTAAGAGTTCTGTACTGTTGGAATTTGCACCGAAGAGAAGGAGCTTGTGGCCGTGATATAACTGGGATGGGGTAAGGGCCAGGGTTTGGGGAAATGTCCCCAGCTGCCAGCAATAGAAAGGAAAGATAGACTAAGTGAGAGTGGGATTTGTAAGTTCTTAGTTTGTATGAAAAAGAGGAGTTTTGTGGAATAGCTAGACAGAGTACTTTATAAACTTCATGTGTGCAGAGGGAAGGAGAGGAGAGTAGAGAGGCTGAGATTTGTATAGAACTGGGATTTGATGGGGGAGGTGTTGAAAAATGTTTTATGAAGCATGAGAGTGAAAGGTGGAGAAATACAGGATAAAGCATGTTTGGAGTAAGAAGTTACAAACTGCCAGGTACAAACAAATCTGTGTTCTTCTTATCCCAGCTGGTTCCAAGTTGAAAGAAGATAGTCCGGTTCCTTTTGCCTTGTCAATGCCTTGTCAAACTGCCTTGTATAACTGCCATTTCTAAGTACATGTGAAATATAAGCACTTAGGAAATGTTAGCACTAGTACCATACCCCTGACACCCCCATAAGTAATAAGAAGTAACAATAACAATACAATTGTAGCCTCAGAGAGCAATAGTCAGTGATCCCCATCTGAAAGGTAGAAATTATCAGAAAAGGAAAACAATAATGAACAAAATAATGAAAACCAATTGCAAATTTGCTATGAATAGGATATTCTATCTAGAACATACCAAAAGTTAAAGTTATGGTGAATCACCCCATTAAGAGTCTCTTCTGTTCAGAAGACCCCTGTGCATGATTGGAGTGTAGAGTCACATATGCAGTTTTCATCTTACTGGCATGTTCTGGAACCAAAACAAGTCATATCACATGAATGGTAATGAGGAAGATTAAAATACTTTGTATGCAGATTCTCCCGGGAGCCCTCCTGACTAGGTTGATCATTAGTAGCCTGACCTTGAGCAGAACCACCTGATTTGTTATGAGCACAGTTCTTTATTTTTCTGTGCTGTGGAACGATATCTCTATGCTCTCCAGTGTTGGACTGGCCCACAGGGATACCAGGAAAACTCGCGGTGGGCCCAGGTGTCAGTGGAACCTCCTGCTTCAAAACATTTGGCCTATTTCATGACCATTACCTATTTGTATGAGAACAAAGAGGGTAAATAGATTGAATAATAGATTATAGGATGTAAAGAAAAGAGACTAGCAGAATAGAGGTTGCGTGAGGAGAGGAATTATAATAGTTCTGAGAGTGGGCCCCTGATCTAATGTCTTTTGGTGGGCCCCTGTTCTAAGATTTTAGGGTGGGCCCCTGGTGTCCCAGTCCGACACTGATTCTCTCCCTTCAGTAACACCCTTTCTGACGACCATAAGTTCTTACGTCATGCTTTCCCAAGTCTACAAAACTCTTTGATTCCTTTGTTCGGGGTTCTTACTCTTTCTGAGTTCTGAATGAATGGAGCTTGTGTGAAATAAACTTTATCTTTTTTTAATTTAAATTCCACGACAGTTCCTTACTACAAATGATCCTTTTTTAAGCAGGGTACAGCCTTTTGAAAAGTAATTTAACAAGACTCACTAAATGAGCTAATATCAATGTAAGAGTGTAAGTATATAAATGTTTCCCATGAGTCTAGTCTGTTTTTTTTTTTTTGGAGGCTTAAAACAAACTATATTTAGTAATTTAACACTTTGGTCTGCAGTTTGGACATCCCTGGATTTACATGTATAAGCATAACTCCCAACTGTCCCATTTTCAGTGTGACAGTCCTGCAATTGACAGCTCAACCCGCAGTCCCACGTTTGTACTGAAAAGTCCAGACTTTCTCTGCACTGAACAGCCAGAAAAAGAAACAAAGTTTCTAACTTAATTGGCTTTTGGCAGAGAGCCCAGAACAGCTGCCTGTGCAACTAAGATACTTTGTAACAATTTTGAGATAAGCAAATAAGTAATTGTAACAATTTAGATAAGGAGGTCCCTTGGGAAAAGTTCGACTGACAGCTTAAAGGGCAATCCACCTTCATTAGCAAAACTGTAATAACTGGAAAAAAAACACAGAAATATGTTCAAACTTTCATAACCTGCCAAATTTTGTAAAATAAACATGGCAATTAGGGGGTGTGGCCACAAAAATTGGTATAAGCTGGGCTGCACACAGGCACATATGAAGCTTTCCTATTATTTTGTGCATTTGCACATCATACAATAGAAGTGACAATACTTTCTTAGTGTGGTGGTGGTGGAGAGAAATATTTTCAGCCCATGGCATAAGAATGTACTTTCATTTTCAGAAAATGTCTACGTAGCTTTGCTTTTAGCTCTGCTTCAAGTTATGTCAATAGCCGTCACTGGTTTGAATGAGAGACTAGAATGAAAACAGAAGAGGGCCTAAACAGCAAGTTAAATAATAAAAGTTAACAATAACATTGTAGCCTCATAAAGCCCTAGTTTTTGGTTGTCAGAATCAGTGACCCCCAACACCCAGACAGTATTTTAAATTGTGAGTTGAAAAGATGCAGAAGAGAAAAGTAAAGAAAAAATAAGGTCCAAAGGAACATGACTAAGAATAGGATATTCTTTAAAATATGAACAGATCATTAAAGGTGAACTACCGCTTTAAGCTATCAAAATGCTTACTATAGTTATCTTATTAGTGAGAATGCAATGCTAACTCACACATACATGCACTTTAATGTGCTTAATCATTCTGGATCAGAGTATAATTATCAGCATTCATAGATCTCAGCGAAACTCCTTACTGTCCACAATTAGCAGCATTAAATTAGGGAACTGATCACCTTCTTGTTCTGTGAACACTTCCTAGTGTCTTTAAAAAGGATTGTATACTGTAATTGGTATTTCAAGGCCCAGTGTAAATGTTCTGTAATCTACCAGGGACAATTTTGCACTTGTGCCTAGCAGTAGCATCTAGGTATACAGCATCAATGTAGAATCTGGTTGTTAAAACAACATTATACTAATTGATTGATATTGATTAGGGATTTAGAATAGTTTTAATATATTAGGTGTAATATATATATATATATATATATATATATATATATATATATATATATATAGATATACTGCAAGATAAAATGGTATTCTAGCATATATATACATGTCAATGTATCACCATGGCAGCTCTCAGTACTGTGCAGAATGAATAATTGCATATATATTTTTAGAATGGTTTATTGTATATATATTTAAAGGGGTTGTTCACCTCTGATTTAACTTTTAGTTTGATGTAGAGAGTGATATTCTGAGACTATTTGCAATTGGTTTTCAATTTTTATTATTTGTGGTTTTTGCTTTTTTATTCAGTGGCTCTGCAGTTTGCTATTTCAGCAATCTGGTTGCTATGGTCCGTATTACTCTAGCAACCTTGCATTAATTTGAATAAGAGAATTGAAAGATGAGTAATAAATGTAGCAATAACAATACATTTGTAGCCTTACAGAGCATTTGTTTTAGATGGGGTCAGTGTCCCCCTTTTTAAAGCTGGAAAGCAGTGCCGGACTGGCCCCGCGGGACACCGGGAAAATACCCGGTGGACACGACCCTTAATGGGCCCCCACCGGGCCAGAACCCTCTCCAGATCTCTGTAAAAAAGTTTTCTTCTTGCAGCGCCTTCCGTGCATGAGCTAGGCACCAGACGCCTTTACGCTGGTGCGCCTTTGTGTGCGCGCACTCAGCGCGTCACAATAGGGGGGCGGAGGGGGCCCTGGACAGTAGTCCCGGTGGGCCCCGGGCCCCCCAGTCCAACCCTGCTGGAAAGGGTCAGAAGAAAAATGCAAATAATTCAAAAACTATAAAAAATAAATAATAGGCAAATTGAAGTGTTACTAAGAATTTCTTTATATGAAAAGTTAACTTAAAGGTGAACCACACCTTTAAATGAACTTAAATTACTTTAAAAACAAACCTTGCAGTCTTTGAAATGTCTTTATCTTTATATTGCCAGCCTTGGTCTGTATTTCAAAGCACTGATGTAAATGGGGAACAAGGTCTATATAACATGACTATATAAAGAGAATAAAAATAATAGGACAGAATGAAGAAGGAAACCGACTGGAACAGCAGAGGAATCACATATTAAAACACAAGGCTCCTGTACAAATCCAGTGCATATCTGCTTCAGACAATAGCAAGATCCATTCACCCAGCTATGTGAATTGTGGATAGTTTTACCCCTTAAAATGCACAACCTTGTTTCCTCTCTAAGTTCAGCCTTTTCAGTATGCCTTTATTCAGAAAAGTATGCTGATAAAACTGCTAACTGTCACAGGAAAATTGCTCTTGAAACAGTAATGATTATGTGAAGATTGGAGTTATTTTCCAAAACAGACCATGTTTGGCAGGAACTTACAATGCATTCGCAACACTTCCCAAGATGGGATCGAATTACATGCTGTAGAAAGAAGATTTATAATATGCAAAAGGAAAGCAAGAAGAGGCCTGCTAAATAAGGAGGAGCATTCTGTACATATATGGTCTGTATTTTTGCTTTAGAAATGCTTTGCCATTTTGTCTCCTCCTACCCAGTTTTGCTGTGAGTTCTTGATACAGTTTATAGCCCTGGGATTTGCAAGTTTAATACTCCCTCTCCTGGTCAAATGAAGAACTTCCACTGTATCACACATTATTTTACTGTAGTTACTTATATATACCCAGATATTAATGGAAAACTTTACCCCCAAAATTAATATTAAAGCAACAGATTTATGTCATATTAAGTAACATATTTAAGAATCTTACCAAACTAGTATATATATTTAAGTAAATCTTGCCCTTTTAAATCTCTTGCCTTGAACCACCATTTCGTGATGGTCTGTGTGCTGCCTCAGAGATCACCTGACCAGAAACACTACAGCTCTAACTGTAACAGGAAGAAGTGTGGAAGCAAAAGACACAACTCTGTCTGTTAATTGGCTCATGTGACCTAACATGTATGGTTTGTTTGTGTGCACCGTGAATCGTACGATCCCAGGGGGCGGCCCTTATTTTTTAAAATGGCAATTTTCTATTTAAGATTACCCAATGGCACATACTAGTAAAAAGTATAAGTAGCGACTCACCCTGGTGGTCTAGTGGGGACGAGGGCCCTGTGGGAACGCCCGCAGCCCTAGCCCTCTCTCCTCAAGCGCCAAAGTTGCTATGACATGCAGCCGATCTCTTCCAGGTTTATGCATTGGCCAATTCACGTCATCACGCCGAGTGGTGCGAAATTCAAATATTTAAAGGGGCTGCTTACTCAAACTCATTGCCCATTGTTAGGTTCTACTTGAAAGTATCCTGGGTGTGTTATATCTTGTTTGATTCCTGGTTTTGACCCCTGCCTGTCTGATTACTCTGAATTCCCTGCCTGTCTGATTGACCCTTGTCTGCCTGACTATTCTGAACTCTGCTAATCCTGACTCCTGCCTGACAATTCTACCGGTATTGACCCCTTGCCTGTCTGACCTTGCTTGAACTCTGCCCGCACCGACCCTGCCTGTCTGACCTTGCTAGTATTCTGCCCGCACCGACCCTGGCCTGACTACGATTGGTCTATTCCAAGAACTGTGCCTTCGTCCAAAAACCTTGATCGACTGTGTCCTTTTGCTCGTCCAGAACCCTTGTTTGGCTCCTCTCTTTTTAAGACCTGGCGGCATACAATTAGCTGAGGGCTCCTCCAAAAGTGAAAGGCGACTGTTAAAGGCAGAAGCAAGAGCCGAGACCAGGGAGCCTAGCACCGGTTCTGGATTTAGGGTGCCGATCGTGACAGTAAATTATTATGAAAATGTTTTATTTAAACGAAGCAGGGTTTTACATATGAGCTGGCTGTTTTATACAATATATTTTTAAAGAAACCTCGATTGTATAAGGGGTAAAGATTTCCTTTAAATGCAGTTACCTGGGCTTTCAAAGTCTCCAGTTTTCTTTTCTGGGCATGAAGGGCCTTGCTGGGGAAAGCCCAAAAGTAATTTAAGGTTCCTATACAACCAGAGTCTACCAATCCATCATCAACCAAGCTCTGCAAAATCTCCTTCATAGACATTGATGCTGTCATGGTTAAAAAATAATAATTAGGTCAAAATGCAAAGTTATATGATTAAAGTATAACTTAAATGGTTGAATTAAAATCTATTTACAAATTCTGATTTTGGAATTGGGCTGCTTTATGTGCCTAGGCTTTTATGCTATTCTTGGGCCAGCCTGCTCATCTAGCCAAACAGCAGGGTACCTAGAGCTGACAATGTTCTAAAGATGACCAATCCATATACAACTTAAACTGCACACAGCTTAGTGTAATCACCAAGAGGGCACCAAATTAACAAGGATATCAAATATGTAAGAAATAACACAAGTTTTCTCATTTGTCAAAGGTTGCTGTACCTACAGCTGTACCTACAGGGTTGTGCCTCAGCTTTTAAATGGGAACACCGTGTTAAATTCTCACATTTTATTTTCAAAAGTAAAACTACATGCACTGAAATAGCAAATTATATTAGTTAACTTTCATATGTGTGGTTTACTGATGCAGTTGCACTGTTTAAAAGATTTAAAGAAAGATAATATGTGTGATGAGAATTTATATTGCGTACATAAAGACAAAATAATGAGTTAAGTTATTGCTATAGGTTCATGCCTTAGGCAAAACTTATGAAAGAAAAACAAAAGGTACACATGCGGTAAAGTCCTGCATTGTGTTGGGTACCTGCGAAATACCCGCAAAGTGTTCAGGTTTCTGGCAGTCCCCGGGAAACGGGGCTGGGTACCCAACAAAGGTGCAGCCTCCCTTGTGGTTCTTCCAGCTTTTTAAAAATGTTTGCTAAGATTCGGCGCAGAGTGATGGTTTCCCTCGGTTCAGAAGGTACCGTATATACTCGCGTATAAGCCGAGATTTTCAGCACCCAAAATGTGCTTGAAAATCCTACCTCGGCTTATACGCGGGTCAGTTTATGAATCCCACATGCAGTGTCGGACTGGCCCACCGGGAAAAATCCCGGTGGGCCCCCAGTCCTTGTGGGCCCCCTCAACCACACACCAATCTATTTTTTGCCAGAGCTCCGGTTTTGCGCTCGCTTCTTCCACAGCAATGGGCCCCGCAGCGCTGCCACCTACTCTACCTGAGCTCCTGGGCTGGCTAGTACTGAACTGCCTGGCAGAAGCTGCTCCCTGACTCTGCTGTGCTCCGGGCCCGGTGGTTGTTTGCGCGGCGTCCTGCACATGTTTTCAGTGTGCGACACGCGTCTGTGCCTGATGATGTCACAAACTGGCCGGCGTCCAATGCGACCTTCACATAGGGGAAGAGAGAGGTGCGTGCGTGACGCGTCAGAGAGGGAGCGGTACTGCTGGACTGGTGTGGATCCTGGCTGGCTGCATTCGCTGGGCAAGTTGTGCGGATGAGTAGTCTCTTCTTCCTGTCTCTTCTGCCAGTCCAGTTTTGTTGCTGGAGAATATACATGTATTATATTACACACTACAATGCTGGTGAGTGCCCTCTCCTGGTGCTGTTCATTATGGCCTTTAGCAATTGCTTTTTTTCTGGGAGCCTATCATTTCCCCTTTTGCTCAAACATTGGAAAATTGGTGTTTGCTCATTTCTTGTAATTTATGCACCAGGATGCTTAAAACTTTTTTTTCCTCAGTCTGAGTTGTGCATGCAAAAAAGGAAACTGAATTTAAAACAACTTTTTTCCCTGCAGGCCTGCCAGAGACTGTTTGATATTTCTGAGACTTTTCTGACTTGTGTCTAGGCTTATACACGAGTCAATAAGTTTTTCTGGTTTTCATAGGTAAAATTAGGTACCTCGGCTTATACGCGGGTCGGCTTATACACGAGTATATACGGTAAATTGGATTTGGAGATAAGCACAACAAAAATTTGAGAGAACTTTTAACCTCTGCAGACCCGATAAGCAAATATGTACAATCAACGGGTACAGGATCCATAAAATGTGGAGTTTTTAAATGTGGCATTTGTGGGAGATACATTCTATCACCCACATAGGGGCAAACTATACAAGATTAGAAACAGATTGACATGCCAGTCCCAAATGTGGTATATCTTATTAAATGCCCATGCAGGCTGCTATATTGTGGGAAGACTACTAGACGACTAAAGGACCGGATTAGCATGCATCGATCCACTATACGTGCAGCTCTGGATCCTGATTATGCTAGAAAAAAGGTGAAACAAGACATTTAAAAACAACCGGTTGTTCAACACTGGTTAAATGCAAAACATCCTATTTCATTTTTTAAATGCATGTCCATTGACTGTATTAGAGCTCCACGGAGGGGACATGGAACAGTTGTTGTTACAAATGGAAGAATATTGGACATATGAACTAGGTTGTGTGGCCCCTAAAGGGCTGAACACAACACTACAATTTAACTGTTTCCTGAACACAAGATGAAATATCCAATTTTTTAACTGAGCGCTATCTTCCTCTATAGGGGACATGGAATCTACACATGGACCTTTGGGAGTACTTTATTGCTACAATATATTTTCTGACACTTTACAATGGTTATTGATATATGCAACAAGGGGTTAAAATTAGAGACAGGTTGTGGGTATCTGCAAGTAATCATGTATGGCTGTATATGGTTTTAAAAAAACTATTTTCTAATGATTTTAACACATTCACTAGCACTTTGTAATATGCGTAGGGCATTCTTAAGATATATATGGCCGAATGGCACTTTTTTTTTTAAAGTGTCCAAATAGAGGCACCAATATTTAAGATGGTTGATTTCCAGCTATACGACACGTGGGAGGTGGTTATTTAAGGGTTTACTTTGTATGTATTTTCACCTTGGAAAAGGTCCAATAGGGACCGAAACGTTGGTTTTACATACAACACAATATATTGCATTTTTGATGCAAAAAGACCAATGGTGCGGAATACATAAAAATGTGAGGAACTAAAGCCTTTTTTAACACAATCACTTCATTTCAGGGGCTCAAAAGCAATTAGACAAATTAAAAAACTGAAAATAAAATGTTCATTTCTAATACTTGGTTGAAACCCCTTTGCTGGCAATGACAGCCTGAAGTATTGAACTCATGGACATCACCAGATTCTGGGTTTCCTCCTTTTTAATGCTCTGCCAGGCCTTTACTGCAGAGGCTTTCAGTTGCTGTTTGTTTGTGGGCCTTTCTGTCCGAAGTTTAGTCTTCAACAAGTGAAATGCAGCTCGATTGGGTTCAGATCAGGTGACTGACTTGGTCATTCAAGAATATTCCACTTCTTTGCTTTAATAAACTCCTGGGTTGCTTTGGCTTAGTTCTAGTTGGTATTTTTGGCAAATTGGCTTGATGGGGGGGGGGAATACACAATCAGTTTGGTTGGAATTGGCCAAAATGTGTAAACGATGGACTTCTATGTGAGCAGCTAAACACAAGCCAGAATGTTCCATGGTGGTGAGTGTAGGTGGAATCAGAGGATAGATCCTATCCTAGAGGATAGATGATAGGGCTGGACAGAGAGGGTTTGGATAAGTGAAAGGATATTTGAATATTTGGCTATAGAGGCTCCATTCAGAATTTGGATTGTAGCAGTGAAACCTGCAAAATATGAGTGTGTGTGTGGGGGGGGGGTCTGTTTATATTACTGCATCTGTGTATAAATGGGAGTCATTAAAAATATCTCAATATAAACATGGATATGCCATTTATTGGTCAAATGCGATTTACAGAATTCTGAAAACATGATTAAAACATATCATTCCAGTGTTCCTTCAAAAAACTGAAAAATGTTTATTTTATCAAAATCGGACTTCAAAACAGACTTTCTACAAAGCTTCTTTTCCCAACAGATCCACCTTTCCCTGATTTCAGGTAATTCTATAGCCTAAAACCATACATTCACCAGTTTATCTTTGTTTCTCTCTATTCTTGGTTCCGTTTTCACTACCAAAAGAGATGTAAGGCAAAAGGTGTGCACATGGGGAAATATTTAGATACAATCCTCCCGCATTAATTTTAATACTACAGGTATGGGACCTGTTGTCCAGAATGCTCGGGATCTGGTGTTTTCCGGATAACAAGTCATTCCATAATTTGGATCTTCATACCTTAAGTCTACTAGAAAATCATGTAAATATTAAATAAACCCAATAGGTTGGTTTTGCTTCCAATGAGGATTAATTATATTTTAGTTGGGATCAACTACAAGGTGCTGTTTTATTATTACAGAAAAAAAGGAAATAATTTTTAGGAATTTGATTATAATGGAGTCTATAGGAGACAGCCTTTCCGTAATTCGGAGCTTTCTGGAAAATGGGTTTCCGGATAATGGATCCCATACCTGATATCTGATTTTAGACATGGAGAATTGTCATGCTCTAATTTTCTCCTGCATAATCTTCAAATTAGATTATCACTACTATTACTAATGTTGCAGTCAAATTATCGGAAAAGTGCTATCAAAATATGTGACTCACCCAAACCAATTTCGTATGGCTATTTATCCATTTCAAGGCAGCCTAAATTGTCCTTCTGCTTTCTTTATATTTAGAACAATGTATGTGAAGATATCTTATTAGGAAGGGAGCATGCAATAATGTTTCAGTTCCCCTTTTCCTTCCACATAGTACTGTAAGTTATTAATCAAGCATGACCTCACGGGAGCTTAGAAGTAAAAAAAAATGAATTTATGAGTACATTTAATATGAAACGTGTATTGTCAGAATGCATGAAAATGGAACAATATGTACTGAATTTATGCTCGTTATATCAGTGTACCACGGAATAAATAGAAATGCACATGGCCTTAAAAGGCTGCTTAGATTTGTGTAATAATTACAAACATGACAACAGCTTGAAAATTTTGTAAGGATTACACTGTTCTTTACAATGCTATATTAATGTACAGTTGTACAATCTACTTTATAACACAACAGCTACTAATATACATGGATGAGAAGAGTTCCAGATTTCCGTGTTGGAGAGATATGAATAACAACCGGTTAGTAATTATTTGGAAACTCGCATATGGAGTCGCCATTCCAATATGAGTATGTATTCTAAAAGGTCTATGACCTAAGTGCACAAGATGCGTTATTTACATTGTTGTATTAAGGTTCCTATAACACGTTAATGCCATCCTCTGATAAGCTTACAAGTTCATTCTGAATTCATAGCGATGAAACACTTTAAAGAAAAACAAGTCATCGCCAGACCGTAAACATGGTTAAATAAAATCTTTTGGAATTCACTTCCAAAGCATGATTTATTTTCCCCATCCATCTTGCATGAAGGTGCTGGTTCAAATACAATGCAGTATTACAATAAGGTTATGGCCCTTTAACTACTGCAGGTATCGATAAACTTTGAAGCAATGGTTTCCCGAGTCTGCTACAACCACATGACCATCTGATGTCAGGGAAAGTCCCTGAGGCCCATACAGTGGGTCTGCAGATGTATTAATATATGATAAAAATGATCCACTTCCATCAAAAACCTAAAAAGCAAGAACAAACAATGTTAATAACACACACACACATATATATATATATATATATATATATATATATATATATATATATATATATAGTTCACCCTGTACCTTCATCAACTGGTTTAGAGTGCAAATGTTTGAACATATATGTAGAGAGAGAGAGAGAGAGAGAGAGAGCGAGAGAGAGAGAGCGAGAGAGAGAGAGAGAGATTGAGAGAGAGAGACTTTCATTATTATGCAGTATTTTGTATTCATAAGGGGCAGGCAGGGGGCAGTACATGGACATCCCCTTGTATTCAGACATGCAAGTTAGGAAGCACCAACAGGAGCAAAGTGTTTTGGAGTCCTGTAATTACCACCTGCCTCGGTTGCCATTTTTATTCCAGTGCAAGGTGCAGATTGAAAAAGCCAATGTCCCCAGTGCAGCAGTTAAGTGCACAATCACAGTGCATCTGGGTTAAAAAATAAATAATCTATCCCTTCTCTGAGAGTTCTCCAATGTCCTACTATTGGGTGTTATTAAAATACTAGACTGTTTTCACCCCAGAAAATTAAAGTGTTTTCAGCCCCAAAACTGCCTGTACTAATGGTAAAACCGAATCACAATAGCCTTAGTATGGGTCTAAGTTTTTGTACACATTTTGCAGAATTTATTAAAAATATCTCTGCTCTCACATTAAGTGCACAATCCATCAATCTTATTACAAAAATTTTCTATATCTCATATAGGAGAGATTTATCAAAGTGTGAGCTCATCACAGAAAAACTCACTTGCTCTCTTATCAGTCCAATGTGATTTTTACTCATTTGTAAAAGTTCGCCATTTGATAAATATGATTAAAAAAACATAAAAAGTGGTTGAGTTTTTTCTGTGATGAGTTCTAATCTCACACTTTGATAAATCTGATATATATATATATATATATATATATATATACACATACATAATAATTAAATTATTAAGCTTTTAAAGGGAGTGCTGGTCCCTTTTAATGTCCTTATGCTATTGAATCCAAAATTACACTCGATATTCATGAGGCGGATTAGTATTCTTTGGTTCTTTGCCATCAAGGATTGATTTAACATGAAGCATTTCATTATAAAAAACTGGACTCTGGAATAATCATCAATATGTCCTATGCTATTTAACTGGTGGCTCTTGTTACCTGTATCCTGCTGTTCCCCCAGTCAGCTACAATTATGTTTCCATTGGAATCCACTGCAACTCCAGTTGGAGCATTAAACTGCCCATTGCCTTCTCCATTTGAGCCAAACTTTAATATGAACTCACCATCCTGGTTAAATACCTGAAAATATAATATGATTAAACCACAAGTTAGAAGTGTCACTGTGGTCCAGTAACCCAGTAGCTATCATCAGTTAATGCAGTGATCCCCAATCAGTGACTCGTGAGCAACATGTTGCTCTCCAACCCCATGGATGTTACTTTCAGTGGCCTCGAAGCAGGTGCTTAATTTTAAATTCCTGGCTTGGAGGCAAGTTTTGGTTGCATTGAAATCATGTAAACTGCCAAACAGAGCCGTCTGTAGGTTACCAGTTCACATAGGGGCTACCAATAGTCAATCCCAGCTCTTATTTATCATCCCCAGGGACTTTTTTCATGCTTGTGTTGCTCCCCAACTCTTTTTACAATTTGTGGCTCACACGTAAGAAAGGTTGGGGATCCCTGAGTTAATGATTAAGAAAACTAAATGTGGACATCCGATTGGTTTGCTATGGGCTGCCTGACCGGTTTATACCATTTAAACCTGTTTTTACTTATTTATACTTATTGTGATCATACCTATGCAAAGTGAACTGATAAGTGCTGCCTTCTCTCTGCCAACAATGGAATGGGGCATAGCTCTTTCTTTTGCATTTCTAATCCAAACTACTGGTATGGGACCTGTTATCCAGTATGCTTGGGACCTGCAGATAAGGGGTATTTCCATAATTTGGCTCTCCATACCTTAAGTCTACTAAAAAATAATTTAAACCAAATAGGATTGTTTGCCTATAATAAAGATGAATGATATCTTAGTTGGGATCCAGTAGATTCTGTAGGTACTGTTTTATTATTACATATAGAGATTTTGGTCCAATTGTGGCCCTAGCCTAATGGTGCAGATTGAAAAGTCTGTTAGCAGAAATGACCCTCTACTTTCATCTATAGCCTATACAAAGAAGAACAAAAGCTGTCAGCAAAAGTGTCCTTGTACTGATCAAATTCAAAAGGGAAAAATAATGGTGAACTGTCACAGCCAGCAATAAAAATGCAAACAAAAAGCTTTGAAAGATTAATAAATGGCAGGTTCTACTTTTTTTTTAAAGATTTTGAAATAATAGTTTTTTAATTTCTCTCAGCATAACATCTACAGCTAACAGCTCATTTGTGTTGGACATTCCTAGTGTGAGATTTCTAGCATGCCCATGTATCCTAAACATAACAATTCATATAAACAGCCAGTTTGTTCCTAATATCAGTAACGATATCCATAGTCTGATAGTGTCCCACACTTTCCCCAGGTTACATACCTTAACTGAGTGGTTATGAAAGTCTGTCACGATTATTTCATTATTACTGTTGACAGCTGCAAAATGAGGACCTATAAAACACAAGAATTGTATTTGCCTTATTGAAGCCCACCATATATTGCAGCATTTTTGTTAAATTGACACTTTGTAAGTAATATCTATTATACACTGTGTCAGTATTTGTTCTTTTAAGTAGCTACTGTAGCTGCAAAAATGTTATGGTTCTCTCTAGATGCAATACCATTTTTTCATATAGAGCCTTCAATTCAGCTCTATTATAAAACATTTACATAACATCTGCTGATTAAATAAAATTAGATACTTTAAATCTACTGTGGATACTCCAAAAGAGTACCAATAGCCATACACACTAGTTTCTTATCTCTTAGGACTAAAATCTTTTAAGGTCTCTTTGGCATCTCTGTAGAGTAGGATCTGTAACACATCTCTTTTATAAAGTCAGTATGTCAAAAGGACAGGGGCATATCGTGAACAACTATGTTGCCATGTGTGGTCCTTTTGCTTGCTTTGGAGAGATGCAGGTAAAACAGAAGCAAGTTCACTACTATATCTAGCTAACTGGTCGGTGTATATTGATTGGCAGCAGCAAACTGCTGCAGTCAGGCTATGGCTAGGGCCACACGGGAAAAATCAGCCTGCTGAAATATGCAGGCTGATTTTAGCCCCTACAGTGGACAGTAGCCTCCTTCTTCTGTTTACATCTGAAACCATTAGGTTGGCTCCAGCACAAATGAATGCTGGAGCCAACACAAAGTTTCTGGAAGCAAAGAAGAAGGAGGCTGCTGCCTGCAGTATTTCGGCAGACTGTTGCCGTAGCCAACAATGGCCAACTTCCAGCACTGTATAATGGACACCTGGCCTACCCCAACTGACATTTACTTGCCTGCCTGCATTACATTTTTTTAAAGAAATTCTCCCACACCCTAGGAGTGAAGACACATGAAGCTACTAGTAGCAGCTACAAAGTACCAATACAATACTCATAGCCAACAATGAGAATTGCCTAAAACAAGACAGGACTGCTGGTGTTTTCTTGACAGAAAGGAATTGAACAAATGAAGGTCTCAAGAAGTGAAAAAATTATTATTTAAAAATATAAAGGAGCAGTATACCCCCTTGTACAACATGAATTCAGTAAAAAGGACTAGTACTGAACATAGTTTTTTGCTATTTCTTGAGCTAAACAGGGCACATAGAAACTGAACCTACTCCATTAGATATTCAGTATACAACCCCCTTCCTTCTTATTTATGGTGACAGTTTTGTTAGAAGAAGGTCGTTATACAGGGGCATTATCTGTGGATTGCTGTCCCTACGTCTCCTTTATTAAATGGGTAGTATGGCATTTATGACTTGGCAAGAATAGTTAATAACACAGAACCCAAAATCCCTTCAATACAGGGTCCATAACTGTACAGAGACACTATATATTTTATATTGTTTTATACAGGATCACATAATAGTAATACCTGGGTCAACAAAATTAAAGGTTAATAATACTGACTGGTATGCTTATCCAGATACACACACATTATCATCTCATTATATCAGACATGCATAACAGTCATGCCAACATGCTA
This sequence comes from Xenopus laevis, assembly GCF_017654675.1. Classification (NCBI taxonomy): domain Eukaryota; kingdom Metazoa; phylum Chordata; class Amphibia; order Anura; family Pipidae; genus Xenopus; species Xenopus laevis. The sequence continues at coordinate 44,200,381 of NC_054372.1, forward strand.
ATTATACTTGCACAGCATGCAAAATATTAGAAACAGACAACATAGGTGGCCTAAATATTACCATGGAGTGTACCTGCAAACTGTTTGTCCCCATTTCCTCGGCTACCAAACCTGGTAACTATTTTTCCATTTGGCTGGAAAATAAACACACAGCAAGCTTTGTTGTCCACCACAATGATGTGGCCATTGCGGTCAACAGAAACACCTTTAGGTCCCATCAGTTTTCCTGATCCAATTTTGGTCTTTTGAAGAAAAAAAGAAAGTGTTACAGGCAACGACATAGTGTAAAGCCAAATCACATATATAAACAGCAAAACCAAATACCTTAAATTTGCCATCCGCTGAGAAAATGCTGACCCACTTGTTATCATAGTCTGCAATGATGATGTCACCACTGGGATGTACAGCTACTCCTGTTGGTCGCTGTAGTTGACCTGGGGACCTGCCTCGAATACCAAAGCGGCTTTTGAACTGTCCATCATTAGAAAATATCTAAAATAGAAACGTGGTACGATATTAGGAGACGTTTACTCTTATTATTGGTGAAAGTTTTAAAGACAACCATGGACATAATTACATGCTTTAATGTGAAATCACTAGCATGCACATGTATCTTAAACATAATTCACAGAAGGAAAAAAAAAAAGTGACAAAATAGAAAATTAGGAGACGTCAACTATTATTATTGATGAAAGTTTTAATAACCATGGGAGTAACTTCATGGCCCAGAGTATAAAAATTAGCACTCGTGGTTCATCTACAGTGCACACATACTCACCATATATGCATGCTGATTACCCAGAGGGCTGCAAATAAAAAATCCACCCAGTGTGCCAAAGAACCAGCAGAACTGATTTTGTTAAATGTACCTGTAACCTTTATTTGTCTGTTGTGCCTTAAGGGCAGAGAGACAAACTCAGATTCGGGGAGATTAGTCGCAAAGCGACAAATCTCTTCTTTGGGTGACTAATCTCCCCAAACTGCCTCCCGCCGGCTAGAATGTAAATCACTGGCTGGATGGCAATTGGTGCGATTCCACCCCCTATGCCATCAATCTACCTCTTTGTTTAGATTTAACCACTGGCAAAGGTGGCAACCCTAGGGTATACTGTGCCTTTAAAATAACCCAAGTTGGGCTTGGCTGACAGACCTAGAGGTTGAGAATATCAAATTATACAAAATCAGATATTGATTCTTGTTGAGCTAAATTAAAATTACCCGTGTTACTGAACATGTAAATAGCAGAAAACGAAATACCTGAACACACTGGTTATTACTGTCTGCTATTAGGATTTTTCCATTTGTTGATGCTGCTACCCCCTGAAGATTTGTAAATTCACCTTTATTTCTTCCTTTGGTTCCTAAAGAGAAATGGAAAACAGGCTTACTGTCATAAAAACAAATTTAAAATCAAGTGAAATTTCTCAGTGCTCTAGGACAATATTACATATAGATCAATTGTTGAAAATTATTTAAAAGTGTATATGTGTATGTATATACACACATATATTTTTATATATATATATATATATATATATATATATATATATATATATATATATATATATATATATATATATATATATATATACACACACGCACAGGTATGGGACCGTTATCCAGAATGCTAGTGACCTTAAGTCTACTAGAAAACCATGTTAACATTAATTAAATCCAATGGGCTGGTTTTGCTTCCAATAAGGATTAAATATATCTGAGTTTAGATCAAGTACAAAGTACTCTTTTATTATTACAGAGAAAAAGGGGAAAAAAAATCAGAATTATTTGATTATAATCGTGTCTATGTGGGACATCCTTTCCGTAATGCGGAACCTTATGGGTAATGTACCAGATCAACGGATCCCATACCTGGATATCATTTTCAATTTTATTTTCTCTGTGTAACATGCACCCATTTTATTAGATTACCAAAATTATAGCCAAACAAGTTAAAATAACACCTGTATGAAAATGAATATCCTCACCATCACAATTTCCTGCAATAAAAAAAAAACACTCGTTTCTGGCAGCTAAACAACATAAAGAAGACTAGTCGTTGTAGTGTGGTTGGCAATAACTTCTATTGACTTCTATACTTCAGTATGTTCTGCCCATAACGCATCTATAAAACTCATAAAGGATGTCAGTCAATTCAATTTATTTGACCATTTGTACAGTAGCTTCTAACTTCTACACAAATGGGCATTTAAAATGCAGAAACATTTTTATGGACCAGATTCCCATCCAAAACAGAACAATTAGTCTTTAGGGACATATGGGGTATTTTCTCTGATCACTAGATGTTTTCAATTCAAGTGACTTGAAGGTGTTAGGGGCTGACACATGCCAGCCGAGAAAACACCCTGTTTGTATTCAGCCTAATGGATTTAGAATGTAATAGGAGTGTTTATATATATTATGTATTAAAGCATGACTTACAGAAGTAATAGTCTATGAAACAAAGTTATTTTAACTTAAACCATCAATTATAAAGAAGGAAAGAACTGCAAGGTTGCCAGAAAATACTTTTGCATCCAGGATGAAATTTTTTTGGCACACATCAATGCAACACATAAAAATTAAAATGGCTTATGTCTTTACTGAAAAATAGACGATTTAACTAAAAAATACCCTAAAAGAATTTAAAGCTATTCTAATACATATAATACACAAGAGCAACCAGTGATGTCATCAGTTATACACTGTGCTCGGTGACATCATTTCTGTCACAAAACTCACTGAAAATTGTTTATTCTAATAAATAATATACCCCCCTGTTTTAAATTTTATTTTACATTAAAAGTCACCTGGGAGTTCCGTGACCTTTATATGGTCAAGTGACCTCGTTGACTCATATGTTGTAATACTAAATGACTTTGCATAATTAAACCTTAAAAGTAAAATAATATAAATGTAAGTGTTACTAACCAACTCTGAAGATCAAGTCATCTTCTATAGGATTTTCTTTCCGTTTTCCTGTGCTATACATACTGGCAGGCCTCTTCACAGCTTTCTGCTTGACATGACTGCTTCCAGGTGATTTCACCCTCCTCTTAACTCCTTCTGTGGTGGGTGAAACATCTGCTGATTTAATTACTTTCAGTTTAAAGGGACTACCCTTTATATGTTGATCATAAAGTCTCAGGGAAAGAGTGAAATCACCTTCTGCGGGTATTGTATATGAAAATTCATATGTACCATTTTTATTGTCAACTATTTCACCATCAGTAACACTACCGTCCGGGGTGAATAGGTCCGCTGAAAGGCAAGCGCTTCCAGTCTTACATAGTTCTCCATCTTTGTCTTTTGTTGTTATGGTGACTGACATTGGTTGTCCAATAACACTCTGCCTCAACCCCTCTCCAGTGGCCACTGTTTCAGAGGCCACGGCATTTGTGGTTAAGATAGTTCCAAGGTTGTGAATGGACTTTTTCAATCCCTCTGTTTCCACAATAAAGTCCAGCTGGTCATTCTCATGTGGTTGTAAGGGAAAATCCTGTTCTGCCAACTCATTCAGTTTGTCACTCATTTGCTTCTTTACTAACAAAACCTCTGTTTCTGTCCCATGGTTAAATGCCTGTGCAGTAAATGTAGTGCAACTTTTAATACTGTCCTGACCTTCAATTAATGTATCTAGCTGTGTCTGAAGAACCTATAAACAAGAGAGATCCAGTTTAGACATATGGAATAGCCTGACTCAACATGCTAGAATAGAATTTATCTAAAGACATCAAAATATGTAAGAACTGGATATATATTCATTCATGCTACTTACTTTATGTTTCAGACCATAGTTCACTTCAAGTTCCATAAGAAGGACGCTTTTGCGTACATTTAGGGTTTTCTGGAGATCATCAAAGGTGGAGTGTATTTCTTCTACAATGCTAGTTTTTTGTGAGGCTAATTGATTTACAATTTCAGACACACACTGAAGAGCAGAATCAATCTCGGGTAACCTGAAAGCACATCATACGATTAACATGGAAGGAAATGTTAGAAAACTGAAATAGATCTGCTCAACAATGAAGGTCCTGTTCTGACAAGTCAGCAAGCATTAGCAAATATATATGATATGCAAATAAATATTCAGACCCTTGACTAGTACTACAATCTTTCGAAATAATACATCCTAAATAAATGATATTAAAATTTTGTTTTATTTTTAAGAAATTGTTCAGTATAAAAATAAAAATTGGGTAAACAGATGTGTAAGCTTCAAAAATAAAACTTGTTTAAATGTTATTGGGTACAGCTCATTGGCAAGGATATACTCAATCTTAAAAATACAAACAAAGCAGAGTATTCACTTTGGTACCTTTTCTTGACAGCATCCAGCTGTGTCTGTAGTGCAGCTTTATGTTGTTCCACCACATCTTTAAGTGGCACAGTGGGGTGCTCAGCATGCTCCCCTCCTGTACAATCTTGGCACATGGCAGTCTCACATGACTGGCAGTAAAATTCCATCACCTTGGGCAAAAGAGAAATTAATTAATGTACCACACTGGTTAATCGACTGGCCCCCATGTTTGCACCTAATTCATAATATGTTTAGGTGTGATAGACAGAATAATACAAGGACACAGGGGTATAGGGAAAAAATGGCATTACTTTTCTTAAATGACATTACTTTTCTTTCATATTTGACCATGTAGTTGTACAGGTATAGGGCCTGTTAACCAGAATGCTCAGGACCTGGGGTTTGCTGGCTAACAGATCTTTCCATAATTTGGATATCCATACCTTAAAGGGCAGATTTATTGAAGATGAAATTGAAAATTCGAATTTTCAAAAAAATGTTATGGTCAAAACACTCAAATTTGACTAGGGAGTTATTCAAATTCGATTCCAGTTTTTTTTTGTTTTTTTTAAAAAATTGAATTTCTAAATTTATCATACTCTGGCCCTTTAAGAACTCAAATTCAACTGTTTGCCACCTAAAACTGTCTTTGAAATTAAAATCTAATTTGATTCAAATTCTATTCGAGTTTTCGGGTCAATTCTTTTCACCCATCTTTGAAAAATTAGATTTTATTGATACATTTGATTTGGTCGAAATTCGAAATTCATGGGAGTTTTAAAAAAACTCACATCAATTCGAAATTCGACCCTTGATAAATGTGCCTCTACTAGAAAATCATGTAAAAAATAAATAAACCCAATAGGCTGGTTTTGCTTCCAATGAAGATTAATTATATCTTAGTTTGGATCATGTACAAGAAACTGTTTTATTATTACAGAGAAAAAGGAAACATTTTTTAAAATTTTAGATTATTTGGATAAAATGGAGTCTATGGGAGATGGCCAATCCTTAATTCTGAGCTTACTGGATAGCGCGTTTCCGGATAAGGGATCCAATACCTGTATACAGTGAAACACCACACTCAATACATAGGTTATATGGGAGCATAGCTTTAAAGCTTCCTAGAAAAGCAAGCCTTTGCTATGTCATTTTAAATATCTCAGATACTATAAAATGAACTATTCATAAACCCGTTAACATTTTTATTAAATGCATGGGTTTTAGTAATAACCATTAAAAATCCACTTGAATTATATTTCCAGACATTACAGTTTGCCTTTGACACATTGGTTTCAGGTTAACATAAAAATTATTTTACAACATGGTAATATTATGGAGGATATTTTAAGACATAAAAACTCATTTATGTTTCAAAATTGTAACATCAATCATTTTGTCAACAGATGATAGTAAGCTACAACTTTGACATATGAGTACTGAGGGCTGTGTGCCTGAAATATAAAAAAGAAAACTATACATCACTGGCTAATAAGAAACTACAGATCCGCTAAGAAGGTATGTAAAGAAAATGGGTAATCATTTAACCTGTAGTTCTAGGTTAAGTATAAGAAACTTGCATCTTCAATCATCCCTAATAAGCTTTTGCTATTTGTTGAGGGAGGGGGTGTTTGCAGGGTTTTTTTTTTTAACATCTTTTTATTAGTAAACAGACAGGTAATGCATGTCACAGACAGAGTCGTTTTAAAGTGTTTAAAGGGATACTGTCATGGGAAAAAACATTTTTTTCAAAATGAATCAGTTAATAGTGCTGCTCCAGCAGAATTCTGCACTGAAATCCATTTCTCAAAAGAGCAAACAGATTTTTTTTATATTCAATTTTGAAATCTGACATGGGGCTAGACATATTGCCAATTTCCCAGCTGCCCCAAGTCATGTGACTTGTGCTCTGATAAACTTCAATCACTCTTTACTGCTGTACTGCAAGTTAGAGTGATATCACCCCCTCCCTTTTTCCCCCCAGCAGCCAAACAAAAGGACAATGGGAAGGTAACTAGATAGCAGCTCCCTAACACAAGATAACAGCTGCCTGGTAGATCTAAGAACAACACAATAGTAAAAACCCATGTCCCACTGAGACACATTCAGTTACATTGAGAAGAAAAACAGCAGCCTGCCAGAAAGCATTTCTCTCCTAAAGTGCAGGCACAAGTCACATGACTGGGGGCAGCTGCGAAATTGACAAAATGTCTAGCCCCATGTCAGATTTCAAAATTGAATATAAAAAAATCTGTTTGCTCTTTTGAGAAATGGATTTCAGTGCAGAATTCTGCTGGAGCAGCACTAGTAACTGATGCGTTTTGAAAAAAACATGTTTTCCGATGACAGTATCCCTTTAAGTGTTTTAAAGGAATGACAGTATAATGTTGTGTTGCCCTGCACTGGTATAACTGGTGTGATTGCTTCTGAAACACTACTATAGTTTATATAAACAAGCTACTGTATAGCCATGGGGGCAGCCATTCAAGCACAGGATACACAGTAGATAACAGATATATTCTGAAGGATCCCACTGTATACTACAGAGTTGATCAGTTATCTGATGTGCATCCTGTGCCTTTTCTCCTTTTTCACCTATGAATGGCTGGCCCCATGGCTACACAGCAGCTTGTTTATATAAACTATAGTTCTGTTTCGGAACACACCATTTTTACCAGTGCAGGGCAACAGTACATTATGTTGCCATTCCTTTAAATCACTTTAATGTTTTGGTGTGCTCCTTTAAATTAGTGGTACAACGATTTTACAGGAAAAGCCAGTTAACATCCCATATAAATAATCAGTGTGTTTGTAAAAGGGATGCACCGAATCCACTATTTTGGATTCGGCCAAACCCCTAATCCTTTGCAAAAGAATCGACCGAATACCGAACCGATTCAGAATCCTGATTTGTATATGCAAATTAAGGGTGGGAAGGGGAAAACATTTTTTACTTCCTTGTTTTGTGACAAAAAGTCACACAATTTCCCTCCCTGCCCCTAATTTACATATGCTAATTAGAATTCGTATTTGATTTGGCCGGGCAGAAGGATTCGGCCGAATCCTGCTGACAAAGGCCAAATCACAAACCGAATCCTGGATTCGTGCATCCCTAGTTTGTAAGTTAAATTAAGTAGTGAAGGACCTCTACATTTGGATACCCTCTATAAATGGTTTGTAATAAAACAAATACATAAATATCAGCTGCAGGAATAAAGATAAAAAAATAAATAATGGGAAACTCACAGTCATAACATAATTGGAATTTTGGCAGACCATTTAAATGCATGAAGGTATGATGCTATGGTTTCTGCAACACCACAGTAAGTATCAGTTCGCTCTGAAAGCTGCGTATAAAGGAATTATCATATGGCACTTAAAACAGTCCCAGGGATTAGGCTGGTTAAAATAATAAGATTTTGCATCTGATTAGTGGAATTAAGCACAATCCTCTCTAATAGGCTCCTTTCATTTCCTACTCTCTACACTCTACAAGGGTACTATTGGAAGTTGGACTGCATCTGACTGCATCAAAACAATCATACTGTGGTGCATTAGTCTTTAGGAGAAAAGCAGTTGAAGGAATTAAGAAAATAGCTCCAACTGTCAAAGTAGTGTTCAGCAAACTATACTCTGACATAAAATGATCATGATTCCCAGATGCTACCAACCATCACTTTTAGGGAAAAAACAGTTTGCCCTAAGCATATGTGGTCAGAGATTTAAAAAAAGACCAAATTTTCTCTAAGAACCAGGCAGTGCCCCACAAGCCCAAATAAAAATATGTGGTTTACAACAGCACCTCTGGCATTTCCTGGAATATACGGACACCCCAAGCAATGAGAAGCAATGGATACTGGCACCCCTACCATGTACAGTGAATGAAAGTGTATACTGGCTCCCCAAGCACATGCAGTGATTGTCAGGAGGTACTGGCACCCAAGCACAGTCACAGTGCAGTGCTGTTAGAATAAAATAAAAGTACAGTTTATTCTATTGTGCCACCAACGTGGGCACTGCAAGTCATGAATCAACACAAATCACATGCCCACAATCATATAATTTATAGATATACAAAGTATATGGGACACACCACTCACATTCTACTTTTCAGTACTTTCTGTTTTTCTGTTATTTTCATGTCTTCTCTGCTGCTTTCCTCCACTTTCCCTTCTTCACTTACCGCACTTTTTCTTCACATCCAAGTTACTTTTTCACTCGCTTTTTTACTTTTCCCACTCTTTTCACATTTGCTTGTCTATCATCAAGCCACTTCCCTCAATTCTACTTTCTCAACAAATACTTGCTACCCCTTTCTGCCTAACTGTATATATTTTTTTTTTTCCTACTCTCTATAACTGTCCTTGATTAAATTTTCTTAATTTTTTCTGCCCTTTTTGATTGTTCCTCTCTACTCTGGCTCACCATGTTACTTCTCCCCATTACTCTCTGTTCCCACAAAACAAAAACTGCTCACTCACTGACCTTCATAGCTGCTCCAAAGTCCCAATCAAGAAACAGAAACTCGATTGGCTAGAGGGAGGGTCTGTATTCACCTTCCAGCCGATCAGATTCCCTAAACCTGTAATGGGACTTAATCTTTACAGGTACCAGCACTGAAACTTTAGAAAATGCTTGACCTGTAGTCATAGATGTGTAAAGTAGCCAGGCACTTATATAACAGCCCCACTATGTATGTCTGAGACAATAGGCTACATGTTTCATCCTCAGCTCAAGTCTTTATTGAGTCTTTGCATCAGCAAGGTGAAGCAATTTTCCTTTTTTTTTTTGTCAGGCAGTTTGGGGAGGCTTAGGCTATGGACACACATGGCGGTTCGCACCGTGGTTTTTAAAAAAAGCCAACCGCTGGCAGAAGTGCCATAGCCTTAACTTGAAACCGATATGCAGCGGTCGGCTTTTTTTAAAAACCGCAGCGCTGACCGTATCGAAACTGCCGTGGTTAAACGTATCTGTGTCCATAGCTAAAGGACAAGGTCACACGTAGCTGCGCTTTTAAAAACATACGGCTGAGCATAAATACGCACAAAATGGAGCCCTATTGAAAAGAATGGAATACGCACTATAGCAATTCCCACGGGGTGCTTGCGAGCCAACATCCACCACAAGACGCCAGTATTTGCGTTTTTTAGCAGAATCGCCGATACGTCAAGCAAATGCCATATTATTGAACTCTATGGGATCTGCAGATTTGGAAAAACACTTTGCTGAAATACACAGTGTATTTTCAACATGGTGGCTATCACGAGATGGATTTCGCATATACGTAATTACAGCATTGTATGCTGGTAACGTAATTACGTTGCATATTGACGGGCAGTACAGCTACATTCTGCATGTAAATTGTTTTTTCCACAAAAGTTTACTAAATCTCTTATGAGTGGAATTGTGGGGAACGAGTAAAAACAGAAATGCATGTTGGGAAAAGAAAACTACAAGCTGAAAAACGTTTATTATCATGCATGTGTGGTTACATTGGTGTATTTAAGTTTTTAAAAATGCAATGTTAAAACGCCACGTGTGACCTTGTTCTTAGTCTATGGACACACAGGCTGTTGTCAACTGTTTTCAGCCTGCTTAATTGGGCTGATCAGATTCAAATCAGGGCACTGAGCAGATCTGCTTCTACTCAGGTTTAAAACAGCCGCTGATCAGCCTCTGAAAAAAGCTTGTGTGTCCATAACCTTAGCCTCCCCAAGTCTTATTAAAAATGGGCAAATTGGTGCAGTTTTAGAGGGAAGTGGGGCTGTCCCAAGATACTATATTTTATCTAAGCCGTTCAAAACTCAAAAAAACAATGCATTCTGGATCATAGATATCAATCCTTTAAAAAAATACATATCTACCATTAAAAAAATGAATGTACAACAATATGTCTTCTTTTACTACATTTAGCATAATATTATATATATTATATATTTATTATTCTTAGTTGTGTAGCAAGCATTAATCTGTAAATATTGTCATTTGTTTCTTACATTTCCATCATGGTTGGGACAGGACAATGGCTTTCCCGCTGCAACAGCACTCACTGTCTCCAGAATGGAGGATTCCTCAATGCCATTATCTGGACTCCGCTGCAACACATCCATCAGGTTAGTAATAAAAAAATTATTCTGTAGAGCAGAGACGCCCTTCTCAGGCAGGATTGATGTCTGACGGCAGACAGGGCAAGAAAGGGTCAAGCTGTGAGCTGGAATGTAGTTCTGCAAACACCTGTAACGTGAAGATACCATACATTTCTGAACACAGGAAGCATTTATGAGTATTCTGTTTGCACATTTCTAAAAGTATTAATGGTATTAACTTTTATGTTTTGCAATCTAAACTGAAAGGCATTAAAAAAATATCAGGGTCTGGGTATTGCTAAAGCTAATAAAGCTTCTAAGCTAGTGAAGATCTCATTTAAATAGCTCAGGAGCAGCATCTTAATGGCATAATGATAACTACAAGTCAGAAATTTCAGGGGCAGATTTATCAAAGTGTGAATATTGTGAACTTTCACTTTCTATTTATTGCTATGGGATTTTTAAAAGCATATTTCTCAAATGGTGAACTCAGTTGATAAATATGATTCTAAAAATCCCATAGGATTGAATAGAACATGGGTGAGTTTTTCTGTGGTGAGTTCTAATCTCACATTTTGATAAATCAGCCCCTTAATGTCTGCTATAAAATCTGCTTACTTGCAGACGTCATGGTTTTGGTACAGTTCTGGTGAGTTGCAGTCTTTTTCCTCAGTCCTTTTTGAACAGAAATAAAAGGACATAGGAACATACAATATTCATAGAAGAATTTGGCCCTGTAACCCTAGTAGGTTTTTGGTGGTATGGAAATAAATACTTCCTTGGCCTAGGGCAGCAAGTTGTTAGGAATAGAAAGCTCCCCTATACTCCAGAGGTACACAGGTATGCTTTTGCATGAATGCTGATATCATTAATATATGAAACAAGGGGACAACACCAATCCGTTGGAGGGCCAAATACGACCCTTCTTTTTTCTTGCGATGAGAATTTTTCTTGCGATGAGAATCTGCTGGTAAACACTGACAAAATATAAGACAGACTCACCTTTCACAAAATGTGTGTAGACAAGGAAGTACCTTTGGATTTTTATATCGGTCGAGACATATACTGCAGATCAGAAACTGCTTGTCTATCTGACGCACCACAGGACTGGGGATATTGGAGCCTTCACTGGCCATCCTAGACCACTGGCATGTGGGTTAAGCTCCCTTCCACCTTGCACACTATAAATGAAGGAAAACCAAAGCGAATCAGAAGACAGCAAATGAAAAAAAAAAGATAATTGACAACATATATATTTTATAGATATTTTTTCTATTACTCAGAGAATGCACAGCTTTAAAGGATAACTAAATCTTAACCACATAAATATAGCAGAAATGTTCATTATGTATGGTATATTGTTCATAATATAAATTATTATTTGGGCTTTTTTACCAGTCACAGCCCTTTAGCAGTAAAGATCTGTGACTCCAACAAGCCTCTGTGCTACTGTCAGTTACTGAGCAGACTCACAATAAACCTCATTTTCTGCTTGATGATTTGTGACAACCCCTAATCTTAGTTTCTCAACAGCTGCCCTGAGCACACTGAGCATGTGCATGTCACAAACACTTCTAACAAACTCCAAGATGGGAATTTCCTGTGACAAACTGAAGACCAGGCTGCTGAATCTTAAGGCGGATTCAATATATAAAATATGGAATTTCTAGCCCTATTTATGTTTTTGGGTTTAGTTTTCCTTTAAAGTGATACTGACACTAAAAACTACTTTTTAAAATATGAATAATGAATATGTACATTAAAAGTTACCTATAGGTCATGTTGATCATTTTGCTGAATGGTTTGTTTTTGTAAGTGATTGTTAGTTGCTTTTTCTAAACTGACTGTTTAGAAACAGCTAGTTTCTTCGGGACAACTCCGCCTCTATACTATTTTCTAATTTCTAACTTTTATTTATGAATTGCTGACGCTTTATTTTTAATTGTTTGATACCATGAACTCACTTTAAAATGATAACTACAGCACTAGCACCTTATTTAATTCATATAAGAACCTTATTTAATTCATATAAGAACCATGAACTTTTAGATTATTCATCAATTGTGTGCAGATAAATTTTATTGCGGGTCACATCACCTGATTTATTTTATATATTTATATATCGATTGAAATACCATTAATTGTATGTTGGTGCTAAATTGATTGAGAACTAAGCATATGTTTATAATAGCACTAAGCACTTATATAATTAGATCTCAATTAATTTTAGTAAGGTAGTGTGGGGTTTTACTGCTTTCTCTTGTTTTTAGTATCCCTTTTCTGGTTTATATACCCCTACACAGCCTGAAATTGGGTAATACAAGTGAGTGAACATTAATTACAAGTGAACTATATTTTTGTTTGTGATCAAACCTGACTGTTTTGCCAATAGGGTTGCCACCTGTTCTGTTTTGACCCCGAACAGTTTGGTTTTTCTAAGGCCTGTTCGGGTCTCCAGTTTCTGTTCATTTCAGCCTTGTGAAAACCGAACACTAATCTGGCCAATAAATTATCAAGTGAGGTTAATGTTTTATTACAGAAACAACAAAAAAAGAGCAAATCAATCAAAAATAAACTGTTTTTCTAAATTAGCATTGCTGTATTTCAGAGCCTTCTGGATAAGTGATTTCTGTATAATAGATCCCATATCTGTAATTAAAGGATTGGGCTTACTCATCAGGAATAAGAATATAGAGATAGGGTCGCCACCAGTGTGGTTTTGAACTGGACATCAGAATTTTCTGTCCAGTTTACAACATTGAGAAGGTGGCCATACACAGGGAGATCCGCTCGTTTGGCAACATCAATATGCCCACATTGAGGTGGGCAATATCTGGCTGATCCAAACGTGGCCCTAGGGCCCAACGATCAGATCAGAATGCAGGCAATACAGGCGGTCAGATTGCATCAGTGAACAGATGCGGCCGCAATCTGATGGGATTTTTTTACCCTACCCGATCGACATCTGCCCGACTTTCGGCAGATATCAATCGGGGATGCCCGTCAGATGGCCCCACACAAGGGCCAATAAGCTGCCAACTCATTCTGTCGGCAGCTTTTATCGGCCCGTGTATGTGGCCTTTAGTGATGCAATAACCCCACCCTAGCATCATTACTCCACCTACTTCAATGTGTCTCCCCTTGCTCCACCTCCAATGCGATCTGCTGCACCGCCTTTGTTCGGGTTTAGGCGCCAGCAAAAGTGGCAACCCTATTTGTCAACCTGTCCCATCTCAGCCTGTCAGTTAAAGTTTCTAATGTGAATGGACTCCTGCTGCACAAATATAGCAGCCCCCTCATACAGGAACATGGGGCATCAGCCAGGTATGGCAAAGTTATAAGTTGCTTTCAAAGGCAATATTATGATAGAGGTAAAAAAAAGTGTTTAAAGGGATACTGTCATGGGAAAAAAATTTTTTTCAAAATGAATCAGTTAATAGTGCTGCTCCAGCAGAATTCTGCACTGAAATCCATTTCTCAAAAGAGCAAACAGATTTTTTTATATTGCATTTTGAAATCTGACATGGGTATAGACATATTGTCAATTTCCCAGCTGCCCCAAGTCATGTGACTTGTGCTCTGATAAACTTCAATCACTCTTTACTGCTGTACTGGAAGTTGGAGTGATATCACCCCCTCCCTTTTCCCCCCCAGCAGCCAAACAAAAGAATGGGAAGGTAACCAGATAGCAGCTCCCTAACACAAGTTAACAGCTGCCTGGTAGATCTAAGAACAACACTCAATAGTAAAAACCCATGTCCCACTGAGACACATTCAGTTACATTGAGATGGAAAAACAGCAGCCTGCCAGAAAGCATTTCTCTCCTAAAGTGCAGGCACAAGTCACATGACCAGGGGCAGCTGGGAAATTGACAAAATGTCTAGCCCCATGTCAGATTTCAAAATTGAATATAAAAAAATCTGTTTGCTCTTTTGAGAAATGGATTTCAGGCAGAATTCTGCTGGAAAAGCGCTATTAACTGGTTCATTTTGAAAAAAACATTTTTTCCCATGACAGTATCCCTTTAATTTTTGGTTTTAGTATCTCCTTAAGACTAGAAATAACAAAAATAACAAAAAGCTCTGAACAGTAGCTTACAGTGTTTAGATAATAAAAATCTGATGTATGAGATGTAACATATGATTGAAGACCACTAAACAACATATGGGCCCATCTTTTGGGCCCCAATAAAAGTTACAAAAAAAAAACCAAAAGAAAAAAATTTCGGGGAGCCTTTGGCATCAGATTCCCTTCCCTTAGAACACAGCAACTATTCTCACAGCAAACAGAAAGACAGAGGTAATTCCAAGTATGGATGTCACTAAATTACAAGGGAGGGGAAGGTGGCATCAGAACAATAATGAAAGGGGGGGAAGAATAGTTTCTATGGAAATGCCCTTGAAGAATAAAGCTAATGTGGGAGAAAATACATCAGAAAAGAGTATAATGCAGTGGCATGCACTGACAAATGTGGTCTTTTCCTGTATTCCTGCATAGCAAAATATGCACCATTAGACTAAGTGCTGCAATATAACAATACACTACCAATACTACGAATGTAACATACACAAAGCCTCTCCCTCATTTTATCAGATATGAGCTATACTAGAGAAACACATGTTGTGTGATGCTTCTTCATCTTCTTGATTCAAGAGCAGGCAATCATGTTTTCTCAGTTTAAAATACGGCAGTTATTGCCAAGCTATGGGATCCGTTATCCGCAAACCTGTTATACACAAAGCTCCGAATTACGGGAAGGTCATCTCCCTTTTATTTAAACAATTCCGATTTTTTTTTAAATGATTTTATTTTTCTCTGTAGTAATAAAACAGTACTATGTACTTGATCCCAACTAAGTTATAATTGATCCTTATTGAAAGCAGAAATAGCTAATTGGGTTTATTTAATGTTTCCATTATTGTTTAGTAGACAAGGTATAGAGATCCAAATTACAGAAAGATCCATTCTACGGAAAGCCCCAGGTCCTGAGCATTCTGGATAACAGATCCCATACCTGTACAGAATTCTAAAAAAACTGGGATAGTAAATTCAGCCTTGAATGAAAACCAAATAATGCAAATGTAATATAATATGGAAGCATAGTTCTGCTCTGTTTATTTTGAGTCTCTACGTAGTACTTTAAAGGACAAGTAACATCAACAAATTTTTTTTTTAAAAAAATCGTCTTTATTAAGAAATAACTTAACAAAACTCTGCTTGCGCTCCTCTTCAGAAAAGGGGATTGTGATCCATCATGTGTCGCTCGATTTCTCCTCCCTGCCTTCCTTATAGGAGGAGAAATCGAGCGCCGCATAATGGATTGTCGCCCTGTCGCCTTTTCTTAAGAGGAGCAGAAGCGGAGTTTCAGCAAGTTATTACTTAATAAAGGCTTTGCAGTTAGTTTAATTTGTCTTGGTGTTTTTTTAAACATTTTTTAATGTCACTGGTCCTTTATAAAAACTGCCATTCCTGTCATTTCTGCCCCAGTGGAGCTTACTTTTTTATTACTCTTCAAGTCCTCTCCTTCCTCACCTAGGATACAGTGGTGCTTGAAAGTTTGTGAACCCTTTAAAATAAAATATTTTTATGTGAATGTAACCGAAAACATCATCTTATCTTCCCACAAGTCCTAAAAGTACATGAAGAAAAGCTAGTTAAATTAAAAAAAGTATTTGGTCATGTATTTATTAAAATACATGTAGGAACAGGTACCGGTACAGCTCTATTGCGCATGCGCCGAATGTCACGAAGTGAAATCGGAAAACTTCGTGACATTCGGCGCATGCGCAATAGAGCTGTACCGGTACCTGTTCCTACTGCGCATGCGCCAGAAGACGCCGGTCAGAGCAGGAAGAAGACGCGCGTGGGAGAAGATGGCGACTGTGAACTCCGTGGACAGGACCTGCGCAGAGGGGTGAGTAACAAGTTAGGGCCATTTGCCCAGGGGGACAGGTAGGCCAGGGGGAGGAGGGAGGGGGGGCAACACAGGGGAGGGGGGGAGGGGTTTTGCGCCCTGGGGCTTTCCTTCTCCTTTAACAATGGTCCAAACGCTTTAGAGATAGTCTTGTAACCTGTTCCAGCTTTATGGGTATCAACAACTCTTTTTCTCAAGTCCTAAGACACCTCAAGCCATGAAATACATCCACAAAGGTGTTGTATTTGTGATGAGGCTTTGCTGGATCCCTGTTCTTTAATAAAGCAGGGTCTCTCACTCACAACTGATTGCCATCCCATTAACTGACTGATTTCACCTTCAAATTATATGATAATTCTATGGATTCACTTACTTTTGCCACACACAGATTTGTTATTTGAAGTAACTCGAGAACTCCCTGTAGTCAGAATTTGTGTATAATGTATACCAACCAACATACTCATATTTTCATTTTGTTGTTACAATACATCTAATGGACTTCTTCGCCCTTTTTATTATTCTACGTTTGTCTTTACTTCTTTTTTGGCTAGCTTTCTCACTAATTTTGGGCCAATTTTTTGTTTCATCCACTATTCCACTCTTCACCCATTCAGCTGTGCAATTCTCTCCCTCTCTCTGCCCTGCCTTCTCTTCATAGATTTGCCCCCTCTCAATTTCTCTCCATGGATTCTTCTCATTCACTTCTTCCTCTTTGGCATTGTGTTGCTATTTCTTTGTTGGTTCTCCTTCCATTTGTATTCTCCTTTTGCTTTCTTTTACTATTCTCAGTGCTCCCCTTACTTTTGAGTTCGCCCCTCTTGTATTTTTTTTACCTTAAAACATGCATGTTGGTATGGTCATAAGGAGTTAATTCTGTGAGACTAATGCAGAGGCTAGGGCACAGAATCAAATAGGCTTTTCTTTTGCATTCTCTGCAATGCACTTGCTCTCTTTGTATTCAGTTCTGGGAGGAAAGAATTTCTGTGCCCCATTAGTCACAGTATAATGGAGTCTAGTTTAGAAGAATGCGCTCTGATCAAGGAAAGCTCTTCAAATCACACAAATACAAAATAATGAAAGTATGCCCTTAAAGAAGACAAAACAATGAACTGCACACATTTTAACAAAAACAATTTGCTGGGTTAACACTAATCCAATGTAACACCTTTAGAATTCTGCAGTACAAAACAGCCAGACACAAAAACAACAAAATGACTACAGTATTCACCATAGTAGTAGCACAACATATACAAACTGGATATACTGCAAAACTGCGACATACGGTAGTGATGTGCAGGCCGGCCCAATACCCGCGGGTCAATCGGGTTCAGGTCGACCTTGCACTCTTCCTCGTGAGTGCGGGTTGAGCTCTTCTCCTGCTCTCCTCGCCCACTACCCTCAAATGCTGGCTTCCAACTTCCGTGTTCGTCTTTTATTGACGCTGCACCTGCTTGCCCTGCTCCTTTTGTGACGTCATTGGCGGGTCTATCAAAGCAACCCAGAAGTCAGATGTGGGAGGGCGCAGGCTATTGGAGGTCGAGTGCGGGTCGGGGAAATCCCGACCCGCACATCACTGACATACAGACAAATTGGGTATTTTCCAATATTCCTCATTTTCTTCCTTTCTGCATCCTCAGAGTTCCATGACCTGTATAAAAACACTCGGCCTTTGGCCTTGTGCTTTTATATGGTCATGCAACTCCTCTGTAACTTATAATATCCTTATATTTTACAAGAGGGGGTACTTTATTCAATATATATATATATATATCCATAACGACTGCCCCCAAAAGCTGTACAGTTTAATATTGTCCGGCTAAATGATCTACTCATTTGCCCAATGGACAAATTCAAGAAACAATCAGGAGAGTTGCAGTTTCTATCAGTGTCACTTACTGATGCCCTACCTGTTCTGACAGGATAGCAGGATGGTTCACCAAAACAGGGTCCAGCAAGGCCATACTTAAAGAGATGGCAAATTCTCAGGTGACATATTTGCATATATGCTCACCTTATTCACCCTCATGATTTTGTTTTCAGATTTTAATGTCATTATTCACAGGCTTTCCCGGTTGTGTTTTTATATAATACTAATATTTCTTATAAATGAGAATTTCACTTTATATTCAGAAAGGTCTAAGCAGGTTTGGTCTATAGACTTTTATCTGATAACAAGCTTCTCTGCAGTACAAGCTAAAACCCTCAACCAATTCTGTTAAAATTGCTTTTGCTGTTGTCCACCCACGTTAGAGAAAAAAAAAGCGAAGGTTCACTCAGAATTCAGATGAGGGATAAAAGCAATCTACTTTACTGAATTAACAGGCCCATCTGTTACATATCTACAGGGGATACAAGCTGGTATATCAAATGGCTGAACTCAAACCAGGCAAAAACAAATAATTTCTGTTTTTCCTATCTTGTCATTACCCATTCACAGCAGTGGTTTTATTTATTTATTTATTTATTTATTTATTTATAAGAAATAGAATGCTATTTATGACAGCTCTAGAAAACTATTACATGGACTCTCGGGGAAGAAAGCTTGATCAATCCTGTTTAGGATTAGAGGCAGAAAGCAAGACTCAATCACTGATTACTTTTTGTTCAGAGGAATTAAGCAGATAAAGTTATGCAAGAATGAATACATATAGTTAAATCAGGTTGAAAAAAGACAAAGTCCATCAAGTTCAACCCCTCCAAATGAAAACCCAGCATCCATACACACACCCCTCCCTACTTTCACATAAATTCTATATACCCATATCTATACTAACTATAGAGTTTAGTATCACAATAGCCTTTGATATTCTGTCTGTCCAAAAAATCATCCAAGCCATTCTTAAAGGCATTAACTGAATCAGCCATCACAACATCTCCCAGCAGTGCATTCCACAACCTCACTGTCCTGACTGTGAAGAACCCCCTACGTTGCTTCAAATGAAAGTTCTTTTCTTCTAGTCTGAAGGGGTGGCCTCTGGTACGGTGATCCACTTTATGGGTAAAAAGGTCCCCTGCTATTTGTCTATATGTTATTCCTTCCCCCCTATTATTAAAACAAAACTATGTTACTTTCCCCCCACCATTATTCATTTTGGTATCATAGGTTAGTTGCATATACAGGCCTTGTTGCAAGTTATCTTGGCATACTCTTGGTTATGTAGCATAGATAGAACTCCACTGCTACATCATTTAGAGTGTTGGAAACAGGCATTGGAAACATTGCCTATAATGAAATAGCTAGCAGTTGTAATTGAAAAACATCTGGAAAGTGGCAGGTTACCCTTCTATAACATATAGTAATTAAAACAATAAAGACAAAAGCTCTGTATAAAAAATAATAATAAATAACCCTAAAATATATAGGGATCCAACAAATTTCAGACTCAGTTTTGCCAAATCCGATCTCTTTAAAGCTCACTACTACTGCATATGACTTATACAACTTATACAAGTCCTTTATAAAGGCTCCAATTCAGTTTGGTATTTGACAACATCTTTTGTGATGCATTTGGCTTAATCAAAAAAACTGATGAAGTGGGTGTATCCTTAATACTCACACCATGCAACTCTAAGGGGCACATTTACTTAGCTTGAGTGAATGAATAGAAGAAAAAATACTTGGAATTTCGAACGTTTTTTTTGGCTACTTCGACCATCGAATTGGCTACTTCGACCTTTGACTAAGACTTCGAAACGAACGATTCGAACTAAAAATCGTTCGACTATTCGACTTTGACAGTCGAATATCGAGGGTTAATTAACCCTCGATATTCGACCCTAAGTAAATGTGCCCCCAAAAGTGAGAGCATTCATAGTAGTAATAGAATTGGGCAACCAGCATGCTATTCAATTACACACAGACTTGACCGTTCTCCCACAATCCACCCAATCTGTGCAGGCTGCTTCTCTTATTGCCAAAATGCATTCTGCAGATACAACAAGAACGGTTATGTAATATAACATAAGAAATGCAGCCCCCCCCCAAAGGAATCCCACCAGCTTATCATAGAATGTACCCTGGCTGCCAAGAGCTAGTAATGCTTGCCCTGCCATCTGCTCCCCACCCAGGCACATTGCAGATCTGTGGAACAGCCAAATCCAGAGGCCGTCCATCTCCATTCATCTAATAATGGATAGTGATGGGAGAGGCTCCGAACGTGATTACATCCCAGCGCAGCTACATACAAGGCTGATGTTTAAGTGGGTAGGGATGGAATCATCTTTTTTTTGTTTCTTTTTCAGATGAAAAATAAAAGGACATTTAACCTTTTGATCAACAAACAAAAGCAGTGATTTTGGAACAGCAGTGGCCACAATGAACACAATAACTGCACTGATAGCTGCATAAGAGGACCCATTCTGTATTGTTAACCAAAGAACACGCAGCTGCTTCCACCCAGCAACCCGCTGTATCAGTGGAAAACTAGCAGGTGCATATGCCAGCTAACAACCCCAGCCAAAACCACAGCCTCACCTGATTCATGGCATACATACCCATTGTCGTTGGCAAATCTATGTAGTCAGCAAAAAGACCAGGCTGAAATTCTATTGTAGTAATGAGAGACAACAAAATCCCAAAGGAGAAAGCATCATCCTTGCAAGTAAAGATTTCCAGGCACACCACAGGGAGAGGCAGGGCAAGAGATCCTCCATGTGAAAGCCATTCTCATCAGTGGCTGGTGTTGGATTCCTGGTACTGCAGTGACGCACAGGCAAAACGTAGCAGAACCAAGATAGGCAGCTTCAGCTCTCTCGTCAGGTAAAGAGGTGGGGAAAAAAACCCATAACAGAATTCTATGTCATCGATTATTTTAGAGTCCCTCGATAGAATTCAAACCTATCAATCTTTATTTAGTGAACGGCTTTTCTCTGGGAAGCTGGAACTGAAAGACTGCAGCAAAAGAGGCAAAGCATTGTGGGATGGGGATGCAGCAACGAGCTGCAAAGGGATTTGTCTTTTTTTTTTCTCTCACCCTCACAGCATCAGTCAGCAGTTTGAGGAATGACTGGGCTGGTGTAAAAGGCTGGGGGGTGGAGTGTTTCTCAGGCTTCTACAGAATCAATGTTCAGTTCTGTCACAAATGCCAGATAATAAACAATACTGATTGACATAAAATTGACATTTTATTCCAGAACAAACTTGAATATCTGTTCCTCCACAATATGCCAGAATTTAAAGGAAAAAAAATGTTTATTTCATTAGGGTCAGTAGTCTTCCACTTGGATTTTCGGTTGGCTACAGATTTGTGGTACGGACCTCTATAAGATGCTGCTTCATTTATGAGGCAATAAAAATGCTGAAGGGTATACTAATGCCTAATATAATATACTCATGAACATCTGAAAGTGACCTGCTGAAATTCGCCATTTGAGTAAAGATG
Source organism: Xenopus laevis (assembly GCF_017654675.1). Classification (NCBI taxonomy): domain Eukaryota; kingdom Metazoa; phylum Chordata; class Amphibia; order Anura; family Pipidae; genus Xenopus; species Xenopus laevis. Next base: position 44,222,060 of record NC_054372.1, read on the forward strand.
CTGCAACATTTCTGATTATTAAGTAATTAATAAGAAATGTATATAGGATTTATTATTAGCTGATTCAATGCAATTGTTGTAATTTAATGTTTGGTTTAAATGACTTAGGCAGGAGATGTGCATTCATATGCCTTTGCGTAAGTACCTTTAAGATCGTGGTAGTTTATTGTATATTTATAGCAAGTGGCTCAGCTATTTAAGGGGCATATACCCCCTTTCTCAACATTAGTTTAAGGATTAGGGGCTTGTGTTAAACATACGCTATGCAAATTGCTTTAAAGGGGACCTGTCACCCTAAGAAATAATTCCAAATGCTTTATTATCATGTTAGCTGAGCAAAATAAACTTTACTTACACTATATGTATTATTTAAATTTGTTTCCTTCAGTCTTAGAATTGCACTCACAGCAAGCAGGCAGGAGCCATTTTGTGGACACTTATTAAGATACATTTTGTATCACCCCAAAAACTTGTGTATGCACCAGAATGGGGAATGTAATGCCCGCGCACAGTGCCCTACTTAATTATAGAGCCTGAGGATGGTGGGGGCAATGTGAGAAGTGCAGTGATATGTAGGAAGTGCTGAACTGAAAGTAATTGCCTGCCCCACCTCTATGCCTTATGCCTAATATTCGATTGACAGCTCAAATATTTAAATACCTTTATGGATGTTATAATTAAAAAAAAGAATTTGTGTTTCATGTTTAATTTGCAAAGGACTTTCATTGTGCATTTTTTTATGTGTACTTTAATTAGGAAATGTATTTTTTTTTATATTTCTTGAACTCAACAGAAAAACAACGACATTTTGAATTAAAAGTAATGTCATATTCCACTTCAGTTTTGAAGAATCACAAAACAAAGAGGAGCCTCTGTACAAACAAACCCCTCTCTTTCCTAAACTGAAGCTTTTGTTAGGCATGTTATACAGATAGCTTCTTAGTGCAATAAATAAATCGAAATTCCTCATTAAAATAATAGGCAAAAGGAGGGTGTACACTGCCCCTTTAAGATATTTTGCATAGGCCACAGACAGTCCATCGGTGTTGACTAATTCTTTAACCAAGATTGGATGGATAGGATGGTGTGTCATTTTCTTTACCAGATTAATACTTACAACTAATTAAATGCATTTCAGTAAGAAAATTAAACTTCTCCGTTTAGCATCTATGTATTTTGTGAATGTTTATTACATATGGATGCATTACCACTAAAAGGACAAGACAACATAAAAATGGACCTCATACCATTTAAAGGCCAAGCCAGTACAAAGAACTTAATTTGGACTTCATAAGCAGCATTCATATGACTCTAGCAAAGCCACTTATATACAAAAGAACATGGGCTACCATCACCCCTGGCTTCAGCAAGTCCACCCCCCTGCTTCTTAAGTATGGAACATGCACATTCATTATCATCTATATTAAATCACATTGGTCCCCAGAGCCCTTACACATCATTCTAAATTACTGTGTCCCTGTATCAAAGAAAAACAATTACAGCCACCATCTTGAAAGCTGAATAACTGCTGCTAATCTCTGCATTCTTGCCTATAATACAGGGGCATGGTAAAATACTTGTCATGGGGGCGCCTAATGTAATAACACACACAAAACAAGGACAACCACATATTAAGTCGAAGTAACATCTGGCCAAAAAACCTTAGCCAGAATTTGCATTCAATTTAATAGCTAGATACATTTTTTTTTAAAAAAAATGTGTTTCATTACTAATTCATTAATGACCCACTTACTGCCTGATCCTTTCAAGACAATATCAAATATAACAATCCTTTCACTGGAAAAAAATCACAGCTGATTTCCACCTCATAACACAAGGTTTATACAAATAAATACAATGTTAAAAAGTGTTATTTTTAACGTATCTTGCTGGGGACTGGGAAGGCAGGGGGATATATGCCCTATAGCTCTGTTTCAGCTTGAATGGCTGCAACTTGGCTATCCCACTGCTGATATCCATAAATGCAGTAGCTCTTTTTGAACCATACCACTTTTACTACTGTAGAGTAACAAAACATATTATTCCATTGCATACAAAAGCCTTTAGTAAGCATTTGGGCGCAGAGGTACCCATCCCTTATCCATATGACCAAGAGGGCACATCGCATTCACTAGTATTCAGAGCAATGACAGGTGGAGCAGGGCATTTCTTCTGCTACAGTTTTCCAACAGATGAACCGTAAGTTGGCTACATGCTGACTGATTCCTGTGAAACACAACAAAAATAACCGGAACACATTCTATTTCTAAGTAAAGGCTTCCATCAATACACAGTTATTATTAAACAATGGATGTAGATAGACAAAATGCCATGTTTTGGGGGGTGGACCACAGCCGACATTGGCTCATTTGATTTCTGCAAGAGGCAATCTGTTTGGCTACACGAATAAACAGCCAAACTGCAATAATCAGTCATTCTAGTGGCTACATGGCTATTTGTAGCAGCAGCAGTAATAATAATAATAATAATAATAATAATAATAATAATAATGACAGCAGCAACAATAAAAATAATGACAGCAGCTAAAACATACCTAGGGAAAGCCCAAATGACAGATCATTATATGGGTGGTACATACTGAAAATTGGCAGGGTTTGCGTAAATGGACCATGTGACCTAAATTGTCTGTTTTTCTAAATCAAATGCTGAACTGTACTGTGTGAAAAAAAAAACATGAAAAATATTCCAATGAGCAGCAGGGTAACTACAAAGGAAGCAGACCCTGCAGTTGCCAGGGGGCCCAGGGCTGTAAAGGGCCCAGTAAGGCCCTAATTAATGAGCTGTTTCAATATATCTTGGTAATACAGGTCAATGTACTCATGTTTTGGGGCCATAAATTTAATTTGCTGCGGAGCATAGTAACATCTAGTTATGCCGCTGCTGTATATGTACACCTCCTGATCAATGCATTTAACACCATAACTAGTACAGTGTAACCCATTCAAGTCAGCAAGTAAATTCCTGCGGTAAAATAACATCGATGGATGGATAGACAATGTTCTTTAATCAGCATTTTCAAGTGGCTTCATGTCTTACACTGGAAGCTTACCAGAAAAAAGGATATGCCGAAAATGAATATACAGTTTGATAAATATGCAGGTTTTTACATGTTGATGTCTGACAATCATATGATATGTGGTGTATTCAGCTACTGTTTATACACAGTTTGAAAACTAGGCCCCCAAATTTAAACTACAAAAACTGCTATCAAACTGGAGATTGAGCTACACAGTATAAATCAATTGAGAATTAGACCTGCACTTTTAGTTTCAGTTTGTTCCAAACAACATATACATTTCAGTTTTATATACAATGTTGTAATTATATTTTTAACCTGCAAAAAACACCTTTATGCTCCTTGTGATAACACTACAGGCCCCACTGCTGTGTGTAAAGGACCCGACACATCCCCAAAAGTTTCCACAACAAACCCATAAAGGCATCACAGTATAAATAGCTGTACAGGCATCTGCGCTACAGTTAACACAATTCATAGGTCTCATTGTTACGCTGTGAATAGGATTACTGGTTCAAAGAAATAATGGCGTCTGGTGGCAACATCTGATTTGTTCATTCATTCATAGAAGGCAATTCACTCTCATTTTCTGTATCATGATCCTATCTCAGTTAATCCTGAACTGAAACCACACTGCTCTTTATATTCCCAGCCATATTCAGAGTAAAAGTACATGAACATGAAAAACGTTCTTTATTTTTTCCATGAAAAGAGTGCTGCGTAATTAAGCCTTGCTTTTTAAAAGACTTTCCTTGCACGGTGGGATGCACTTATTTCAGGTAATTATGTGACTTGCAGCTGCTGCCTTCCTAATATGAAAGGCAGTGCTTGCCCCTCAGAGGAGCTTTGTGTCTTAGTGTAAAAGGATCTGGATGGGAAACTGAGGTATTGAACAATTCACATTAGTGCTGTAACTTAGGGAGCTAGTTAAGCTGCCCTCTCTACTGCTACACAACTGCAAAAATCAGCAGCTGAATCAATTGCTGAAAGCAATTAAAAGTCAACTGCAGGCTCCATATTACTATTTATAGCCATTTAAAACAAGAACATTCTAATGTTTTACTATTTAGTGATTAATAACGACATATGAAGTCTGTAAAAAGTGCAGAATTAAAGCAAATGTGCAAATCTGGACAGCCGATGAGCAGAACATGTCTCCAACTAGAGACTTAAATTTCACATCTGGCCCTCCAAGCGATGTATATAGCCCCTAAACTACACTAAAGCCGCAGATCTTTTTGTATGCAATAAATTAAATGGTTCTCTTGCATGACATGCGTCAGATGATTTGCTAACTGCTGTACATAGAAAACATTGCCTAGCGATTCTGGTGCAGTTGTGCTCTCTGCACAAGAAGAGGAGAATTTTTGGTTTATTATCAGGAAATTTGGCTTTTTAAAGTTACCAGGTGCGGATTTTTTGTCCAACCCTGGTAAACTGCAGGGCAATGCCACTAGAGGCAAGATTCGCACATTATTTCATGGCAGGTGTGCCCCTGTTAGCACTGAATTAGTTAATAATAAATTCTCAATTGACCCTTCTCTAAAAAGCTATTTCTATGGCAAAGGATATTTGAGCGTATTTTTAATTCCAGATATATTTTCACCATTAAATCATGCTTTCTTGGGAAGAAAAGCACAGATGTCCCATCAGTGGGACATGTTTTATGATCTGTACCCCTGGGTGTTTCATCTTACATTTGCTATACAACACAGTTGCTGGACACAGTTACTTGACAGTAATACTGCCTGAATGCTAAACACAATGGACCACTGTATTTTTCACTCTACCACATTAATTCCTGTTGAATTCCAAATGAATTTCATTCAGCAAAGCTGTTAGTTTAGTTTGGTACAAGGATAATGGTCGCCATAATTCACTGTGTAATTGTAAATGTTTAAAAATAATTGCCAAGGCACTTAGAAGATGGGCTTGTACATTTAATGCTATTTGCCCATGGTTAGAATAGGACTTGCAGCTTAATTTCCATTTCTGAATCAGCCTTACGTGGTTAGATTGTGATCATGCATAACATACTTAAAATTTTCCCATATCATTAACAGAAAAACTGGCAAAGAACTGCGTTAAATAACCTGCCAGCAGTTAATTTCACAGCACTGATTAGTTGGCCTGCTTTCAACAGGAAACTGGCCTTCCTCTATGGTTCTACTCTATTTGCTGTCTACGAACAGACACTTCATAAACTTGCATGGATATTCCGTCTTCAAAATGTATTTGTATATGGACAGTGTCCTTAGATCAAAAACATATGGTTAAACCCCGATCCAAACTAACAAAGTAAAAAATGCTGCACAAGGCTTTAAACAGACAAATAGAACATACCTTAGAAGGGTTTAGCTCAGACTCAAAACAAAGCTTTCTTACCAAATGAAGCACACAAGGGCAGCCAATGATCAGCTCCTGTTTACATGCAGGCGGACATGCAGTGTACGGTGATGTTTTCAGTCTGGACTTAATTCCTGCCTTCTGTTTATCCCTGGCTGATCTGTCATTGGTTTTAAAAAAAAAGCCTTCTCTCAATGTTATGGGAGGGTGCCGTAAGGCATATTACTCACATATTAAAAATAGCAGGCAGTGAGGGCTGTAGAGATCCCCACCCACCTTCCTTGATCACATTCATGGCTGCCGAATAACAGCACAGAATTGGCTTCCATTGCTATTTCATGCCTCCCTAAAAATTAAGTCATCAACTTTCCACAGATTCCGCACAAAAAGATATGCATCATATTTAAATTGTTCCCATTCCTTTTCCAGCTTGTCTAGCTGGGAGGCTAACCAATCAAAGCATCCTCTCCCTGACATATCACTTTCCAAATGCCAAAAAGAATATAAGATAAGGAAACTAAGTGGGGAATAACATAAACAGAGGTATTTGGCAAATGATCTTAAGTAAACACGTAAACACTAAATTGTTTCTAGAGTTCCTGGCACATCATAACAAACGTTTTAAACTGCAGCACATTAGCGGAGTAATTCAGTCCTACAGGTTTGCCTTGCTGTCAAAAGAAACCCGAATGAATAAAATCAAGCTACTTTTCAACAGATTTCTTTTCTTGATAAACAAATGCTCTACAATGGGATTATCTGCACATCAAGCTTGTTGTTTTACTTACACAGTGACATTTACAGTATCTGTAATAACTCAGCAACACATACCTGTAATACTCCAGTTGTGGTAAAGAGACAGGTACAGAAGGATTACACAAAATCCAAATAATCAGACACACACACACACATATAGGATTTCATTAAGTTACTGCTATTTCTACCCTATGTCATCCTGCACTTTGCTGTATACAGTGATGTCCAATATAAAATTAAAAATGTATATTTGTCATTGTTGTTTTACTCCTTCAAAGCACAGTGTGTACAATACTTTACTAAACATTACACATATTCAGGCACAAATGCAAGCATCCATATTTAACCCTTAGATTGTAAGTTCTTGTGATCAGGCCTCTTTGACCCATTTATTATTATGTAAGCCTTGTTTTTTTTATTATTACAGTGTTACAGTGTGTTATAAAATTATGTTAAGGGCTGCATAATTTGCTGGTGCTATATAAATAAAATGATAATGAATATCCATAAGAGGTGTTACCCCACTTATTCAGAACAAATATGGGCGAAGCAATACTCCAGGGTGGTACGAAACCTCCCTTCATCAGGCGTTCATAAAAGTGACAAAGTAAACAGTAAAGATTACAACGTATATAAATTTCCATAGAGAACGAAAGAGCTTCAGTGTGGGTGGCAGAGATAAAAATCAGATCATTTGAATTGAGAAACGTTGTGCACCCTAGATGAAAAACTTGTTCATATACAGCTGATCTTTTGTGATTCCTGCACTATCTTTTATGCACTGACTGTGAACGTGTGACACAAAATACAGCCGGTAAAGTCCCAGCTAATCAGAAAGCCATTAGAAAGGGCACTTCTAAAACCATAATGAAAGGAGAATTAAAGCTTAATTAAAGAAATAAATGTTGTTCATTATGTTTTGGGCTTCTATACCAGATCCGAATTATGGTACATGGCAGCTCAGAAAACAGCACAGTTAGCAGCATAATTTAATATACAGCCCTGTAACATCAGCTTATAGGATGGTGAACCTCATTATGAACTGCTAAATACACTGAGCATGTCCGTGTCTTAGACACTCCTAACAAAATCCAAGATGGGAAACTCCCGTGACAACTTTGAAGGCCTGAATCATTACTCCTACAGAGATGCTAAATCTTTAAGCTGGTTCATTAAGTTCAGTATATAAACTATGGCATTTCTAGCCATTTATTTTTAGGGTTTAGTTCTCCTTTACCTGAGTATAAAGCAATAAATCCAGGCAAAAAGTCAACGTTAATAAAATAGACAAAATAATTTCATTAATCATTTCTGGAAGTGACAATACAGGAGTTTCTAATCACAGATAGTAGCAAGTACCAAGTAACTTGGGCACAGGGTGGGAAGGCTGCCCTTTGTCCCCATCAAGTGTCTTCTCATATACCATATTCTTGATACTCCACTATCTCTTCGCCTTATTCTGCCCTCTAATTTTACTGTGACTTCTGCTCACCCCTATAGCAAGTTTGTATTCCATCTTTCCAAAACTCCACACTCTTTCCCTATTCAAAATATTCAACTATCCACTCATTTCAACCGTCTAACATTATTTTTCTCATTATAGAACTTCTTCCCCTTAGCCCATCAATCCGCCATATTTCTCTTCTGTTCTCACCTATTGATTCTTTCCCCTACATTCCATCTGCCCCTATTCTTCCACCCGATCTTCCACTCTTATCCACTCTTCTTCAACTTTTCTCTTCTAATTCCAACACTCACTCACCCACTCAAACAAATTCCACCTCCTAATCTTCCTGGATGGTCATATGATGATACTACAACATTTTGGGGCCTACAGTATTCTGTGTAAAACTTTGGAGAAAAACATAACCACTAATGGTGCCTATAGCAACCAATCAGCACTTACATTTCAGCAGTCACCTACAGTAGTCACCTACAAGTTATAAAACAAAAGCAAAGATCTGATTGATTGCTATAGGCAACATCACTGGTGATATTGGTCTCCAATGTAATTAGGAAAATTGAAAAAGAAACCCCTACAAATAGCTATTCCTATATCAATACCAAGTTAATTCAATGGTTACACAACAATTGTGTAACAATTGAATTAACTTGATATTGATATAGGAATAGCTATTTGTAGGGGGTTCTTTTTCAATTTTCCTAATTACTTACAATATCTGAGCTAGTCAGACCTCTACTTACAGCTAGGAATATACATATAATATATAAGGTTATATATATATATATATATATATATATATATATATATATATATATATATATATATATATATATATATGGGTATCCAATTTTTTGCTTATATCGGTCTCCAATGTACTACACAGTATGATAGACAGGCCTCTATTATGTATTAACATTTCAAAACTTAGAAATAACTATTCCTAATGTAGGTCACATTCCACACACCCAGAATATTTGCACTTGCAATGTCTTTAAGCATAGGGAGCAACAAGGGCAGAAGAGTAAAGAAGAGTAAAGAAGAGTGTACCAGCCCCACAGCTGCTATGGACATTCACATAACAAGTTTGACAGCATATTTCACACAATTAACCTGAGCAAGAGCCAGTCACATCTAACTTAAAAACTACAATCCATGAATAACCCTCAGTGAAAAGTCAGACTCCTACGTGCAACTTTCCCGCCTATCCCAAGCTAAATATTAAACACAATGCATAACTGAAGAAACCACCAGCATAAAAAGACAAAAATAACATTTATTATTACACATAAGAGCGAGAACTGCCATATCACCATTTATTTTTAACTGCCAGGGTTGCCTATGGAGAATGTCTGAGCCAAGGTAAACAGAACAGCAGCTCCTACTCATATGCTTAACTGCAAATAGAGAAGAAATGTTTTCTGCACTGTATAAACTTTGCATTATCTAATCTAAACTGAAGCAGCCACTCTCTAATTCCCATATGAAACCTTCTGATCAAAAAACCTGGATATTTCAATCCACATAATTAAAGCCCAGACATACTCCTAAACTCACAACTTTTGCATAAGCATTGTCCCTTTTTGGACCTTTAAACTGGGCTGTCCCATCTAAACAGAGTTAATTATGTGGCAATAATTCCACCATGAAACTCTGGGTATGTGTTATGGCAAATTATGAGTTTAAATGGAACACAATACTCAGTGACCCATTGGAGGAGTGGTGCATGGTGTAACCCAGGGATCCCCAACCTTTTGAACCTGTGAGCAACATTCAGAAGTAAAAGGAGTTGGGGAGCAACACAAGCATGAAAAATGTACTTGAGGTGCCAAATAAGGGATATGATTGGCCATTTGGTAGCCCCTATGTGGATTGTCAACCTACATTAGTAATAGCTGACACAGAACATATTTTAATTATCAGTAGATAAAATTAATATTACTGGAAAGCAGCAATACCACTTATAGTCAAGTTCTTATACATACAGAGTTCTACTGTCCATTCATACACTTGTGGTGATATTATTCATACCTATAACAGTTTATTTGTGGGTAAAAACATGTTATGGGGTTATATAATAAAAGACACTAAGTTTGCCCAGGCGCAGTACCTGTTTTAAAGCAAAACGTTACTGGATGCTGTGGGATACTGCATCTGGAAAACATTGTCTTTTATTACATATAGGGCTTGGAGGAACCAAGTATACTGTAGACATTCATTTTGGGTTTTTTCTGGTAAAACAGCAATGTTTTACCATGGACTTAACCAACTAGTACTGTGCCAAAACAACATGGACAGACAGCTGGCAGGACTGAAACAAGCCAGTGCAACACCAGTTCTTTTGTGTTAGTGAGAAATATACAGCCCTTAAAAAATATTCGAAGCAGCAGGATTAAAAAGTAGGTCTTATAACAAAGGAGGATTTAGTTCTTCTTAAAAATGCTTTAAATGGGTCTCAAAAATTTTAGTTTTTAATTTTTAATTACTGTCACATGGCCTGCAAGTGTACAGCACATGGCCAACTGGAAGAAAGGAATTGGAAGAGATTCTTGACATTTTGTCACTGGACTAGGGCCACTGACATAAATAAATACTACTGATTGTTGAGTGAAATGGTTATCTTTTGTTCAGGCCCTCTCCTATTCCATTTTGCAGTCAAACCAATACTTAGTTGCTATCATCAGTGGGACCCTAGCAACCAGATTTGGAAAGATACTGAACAAATGAGTTAAATAACTGAAAAAGTTATGGTCCACAAAACTTAAAATAATTGCAACTCTTAAAAATTTTGTATCCAAAACATCAAATCTATTTTGACACATAAATGTAAAGTTAAATGAAAAAGTTGGGGTGTGTATTTATGTATCTTATACTGGGTGATCATTTGAAATGGCCTGTATGGCTCAGACGTGGCTTGTGACTTGTGTTTTACTACATTTGCCAAACTTAGCACAAACTCCCCTTGATCCATTGTGGATTCATCCAGAATCCTTCACCCTCCCCTCCTATGTTTGACTTAGATGATGTCAGCATAATTTCCATCAAACCACAAAAGCAACCTCTAACTGTGACATTTATTCCAAAAAAAATAAAATTAAAAGCCCAAGTAAAAATTAACTCACTCGGCACAAACATTTCCCATTCTTAACTGGGGGAAAACACAATATTCAACTGTTTTGCAGTTACAAACTAATGAAAACAGAACTTTTTAGAGAATATAAAAAATATGCTGCTAGCAAACAGGGCATCTGCTCTGATCAATGAAAGATGGACTGATGATCCAAGATCCAAACCAAGAGTACTGTATCTTATGACAATGGCATGAATCAAGATTATCTTGTACTATTACAATAAAGTAAACCTAATTACGCATTAACAGATCTTTTATTAAAGTCTGCCATGCTTGAATCAGATTGCAGGGCTAAGATTCAATACAAAGGTCCTATACAGGGGAGTAACTACAGAGGAAGCAGATCCTGCAACTGATGGGGGGGGTGGCACTGACTGGTGATAAGCACTTTCCATATATGTTTATGCCTTATTTCCTAAAATAAAGGGGAAGTAGACATTTCTAGTTATGCCACACAGGTCCTGTGTGCAAGCGCTTGTCCATATCATTATAAATAGGAGATCATTCAGCAGTAGCAGCTGCCAGTCACTGTGCTCTGATTGCAAGTCAGAGCAAGAATAATGCGTCCTATTACTCAGCTCCCAGTACACATAATAAACAGCTACTCACTGGCGATCCATAGTGTATCCTTTTGCGTATCCCACGTGCAAACTGATCTGATCCTTGCAGCAATCACCCAATTCTACTGGCGACAGTCTCACAGCAGCCAGTCAGCCCAAGCCAGGGGGCGGGGCTCTGCATAAGGGGGCGTGCCTGTCAATAACCAGCTCCTGCTGCTTGGGGCACCACTATGCAATGACATGTTTGCTGCATTCATAGAAAAAGAAAGCAATGGCAGAAGTGATAAGGGGATGATTTGTGGGGGTTGGGATTGAAAAGAAACAAACAAGCAGATGTCTGGAGTCTGAATAAAAAAAAAGTACCTGTGGCAGGGGGGTTGCTATGCCCACAGAATACACAAGGGATAGTATTGTTAGTTCTATATTAAATGTTACCTCACAGTGTTGGTTTAAAAACCTCTAAATCCCATCATGTGATAAATTCAAAATTAGTTATAATAAAATAGAATGGATCTTAAGATCCTGATCATCCTCATGGTGCAACCATACTCTCCCTCTCTCACCTAAACTACTAATATGCACATCCATTTAACGGGGAAGGTGAACAAAACACTACATAGTGATGTCACATGATGGGCTGCCTGAATTTCTCTGGTCTTAAAGGGATACTGTCATGGGAAAAAAAAAAATTCAAAATGAATCAGTTAATAGTGCTGCTCCAGCAGAATTCTGCACTGAAATCCATTTCTCAAAAGAGCAAACAGATTTTTTTTATATTCAATTTTGAAATCTGACATGGGGCTAGACATTTTGTCAATTACCCAGCTGCCCCATGTCATGTGACTTGTGCCTGCACTTCAGGAGAGAAATGCTTTCAGGCAGGCTGCTGTTTTTCCTTCTCAATGTAACTGAATGTGTCTCAGTGAGACATGGATTTTACTATTGAGTGTTGTTCTTAGATCTACCAGGCAGCTGTTATCTTGTGTTAGGGAGCTGTTATCTGGTTACCTTCCCATTGTTCTTTTGTTTGGCTGCTGGGGGGGAAAAGGGAGGGGGTGATATCACTCCAACTTGCAGTACAGCAGTAAAGAGTGATTGAAATTTATTAGAGCACAAGTCACATGACTTGGGGCAGCTGGGAAATTGACAAAATGTCTAGCCCCATGTCAGATTTCAAAATTGAATATAAAAAAATCTGTTTGCTCTTTTGAGAAATGGATTTCAGTGCAGCATTCTGCTGGATGAGCACTATTAACCAATTCATTTTGAAAAAGATTTTTTTCCCATGACAGTATCCCTTTAAGGTGGCCATACACAGGCCCAGACTGGCAATCTGTGGGTTCTGGCAAATGCCAGAGGGGTTGCTATAAGTTTCCATAGACAGTCACTATATTTTGGGCTGGTGGGAGGCTATTTGGGCCTCTGTGTACCTGAAATGCCAGGGCCTATTTTGAATCATCCAGGCCTGGCCATACATGAAATAGAGTCTTTTAGAGACCAATTCAGCATTTTATCTACTAGTGCAATGTTGTCCAACTTCTGTGGTAAGGAAAGCTGGATTTTTTCTGGCCTATAAAGGGAAGGACCGATAATGGAAGCCAGTGTAATCCACTCCCTGTTGTTAAACCACACCCACTTTAAGCCACACCCATGTTACCACAGGACAATGTCAACATTAATGGTGGTAACACACCAGAAAACAAAATGGTTGGTGCTTACTGCAGGGATATCATCACTCATGTGTGAATGTCTCATTAAAACATACCCTTAAATCCACACAGCAACCCTCTATCACATAATTAAACACCTTAGCCCCCCCCCCCTAGCATCCATTTCCAAATACTAACAAACCCTAATAATTATTTCACTTTATTTGGTTACATGATTTGCTATTTAGTTGGCTGTAGTGCTTTAGTAAACTCAGAAAATGAATACATACTATTTATTGCCATGCTAACTAAAGGCTGACAGCAGACAATACAGTTTCCATTGGTTTCCTCAGGTACGTTATTTGCCACAATTTGTTGCCCATGTGGTTTACCTAGCAGAAAACAATGAAACCTATCGGAGCCTACTCCAGTTCATATGAAATAGCCATAACATAGAGACTGCAGTGCAATGCATAAAAATCACCAGGGAGATCCATATAAATAGTAATAATGTTCATTATAACATAATGAACCCCTTCCTATATATTACATAGGAACACACATGTTTTAATTTGTGGTGTTACACCTGTCACTGTGTTTGGTGGTTCTCAGTAAAACAAGGGAGAAATTCCTAAATATATGCAAATATAAAAGGTGGGGAGAAGACCATACTTTTCACAAAGATGTACTGGAAATAGGAAATGTTCCTCTGCAATGTAATAGCATAAAATCGTCCACTATAAGGCCCCAGGCCAGTATATTATCACAGCAGCACATTGTCTGGAGTTACTGAAGGAAATTAAAATATGTGCTTAGTAAGAGCTGAACCAAGTGTGTCAGTTTCTGGCCAGCAGTCAGCACTTATCAGTTTTGCACACTCAGAGCTTGTGCCTATCTTCAGGCAAATTTCTACCATTATAGAAATATATTTGTGTTTCACAACCACGCAGATTTCCTACTGCATGAATATGACCTCTCCAGAAAGGAATGACAGCAATACAAATGCACACCAGAAAGTCTATATACTGATTAAAGTTGGGTTTGCAACTTCCCTTGAGTTCTTAATGCAAACTGCAACATACAGGGGGAAAAACCCCTCTCCTCAACAGGCCATGGAAAGTGGACCCACAGGTAACCAAACCTTCCCTTAAAAAGGTGGCTAATTAAACACATAAAAGAAGGCTGTATATGAACATTTTCCCTTGTCATCCCCTCCTAAATTAGACTGGTACTGAGGTCACTTACGAAATGCTTTCTGCAGGACAGGAATGATTTTAATCCATCCCTGCAGTCCTCATGTTTTTCAGTGATTGGAGTTAAACGGCCCATCAAGGTATTTTGGCTGTGAGAAATCTTCTAACAAGGTACTTACTGTTTCTGTGCAAGCTGAGTCTCTGGCATCTATACAGTAAAAATTCTTATAAAAACTTAACTTATAGAAGGAGTAAATGAGTAACTGGTTTTCCTCTGCGTAGAATCATTCATTATAATTTAAAGAGGCAAAGTCCATTTCTCGCTGTGATTAATGTTGCCTTACAAAGCATGTTAGGTTTAAGATTATAGATTGTTTTTTTTTTAAATAGTTTTTAGTTAAAATATTGCTTTAATAAAATGCCAGCTTCAAAAACAATTTACACTGTAGAAAGGCTGAACTGACCCCATATTGAAATAACATTGCAGTGTGAAGCAAGGATTTTCCTATACAGACCCATTAGTATAGTAACAACTGGTGCCATTTTACTCTGTAGTATAACAACTAATCACTCTGGAGTATAACAACTAATCAGACCCAATTGGTTGCTCTGTGTGTTTCAACTAGTATTTCCTTATAGTCTATGTACACATTTCACATATACATTTTGATCCTAAATTAGATAAAATTTAATGCGTATCAAAGAGATTGCAAGTTTGATGTTACTATTTATGTTCTTATAATCTGTTTGTCTTTTGCTTCCAAATGTAAGTCCCATTATATTGCTAATAATACTCCAGAAACACCTGAGATGATTGTAGACCACTGTTGCCATGTGACTTTATTTATCATCACCTTTAATAAAGGAACTGCTCTGTTAATTATTGAACCTTTTAAAAGGAGAGTTTTATAACCCTACATGCAATGTTACTGCTGAACAACAAGACATTATTTAACTCTACAGGATTCATCTTCATTACCAATTAGTTCCTCAATCATCCCTTTATAAAACTAGAAACCTATAAAACTGAAGAGGTTGTATGACTGATAGGTACTCACTACAGCTGCACAATGCCTTGTTTGCTATACATGATTCCAGTGCAGGGATATTTTGGGACTCTTAGATTGTTGTACATCTGTCACTTCTGGGGTGGCAGTGATTTAAATATATAGTGTGTGTACTGTAGAGTACTATGGCAAATGTACATCCTGCTAATTTAGGGCTTGCATATTTTTCTACACCTTTCTTATGGCCTCCCTGCAATATTAGCAGCTGAATGTTCTATCTGGTCTTTAATAACTGATCCACAAAAGCTAACAAATTGACTGAGGCTTCAGTTTTATTAGCACTTTTTTTTGTATAACTTTTTTCTATTTAGGCCCCCAATGTATTTTCTTTCTAGCTTCTACAGAACTGTCTTTGTGCTCCTAGGATAATTTAGCCATAGCAACCAAATGCAGTTTAAATTCCAAACTTGCTATTGACTAGTCCAGTTTAGAATTCATAAAATAATTTATGTAATTAGTGTTGTGTGTTACTGTTTATATAGTATGTTTGCCACTTTTCACACTGTCTGAATTCATCCAAGTGATTTCAATGGGTTAAAGTCTTTCTAGAGTGATGTAAAATAATGATGTCTTTTAGCCGTTAGTCTGGCATAACAAAAAGCTTAACTATAAATATACCCCTATTATTGAAGCTCCGTCTGCTCCTATATTTATCGTCCCTGGATGACACTAACAAGAATACCAGTTCTGCAGAGTCTGACATGAATAACTCCCTCAGCATGGTACTAGAATTAATTATATCATTATTGTGGTAATACTCTTTCCAGAATAGTGACGTTTCTGAATAACCTGAATATTTACAGCATGCCACAAAACCTGGAAATGCTTGAATAAAATTCTAAGCCAAGAATAAAAAAAAGTAACCTTTGACAGTGTTGTGAATCCTCAATCGGTACTTTAGTAAATCTCTGTATTATATATATTTTCCACAGACGGTTCCTATAGTATCAGTGGGGATAATAGCCTCTGGGAACGGACTGTAGCTGTGGGATAGCAGGTACATTATAGTAGAGAAATATGGTGCCCGTAGTAGCAGTGGATTAATCATTTCTGGGAAGGAACTGTGGCTGTGGTATAGCAGGTATAGTAGGGAGAGGTGATGCCTATAGTAACAGTGGGATAATAGTCTCTGGGAAGGGAGTGTGACTGTGGGATAGCAGGTATAGTAGGGAGAGATGGTGCCTATAGTAACAGTGGGATAATAGTCTCTGGGAAGGGAGTGTGACTGTGGGATAGCAGGTATAGTAGGGAGAGATGGTGCCTATAGTAACAGTGGGATAATAGTCTCTGGGAAGGGACTGTGACTGTGGGATAGCAGGTATAGTAGGGAGAGATAGTGCCTATAGTAACAGTGGGATAATAGTCTCTGGGAAGGGAGTGTGACTGTGGGATAGCAGGTATAGTAGGGAGAGATGGTGCCTATAGTAACAGTGGGATAATAGTCTCTGGGAAGGGACTGTGACTGTGGAATAGCAGGTATAGTAGGGAGAGATAGTGCCATGCTGAAACCTATGGTGCCTATAAAATCAAACGGCATACTCCATAGTCTATGGAAAGAGAATGTGGCTGTAGAATAGCAGAGAGGGTGAGATGGTGCCTATAGTAACAGTGGGATAATAGTCTCTGGGAAGGGAGTGTAGCTGTGGGATAGCAGGTATAGTAGGGAGAGATGGTGCCTATAGTAACAGTGGATAATAGTCTCTGGGAAGGGAGTGTGACTGTGGGATAGCAGGTATAGTAGGGAGAGATGGTGCCTATAGTAACAGTGGGATAATAGTCTCTGGGAAGGGAGTGTGACTGTGGGATAGCAGGTATAGTAGGGAGAGATGGTGCCTATAGTAACAGTAGATAATAGTCTCTGGGAAGGGAGTGTGACTGTGGGATAGCAGGTATAGTAGGGAGAGATGGTGCCTATAGTAACAGTGGATAATAGTCTCTGGGAAGGGAGTGTGACTGTGGGATAGCAGGTATAGTAGGGAGAGATGGTGCCTATAGTAACAGTGGGATAATAGTCTCTGGGAAGGGAGTGTGACTGTGGGATAGCAGGTATAGTAGGGAGAGATGGTGCATATAGTACCTGGGGATAATAGGGTAAAATGGTCTCTGGAAGTTGCAGTGGGAATGACAGAGACAACTGATGTGGCAAAGTAAGTATAGTAGGGTAAGATAGTACTTTTTGTAGCAATAAGGATAATAGCCTTTTGGAGGGAATTAAGGCGTGTAGTAGCAGGTATATTGAGATGAGATGGTGCCTATAGCAACCAATGGTAATGATAGCTGTGGGTACATGTCGGCAGATACAGCCTAGGTTACTAGCAAACTATATTTCCATTAGCTCATGACCAGCAAACAAACTGTACTGTTTGCATCTTCCCAGCCACAAGTCAGTATTCCCATAGCAGTGTCTCTACCAAAAAATACTTATATTTTTAGCATTAGTTAAGATGATTTGTGAGACTATTGCTGCAAAGAATTTTATAATCCTCCCCGTTCAGTGGCATGTGCCAGCTCCCATTGTAGTTGCACATACGAAGACTATGATAGATAAACTCTCTTGTGATGGCTATGCATGATAAATTCTTTCACCCTTTTCCAGATCTATATCAAAAGTGTGGTGAACAGACCTACAAACCTAGCTGTCTTGATATAAAAGTAACATAGCACCATAGCACTTTGTATTCTGCCAGAACTATAAATGTTAACCTCTGTACTTTTTATAGGTGCTATTTTCAGATTGACATGATTTACAAGAAAGCTTGAATTCCTTATCAGTGTTGGATAGATCTATATAAGCAAATCATTTCCTTCATAGATAATATACGTAGTCAAGTGACTGTGGTAGCTGGCAAATGATACCTATACATGGAAATCTATTATAATTTAATTGGGTACAGAGGGCCCCCAATAACTCCTGGGTCACAAGGCAGTTGCAATATCTGCTTCCTCTGCAGCTATAAACCTGCCGCCCAAACTTTGCAGGCACACTTTCTGTTTTTCTGTGACATCAATGTTTCAGGCTACAATAATTGGTCTCATTCCCTGTGAGTTCTCATAACCATAAATTCAAAGTCAACACCTGGATGATGGACATTTTGAAAGCACTTTTCCCAGATTCTTGTTCTTTTAAGATGGCCATCTTTGATGCATTTGCTGCTGACTCTGCTACCCCATATCTAGTCAGCAACTTATTGGCCCTTGTAATTGGAAAAAAACTAAGGCTTGACCAACTAATATCTGCCTTTTTCATGTACAGAGGGGTTTATTTAATAAAAAAAAAAGTGCTCAAGAGCAGTAATACATATCAGTCAGTTATATTTCATGAGTTTAAAGTGGAATAGACCATTCAAATCAGATCTGGTTTCAGTGATTTCCAGTGGACAAGCCACCTTCCTCCATCCTCTGGCATGACTGTTTTGTTATCAGGAGTCTATTATGCAAGGACCAAGCTTAAGCTGGCCACAGACGCAAAGATCCGGTTGTACTAATCAATCGCACTTTCCCACCTCCCGACCTGCCACTAACCATTAAAATCAAAGTCTTACCATTCAGATCAAATAAAGTACAAAAGAACAGATCAGCCGATGTTCTGCCCCTGACAGCAATCGTATGATAGTTACGTCTGACAAAGCTAGTGACAGTCTCCCACTGAAAATCATACGATCGGCAATACATGCAGAGATATTATCGGCAGCCGACAGAAATTTTCTAACCTGTCTGATCGACCAAACGTCCGATCTCCGCCGGACGAAAAATGTCAGGACTCTCCACACACGGTCCGAAAATCGCACGAATCCTCAATTCGTACGATCGGATCTTTACGTCTGTGGCCAGCTTTAGAGTTGTGTCAGTCTTCCGTTTGCCCTTTTATCTCAAGAAATAATAAAAACTATAGTTTTTTCTTGATTAAAACAATAGGAAAAAAGAATGTTCGGCACAACCCCTGTTCACTCTTGCTGAAACCAGATATACTGCCCCTTTAAAAGACCAGACTTATTTAATACATAAGTGCAAAAAATATATTTATTTTTTTTACAAAAAATGCACTATTCGTTCCCAGAATTTTAGCATAATCATATCCACTGCAATAAGGTGTACATTTTATTCCTAGTAAATTTTGCATTGGTTAGTGAACTGTATGTAACTTGGTGTAATCAACTGCAAGCAATTTTTACATCACTCAATTAAGTGTCTGTAAGCAAAATGTCTAGTCATCTTTAATAAAAAAGATTTTAAAATAATGGTTTAGTTTGTGGTAGTTTCATTTGGCGTATATACAAATATGTATTTATATAGAAGGGAGAAATAGGCAGAAGGGGAAAAGAAGGGGGTTGGGTAGGTAAGGATGGGAAAGATAGGGAAAAGTGCAAAGGACAGTGCAGAAAAAAGTT
Organism: Xenopus laevis; assembly: GCF_017654675.1. NCBI lineage: Eukaryota > Metazoa > Chordata > Amphibia > Anura > Pipidae > Xenopus > Xenopus laevis. Next base: position 44,241,648 of record NC_054372.1, read on the forward strand.
AAAAGGCATACAAAGGGAAGAGCAGAAGAGACTATAAGGGAATAAAACTGTAGATATAGGAGAAAAGACAAGAATGAGCAAACAGGAGACAGCAGACAGTAGCTAAAGATTTGTTTAATGTGAAAGAAATTGGATTTTCTTTCCAAAATAAAACTGTATCAATTTATAAAAATGTAAGTTGCAGGGCTGTGTACACCCCACCCAGAATTGAAGGGCTTTATGCTGCCATTAGATACGTGTTCCATTTCAGGTGAAATACTTCCAACCCTCCCTGTGAGCTGGGGCAAGACAATTTAGTTCTTATTGTGCTTAAAGTGTTTTTTCCTTCTTTTATTATTTTGTAAAAAAAATAAATAATAACAATAGATAAATATTTGTGAATTTTTTTTTGAAAAATGTCATCTTGTTATTTGTTCCCTCTTTTAAAAAAGCAGTATAACTTAAAGTGGTACTAACTTCTAACATAGTTATAAATATAAAAGGTTCATTATTACGGAAGCAATATCCTTTCAAGTATCCCTTTGTACTGGCTGCTTGTCTGCTGTCTGGAAGCACATTACTGCTTAGTCATCATAGAGCACAGTGCATGTTCATGAGTGAAGACCACCAGCTGTATTCTAGTGCTGCAGCAATATGTCAAGGACAAATTCATAAAGACCGGAGAGAGGGCCTAATCTACTATGTATTTTTGTTTGTCCTATTATTTCCAGTCTGTGCCTTCCCACTTGCTAAAACACTACCATTCCATAACACTTAAAAATAAGGGGATGCTGGGAGTTGTAGTTGCAAACGCTATTCCTCTAATTTATAGAACATCAATCAGATATATAGTATAAATAAATCTAACATTCATTGAACGATACAGTATATAAATACAATCATGCAGGAAATGAGAACTAGCTAATGATATTGGTGCTTGCTTTCATGTAACAAATATTTGCTTTGCATTCTGCCCAGTGTAGCATGGAGCAGTGTGTGATAATATTTGTTAAACAATTTTTCTGCAATAAAACATTGTATGAAGGTACTCGGAATATAAGGGAGACACACTCAAGTTATTTCTGCAGTGATTGCACTAACATTGTTCTGCATGTTCACATATACTGTGTATGTATCCGCAGACAAAGCACAGGGTATATGAGCGTGTTTTCATGCATGAATATGTGCAGCTCACATATTTAATAAAGCTGAAAGGGGTTCAAGGTCCAACAAGCTTGTCAGTCTTACCATTTTCCTTTCAGAGTAAGCCTTAGTGGAGCACAAAAGGACATTTGTCCTGTGTTCTCAAAATAAACTAATTGTGTCGCAATTTTTGAAAAGATTTTCTGTAAAAACTGTATAAACTGACTAGCCAGCCTGCAGACTCCTCTAGCTGTTATTAAGGTGTAGCATCCCCTGACAACTAAAAATGGGATAGTTACATGTTTGACATCCACAAATTGTACAATTCCTCTCCACTCACACACACAGATAAGGGGGCATCCTTTTTTTGCTATGGCCCCCTCTTCACTAACTCATTGCTGCCATGTCTTTTGGCTGATGTTCTTTATTTCAGTATCCCAAAAAACATTAAAGCCTCCCACTACCAATAGGTTCAGAGCTGTCCATCTTCCAGATGTGAGGACCCAATGACACATATCCAGTTAAGGTGGCCATACACGGGCACATTAAAGCTGCCAATATCGTTCCTTTAGACCAATTCGGCAGCTTATCTGCCTGTGTGTGGGGGTTCCCGACGGGTCCTCCCGATCGATATCATGACAAAAATAGGGCAGATATCGATCGGTCAAGTTTGATTTTTTTTCCATGATCCAGGACCAAATCGGCTAGTTGATGCGGTCCTGTGACCCGTCTGTGACCATTCGTAGCATTGTAATCCAATTGGATTCACCCGATATCACCCAGCCGTTAGTGGGCATATCGGGTTTAGATCCACTCGTTTGGCAGATCTAATTGTGTACCAGTTCCAAAGCTCAGTATTCTGTGGTGCAACATCACAATGAATTCTGCACCCTGTTGCCTTGCACTCTGGAACATTGCTGGATATTGGGTTAAAAAATAGCCGCCCACCACAGACCAGTCCAGCCATATAATGTAAATGAAAGTTTTGCAGCTCTCTCGTTGCTGTTTTTTAGGGACAGATCCTTCGAATTTGACCAAAACTGGATCTCTAGGTGTTGTAATTCTATCCCTATAAAACATAATTTATGGTGCTTGGGGAATATTGGTATATTCATTCTGCAACAACCAATGTGCTAAATGCTCCCATCTCTAGAGTTCTCAAGCAATCTGGGGAACACAATAGACTTGTGTGAGCCACATCCAGCCTCCAGCCAAACAGAACTGATTTAGTGAAATGGCTTATCAATGTACAATGTGGAACATGTTTTTGTGGTGAGTCAATTTGCTCCTGTTAAGTAGTGCAGAACATTCGAAGCACATTGGGTAAGTGATAAACAACAACTACATAATAAAATTAATTGCTTTATAATGGGTAGCAGAGAGCGTCCATGCACACCCTACAGATAAATGATATATAATATATTGTAATATATATATATATATATATATATACAAGAACATGCCTAATTAACAGGTCTTTTGCAAACACTGTGCATATAATATTCTTTTTTAGTGTCTCACAAGAAATGTATAATCATACCATCAACAGAATGCAACTTAACCGCTTTAAATGCCAGTGGCAGCCCTACTGAATATTCAGTTCTCTGCAGCATCTCCAACATCAAGGCTATGTAAAAGACAAGGAACTTTAATCACTATGAAACCATGCAGTGTTCACATACATGGAACCAAGCTCATGCAATCACATACTGTATATATAAATGCATGGAACATAGCAATATTGTCAGCCCTAATAGGCAGCTTCTTCATATAAATTTAGTGAACATATTTTTTACACTTTAATGCTTTAAATTCCATACCAATGACAATAAAACAATAGCACAATTCACATGCCAGATCCCGATTTAAAACTGAGCTTCAAGACAAGACTTCATATTCTGCAGTATCCTCTCACAAGAAACCAGCACAGTAATCGACATAGGAAACAGCTGTGTGCCAGTGCATTACCTTCCATCCCTGGGAATGCTGTTGTGATTTATGGAATGAAAAAGGTTCCAGCTCTGCATTATCCTTGCAGCCAACAGAGAAAATAATTACCATTCTAATTCATGGGGAATAAAGCAGGTACTTACAGTAAAATGACTTAAATCCGATAGCTGCTGATGGCAGAGAGACTTGGTTTCTGCAGCTAATGAAAGACTGCAGTGACTGTGCGCTCGCTGTTCATTTGCTGTGCACCCAGCATCACATTTTCTCCCTCGACTGCATTTGACAGATTTGACCTCTTGTCTGTCTGAGGGGCTTCGTCTAAAGTGCCTGCTGCACGGTGATGGGCTACAGTTCCTTCTGGCTGAAATAAGTGCTTCAGAAGGGGAGCAAATAATAAAACTGGCTATTTATGAGAGCTCTGCAGCTGCTGGGCTTGTAAAAAGGCAGAATAATGAAAGAAGAGCAATAATGACATCACACTGCTTGCATTTTAGTGGCGTCCCTATGCCCCCTACAGCTGTTTCATTTTGATAAGTATTACCCTGTTTTGCATACATTGTCAAAGGCCATACAGCCTCACAGGGAATATAATTTAGTGAGAGAGACAGTAATGGTTTTAAGACAGGGTAGAATGGGAATTATTGGGGGACCCTGTTGGACAGAAATGCCCTTTCTAAAAAAATACTCTTTACATCTTATTAAACTGTTAGTAGATCCCTTTTGTATTCAAATCAGGGATCTGCTGACATGGCCCTACCAACATCCCACTTATACCCAAGAAGTAGAGTAGAACCATCAGGTGCACTGGCATAATGTATTCCAGCAATAACCAAGCACTGTACATGAATTTAAAAGTTAATATGGTTGTTATACCAATTTGCCCAATTTAGTACAGACATCTATATATCACATGTCTGTGTCATCACAATCTAGCCCAAAATAATTATTAAGATAATTTTGAACCCTCCTCTATTATCCATGTACTATCACAGTCCATGGGATAGAGACACTGGTCTGTTGCTAAATCTCTAGCTGGTTTGTTAAAAAGACAGTATCATTTAGGAATGCATTGAATCCAACTGTCAGGTATCAAGGCGAGTCTGTAGGTAGAAGCCTCCCCCACGCTTCCCACTGAGCTGCGCCCTGGAAGTTGGTACAGGGCGGTCCCAGATAAGGAATAGCAGGAGTGCCAGGTGAGCCCGCAGAAATAACAGTTCGTAATAAGGACTCAGCACTTATCTGCAGTTGAAGAGACGAAGTCAGGGACAGGCTGGGTCATACACAGAGAGCGATCAGGAAGCAGGTGCCAATTGAGGAAAATCCAGCAGAGTAGTCAGGGAAGCCGAGGTCAAGATCAGGAATAACAAACACAGGAATCCAGGGATAATCAAAAGAATAGTCAGGAACAAGCCTTAGTCGTAATCAGAATAATCATCAGTAGTAAATACGCTTAGTGTCAGTAGAGACGATCACCTCACATTGAGCCTAGGCCTGAGTGACCTTTTAACGTCAGAACACGCGCCTGCGTCAGAACGCGCACCTGCGTCTGGACGCGCGCGTGCGCATGAGCCCGCGCGCCCGCGCTAAAACGCGTGCATTAGAACATGCGCCCGCGCTAGTAACAGGCGCTGTCGTGGGGACGTTGGCTAGAGGGAACGTCGGTTCAACCCGAACCTGACCTGCTGGGACCTGACACCAACATTTTTACCAAACATAGAAACCTCAACAAATTATTCTGCCACATATTAATAATTTGCTGATTCAAATTAAGAAAAATCCAAACAGACCATTATCTGTCACATGAAATTAAGATTAAGGTTTGGATATTGTTCATTCATAATTTCATTGTAGAATGCGAATAAAACTATAATCCCTGCTGGACAATTTTCCATGCAATATGATGGACTGCTTAGTTCGTTCTATGAAGGAAAGCTCTTCAAAATATGGGTATCTTTGTGGGAATGAATGAATCCCCTGCTAACCAAGCTACAAGATGCTTAGAAGGTGGTCAAGTCCAGTGTTGAGAAATAATCTGTGATTTCCAGTGAAGCAACCCCAGAAAGCACCTCAGTATGTAACCAACCACTAGAAGGATATTGGCTGAACTACAAACATCACCTGTTGCTTGATGTTCCTAAATGTAAAGGTTGTGTGTCTGTACTTGTCACTGTGCTTTTAAATTGCCCAATCAGAGTTATAAAGAGAATTGATAATTTAAATGGACTGTATATATTAGACAGTGTGCTAGTCGTATCAACAAGATAGAACCATTTTTGTATTGTATTAGATAACTGTTTCTCCTTTCTTATAATGTTTACAGTTGGGCCTTTTTTAGTATGTTCATGGTTTTATTCGTAGTGGTTTCCTAGTTATTAACAGGATGATGAACTATCAAACAGTAGAAAACATGGGACTGTCCCAGAGGCTGTTAAAAGTCAAATGCATAAAAGACGTATGCCCCCTGCTGCTGCTGCTGCTTGTGGCCTAACAAGACTCTAGCATTATCCTGCAATTGCATTATGGATCACTTAGCACTTCAGTCTGCTGCAGTAGCATTTTATTGTGATAGCTTGGACTTTGGGAAGCTTTGGGATTAGATACTGGCCATCAAATCACCAAAGAACCTGTGTCACAAATGCAGAATAATCGATTCTCAAGTTTTCTAAACCATGACCCACTAAATGACTGTATACATTGCACAACATTCGAAAAATGTAAAGAGGGACAAAAACATCAGCCGCATGTAGCGAAGAGATATTTTTTGACCATGCCCATTTTATGGACACACCCCTAATTGCAATATCCATTTTACAACATTTGGCAGGTTATGAAAGTTTGAACACATTTCTGGGAGTTTTAGGGCCATGTTTTATGTGTTATAGCAGTTTTGCTAATGAAGTCGAAATTGCCCTTTAAAGGGGACCTGTCACCCTAAGAAATAATTCCAAATCATTTTCTATCATGTTAGTTGAGCAAAATAATAAATAGTAAATAAAATGTACTTACACTACATTTATTATTTACATTTTGTTTCCTTCCGACTTGGAATTATACAATCACATCAAGCAGGCAGGAGCCATTTTCTGGACACTGTTATTAAGACAAATTGTGTGTCACCTCAAATCTTATGTATGCACCAGAATGGGGGACCTAATGCCCATACATAGTTTCTAGAGTGTTAGAAAGGAGGGGGAATGTGTGAGGGCATTGACATCTAGGAAGTGAAAGTAAGTGACTCCCCCACCTCTAGGCCTCAGGCATAGAGGCAGAGCAGGTAATATTTGATTGACAGCTCAGATATTTAAACGCCTTTAAAACAGGTATGTATGCTTAACTGAATTCGGTTCCATGTTTAATTTGCAAATTACTTTTATTATACAGCTTTTTATGTGTAGATGACAGGTCCACTTTAAAGGAGAAGCAAACCCAAAAGTCAAAAAAACCCTACCCTACATAGACCCCCTCCTTGCACCCCCAGCCTAAGTATTACCCTGGGCAAATACCCCTAACTTTTTACTTACCCCTCGGTGTAGATTCACCATCGGAGTTCACAGGCGCCATCTTCAGCCACTTCAGTAATCTTCAGAATGAGACTGGCGCTTCTGCAATTCTCGTGAGTTTTGTCACATGCGCAGTTGTCGCTAAACAGAAAATTGGTCCAATTGCACATGCGCTACTCCGCTGGTCTCATTCCAGAGATTACAAAGAGAAGGAGATGGCTCCTGTGAACTCCGCTGGACAGAATCGGCATAGAGGGGTAAGTAAAGACTTAGGGCGGGTATTTGCCTGGGGTAACACTTAGGCTGGGGGAGGGGGGTCTATGTTGGGTAGGGTATTTTTAACTTTTGGGTTTGCTTCTCCTTTAAATGAATACTGTCATGGGAAAAAATGTTTTTTCAAAAGGCATCAGTTAATAGTGTTGCTGCAGCAGAATCCTGCACTGAAATCCATTTCTCAAAAGAAACATTTTTTTATATTTAGTTTTGAAATTTGACATGGGGCTAGACATATTGTCAGTTTCCCAGCTGCCCCCAGTCATGTGACTTGTGATAAACTTCAGTCACTCTTTACTGCTGTACTGCAAGTTGGAGTAATGTCACCCCCTCCCTTTCCCCCCAGCAGACTAACAGAACAATGGGAAGGTAACCAGATAGCAGCTCCCTAACACAAGATAACAGCTGCCTGGTAAATCTAAGAACAACACTTAATAGTAAAATCCAGGTCCCACTGTGACACATTCAGTTACATTGAGTAGGAGAAACAACAGCCTGCCAGAAAACAGTTCCATCCTAAAGTGCTGGCTCTTTCTGAAAGCACATGACCAGGCAAAATGAGATGGCGCCTACACACCAATATTACAACAACAAAAAAATACACTTGCTGGTTCAGGAATGAAATTTTATATAGTAGAGTAAATTATTTGCAGTGTAAACAGTGTAATTTATAAATAAAAATTACATCATAAAAATCATGACAGAATCCCTTTAAGCTGAATCACAGTTCTATCAAGAGACTTGATTACCTTAAATAGTCACATTTGTATCTTTGCTAATCTTAAATTGTTACAAATGTATTGAAGTGCAATGTTCTGGGCTTTCTGCCAAAAAGATCTTGTTTTAATTAAGTTTCAGAAACTTTGTATCTTTCTAATGGTAGAAATATACTCTGAAAGTAGTCAAGATCAATACTTTGATCAGTAGTGGCAAGAGCTTCCTGTAGATCATGAAATTCTGTGGATCTTTGAGAATTCTTTATGCATCTTGTGTTCTGTTTTCAGACTGAATTTACAGTGACAGCCTGGCCTGGGCAAGTTGGCAGTTGTTTAAACATCTTTTATATTTGTAGGTGATTTCCAGACAGAATTATTGATATACAATTGTACAGCAACTGCATGGAGAAGTGGGAATGATTTCCCCCTTTCTGATATTAAAACTAATAGACTATAGCAATTGAGCTACCGTTTTAGCAAAGAGACTAGATGCAACAGGTACTCTAATGCTCGTCGGGTCTTCAGCAGTGGTGTATGACCACTAACCTTTACTGAGCTGTACTGTGAACCGTATGTCAATACATGTATCATGAACGATTGTGCATATATATGTCTTGTATTTTCCTTTCTTTCTTCTACCTTTCCTTTCTTTCTTTGCTTTAATTGCTTGTATTGAAAATGAAAAATAAAAACTTTTAAAAAAAAAACTAATAGACTATAGAAACCCAGCCATACTTGGTTGTTTCTGCCAAAGGGGCAATGTTAGGTAAAAGGTAGCCAATGGTATGCCTATTTTTTTGTATAATACATGATTGCAAAGTATTTATTAAAATATTTATCTGCTACTGGAGTGCATTCATCTTACTGAGATATATATGTTTAAAAATCAAAGGAAAACTATACCACCAAACATGTAGGTCTCTATAAAATATGTCACATAAAACAGCTTATGTAAATAAACCATTTTCATGAATATAAACTCTTTTAGTATTATGTGCCGTTGGGTAATCCTAAATACAGGTATGGGACCTGCCTAGGGCGCAGAGATAAGAGGGCGCTTGGCAGGTACCTATTAAAAAGATACTGACATCAGAAAATAATCTTTTTACTATCTATCATACCATTGTCGTTGAATGACAATGAATGATAAGCTGGCTGCCATATTTGTGCAGCAGAAGTCTGTTAACATTAGAAACTCTAACTAACAAGTTGAGAAGGGACAGTCAGTCAGGTTGGCAAAACAGTCCGTTTTAGGAACTTCAAGTGACAATTATTTACAAAAGAAGAACTACCAGCGAAAAACAATCAACATGACCTATAGGTAACTTTTAATGTAGATTAATATTTTGAAAAGAAAATGTTTATTGTCCATATCACTTTAAGGGGCATATTTATCAAGGGTTTAATTTCAAATTGAAAAAACTTCAAAATTCTAATTCAAAAAGACCAACCGAAATTAAGTTGAAGTTTTTTTTGGTTGAATAGGTCCGTATTCTGCCAAATTCGAACCGTACAAATCGAAGGAATAGCACATTTGATCGAATTCGATTCAAAGTTTTTCCCAAAAAGTCCACCAATTGACTCCAAATATGTTCTAGGAGGTCCCCCATAGGTTCGGCAGGTTTTAGATGGCGAATGGTCGAAGACAAATTTTTAAATAGACAGTACATGGTAAATTTCAGTATTCAAATTTTCGCATTTTTTTAAAATTCGAATTTGGACTATTCCCTAGCTGAAGTAGACCAAAAATAGCTTGTAATTAAATTTTTTTTTCTTTCAAAAATTCACCTCGACCTTTGATAAATCTGCCCTAAGTGTCTTCTGCCTTCTCTAGTCTGTGTTCGCTGCCCTCTCTAGCTCTCCCCTCTCCTTCACTCACCCATCTGTTACTGCGCGCATTGGCTTGTCCCAGCCCTGTCCAGAATGCTAGGGATCTGGGTTTTCCGGATAACACATCTTTCCATAATTTGGATCTTCATACCTTAAGTCCACTAGAAGATCAAACATTAAATAACCCCAATAGGCTGGTTTTGCCTCCAATAGGGATTAATTATATCTTTGTTTGGATCAAGTACAAGGTACTGTTATTACAGATAAAAAGGAAATCATTTTTTTAAATTTGGATTATTTGATTATAATGGAGTCTACAGAAGACATCCATTCCGTAATTCAGAGCTTTCTGGATAATAGGTTTCTGGATAACAGATCCTATCCAATACTAAATTGCCATTATAAGAACTAAGTAAAGGCTGCTCCCTGAGATCATACAGTTTGTGGTGTACACAAACAAACCAACGTACGGATGTTAGGTCACATGAGCCAATTAAATTCTGTCTTTGCTTCCACACTTCTTCCTTTTACAGTTAGAGCTGCAGTATTTTTGGTCAGGGATCTCTGAGGCAGCACATAGAATATTATAAAATGGGGGATCAAGGGAAAAGATGTAAAAGGGCAATATTTACTGATATCTATATTCCAGTTTGTTAATATTCTTTAATATGTCACGCCATATCCATCCAAAAGCAATGATCAGATGTTCCTGTGGAACATTTAGGTGCTCTATGTGATCTCAATAAATAGTGTACACAAAGTTTCCCTTCATTTTGCTGAAGTTATTTGATAACCTGTATTTTGCAGCTTTCTGCCATGCCTTCTCCAGCCTGAACCTATGAGAAAAGCAGGACTTGCTTAGCAACATCCAATCCCAAACCCACGCATGACGCATTCTGCTCTCATTGCCATTTACCTCATTTTCTTTGTAGGCACTTGTCTTGGTGGAGAAATGTTGCCATGGAAACTGGCGATGGAGAATTTGCCTAGTTACCATGGAAACTTAGCCTAAACCATACCAGGTCATATTTTAAACAATACATATGTCCTTAAAGATGTCTGTTAACCCTTCCCCATAATCATGTATCATTTATGATAAGGCAAAGTCTGCCATTGTATTATACCACTATCTTTTTCATGCTTGTAAGGCAAAATATATTGAAAATACTGAAGAAAAACACAAAATATGTAAAAATCAAAATCTGTAGCATTAACATGTGGGTTGACTGTAAACTATTCAGACTTCATATTCACAAGGAAAATGAAATACTGTCTGTAATTGCTGATACCTATTCTAAACAAACACATGATAAGCTGTTTATTTTCAAGAACTCAATAAAAAATGTAATATAAAAAAAAGGATGCATATTTGACTCTTTTGAGAACCAAAAAGTTGGCCTAAAATAAAAGCTTTCCACCACCTTTACTATCAATGAAAATATTTTGTCCAAGTTTCCAGACAATGGGGCCATTGGCTGATTTGGCCACAGGCCTGCGTTCAGTGCAGGGGAGCACAGGCCCAGACGCAGCCGACTCTTCCTTACTGTACTCACGACAATGCATGTAAGCTCCGAACACAGGTGTAATGCAGTGTGTGCATTTCACCTCTGTTTGGCACTTACATGTGTTGTCATGAGTACAGGCCGCTTTAAAATAATTAATTGTGTTTAGCAGGCAAACAGGCCGTGAGTAAGAGCCCTTATCCTAGTCACATCAGAGACTTGTGTGAATTGAAGGTGGCATACACAGGTGGTGGATTTTCTACTCTGCCCACTGAAGGACACAAGGTCAAGAATGGAGGTATTGTCAGCCAAAATACATATATAAATAAATACTACAATATATATATATATATATACCTCTGTATTGGCATTTTAGGACAGAAAATGGGCACTTTGTGATTTCAGTTGCAACACATTTTGCTATTTATCTTCACCACATGTCCCCCCTCTGGGACAACTCCCATTCAGAACATTTCTCAGAACTACTGAAATATGAACACTGGCCAGATTTTGGAAGTCAAAGCACAACAGTTACTTTAAAAGCTATGACCAAATCAAACTGGCCAAACCTTCAAGCCCACTGCGCTTCCCAGTGCTCCCCGGAAAGCGGCTGGACGGCATGCCACCCCTTATTTGGGGGAAAATTATGCGTGAACTTCATGCTAACCTTGATTTCCCCCAAGTTGTATCCCCTGAGGTTTGTCTGATGGGAATAATTAATGACATTGTAGTCCATGGTAATCAAAAAACTGTTATTTTATTCACAAAACTAATAGTTAAGAAATGGCTAACACATCCCCAACCCTTAAGGAATGGGGGTAAACCATAGTGACAGCATTGCCTCTTATTAAACTCACCTACCTATCCAAAGGCAGCCCCCAAAAGTATGAATATATCTTGCAAACATGGGAAGAAGCCTACATACAAGGTACTAGTCGCTAACATTAACTAGTCCCTAGCATTCTGTTCCATGGAAAAAATATTACTCAAATATTATATTGATTTATGAGAGAATTTATATTGCTTTACTTAACAAACCTATATTTCTTATGTAACCTTAACATAAATATCTGAATGAAAAGCATGAAACAGGAGGGTGATTTAGACAAGCTGTTTGTCCACAGTGTCTTGAGATCTACTGATCACCAGCTGAAAGTCTACTGGTAGATCCCAATCTACCTTTTGGGCACCCCTGTCCTAACCCCTGCACTACAGCGAGTTAAGTATGTGATTTAACAAACTGTGAATGTGACTTTACCTTGACAATGAACTCATGCTTAAATGACCAATGAACTATGCTACCCCACCAATCTGTACTTCATGATATGTAATAGCATTGCTTTCTGTTTATTTGTTTAAATAAAGCCTTTTAAAAAAAATCCAGAAAAAACTGCTTCTCTGAAAATTATACTCCATGAAACAAATTGAAAGGAATTTTACATGGATAAAGGTTCTAGTGGAAAAGTATTCAGGAGTTGAGAAATGTGAAGTACTGGGTGGAAATATGATATGAGAAGAATTGTATTTTTTAGGCACTGCCCTCGGTTGCAATTGCCTAATTTGCAGAACTTTCCAGGAACTTTTCTCTGGACAGTTAATTTTTACCTAGGTTTTTTTTTCATATTGTAGCCAATTTCTTGTTTTTTGCAGAATAGCAAACAAATAGCATGGTAGTACTGTTTGTGATTAGGGTGATGGTTCCCTTGGTACAGGGAGGTTTAGACATTTTTTGTGGCAAATGCAGACCAGTTTACCCTCATATGATGAGAAGCTGATCTGTTTATGAGAAGTTCAGGTAGTGTTCTGGTGTTGGGACCTTTGGGATCAGATAGCTGTCTGACCTTGCTTTACACCATCTCTCCTTGTCTTTAGTTTGCTTGCCATATAAGTTGATGCTACAGGGCTGATTATTACATTCGTATCTGGTTCCTGAGCTACCATGTGCAAATAAATTGAATTATTTACAAAGCAGCCTTATATTGTGACATTTACTATATATATATATATATATATATATATATATATATATATATATATATATATATATATATATATATATATATATATATATATATATATATAGATATATATATATATATTTTCCATATGTTGCCCATCTGACCCTAAGCTCAGTAAGCAGCACAGAGCATGTGCAATGAATCAGCAGAAAAGAAGATGGGGAGCTATTGGGAAATCTTTAGCGGCAGAACAATTCACTGCTAAAGGTTTGTGATTGCCTTGGGCTGGTATAGAAGCCCAAAACATAATGTACAATATTTCTGCCCAGGTCTGTACTGTGAGTCAAAATAGGTTACGTGGGGTTGGGGGTAGGGGTTTTTTTTGGTAAAGGGTTTGTTTCTCCTTTAAAGACGAGCAGTGAGTCAGAAATAACAGATAATAAACATGGTTAATGGTGGAAAGGGTGGCACCAAAGAGAAGATGGGCAGCTTTAGACCAGTTCACCGTCCCACTACCATTCAGCCTGAAAAGGAGTATCTAGTGATATCTACTGTCCTTGGGTTTGAGGGTTCATATTTGAGGAGCATAGAATCAATAGCCCATATGGCTTTATTCCCCTACAAGTGCTCAATTTCTTTATTGCTGGGTTAAAACCCATGGTTCCATTTCTACTAGGGTTGCCACCTTTTCTGGAACCGGAAAATGGGCAGGGGGGCTGGTGAATGTCGGCAAGGTGAGGCGGGGCAGGACCAGTGATGTCAGGGGAGGGGGCATGTATTGAGCTACCTCAGGTGCTATGAGTATTATCAATCCTGTGGTGCTTTTGTTGAGTAAAGCCTGCTGTTATTTTGTTTGCAAAGAACCCCTTGTGTCCTCTTTTCTATTTTTTTACAATTTTGGCAGTGTTGAGGTCCAGTTCAACATCCTCCTCGGATTATCTTCCACATAGTGAAGGTCCATACTGTTGAAAGAGAGTCCAGTGTAACCCTTGCTCTATTCTACTAGTAGGCTTTAGCTATTTGTAATTAAAATATGGTTATATATTTATCTACAAATACACCCATTATCAATATATTTAAGACAGAGACATTTTGTGCATACTGCTACTGAAAAATGCCTTACCCTTTAAACAAAACAGGGATTGTTTGTCCATATATTGCAATATATTTAAGCTGGCCAACTACATCAAAATCATCTCATATCTGGCCAGTCCTATCCTAATTATACATTTTACAAAGGGACTAAGTTTTACCTGCAACTTACTAGCTGCTTTCAAAGTAAAACTCCCAAACTTGGCTGCCCTTTTATTAGACACCAGTGGGATCACCTGACTATAACTGGGAAGGGTGGGAGCTACAACATGGAGCTGGTCACTGCTCCAGTTTGGGAGAATGCATGAAAGTGACGGGAGAGGAGGGGACACAGCATAAAATCTGGTAACTCCTGATAAATTGAGGGAGTTGACAGTACAAGCAGTTACTCTTATATGTGTAATTTTCTTTGTATCGTTTATTTTGTTGCTTTAAATGTAATGCCTTTTAATATGTTGTGGTCCAGTTGTTTTATTCACCCCATGTTTATTAGCAAGTTCCTAACAATCCAATATGGAAGAACCTAAAGCGCAGCTTCAACCTCTCGTCAGTAAGAACCCTTAGTGCCTACTGAGTAAATACAGTAAGTGCAACCCTGTTTGGAGAAACATTACAGGCATGAAATCTCCATTACTAGAGTTTTTGACGGGTCACACCCTGTTAGCTACATGGACATGAATTTTGCATGGAGATTGTAACACAACAGGAAGGCTATGGGATGATATAAACAAGGTGTTGGTCAGAATTAGAACAACAGCATTGGAGGGCAGAAACTGTAAGGTTGATTAATAAAATCTTTATAAGAGGCAGGTCAAACAAACCTAAAGACAGTAACACAGCAACAGTACCATTAGAATTAGGTACACCAAAATAATTTAATAAAAAAAGGTATATGGACCTTTCTCTACCATTTAATGTAGCATCTCTCAGATAAGGGAGTGCCATTGTTGAACTCTATATCCTAGTTTATATTGTTTTCAATTGTACAAATGACAGGAATAATGTTCCTTTAAAACCAGCATATAGATTTTCAAATGTATTTTTGCAAAAGAGTGCGTATACAGGCACGTTCACTAAAGACTGCTACCCTTTCGAGCTAACTGCTGATTGATTGTCTTGTGGTCTGTGTTGTGATCTTTTCCCTAACCTATGCAGCAGCAATTCCCAACAAAGTGCCAGTTTAATAAAGCAGTGAGCCCTGAGCAGCATTAGAATGCTTGTAGGCATACAAGTGATTGCTTAAAAATGAGGATAGTCAGCCTGGGGCTGAACTGGAGATTTCAGGCAATATCAGTGTAGCCACAGGCTGTTTTACCTTTAATTTAGGAAATCTCTCTCGATATAGCCTGAATTCTTTTTAAAGAATTTGAAATAAATACATTTTATTTGATGCAAGTTCAGCTATATCCACTAATTAACTGGGCACCCTTTTCAGTATATAATTATGCCTCTTACGCTCCATAAAGCAGACATTCAAGCAACTGAAGCGTCTGTAAAATAATTAATATTTTAATCTGGCCAATCATAGCTCATCAAATCATAATCATGCACTTACGTCTGTTGACCTCCCGTCCCTTGCTCAGAAGCTGCTGCTTCTTTTTTTCAGTTTGGTAAATGTCCCGTGAAGCGATGATCACAAAATCAACCCAAATAATGTGTGGTGACAGGAGGACTTGCTGATTAGTACCAGGTTGTCTTGATGCAGAGTTTGGCAGCATAACAAGAAGTGAAACCGCTTTGGGATATGACTGTGTTAAGGCACGCTGCTTTCCTTTTGGCACAAGGATGTGGATTTTGTATATAACATCAATGTTTCTGGACTTTATGCATTGCTCACAAGACACTTATCTGCCAAGCAGAGCTAAAGGCATCAAGCACATTATAGGATTTCATGCTAATCTGTGCAGGAAAGACTGAGAGCAAGAACAGATTTTGTACTATAGGGTGTGTTTGCTAATCCAAAGATAATGAAATCTTGGTGGAACAGTACTTAGTTAGCTATTAACTCGTTCAAATACTCAGCTTCCAGCCTATGGATGCGCTGCAAAAATCTGTATGGGATAAAGCTCAATTTTGTCAAAAATACATGCTTCTTCATAATTTAGCATTTAGACTTTTGCCTCACGAGGAAACTTCGGGCGATTTCGGAAATCAAGCGCCGTGAGTGCATTGCGCTGGCGTTTTCTCATTCAAGCAGGCGGAAGGCAGGAAGAAGGCAGTTTGGGGAGATTGTTGCCCCGCAGAAGAGGCGATTAGTCGCCAGGCGACTAAATCTCTCTGATTCTGTCCGTCTGCCCCTGCCCTTAGCAGAACCCAATCCCTTCAGAATCAGTGCAATATATCAATGTAATAGTTTTGCTATTTTGCCATGTTTCCATATTGTGCATAGTATCTGCCATACATTTTGCTCTTTTGAGCCTCACCTGCTGCATCACTTTGGTTGGCAAGTGAGTGGAGAGGAAAGGTGCTCAGAAAAGTCAGTGAAATGTGTTCACTTCACATGTTGGTGCAGTTTTCCTGTATTCACAAGTAGTGTGTCTGTTCTCCATGTGTCTGCATAGGTTTCTTCTATTATCTGCTCTGGGAGATACCCATCTGCACAGCACTAAACTAACATAAACATGGCGTTTTGCCTTTAAATGAACCCTGTACCTGTACTTTGCTAACAAATGCATAGTACAGATATAGGATTTATTATTTGGTTTTTGTGGATAAGGAATCTTTCCTTAATTTGGTTCTCCCTGCCTTAAGTCTGCTAAAATACATTTAATTAAATAAACCAAATAGAAGTGTTTTGCCACCACTATGGATTTATGCAGCTTTGTTAGAATCAAGAAAAAAGTACTGTAAAGTACAACATTTTAAAAATTAGAATAATTTGCTTAAAATGCACTCTATGGGGCAGATTTACTAAAGGGCAAAGTGACTAATGCTGGTGAAAAATTCAGGCGCAGGCGTAACTTCGCTAGCGAAAGAGACAGATGCTAGCGATCATTTGCACTCTATCACCAGGCCAGTTTTCACTCTGGCGAATGGACTTTACTCTGCAAATTCACTAATATGCGGATTTTACTGAACATTACCTCTTTCGCCAGACTTGCATTCGCCAGCTCAGACCAGGGAAAGTGCAATGGAGTGCATAGATCTTCCTCAATTTTAGTGGAAAATTTCCCAAAAAAAACGCTGGCGTCTTTTCATTTTTTCAGAGTGATAGCCAGCAAAGTTCTGTAAATTATACTTTGGGTAACCGGGTTCCCCCATACATTTTCTAACATATGGAACATAAAATATACAGTGGGCTCATGTGTAGGGCGTTATAACAACTCTATTTTCTTTTATTAAGATTCCCTGGACTTGTGTAATGTAATGTATTTGCATGCAACTTTATAATTTCCTCCCATATGCAAATTAGCCATCGCTAGCGAATCTTCGGTTTGATTGCCGAAGTAATGCTAGTGAAACTTCGCCAGCGTTCGGGGCCCCGGACGCAACTTCTCATTTTAGTAAATTAGCGTTGTCCTAGACGAAGTGTTGCAAAGCTGTCGATGGTGAATTTTCGCCGGTTAGTAAATTTGCCCCTATCGGAGATGGCCTTCCCATAAGTCGGAGCTTTCTGTATAATAGGTTTCCAGTTGAGGGATCCAATACCTATATATAAAAAAGTTTACTAATATCTCAAATACCTCACACTGACCGTTACATAAGGGGGTAATATTGAGAATATTTAAGTGGGAACTTCCATATTGCCTCAAACATCTGTGCTGATGCACTTGTCTTGCTCTTTCGGAAGCTCTGCAGTAAATGATGTCCCAAATTTCTGTATATATGTATATTTTTATTTATTAACACCACTTGTATCCAGCACTATATATTGAATTTTTGTAAGTTGTCTTTCTTTGCAGCTAAGCGTTTCAGAAGAACTTGTTCAGTATCCAGGGGGTGAGTTGCTTTTCTGGTCTCACCCAGATGATCAGAAGATATTTGCACCAGAGAAAATTTTTTAAGCAATAACCCACGTGGAAACAGCAGAAAAAAGCCCTTTGGGCTGGGAACAGATAGTTGATTAATTATTAGAAAGAAATGGCAACTGATTGCATGGCAATGGCTTGTTTAGATTAAACTGGCATCAGCAAGGTAAATTCTCTTGGTGAGACACTGGCACACCTCTAAATATAGCCTGTGCACCCTTCCATATACAGGGGTTTTATAGTTTGACGACAAGCTTATACATACACAAATATTTTCAAGAATGAAGGGGCAGAAAAATCAGGGTTTTAGGAGATTTACCATCCTTTACAAATACCAAACAGTATTAGTTTCAATATACATGTATGGGATCGTTTATCTGGGAACCTGTTATCCAGAAAGCTCCAAATTATGGAAAGGATATCTCCAATAAACTCCATTTTATCCAAATCCAATTTCTTAAAATTTAAAATGATTTCCTTTTTCTCTGTAATAATATAGTGAATAAAGTACCCCCTCTGGTAAAATATAAGGATATTATAAGTTACCGAAGAGTTTCGTGACCATATAAAAACACGAGGCCAAAGGCCGAGTGTTTTTATACAGGTCATGGAACTCCAAGGTTACTTCTAATATCCTCATATTTTGCAACTGGGGGTACTTTATTTATTATAATACACAAATTTCAGTGAGTCATGTGACAAAAATTACATCAGAACTCACCATTTTTAACTGATGACATCAGAACTCACTTTTTATAAGGATATGATTTAGAAGATATTCATGGCTTTTGTGTATTATAAAACAATACCTTCTACTGGATCCAAACTAAGATTTAATTAATCCTTATTGGAAGCAGAACATGCATATTGCGTTTATATAATGTTTACATGATCTTCTAGTAGACTTAAGGTATGAAGATCCAAATTGTGGAAAGACCCAGAAAGCCCCAGGTACCTGAGCATTCTGGATAACAGGTCCCATACCTGTATCACTTGCCAATGTAACTTCTGCCATAATCAGTTTTGCTAAGTTAGATAGTATTATCAAAGCAAGTCCTATATAAAACAGTACTGAACCATTCATTCAGGTGTAATCCTCTATACCAGGATAGAAACTAAAAGAAAAGTGCACTCAAAAAACAAGGCTGCCCAATTGGAGGATCATTGGGAAGAAGTGGACCTCCAAGGGATTTATGATCTCCATTGTAATCAGCATATACCTTTTTGTTTAGCTTTTTTATTTGTGGGGGTTTTTTTAACAAAAGAAATAAAAGAGAAACAGTAGGGGTACAGAAAAGAAAAAAAGGGGGGGGTAATTCTCAGGCAAAACATTAAACAGCTTTTCTATAATTTAAAAAATCATACAATAAATATGAGTATGCAAATTAGACCCTTCCATGAATCGACTTATGTTGTTGTTTCGAGTAACTAAGGAAGGAGAAATAGCAAGTGAGATGAAATATAAGATATTCCTTCAATAAAAAACCTTTTTGTTTAGCTTTATTGTTTAATAATTATAATAATAATCTGTGCTATGGCATGGGAAATAACATCAGCATAACGTTAAAAACTGGAAAACTGGAAAGCTCTCCAAGTTACTCAGGAAGAGTTGACATGGCAATGGCATCAGGCTTGGATTTGGGAAAAGGCCACAAAGGCCCAGGACTAGGGCGGCAGAATTTTAGGGGGGCATGCTGCCCAACCATAATTGTATTGGTTCGGAAACACTGGGGAGACGCAGGAGATACAATAGTTTTTAAAATTTCCTGTGCACCAATCCTCAGTACTCTGGATCCAATGCTGAAAATTTGCACATGTGCACAAAGGAAGGGGAGGGGACCGATGCAATGAATGGCCGGTCACCTGCTATGTAAATCCGGCCCTAAATGTCATTCTAATGGGCATATCTGCAAGCCCGGTAGAGGGGACAAGACCATTGCACAAAAAAGAGGCCAGTGTGTGCTGGTGGGTCATTCATTGGATCATACCTGTGAGCCCTCACTACACTATTCATGATTATTAGCTAATCTAGGGAGTTCAAGCAATTCCTCTGCATAAGGTATTCAAGGTATTCTAGATTAAACCAATAAAGGTTTTTGCAAGTTGCCCACAAACTCATTTCAAGTGCCATCAGGCATGTCTCCAGTCTAATGCCAGCCTCTTGAGAGCTAAGTCCATATATTCACATAGCAGGATGACACCTAAATCAAAGTACAGAACCTAGAAACACTATACTGGCATTCTTTGCTAAACATTATAGTATTATCAGGCATAAATACAAACATAACCAAATGTACTTTATAACCCCTCTCATAAAAACATTTTTCTTTTTCTTTCTTTTTTTTTAACTGAAAACCATGTTACAGGATAATATTCTTGTTAACAAAATTATTTACATTAGGATTCTGTCTGTACCTCTCAGTGCTGCATCATTGACATAATTGGACCACCTTTTACTGCTCATGGCAAGCAGTTTTTCAGGCCTTTCCATTGGAAAATGACAGGGTGCACATAGGGGAAAATACTTACCGGTACTCTGCTGAGAAATACTATGTGTGCCATTACCCTAAGAACATACTGAGGAAATCACAGCACTAGGTGGCTGCCTCATGTACCAGGAGTATTACATTTTCAAAATTAAACAATTTTTCTAATTTAGATTTACTAGCATTTATTTAATGGAATACACTATTTTCAGCCATAAAGTCCCTTTAAGTATACAACAAATATTGAAACTCATCTACCATTATCCTGCCCTGATTAAAGGGCACCATCAACCCTTTAATCTGGATTGATTTTAAGAAACAACTCCTAGGAATGACAGACACCTCATTTTATCAGATAAAATGGCTCTGCTTTACTTTTTTTGTAATTACTTTTTTCTTTTAGCTCTCTGTTGGCAAAGCAATTGTTGTTTTTTTGTTGTATCATTGTTATCAATATATTGTGGTGTCCCTTGAAAAAAAAAAAGTGTTAAAGGGATCCTGTCATCAGAAAAAAGTTTTTTTCAAAACACATCAGTTAATAGTGCTACTCCAGCAGAATTCTGCACTGAAATCAATTTCTCAAAAGAGCAAACAGATTTTTTTATATTCAGTTTTGAAATCTGACATGGGGCTAGACATTTTGTCAATTTCCCAGCTGCCCCAAGTCATGTGACTTGTGCCTGCACTTTAGGAGAGAAATGCTTTCTGGCAGGCTGCTGTTTTTCCTTCTCAATGTAACTGAATGTGTCTCAGTGAGACATGGGTTTTTACTATTGAGTGTTGTTCTTAGATCTACCAGGCAGCTGTTATCTTGTGTTAGGGAGCTGTTATCTAGTTACCTTCCCATTGTTCTTTTGTTTGGCTGCTGGGGGGGGGAAGGGAGAGGGGTGATATCACTCCAACTTGCAGTACAGCAGTAAAGAGTGATTGAAGTTTATCAGAGCACAAGTCACATGACTTGGGGCAGCTGGGAAAATGACAATATGTCTAGCCCCATGTCAGATTTCAAAATTGAATATAAAAAAATCTGTTTGCTCTTTTGAGAAATGGATTTCAGTGCAGAATTCTGCTGGAACAGCACTATTAACTGATTCATTTTGAAAAAAAAAAATTTTCCCTTTAAGTTCTGCTAGAAACAGTAAGTCCTTATGAAGCAGGCTTGTTCTTCTTAAGCACATTGTCAAGTAGACTGTTACTGATAATAATAATAGTAAAAATAGTAAAAAGTTGAAGTTATTATCACTGTTCTTTAAAGAACACAAATGCATTTGCTATTATTAGTTATTAAATGAAGATAGGAAGTCCGCACTCACCCATAGGGTATATTGGATGCAGGTGCAGGTCTGAGGTGGCCACTTCCACCCGTTCTGTAAACAAATTCGATGAACAGACAGCACCACACTTGAGGTAAATTCTTAAAAGGCCTTTATTCCAAAAGGGCTTATTTCAGGATAAACAAATAGCAGCAGCTATTTGTTTATCCTGAAATAAGCCCTTTTGGAATAAAGGCCTTTTAAGAATTTACCTCAAGTGTGGTGCTGTCTGTTCATCGAATTTGTATTATTAGTTATTACCAAGACCAAATGAGAGTCTTTCCTAGTAGGTTCCTGAGCTACATGAAATAAAAGTTGTCATTTAGCATTTTTACAAACCTGCTATCCTTGGATAATTGAGCCGGGCTTCATTCTCGTCACTTATACTCGGTGGTTTGTAGCATATACCAAAGATACAGTATATTTTTTTAGTAATTTGTCCATCTAAAATCTTTACCCATAGGACTTCCACTGAATCTTGAATCTTCCACAAAATATCCACCAGAATACTGATTAGGTGGCAACCCTAAATTGAGGCCTTAAAAAGATTTTGTTGTGGCACCCAATAGATTCTAATTACACCCCTATGTTCAGCAAAGGGTTGCAAAATCTGGAAATAGCTGTGACAAGGTTTGAAGAATCTCTCTCTATCCTCTTCCTTCTTCAAGGGTCTGGGGTCACGGAGTACTGTGAATGATAGTTATATACCTAAAGACTAGATATCGGATTAGGTGGCACTTCAGTATTCAGGGATCATTTCCCTTTACTGCAAACGAGAGTCCAAGATTGATTGCCTTGTGCTGCAGCACCATGGACGCATGAGGTGCAATTACCTTCTTGGTCCAGTGGGTGTCACTGTAACAATAGAAATGTACCTTTATAATGACACCCATGTCACATATTTTTTGTGTGTAGTGCTAGGGTTTTTTTGCCTTTTATAATTAGCCCTATATAAGCATCTCACAAGCAACAATGACAAGACTGAATTATTATTTTAGCTGTCAGGAATGTAACGTTTCACTACCACTGTTGTGCCCAGGTCAGGGGACTAGTAAATGCTTCTCATTTCTTTATAGCACATGCCCTAAAATCTATTGCATATTATTATTATTATTATTATTATGCTGAACCAATGCTGAACCATCCTATGATTAAGGGGCACATTTACTATTGGTTGAATATTGAGGGTTAATCAACTCTCGATATTCGACCATCGAAGTTAAATCCTTCAAGTTCGAATATCGAAGTCGAAGGATTTACCGCAATTCGTTCGATCGAACAATCGAAGGATCGAACAATCGAAGGATCGAACAATCGAAGGATCGAACAATCGAAGGATCGAACAATCAAAGGATCGAACAATCAAAGGATCGAACGATTCGAAGGATTTTAATCCATCAATCGAACGATTTTCCTTCGGTCACAAATTGCCTAGAAAGCCTATGGGGACCTTCCCCATAGGCTAACATTGGTGCTCGGTAGGTTTTAAGTGGCGAAGTAGGTGGTCAAAGTTTTTTTTAAAGAGACAGTACTTCGACTATCGAATGGTTGAATAGTCAAACGATTTTTAGTTCGAATCGTTCGAGTCGAAGTCGTAGTCGAAGGTCAAAGTAGCCAATTTGATGGTTGAAGTAGCCAAAAAAATACTTTGAAGTATTTTTCCTTCTAATCCTTCACTCGAGCTAAGTAAATGTGCCCCTAAGTGTTTATGACACGAAACGCGTCAGGCTGTGTACACAATAAACTCTTTTCACTTCGAACTATTGCCTGGTGGAAGTTTGCCTTCCTTGAGTGCCTGCTCCATATTGGTTCGTTGCACCTGGGCCACTTCCCCTGTGTGGTGAGTAACCATTATACTGCTTGGAGACCCCAATACCACAGATGTATTTTCATTATGCTGAAATATACTGCAAGCCTGCGCTCCCCTGTGTTGCGCTTTCTTCCGTTCAGCCGCAGGAGTAAACGCATAGAAGAAATTCCAGTGGCACACTGAATGCTGAAAAAAGTTTTAAGTTTATTCACCCAAATACATACAGACAAGGGCAACGTTTCGGACCACTCGGGCCCTTTGTCAAGCCTGGTGTAACAATCATGTAATCAACCTTTTAAAGTGTGAGGAGGGGGTGTGGGTAGAGTCTCCTCCCCTTCCCTTCCCTTCCTAATAAGTGACATCACTACACAGGTGATCATATTAAAACATTTAAAGTGCGATCCAAGTCCATGAAGCTTCAAAGTCCAAAGTTCATTGTGATCATAAACAAAGTGAATGGTAACCTTAGTGAATCACAAACCTGTTAATACACATTAAAATCATTTTAAAATCATTGATGTAGAGCATATTGGAAAAAATCTTTTTTTTGAAAAAACTATTTTGAAAAATATTGAAAAAATCTTTTGAAAAATTTTTGAGAAATGCTTGAAAAAATCTTGTAATATAAAGGTTATAAATAGTATTTACCTGAGACGCCAGAGTGACCCATTCCACATACTGTACTCAGCACCTTCCTGAGACACATGTTAGTATGTTGGTGATGTCAGCACTCAGTGTGTTTAATACTAGTAACCTTAAAAGAAAAGAAAAAGAGAGACAAAAATTAGTATACATATATGTCTTTACATGATTCTTAATTCCACACCATATCAGACTGTATGTAAAGGACTTAGTCACCTACCGAAACATAAACATAGCAGGTGTGTATTCCCTATTAAGACCCCTGGGCCATATAGTGTCCAACTTGTGGATCCATTGCATTTCAAGCTTTTTGAGCATCATAAGTCTATCTCCACCCCTTCTTGGTTCGTCCACAGAGTCAATGATCTGAAATTTGAGTTGGCTCACAGAGTGCCTAGCTGCATGAAAGTGTGCCGGGACTGGCAGTGCCGTGACTTCTCTACGGAGAGTGGATTTGTGCTTAGAAATACGGTCACGGATTTTTTGTGTGGTTTCGCCTATATAAAGCAGACCACATGGGCACTTTAACAAATAAATCACATATGTTGACTCACAGGTGTAGTAGTTCCTTATTGGGTATTTTTTACCTGAGTGAGGATGGAAGAATGAGTTGCCCTTTATAACAGAATTACATTGTACACAGTGTAAACACGGGAATGTGCCGAATTTTGGATTTTGTAAGAACCGTTGTTTATGGCCCTTTGCGCTTCCAATGTCTGGCCTAACCAATTGGTCTTTTAAACTTTTGCCACGTTTGTACGATAATAGTGGCAGGAGTAAACGCAGTCAATTATTTTGAAGGGGGCTGTACTCACACAGACACATGTAAGCGGCAAACGCAGGTTGGGAGGCAACATGTTGCATTACGGAAGAAATCGCAACACAGGGGAGCGCGGCCAAAAACAGCAGTGTGTAAGAGCCCTATGGGCTTGTCCAGACCAGTGCTTTAACTGTGCGCTCAGCTGTGTTCTGTTTTGAAATGCTCAATTGCAGGGGAGCCCAGGATAAAGCATTCGTCTGGATAAGCTCTTGCTAAACCCACTCCACACTGACCACAAAAGTTCTCACTGTCAAGTGTTCACATTAGTGTTACTTAGCCTGGCAGCCTGGCCGTAGGAAGCATGCCTGAATCTCAACTCAATAGCAGAGCAAAATGTTTGCCATTGTTTGGGGAAAAAGCACATTTTTTTCAATGTTTGTAATGTTCACAAACTTTTTTATGTCTCATCTATAATACATAAAAATAATCCTTAGAGCTCAGTTACTATATTAATATATTCAATTAGTACTCCAAGGGTATTTAGTAAAGCAGTAAATTTAAAGGATAGCTAAACCCTAAAAATGTATATGGCTAAAAATGCCTTATTACCTCTACTGAGCTTACTGCACCAACCTAAAGGTTCAGCATCTATATAGTAGTAGTGATCCAGGCCTTTAAAGTTGTGCACAGGTTTTACAAGTTGTGTCCAGACCCAGATTTACTCCTTCTACATTTTTCCACCCTAGGCCCAGGCCATTCTGGCCTTGCCACAAATCTGGCCTGGTTATATCCAGCTTAGATTTTTTAGCAGTGCCAGTTACATGTACTCAGTGTGCTCTATGCATGCCGAAGGCTTTTATAAAGTTCATGCAACTATGAGAAGACTTTGAATATCCTCATATTTTACAACAGGGGCCAAATTATTTATTATAAGTCATGTGATACAAATGACATCATTAAGCACCAATTATAACTGATAACATATGCATAAAATTAAAGGGGACACTCTCTCTTGTATTTAACTATAATATAATTACTTGCTTAATGACAAATTGCAATAACTAAAAATATATTCAGTACATGCTCACAGACAATATTTTTTGTAAGTAGCAATCTTCAATGAACAGAAATCTCGGTTTACCTCTTCCTAGTAAAATTAAATAATGTATTTATTATGTAATTGGATATACAGGTAACACGTATAGCTACAAATATGGTGTTTTGGTAATTATACAAGATGATTTGGTTTAGCTATATTGTTGCACCTTTAGGCCATTATATTCACATAGGCTAGTGGTACATTTCTGTGCCCCTCTTTCACTTCAATTTTCTAAAAAATTTTCGCCGTTTCGTGAATTTCACGAATTTTTCGGCGAAACAGCGCAAATTCGCCCATCACTAATGGCGGCTTGGCTTTCAAGAATCTGCCTAATACCATGGAAAGCTGGGGCTCTACAATAGGGGAAGCAGAGGGCCCAGTGAGACCCTGGGGATGATTATGAAGGCATGCTTGAAAGTTAAATTAAATTGCTACCTTTATCTGTTAGTTAGGCTAATGGCATATGGGTGGTTTTCTCTGGTGGTATAGATAGGCTGGTGGAGAAAAGTTGACCTGCTGCCATGCAGCCCCTTTTTCTGTTTGCACTCAATCTACTTATTAGCTCATTTGAGCATGAAAACTCTAAATTAGGCATTTTTGCTGCCACAGCATCTGTGTATCCACTAACAGACACATCCTGCATCTGTCAGTGCAAACAGGTAGAGGGGTGGAAGGCAATGGTGGATCAACTTTTCTCAGCTGGTGTATCAGAAGAATAACAACCCTTGTGCCCTTTGTCTAAATTTCCTATTATACTTAAAATGCAAACGCTCCTTATTTTCCATTAGGAATTGTTGCCTTTAGTAAGAACTATAAACTTGCTGAACTATAAAGAAAAAGTTCAGTTTTCCTTTTCCTACCCCTGTTTAACACAAGCCTCTCTTATCCTCTAGAAATCTTGGAGCTTACCTAAAAGGTATCTTGAAAAGGACACAGAAGAGATGGTTAACACTCTGAGGCAAATTCACTAAAGGACGAAGCACCTAACGCTAGCGTTAATTCGCTAGCGTAGCGCATTTTCGTTAATTCGCCGATTCACTAACGGCCACTGGCATAAATTAGCACCCTTACGCCTGGTGAATTTGTGCAATGGACGTAACTACGCAAATTCACTGACGCGCGCATTTTTCTGAACACTACCTTTTACGCCAGACTTCCTTCGCCACCTCAGACCAGGCGAAGTACAATAGAGTAGATAGGGATTGTTTCAAAAAAAGTTAAAAAAAACGCTGGCGTTTTTTCTTTTTTTATGGGTGATGGGCTGAAAAAGATCGAAATTTTTTTTGGGGCTACCCTCCTTCCCCCCTACATTTCCTAACTCATGGCACCTTAACTATACAGTGGGCACATGTGTAGGCAGCGCCGGGCCAACCCAGCCAGGCGCCCTAGGCAACCTGGCCGGCCACGGCTGAGTGATTGCTGCGCATGCGCGAAACTACGCGTGCATGCGCAGAAGCACAATTATGGAAAAATATCCACGGCAGTCGGGGAGAGACAGGACTGGACAATGGGGTAGGCAACAGAGCAGGTACGTGCCTGGCGCCCGCCCAGCTTTGCGCCCTAGGCACGTGCCTACCCTGCCTACCCCTAGTTCCGGCCCTGTGTGTAGGTTGAAGGTTTCCCAGGCTTGTATAGTGATTCTACATATACCTCCATTGTAACTTCAATTTGGCACCGTATGCAAATTAAGCATCGCTAGCGTAACTTCGCTTTGCTTGGTGAATTAACGCTAGTGCAACTTCGCAACCTTACGCTTCCCCTGAGTGCAACTTCGGATTTTAGTGAATTTGCGTAGCGCTGGCGAAAATACACCTGGCGAAGTGCGGCGAAGCGGACGCTGGTGCAACTACAAATTTTAGTGAATTTGCCCCTTTGTCTTTATTTTAAGCCATTGGAAACAGGGCCCATTATCCAGAGAGCTCCGAATTATGGAAAGGCCATCTCCATTATAATCAAACAATACACATTTTTAAAAAATGATTTCCTTTTTCTCTGTAATAATAAAACAGTACCTTACATTGTTACATACTGTAGTTAAATCGAGTTGAAAAAAGACAAAGTCCATCAAGTTCAACCCCTCCAAATGAAAACCCAGCATCCATACACACACCCCTCTATAGTTTTTACACATAAATTCTATATACCCATATCTATACTAACTATAGAGTTTAGTATCCCAATAGCCTTGGATATTATGTCTGTCCTTGTACTTGATCCAAACTAAAATATAATTAATCCTTATTGGAAGAAAAATCAGCTTATTGGGTTTATTTAATGTTTACATGATTTTCTAGTATACGTAGGGTATGCAGATTCAAATTACAGAAATATTCATTATCCGGAAAACCCCAGGTCCCGAGCATTCTGGATAACAGGTCCTATACCTGTATATATGTAGGATAATACCTGCAGAGGGCAATGTGAGTATTCATATAGCAGATTAATGTAATACGCAAAAACTGTAGGAAAAACAACTCCAGATGATTTAGTCTTTGGCTCAGTTGCTTTGGCAGTTGAGGTAGCACACCAACGATTGGCACTTAAAACAGAGCTTTAATCAGTAGAATCCAAATCAGCAGTTTGGAAAAACAAGGGATCTGGAAATGATTCTGGTAGCCAAGATCACAGGAATTACAGAAACACATAACTGCAACATTGGCATTTACTGCTAGCAGTCTGTAAGATAATACTATATCAGCTGATGATACACTTTCGTGCCATTCATACTATTCATATGATTTGTTTGATTATGATCCACATCCATCCACTAAACTAAAAGAGCTGCTCTTCACAATCTTCACATAACTGGCATTTATTTCTATTGTATTGGGCTTTATTTCATGTTATCTGTAGCTTTGCCCTCTCCTGCACACCCCTTTGACTGTAAGCTTCACTGGAGCAGGGACTGATATGAACGAGGTGTAATCTCTGGAACGCACTGCTGAATACGTCAACACTATATAAATAAGAGGATATTAATAATGTTCCAGGAGTAACAGTGGGATGTGTCTACATAATCTCCATTCATTATGAGGCTCCTTATCAGGGAACAAGTGTCGCAGCATACACAAGCCGGAGTTAAGCAGTGATTGGTTAATTATTATTTGTCCAAATAAACTCACTGCGCTGTTTCAGTCAATGTTTAAACAGTAAAGCTATGTCATAAAATCACATGACAAATCCTTCTTATTCTAATAATGATATTCTCTAAATTAAGCAACTACTGAAATGAATAGTTTGGAGGAGCAACAGTTGTTTAGATTGTAAGCTCTTAATGATCAGGGCTCTCTTTGCCTTGTATCTGTCAGTATTTGTATCTGTATTGTTCATATATACACCGTTCTATTGTATAGCACCAAAGAATAAGATGGCACATTATAATTACTTGTTAATCATACAGTTATTAATAACTTTTTTCTTATCTGAAGCACATGATTTTACCTCACCACCAAATTTTATTATTTAGAATATAAACATAGACATTCCCTCTTCTCCCACCTCATCCCGTCTGCTTTGGCTTTTTTAGGTTTTAGATCAGAGGTCAAACCTGCTACCTTTAATATTCAGCAATATTCCTTACCCATAACAGCCAAGCATAGTCATTTGTCTCAGTTCAATGACTTACCTTCTCTTGTACTTGACTGACAAGTCTGTTGTTTAGCAATACAAATGTTCAGTTAGTGAAATGAAACTGCCATTTTTGCCTGATTGGTGTCCAGCAGTAATCACAATGAGGGGACTTTGCTTGCAATAGTACCTGTAAATGGAGAAAAATAAAAGAGGAAGTTAATGATATTCTAAGATAATTTGTAATTGGTTGACCTTCTTGATTTACAGTTATAAATTAGTTTCTGCTCAGAAAGATCTTGGGCATGCTGGTGGCTAAACATACCCTCTTAATGAGCCATGGGCCTCCAGCTGGACAACCCTGTCTATGTCATGCCAAAAGTACTTTTAGATTAGGACATTAATGATATGTGATTAAACAACGGAGCAACATCTCTTTTTTTTTTTTAAATGATATATTTTTTTCCATTGAAGTTGGATTTCATTTGGAAAAAGTCCTGTATCTGTGTTACATTTTTCCATTTCCTGAGCATATCAAACTGAACCCTTGCCAACCTTTCCCAGCAACAGGGATGATTCACCTGCTTCCAGAGAACATGCTTATTACTTGATTCCAATAAAGATGAGATGACTACATCGCAGATAGTGTGTTTGTTCCTGTGGTACAATATAACAAGTAATCTGAGTGTAGCTGAAGCCACAGGGTATTACACAGCACACAGAACTGTGGATTTTTGGCATAATTAGGCAATAAACCTATAAAGTAATAAAAGTAACAAATGTTACTCAAAAGTTGTAACTACTGGGAAAAACAAAAAAAAAGGTTATTGAAAATTTAAATGTGATGCCATAGAACCAAATAGTTGCTTTTCCCACTATCTGCACTGGGTCATACATGCTCAGATTTGTTTAGGTGGTTTGTCCAATACACTGCCTATGTGGTAGGGCCTAGAGTCCTGCGAGAAACCAATTTCTAAGACCCGGACCCAAACCTGCAACCCGCAGCCCGCGACCTGAACTGCAACCCGCATATTTACCCACTTTGATCTGCTACCCAACCAAGACCCACAACTGCCTTATCCGCAACCTGACCCGCAAATTTCGGTGAGACCCGCATCTATACCCGCACCTGTATATCCTCCCCTCATTCCGCAGGGTGCCTACTTTTTTTGTGGGTAACCCGCGGGTGCCCGACCTGCTGCAACACTCTAAGGACAACTACACATTTTTCTGCAGTGCCGTGGAATTGTGGATAATCAGTCAGATTTTAAAATGTTGACTGTCAGAGGTAGAAGGGAAGAGGAGCTACAGTTCTCTTCTCTTTGCTTCCTGCAGTTCTGAATATTTTGGCTTTTGGTCTTTATGAATGGAACAATTGAAAGTGAGATCCCCTTAGGCTTTCTTTTCTCATGGTTTTGAACTCCCTTCCTATAAGCTGAGTCTGGTAGAAAATGTAATTATTGTATATACTGGAATTCTTAGTGACCCCCCATACTGCACAGGGAAGAGGCCAAAAACTGCGATCAGTAGTTTGGTAGAGGCAAGGATTACTAGCCAGCATATATTAACCACTCAAACAGGGCTACAGAACTTGGGGGAATGGAAAAGGTTCCCCAATTGCTTCCATTCCATTACATTGCCAGTTCCCCAGATCTGGCCCATAATAAATAAACAATATTGTCCCCATTCCAACTTCATTGAAAATGTCAATAAAATATAAGAACACATTTTATGACAATAACTATGCATCGTTTAAACGATTCTGATTGAACTTGGATTGTAATGTCTCCCAAGGACAGAAGTAGCAAGTGCACGCAGAGCTAGGGGAAGAGCAATCACGTCATTGCATTCTTGTACGTGAGGGGAGTAAACGTTATCTGCTAACAACTTTGTTCTTTACTTTGTTTTAGATTATACAGCTGCTTTGAGTCATTACAGTTTAACCTGTGACCTTGTAACACAGAAAATAATATCCCTTAGTAATTAGAATGCCTTTCATGTCCTATTATGTAATAATGCTTTTGTATATTTATCTCACACTCTTTAAGGTTTTATCACTCCTGCTGCTTTAGAGGTTTTATTGTTTGTGTCAATTTCTCTGTATATATACAGTTTTCATCTACTATTTTAACACTAGGGCCACACAGGCCATAAAACAGGCTGATTTCTGCCACTACCAGGGACAGTAGCCTTCTTCTATCACGTCAGAACCATTGTGTCGGCTCCAGCACAAACAAAGTTGCTGGTGGATCTTTGCAAAGTCTTGCGTTTCTATGCTGAGATCTGCCAAATGTGTTTGCGCTGGAGCTGACACAAAGGTTCCAGACTTGAACAGAAGAGGAAGGCTACTGCCCGTGGTAGGGGCTGTGGATTTCAGCAGGCTGATTTCGACCCCCTGTAGCCCTGTCCTAACACAGCAGTCAGTTTCAAACGATACCTTCTAAAATATACAGTATCTGCGAGATCTGACTAGATAAATACTTTGCAATTACATATAGTCAGAAAGAAATTATATATATATATATATATATAGTTAAAAAGATAGGGCACAACTGATTTCATACACCTGCATTATTAATGGAGATTTATCTGATGTGTGTTAGGAACAAAACATATTAGGTCTCAAAACTACTTATATCACCAGTAATAATAATTATATAACTAGAATTTACTGTAAAGCAATTCTGCCACAATCATTTTCATACTTTCATTGTTGTGTGGACACCACTTAAATTGATGGTTTTCAAAACATAGTGACTCTCCTGGTTGACTCCCAATCCCATTGCCTAGTAAGTACTGTATTACATCATTTTCCACATAAAGAAAACAATGTGGATATTATACATCATATATTGACAGGAGAAGGCATGTGCTTACCTTGGCACCAATCCAAAATGCTATGGTGGAGAGAGAGTAGGCAGGTTATCCACTGCCAGAGGATTATGGCACTGCCTGACATCTCATTCCTGTTTGATAGTAGAAAGTACAAAGAAGCTATTGCTACATATTGAGCTACGCTAACTGCCACAAAAGACAACCTTTCTGTAGTGATCAGTGTCTTTAAAGGACAAGGAAAGCTACCAAAAGAGTTTTTTTTTATTGCCAATAGATTAGCCACAATACTGTAAGTTATAACACCATATTTATTTTGCAGAATGCTTTACCATACCTGAGTAAACAGCTCTAGAAGCTCTTTCTGTTTCTTTTGGACAGCAGCTGCCATATTAGCTTGGGTGACATCACTTCCTGCCCGAGTTTCTCCCTGCTCACTCATATCACTGGGCTCAGATTACAGCAGGGAGAGAGGGAGGGGGAGAGGGAGTGAGGAGCAAACTGAGCATGTTCAAGCCCTAGCCCTGGAGGTTTATGCTGAAAACAGGAAGTCTGATACAGAAGCCCATGTCTACACAACAGAAGGAAAGAAACGCTCGCTTTCTTTTGACAGAGGACTCAGAGCAGCATTACTTTGAGGGATTACTGGTGTATTTATATAGACCTTTCTGATAAAGCTTATTTAATTTTAGCCTTTCCTTCTCCTTTAATTAGTGACATTTCCGTGGCTGCATTGCACCCACAAAATTCAAAATGGTTTAAATCTAACAACAGATTACATTAGTCTGTATATAATGGATCATTGCTGCAGGACTTGCGCATTTGCATACAGAAGAAAGGTCTCTTCTGATACAAAGTAAAATTCATGTTAAGGTGAATATAAGAAATACTATAGAACCACCACCTAAATGACTGACATTGGGTGTGATATTAACATTATGCAAGGTACTGTTTGAATTATGTAATACTTTTGACTCATTTTAAATAGAACATTTCTACTGATGTATGGTAGGTGATCCAAATCTTTTTTTTAAATATAAGACAAGTATCAACATTCCTTGTCTTCTACCATGCTATTCATCTATGAATCTTGTATGAAACCAGTTTTTTTTTCTGTTGGTGGATCATAAAGATTGACTTTAGCTTACTTAACAGAGATCTGCTTATCCCTAGACATTGGGTTGTAGGGTGTTTTCCAGACTGGTTATGGTTTTGGTTTCTCAAGAAATGTGAAAAGACTCCTGAAATTTTTAAATGGTTGCATTAGTATTTCAAATAAATGTCAAAAAGTTTGCAACTTATTGAGAATATCCAATGTAAGGCGTCACATTGGTGACGCCTTACAGAAAAAATGTGGGTGCTGTGGATAGAAAGATGCAGAGTTCCCTTCTGGCGAACTACAGCAAATTTCCCATTTCATAAAGTCTGAGTAAATTGCATGAGCCTTTCTTCTTTAAATTTAAAGTTCAATAAGACCTTAATGCATTTTCCAGGAATGCGCTTACTGCAATAAAATTGCTATGTTCCGAGGACTCCCGGGGTGTTCCACCTATGTGCTATAATTAAGGGGTTGCCAATATTGGTAACCAATATTTTTTAATAATAACCTGTATAGAAAAGTTAGATAATCTAGCTACCTTTATGTTTAATGGATCAGTGGATTATTATACTTGGTAGAACTTTCTTCCCCATGTAATTAATCATTCCGTATGTGAGTGCATCCGTTTGCACGCTATGGTATTTAAAGCAGGCAGACCAGTACCAATAGAATGGGTGTGTGTAATGCCAAGGAAGAATGGAATATAGATAAATCCTTTAAAAATGCTGAAAAGGCACTGTCTGGGTCTGGGTTATACATGCATTTAAATCGGAAATATCCAGGCAGTTAATGTTAAGTAGGGATGTAGCGAACGGCGGAAAAAATGTTCGCGAACATATTCGCGAACTTGCGTCAAAAATGCGAACGGTTCGCAAAAGGAGCGAACCCCATAGACTTCAATGGGAAGGCGAATTTTAAAAGCTAGAAAAGACATTTCTGGCCAGAAAAATGATTTTAAAGTTGTTTAAAGGGTGCAACAACCTGGACAGTGGCATGCCAGAGGGGGATCAAGGGCAAAAATGTATCTGAAAAATACATTGTTGACACAGCGCTGCGTTTTGTGCTGTAAAGGGCAGAAATCACACTACGTCACTCAGGTGATGTTTCTGGACACGGAATGTGAAAAAGCTCACACAGCTAGGTGGCACTTGGTTAAAGACTGGGCAAACAATGCCTGCAAGGGCAACGTATACAGTAGTGGATACGGAATATATTATTGCTGCTGTAAAAACATCACTCAGGTGATGTTTACGGACACGGAATTATTATTGTTATTTAGACAGAATGTGAAAAAGCTCACACAGCTAGGTGGCACTTGCATACCTCCCAACTGTCCCTCTTTTGACCACTCAACCCCCTGTCCCTCTTTTGTACTGGAAAGTCCCTCTTTTCTCTGCACTGAACAGCCAGAAAAAAACCAGTTTCTAACTTAATTAGCTTTTGGCAGAGAGCTCAGAACAGCTAACAGGTGCAAATAAGATACTTTGTAACAATTTTGACTCTGGTTGGTGCTGGTAGTGGTGAACTACTAGGAGGAGCAGCACACCAGTCCCTCTTTTCTCTGAACTGAACAGCCAGAAAAAAAACAGTTTCTAACTTAATTAGCTTTTGGCAGAGAGCTCAGAACAGCTAACAGGTGCAAATAAGATACTTTGTAACAATTTTGACTCTGGTTGGTGCTGGTGGTGGTGAACTACTAGGAGAAGCAGCACACCAGTCCCACTCCCCAACACAGCTAGACTAATAGCACTGGGCTCTTACAGTAGCAAAGTAAAAAAAACAAAAAAGAAAATAAAAGCAGTCCTTACAAGGACTATTGGGTTACAGGCAGCAGTCAGCAGATGAGAGATCAGCAGCAGGACAGCTGCCCACAGCAGCTACATACAGAGCACTGCAGTAGAAGGTA
This sequence comes from Xenopus laevis, assembly GCF_017654675.1. Lineage (NCBI taxonomy): Eukaryota > Metazoa > Chordata > Amphibia > Anura > Pipidae > Xenopus > Xenopus laevis. The sequence goes on from NC_054372.1 coordinate 44,277,073, forward strand.
GATTACTAGTCAGCAAAGCTACCTAACCTAAAATGTCCCTCAAATCCCTGCAGAGTTCTGTCCCTACAATACAGAGCAGTATCAAGTAGATTACTAGCCAGCAAAGTTACTATCAACTGTCCGTCAAATCACTTAACAGCTCTCTCCCTACACTAGCTCTTCCAAGCACACACAGGCAGAATGAAAAAACGCTGCAGGGCTTCAGTTTATATATGGAAGGGGAGTGGTCCAGGGGGTGTGGGGGTGGTCCAGGAGGGAGAGCTTCCTGATTGGCTGCCATGTATCTGCTGGTCTGGGGTGAGAGGTCAAAAATAAGCGCCAGCTAAGGCGAACCCAAATTGGCGAACGTCACGCGACGTTCGCGAACATTCGGCGGACGCGAACAGCCGATGTTCGCGCGAATTAGTTCGCGGGCGAACAGTCCGCGACATCCCTACTGTTAAGCATAGGATGCATAGTAGATAACACATAAATTCTGAAGAATCCCATTGTATGCAACACATCTTATCTGCAATCTCCTTTGTAACCTGTACCTTTTCTCCTTTTTCACATTTGAATGGCTGCCCCCATGTCTACTGTCATAGACCCTGAATACATTATGTAGTAATACAATTAGTAGTCAGTAGACTACAATTAGTAGTCAATAGTTTTTGGAAATTTCCTGTGCACCAATCCCCAGTACCCAATGCTGAAAAATGTATGTATAAAGGACAGGGGCGATGAGCAGCAGTGGGCCTAGGGGCATCTGCTATGTAAATCCGGCTCTGTTTATCCCCTTGGTATGGTTTATTTTTTTTATTTTTTTTAAAAATACCAAATAAACATTTTGGGATCTATTTATTAAACCAGGAGTTTTCCTGGTCCAATTTTTAAAGGGGAAAACTAGAATTGTTTGAGATTTATAATGCTATGAAGCTGCTAAAATTTAGAATCCCCTAATACTCCAGCTAAAACCTGTCGAAATCATGTAGAAGTCAATGGCAGATGGTCCCTTTAACAATTGGAACATGTTTTTAACCTTTAGAATTCTCGATATTTTGGTCATTTGATCAGTTAATTCTTAAAAAAGAAGAGATTTTGGAGCGTAGATTCAAAAAAGTCACGCAATTCTAATTGACGCTCGATTTTGTCTTGACTTTTTGTCACATCAATTTTTTTTTCGTGAGGTATTATTGGTAAATTAATGGGAATCTGGTTTTGGAGTTTGGTCAAAGAGTGAGAGTTTCATGTGTGAAACGGCCTACCTTTTGTATTACTATATCTAATATGGCTTCCTATACTTTTTTTGCTCATTCAAACATGATTTCTGGGGATATGTATTACGGAGCTGGGAGATCTTTATCTTATTTCCCCTGATTGTTTTACATTTGAGTCAGCTAAGGTCAAATAATCAATATAATTTGGGAAGGAAAGTGAAATATGCACTTGTTGCTCTATATGAAGATATAGAATCTCTGGTACAAGTATGGGATCCGTTATCCAGAAACCCATTATCCAGAAAGATCCAAATTACGGAAAAGACGTCTCCTATAGAATTCATGTTATACAAATTATCCGAGTATTTAAAAATAATATCCTTTTTCTCTTTAAGAATAGAACAGTAACTTGTACATGATCCAAACTAAGATCTAATTAATACTTATTTGAAGCAGAACCAGCCTATTGGGTTTATTTAATGTTTATATGATTATCTAGTAGACATAAGGTATGAATATCCAAATTACAGAAAGATCCATTATCTGGAAAACCCCAGGTCCCAAGCATTCTGGATAACAGGTCCCATACCTGTATATGCCAGTAATATCAATATAAATTAAGATTTAGTTAATTTTCTGGTTTGGGGAAGGATTTCTGCATGGTGCTTCCAATATGGGAAACATTTGGCTGTTGACTATACGCCTTCAGCAAACAATCCAACAACCAGAGGGAGTGGTACAACAGTTAATTGGTGCTCTGGCTGCCTTTCTAATAAGCACACCCTCAACAGTCATGTCCATGCAGGCCTTCTAGTTGTCCTTAACTTGCCCGTCTTATAAAGCAAAACAGTGAGTAGATCTCATACACTATAATCAGATCCGTAACTCAGGAACTTTTGAAACTGAAATGCTTTTCATACAGAAAGGAGCCTGCACATTGGTAGAATGTAATAAACAAGATAAATGAGAAGTTCTGTTGTATAATAACAAATAAACGGAAATGCTTAACCTTAGTTTGCCAAAACAGAGATGAAACACACTGATAACATCAAATTAGATATAATTTATACTTGGAGATCTGTCATGTCATATATTTGATTTGATTTCCTTGTACAGGTTACAGGTGTGGGCTTGTTCAGTAGGGTAGGGTTTTATGTTCTCTCTGGGCCTGCAGGTTATCTTTTAATTTCAATAAAACAGTGTATTCACTTTATATATAGTAGTTGCCCTTTAAACTTAAGTTGAATTTAACATTATCATAATGCCTCATCGGCATTTTCAATGGTCATGTGACAACAGGTCAAGTTCAGCAATTTAACAAACAAGGGTTGCAGAATAAAAAATAAGATTTTAGGGCCTTGCTCACAAGAGCTTACAATCTAAAGGTGGTGTAATTCAGTTGTTAGTGAACTACATGTATTGTCAGCTGTCTCGAGTTCCCTTTAAATGGCGAAAGTGACTTTTGCCCAGGGGCCACCAGGAATACAATCAACTTTTTTATCTAAAATAATTTTTAAAAATAAAGCACCCCGTGAAATTTGGCTCTTAAGAGGTGAGGCTTTTTCTCTGGCTTTTTGCTTTGGCTCTGAAGAAGTTCTTAAGAGGGGCTTTCTGCCACCCCTTGTAACTAGCCGCTTGCTGCCACCTGAGGCAAGGGTCTCACCTGTAGGTCAGTGCTGTCCAACTGGTGGCCCGTGGGCTGGCTCCCCCACATCAAAGTCTGGCTGCTGTGATTGCTTACCTTGTGTAAACATTAAAAGGTATCAGTACTGAGTTTAAGGGTGGTGCTGGGTAACTAATCTCCCCGAATGCCTTCCCGTCGGCAAGAATATGAATCACCGTGGGATGGCATTTGAATCACTTCCGATTTCCAAAGTTACCCGAAGTCGTCCCCTGCATTGTTTGCACCCCTTACTCAGTCTGTAAACTACTGCAATGTTCACACACCCAAGGCTCAGAATGTGCTTGATCAGAATTGTTCATCTGTTCACACCTCTCTAATCTTCCTGCCCTCTAATTGCCTGTGTGCAATACTCTGCTTCCCTTTCTTGCCTGTGTGTGCCCTACACTTGTCTCTTTTTCCATGGTTTTGTGAATTTAACAGCGATAAATGAGACACCTTCATACAAATTTCCCATTGACTTCAAAGTGTTTTTTGAATCTTTCTTCTATACCTATGTGCTTCCTAATTTGTCATGCTCCTTTTCTATTGAGCTCATTCTGGCATCAAACAATTACAGCAGGTGAAATTTCAGCTTCAGTCTTGATTGCAGCTGCAAAAAAAGAAAAAGTTAGCAAGTTAAAATATAAAAGAACTGAAAGAAAAATATGATTTTTTTGAAATGGACATTTACAAGGAATCCACTATATTGTTGTGGATATTTTCAATAAATCTAAGTTCCCTTTTAAAGAAGTACAGTAATTTATAGAGGGATGCTATAGTTAGAAGCACAGCTTCATTGCTGACAATACATATGCAATAGTATCCTACTGTATGCTCAGTATAGAATGGAAGATAACATTACCAGTAACACCCATAGGGGGTTACACTCAGAAAAGAAAGACTTTTGAACTTTTTTTTTGCCTTTCTCAGGCATGGCCATACCCTCACTTTATTCAATAAGAAAATTATTGTTTTCAGTGTAAAAAAAAACCAAAGGTTTCGTATGACATCCCTTTAGCATGTTCTTATTGGAAGTATCAAAGATAGAGAGCTTATACCCCCGAAACAAATACTTTTGCGGTATCAGGTGCTATGCTATAGGACCCACGCCTGCTTCAAGGGTCAAACGCTCAATGAAGAAAAGATCAGCAGCACACTGGAAATTTGAATAAGTGTGAGGTTTATTGAAAAAAACATCCAAAAATAGGGCTATGTGTAAATTTCACTGGGAGTATCTTTTGTCCAAATCATAAATTGTCCAGATCATGGCAAATAGCCAGACTATCAAGTAAAGGCTACAGACAACCCAATGCATGGTTTTATTAATATGACATGCTAATATAACCAGTTCCATATACTGGCCAGTCTGCAAGAAATGGGCCCGCTGAAGGCATTGTAAGGCATTTTTAATATACCATTATTTAATAGTAACGTCAGAATCTCCAATAAATGATCAGATGTGGCATTGAAAGGGCATGTAATATAAAATCCCACTCTTAGGGGGGCCCTTTAACAATAATCGAATTCCACTTTTTTCCACGAATCTCAAATAATGTGTGCTTTTCCTGTATTTCTAAAAGGCTCTAAAAATTTGAGATGTATTTTATGTTTCAGAGTTTGTGAGTTTAGCGGTGGTTTAAAAAACCTCTAAAATCCAAACTCTAATAAATAAGCCTCCGCATATTAAATCCAGCACTGTATAAATTTGATGGGCCGCTTCTTTACTTTATTTGTCTTCTATGCTACAAATTAAATGAACCTACAGAAAAGCTGAGCCGCCAACTACTTGTTGCTGAAAAGCCACGATTAAAGCGACCAAAGAGATACAGTCTTACCCACTTGGGTGATGGCCTGATCATTTCATACAAACATTTATATTGCAATATTATATGAAAACCCATATAACAACCTGATGTGTCCCTTCATTTTGGAGTGATTTGGCATCCCTATGATCTGGTGTCAGGATCTGTCTGGTCCTGACCTTATGCTGACAAGTTCATCCTTGGATGAGCCACAGGGTGCAATTAATTATAATTGAACATTTTCTCTTTGCCTCTGTTTTCTCACAAGTGCAAACTCATAATATCCAGCTGCAGGCAATTCTCCAATTAGGGTGCTATTTAAGTCTGTCTCTTCCTCCACCCTATACTGGATCATTGACTTCTTCCTGTGATTTGCAGTTGTACCAGAGATTCTGAGTCTCTGATACATTAAATATGTTTCTCTAAGCAGGTGGGTTCTTAGAGAGTGTTTGAACATTGGGAATAAAGGGGACAGTCTGATAGCTTGTGGTAAGAAGTTTCAGAGACAGGGAGAAGCTCAAATGAAGTCTTGCAGTCGGGCACGGGATGAAGTGATGAGAGCACTTTTGCCATAGGTTGATCACAGACTTCCCTGAGCTTGACAGCTGAATATCTGGAACAGCTAGAGCTCAGTGTGCACCCAGCAGGGCCGCCGTCAGGGTGGGACTAGGGGGGCCCGGCCGCTGTACTCACGCTGTAGCCGGGCCCCCACTGCTCTCAGGAAGCTGCAGAATCGTTTGGGGAGGGCAGAGCTTCTTCTACATGTCTTTTCCCTCCCCAGCTTCTAAACTATTGGTAGTTTCCCTAGAGCCGCATGGTGATTGGATAAACCTATCCAATCCCTGTGTAAATCTACTGGGACTACTAAACACTATAGCTCCGCCCACCCTACCCGATACTGCAGCTCACTGAGAGGGGGGGGGGGACTTAATGTTTTTGTTTTTTTTAATTTATTGAACCCCTGGCCACCAATGATTTTTTTTATTATATGCTAAGGGGCCCCTGACCACCAATGTTTTAGTAAAACTTTTATGGGGGCTCTGTCATCACTTTTTTTTTAAATTTATTGGGGGGCCTGACCACTAATGAATTTTTTTAACTTATAGGCGGTCCCTGACCACTAATGAATTTTTTTAACTTATAGGGGGGTCCCTAATTAATTTATAGGGGAGGGCTAACCACCAATGTTTTTTTTTAACTTGTAGGGGGGCCCCTGACCACAAATGTTTGTTTTGGGGTGAGGCTTGGGGGCAGGATCTGAGGACCCAGAGAATTTTGCCGTACGGGGCCCCATGATTTCTGATGGCAGCCCTGGCACCCAGTCAACACAGTGTGTAGTTTTGACTCAGTATTCCTGGGATTAATTGCTGAGAAACACCACAAAACATCCCATGCACCATTACTCTTTGGAAATAGCTGAAGGGCAAATTACACAAAAAAAACCATGATTTTACGATTTGGCTTCTAGCTGGTCCAGAGAAAGGCACAAAAAAACAATCTCAACCACTTTGGCTACATTTAGCACACAATGCTCATTCCACCACCGAAACTGAATTAACACTGCTGATCAGCAGCAACTGCCTAGCCAGGAATAGATTGTCTTTCAGTGTACTCGCACCACTTATGTCTGTTAGCCAGTGTCGGACTGGAATACCAGGGGCCCACCAGAAAACCTTAGGCTGAGGACCCACTTTCCAAACTTTTATACCTCCTCTCCGCACTCAACCTCTTTATTCTCGTAGTCCCTTTTCTCTACATACTATACTCCATTTTTCCTTTATTAAGCCTCTTTGTTCCCATAAAGCAATATGGAATGACAATGAAATAGGCCAAATGATTAGAAGCAAGAGGTCCAATGACACCTGGGCCCACCAGGAGTTTTCCTGGTCTCCCGGTGGGCAAGTCCGACACTGCTGTTAGCGGAACGTTGCATTTCTGGGCAAGGTACAGCGGAGTAGGTGCAGTGGTTGGGGAGGGTAGCCAGTGCAGGGGTTCTTTTGTAAAATAGATATTAATTCTTCTTTAAGTACTATGTTGTGTATCAATCACAGATAATTTAGTTCCTTTTCAGTTTTTGTTCTAACCTAGCACAATTTCTCAGATCACAGCTGAAAAATGAATGTACTCAGACTTTCATTTAGTATATTTGTCTCCTTTTTAGTATTACTATGCAGGCATACAAGTGTCATCTGAGACTCTATTCTGACATTTTATAAATATCATATTTCAGCATATCTCTTGTAAAACAAGAAGTTGCTTATTGGCATTACTAGGCATGTGTCAGCAAAGCAAATGATTCTGGTGAGTACCAGTTGCACTGATATTTCCCATGAGGGCTTATTAGGCCATCCAATAGATTTTTTTTAGCATTTGCTCACACCTGTTAGGTAGTCTTTGATACAAAGCTTTAGCCTGCAGGCCTATAAATGAGACGAGACCCTGGAATAGAGCCCCTGACATGCTAGCAAGCTTAGAACAACATTTACAAGCACCATAAAAGTTGGGCATCGTCTATGTCTGGATGGATCTCTGGAACAAAAAGGAACAACAACAAACTTAGAAGGCTGGTGCTAGGTTATCGCAAGTGATAACTACTATACACTCACGGCCTTATTTATCAAAATCCAAATTGGATCCACGATGTAATCAGATCGGGGACAAACCACTAAAAATTCAGATTTTATAGTAAACAAAAAGTAACTCGAAGTGTTACCCCGGGCAATTGCTCCTGACTTTCCAAATCAGAAAATTGCTCCAACTGCGCCTGCACCGCCACGCCGGTCTCATTTCAGGTTTTTTTTAACTTTAGAGTTTGCTTCTCCTTTAATAAATGTGGGATATTAGTCTATGAACATCTCAGTTTGTATCTCTGCAAACCAATGAACACCTGAAAAATGTGAATAAAACATGCAATAATAGGGACGTGGTTATAAAAAAAACAGGGGGGAGGGGAAATAATTACATTTAAAATCTGCACACCAGAAGGAACTGTAGTAGCATCTATTGCTAATTAACCACCAAAACCTGCCAAACAGGCACTGAGGCTAAAATATAAAATGCATATTGGCAAGTATGGAAAGACTAGATGGCATACACCCATAAGTATGTGACATTTTAATTAAGTGGTGGCCATGAACCTATTTTTAATTTTCAACTCTTTCAAAGTTGGTCAGATGTTTGTCCTGAAAGTTCCCCTTTTTTCTAGATAATATTCTTGATAAAATTATTATTATATTATAAAATTACATTTCATAATCTTTTTAAAATCTGTAGTATTTATAATATGTTAAGCATCTGCATACGTCAGCTGTAGGGTTGCCACAATTTGAGGTCCACTCTGCACTGGAAATTGTATATTGCCCATAGTGTACCATAATCTACCCAAATGAGCTTAGTTTTAACATACAAAGGCTTGACTGTATTCATTTTGCCCTCAGGGTGGGGCAATTTGAGAACATTTTTAAAGTAAATGACATCAAAATGTCTTTTCCCAGTTGCTGACAATGTTTCTCCATGGCTCCAGCCAGATTTGTATAAGATGAGGCACCCACCTATAAAAACTTTTGCTCGTATTTCCCTGATAACCCCTGCTTATTTTTGAGGTTCCAATGTCATTGCTTGATTATAATCAGTACCGAGCATTTGACACTGCAATTCTTAAAGACAATCAGTTTTTCTCACAGAGTGCTAGAGACCCCAGTCTATGAAGGGTTTGTCTAGTCTAGTGAACACACACACGCACACACTTGGAGAGGACCATTTCACTTCATGCTCATGCCCTCGGAATACACTCACTATTATATGTTCTGTGCCTTTAAGCATTACCTTTAGATGATGCCACCTTGATTGAACATAAAAAACTCCCACATGAATAAATCAGATGAACAAAAGGCCTGAATCAACATTTGTTTTATATCAACTACCGTGACTCAGAAAAAGGGAAACTAAATTCCTTGGGAAGCAGTGCAGGTGTGTTGCAAGCAGTAGATAATGGAATTGTTCTATAAAGCCTGGTTATTACTTAGGATGTGTATATGTAAATCAAACAGAATGATCTCACCATGAATATGAAGGTAGGATCTCCCCACCACATCTTTCACTTGGTCTCCCCACACCCATAATTGCAGAACACTGTGTGTGCACCAAAACAGACTCAGAGGCTCAGCCCTTGGGTGAGTAAATGATGCTCCTGCCTCCTGATATGAAGCACAAGTTACCAGAGGGAGTGGCAATGTTTGGTACGCCAATTTTTGTACACAGGCCCGGATTTACATAATTGCCGCCCCTAGGCCAGCTCTGCTCTTCAACCCCTCCCCTTCCGGTTTCACCCCCCCTGCTGTCCCCTCCCTTTCCAGGCGCCGTCCTCTCCCTTCTTCTTTCCCCCTGCCAGGCGCCGTCCCCTCCCCTTCCCCTGCCAGATGCCATCCTCTTACCCTAATAGGCAAGTGGCTTCTGCCAGAGAAGGGAGTTTTGCTTGTGGTGGTTCTTCCTCAAAAGTGTGAAAAGGTTTTAAAAATAAAAAAGGGACAGTCGCAACTGAGGCGCAACTGATTTTTATAACATAGGGGCAGAGAATCTGACAGTGGCAGGGCTAAAATGGTTTGCCCGGTCCCATCTTATCTACTGCTGATGTTCTGTTTAAATTCATTGTGATCAATGATCGATTGCGGCCATAATATTTTTCTCTAAACATTTGAAAAGAAATAAAAGAGAAGTGATATAATGATCACATTTTTTGTGTTTTATTTTAGTATAGTCCAAAGTTTCAGCCTGCTTTTTTTTATTGAAGCCCAATGTGCTTCTCACCCAGTGCAAAAACTGACATGAAAGTACAAAGGGTACACAACTTAGCCATCAAAAAAGCTAAGTCCAAAACTTCTGGGTACAAAAACATCCAGAGCTTTATGACTCCCCTTCACCGAGGCTATGGGGAGCTCCTTTATCCCTGAACCCCCCCCCCCAACCAAAAGCACTGCAGGTGGCAAGGTTAAGGGGGTCCTTTTGTCCCTCCCTTTCCTACCTGAAAGCTTTCAAGCAGTGGCGGAACTACCGGGGGAGCAGGGGATAACAGGCTACAGGGTGCGCACACTTTGGGCCAGGGTTCAGGGGGAGAAGGAGTCTAATGTGGCCACACATCTCACCCTAGATCAGTGCATTTGAGCCAGAGGCCAATGCACCAGATCCAGAAGTGCAAACGTAAAAATGAGTGCTATAAAAGAATAAATAGCAATGAAATTCATAAAAATGTTCAGGCTGTGTACAGCCCCAGCCTTTCGTCTGTATAATAAAAAATTCTCCTCCTCTGTTGCCAAAAGAGTAGGGGGGGGGGGATTAAGAGCAAAGTGCAGTTAAAATGTGCCAATGTGCAAAAGTGCCAGTACCATTGATGTCCTCTCATCATCATGATTCCTACAACCCAGGGCTGCAAATCCTTGGAAGTATCTCAGGCTCAATCTAGATGCCAACCCCTGTCCAGAAAACCAAGTGCCTCAGTGCCTCACTGGTGAAAGGGCCAAAGACATACCCCACCTTAGTTAAAGTGTACCCCCTCCACTGATAAGAACAAATACTACACTTGGGAAGATTAGTCGCCCAGCAAGTAAATGCAACCCATGCCAAAACATGATTGTACCCTATGTACTTGTCCTGAGAACTAAATGTAGTGTTCTTGGTTATTTGTGCACATACAAAACTTACTTTACTGCAGAGAAATAAAAGAACATACAAATGAATATATAAATATATAAATATATATATATATATATATATTATTTTAACTGTGGTGTCTGTAACTTAAATGTGCTAGGCAAACCAAGTAACTGCATCAGCTGCGATAAAGCAATAAAGGATGTGAGCAGGTAATATCATCAGTGAAGTGTTTAAAGTTTTTCATTCTTATGTGTGGTTTTTCAGTGATTTAGCTTTTTCAGCAGCTCTCCAATTTGCAATTTCAGGGTTCAAATTATCCTAGCAACCATGCATTGATTTGAATGAGACTGGACTATGAATAGGAGAGTAATAAAAAGTTGTAATAACAATAAATTTGTAGCCTTCCAGAGCATTTGTTTTAAGATGGGTCAGTGACCCCTCCCCCCCATTTGAAAGCTGGAAAGAGTCAGAAGGTGGTAAATCATTCAAAAACTATAAAAAAATGAAGCCCAAATGAAAAGTTGCTTAGAATAAGCCATTCTGTAACATACTAATAGTTAAAGGACCAGTAACATCAAAAAATGAAATTGTTTTAAAGCAATAAAAATATAATGCAGCGTTTCCTTGCACTAGTTAAACTGCTGTGTTTGTTTTAGAAACACTACTATTGTTTATATCAATGATCCCCAACCAGTAGCTTGTGAGCAACATGTTGCTCTCCAACCCCTCGGATGTTGCTCTCTCTGTATCCTTAAAACATGTGCTTATTTTTGAATTCCAGGCTTGGAAGTGAGTTTTAATTGCATAAAAACAAAGTATACTGCTAAGTAGAGTATCCTGTAGGCTGACATTCCACATAGGGGCTACCAAATAGCCAATCACAGCCCTTATTTGGCACCCCAAGGGATTTTTTCATGCTTGTGTTGCTCCCCAACCGCTGTGTAGCCATGAGGACAGTTTTTCAAAAAAGAAAAGGCTCAGATTACACAGCAGATAAGCTTTGTAGAGCATAATGTTATCTGTTATCCATTATCTATTCCAGTCTTTTTCAATTTCCGCCATTGCAGCTAGTTTCTGAAGCAAACACATCAGTTTTACCAATGCAGGGCAACATTACATGATATTTTCATTACTTTAAAAACACTTTCATTTGTTGGTGTTACTGTTCCTTTAACTTGAACCACTATTACACCCAAAATTAATTGATGTATATTTGCTCAGAGAGAACTTTTTTTAAATATTAAATTAATTTTCTGTTTCTAGTGGTTTCTGACATACCGTATATACTCGAGTATAAGCTGTCCCGAGTATAAGCCGAGGTACCTAATTTTACCTCCAAAAACTGGGAAAGCTTATTGACTCGAGTATAAGCCGAGGGTGAGAAATGCAGCAGCTTCTGGTAAGTTTCAATGAAAAAATTGAGGGTTTCTGCTCCCATTGGAGGTGCCGGCATCTCGTTTTTGGATGCCGGCGACCATTCTTGGACGCCGGCGAATATTCTTGGAGACTTTTCGTGGACACTGGCGACTATTCTTGGACGCTGGCGACTATTCTTGGACGCCGGCGACTATTCTTAGATGCCGGCGACCGTTTTTTGGCTTGACCCGAGTATAAGCCGAGGTAGAGTTTTTCAGCATATTTTGGGGGCTGAAAAACTCGGCTTATACTCAAGTATATACAGTAGTCACACTTTTAGATGGCTAATACCAGGCTTTTCCAACTACCCTAGGGTTAACTGCATGCAGGAAGTGCATGGAAAATGTATAAACAGCTAGGGTCTGCACCTTAATAAAGAACTGCTGAGCTGAAGCCTGCCTAACAATATAAATGTGTCTAAAACTGCTAATATCTTACTATTAAAAACAGAAAATTAATATGAATTCCAAAAATGTTTAGATGACCACTCTTAGTTTACATAACATCATTATTTTGTGTTGAATAGTTGGCTAATTACATAGAAGTAAGTATGTTATGGAGAAAAAAAATCTATGGAGCCCACTGGCAAGCTAGGTGCCACAAAAATACCATGTGTGTGGAGGGAGGGGTGTCACTCAGCCCATGGTCTGGCAGTTAGAAAGTCCAATTCGAAGGTCATTAGCAAGTTGTTTTCATTGTTTGTGTCCCATCCAGCAGAAATATGTTGAAATAAATGAGACCGCATCTGTCCAGCTCAAGCCTTAACATAATATGTAACAAATAACATACATTAACAAGGACTTACAGAAATGTCTGTTTGTCCCAGGTTTCATGTTCACATGACATGAGAAGTACATTTCAGTTATCATTACCAGTAGGGCCCCATACAAACAAAATTTCTTGGGCCCCCTGGGATGCGCCAACCACAAGCCCCACCCACAGGTCTGCCCTCCCTACCCCACAGGTCCACCCCCCACCACAAAGTAAAAAAAAACCAAAACATTGGTGGCTAGGGTTCCCACATGTTAATAAATAAATATTGGTGGTCAGGGCCCCCCCATTAAAAAAAACATTTGTGGTCAGGGCCCCCCATTAAAAAGTAATTGGTGGCTAGGACCCCACATGGGAAAAAAATTGGTGGCCCCCCCCCACACACGTTATAAGAAAATTGGTGGCCAGGGCCCCCCTAAAACGTCCATGTAAAAAAACTTCCCCCCCAGCAGTTTAAAAAAAATTGGTGCCCAGGGCCTCACTACACAACAGGGACCATAAAGGCTTACCTTTAGGGGGGCCCTGCCATGTTGCGCTTACTTCATTAGTGTGGCCCACCTACTGTAAGTGAGCTGCCAACTTCAGAAGGGATGAGGGGAGCACAGGTGGCTGTATCCACTTGCAGTGAAAGAATTTTCTTCCCTTATTGGTCACAGAATTTCTAGTCCCGGTAAAGCTGCATGGTTATTGGATGTGCTGGAGGGGAAGTTCAAACCTCAGCTATCCAATCACGGAGCAGCTCAACCGGGACTTAAACTCTGTGACCAATAAGGGGAAAGTAATGGACAGAAGATACCTCCCCTTGTGCTCCCGCCCTGCCTTCCTGAAGTCGGCAGCTCTCAGAAAGCAGGGGGGTCCGGCTAATCAAGTACGTGTGGCATGGCCAGGCCCCCCTTACCCTCGGGGCCCCCTACAACTCTCCCCCCTGATGGTGACACTGATTACCAGTGTAAGAGTAATAACAAACACAGCAGGCCGAGAATCCCCTCCACTGCTGCTCCATGAGCCTGCACTCTAATATATTGCCTAGGCTGGGGAGCTGACAGATGCGGGAATTTCAGCATAAAATGCCAAATCTTGCGTTTTGGTCAGGGACATAACTACAGAGGAGGCAGAGCTTTCGACTACAAGGGGGCCAGGAGGTAATGAGGGCACCATGAGGCCCTAATTAATGAGCAATATCAACATACTGTATATACCACAGTAAAAAATATATCCAAAAACAACCTATTTTTACCCTTTGTTATCACCCTTTTATATTGCAGTGGTTAAAGAACCTCTTTCACTTTTGTGGCTGTTTTAAAAAGTGAAATAAAATTGACAAGCTGATGAATTTGAGAGACCTGTTTTTTACCTGTGAGTTCTATGGGTGTGTTTAGTTGTTGCTAGGTTTGGGCAATAGAACTGTGGCAGAGACGCCTTCCTCTTCCCTGGCTGCGCTTCAGCTGTTTTCATGGAAGGGTAAACAGAATTCTGGAGCTGCTTGTTTTCTATTCACACACGTCCGTATCAGAGTACACAAGCTGCCCCACATATTTGTTTGTCACATACTGGCATTTATTCATTTATATGACACCAACAGCACCAAACAAGGAAACAAAGGCATAAATGGAAAAAAATTAAACGCAGCAGGCTATGTACCCATGGCAACCAATTATGAGTTCCCTTTATTAATATAGTGCATACTGGAGGTTTCTGGACTTTTTTGTCCATGTTCCAGCATAATTTTTTTTTTTAAATAAAAGAGATTCACATCCCATGCCACACACATTTTTTTGCAGAATAAACTAAAATATAAATCAAACAAAATAATGTAACAGGAGTCCGGGTTCTCCAGGTCTGTCTTGTAATTATAATGTCTCACTATACAAACATGGTTTAACCTCATGTAATGAATTATGGGTAGAGAAATGCAAATGACTCATGTATGTCCCCAACTCTACATCCAGAAACACTAGTTTAAAGGACCAGTAACTAATTTTTTTTTTTAAAAAAAAATTAGTTTCTTTTTAACAAAAAAAACCCCACAAACACAAACTTTGAATTTGCAAACCTTTTATTAAGAAATCACTTGCCGATTCTCTGCATGTGCTCCTCTTCTGAAACGGCGACAGGGCGACGATCCATCGTGCGGCACTCAAATTCTCCTCCCTGGCTATCGCCTATAGAAGGTAGGGAGGAGAAATTACAGTAAAATGACTGTTACTGGTCCTTTAATAGCACAGATTCAGACTCATATGTTGGATCCAACAATCAAAACTTGCAGACAATGTGTTTTGATGTTTTAGACCTCATCTGTGCAATATATTGAAACATGGCTGCAGGCGTAGGACAAGAACCCATAGTTCATAATTAGCTACAAGGACATAAAGGACTAAACTGTATGTCCATGTTAAAGGCACTCTCTGATTTGCTTTTATTGCCTCCAGACAGGATGAGTGCATCAACAAAGCCAAGTACTTGAAGCCCTGAGTCACCAAGGCCCTTTGCCGAGGTAAATAAAGTACTTGAGCCTGTAGGCTTCTTTTGCCAAATAACAGAACAATAAATGAACTGCTTAACTGCAATACAACTGTTCTTTCATTAAAGTAATTGAAGAATTTAACCACATAAACATTTTAATTTAATATTTTATACAGCATTCTTTTTACATTTGAGATTTGGATTTTATACATGGGTGAAAATATCAGGGATTTTTATTTACTCTTCCTCGGCTAAGCTGCCATATCTTTCACTGTCTTTGTAAAATCTGCCACAGTCATCTCCAGTTTGAAGTAAAACATTTGTCCCAAACCTATACATTGTTTTCAGGTACAAGCAAACACTTTGGGGCAGATTTATCAAAGGTCAGGGTGAATTTTCGAAATGAAAAAAAATTGAATTTCGAGCTATTTTTGTGTACTTCGACTAGGGAATAGTCCAAATTCCATTCAAATTTGCAAAAAAATTTAAAATTCGAATATTGAAATTTATCATGTACTGTGATTTTAACATTTCAGCTTCTAAAACCTGCCAAATTGCTGTTTTAGCCTATGGGGGACCTCCTAGAACCTATTTGAATTCAATTGGTGGACAATTGGGAAAAACTTCGAATTGAATTCGATTGAATGCGCTATTCGTTCGATTTGAATGATTCGAATTCGGCCGAATATGGACATATTTGATCAAAAACTGACCTATTCGACCCAAAAAAAAACCTACGACTTAATTTTGGTTGGTCTTTTTGAATTCGAATTTCGAAGTTTTTTCAATTCGAAATTCGACCCTTGATAAATATGGCCCTTTGTCTTCTGATGACAATGTATGCAATTTGTATTAGAAAAACTATTTTCTTTTCTAATTATATAATATATATAATATAAGGATATATTATTCAGAATGCTTGGTACCTGGGGTTTTCCAGATAAGGGATCTTTCAGTAAATTGGATCACCAGACCATTTAAACATGAAATAAACCCTACAGGATTGTTTTGCCACCAATTTGGATTCCTGCAGCTTAGTTAAGATCAAGTACAAGCTACTGCTTTATGATTACAGAGAAAAGGGAAATACTTCTAAAAAAAAATTATTTTACTAAAATAGAGTCTATAGGAGATGACATTCCTGTAATTTAGAGCTTTCAGTATAATGGGTTTCTGATAAGGGATTCCATACCATGTACTGTATATTATATTCTATATTCTATATATATTCTATAATATATATATATATATCGTGCTGCATGTAGCCCTTTTTAATTTCTTGTAATTGCATTTCTATCTGCCAGTTTTCCTTCAGGATTAAGAAAACAGCTACATAAGAGCCTACTGATTTCCTGGCTTTGTTCATCTAGAGCAGTGCTGAGAGCGGGCATGTTCCTCACTGTGCCTTGATTCTTTTCTCTGTTCAACTGCAAGCCAGAGCTGCACAGACAGACTTAACATTTTTTGGAACAAAAATCCCAGATGTTGCCAACCAACCCAAACCTTTGGCTACTCAGAATTTTCAAGGTTGCAGGTAATACTTTCCTTTTGCCTGGGGTGTCTCTTTTAATTAGGGAAAATGAGCAGCTACTGTTCTGGAAAACACAACTGCATGTGGGATCTACTGTATCTGCAACATATTTCACTCTAGGCTGGTAAAAGTCGAAGCAACAGAAAAAGAAAAGGACCGTACTACATGAACTTGTTTCCAGGGTCAAGGAATTTATTAGCAAACTATATGTTTACTATCAAATATGCAAAAGTTCCATTAAATATTTATTTACATATATTTTATATATATATACACAATTTTACAAACATTTAAATTATATTCTAATACAGTTTTCTGCTGGGGAATCCCAATTGTGCTATTCCTGTCTTGTCTTGGGTTATGGGGCTCCATTGCTACCCTGATGTGTGTATCTGTCCCTGAGTGAGCTGAATTTTAATTGGTTTAACTACATTCTGAAAAAAGCATACACACACCTGTCACTGGTGACCCTCCACATGTTGATGAAATACAACTCCCAACAACCCTTAACTGCTGCGAGTTGTAGTTCTACGTTGTGAGGGCTTCTGGTTGCCCATTACAGGTACAGTGGAATGTTCTAAGTTATCGTTGGCCTGTTTAGACAAAGTACCCCTTTTCAGGTTTTGCCATTTATTATACATGTGAATCAAGCTCTCCTACAGTCTCTAGCAGTGTGATATCTCACATATATCCCCTGGCAGTGTGCAAAGTCTACAGGACATATTTATCAATATAAAAAGCACCATTTTATCCAAACTCCTACAAAGAATTTACTCTTCTGTCCTTATCGCTGAAAAACATGACGATTTGCCATTATCCAACATAAATAAGCAAAAGGCCAGTTATTAATTTTAGTTACTTATTTCCATACTACACACCTTGATAAATTGGCCCTGTAGATCTAGATGTCACATAGTACCATTTAATAGCAACAGACATTTTTAGCACTTAGGGTTAGTCCACACGAGGAGATTCAGGGAGATTTAGTTGCCTGGCGACTAATCGCCTCTTCTTCTGGGCGTCAATCTCCCCGAACTGCCTCCGCGTGTCTTCCCATCCGCTATAATGAAAAAACGCCTGCGCTAAAGTCACGTGCGACTTCGGAAAACAAAGTGCCGCGTGTGCTTTAGCGCAGGCGACTTTTCATTATAGCGGATGGGAAGACACGCGGAGGCAGTTCGGGGAGATTGTCGCCAGGCGACTAAATCTCCCCGAATCTCCTCGTGTGGACTAACCCTTACAGCCAACCTGGGCCTCACCAGTTTTGGTCCCATACCTCCTCTGCAAGCTGCACTTAAAGGAAAACTATACCCCCAAAATGAATACTTAAGCAACAGATAGTTTATATCAAATTGAATGACATATTAAAGAATCTTACCAAACTGGAATATATATTTACATAAATATTGCCCTTTTACATCTCTTGCCTTGAACCACCATTTCGTGACTCTATCTGTGCTGCCTCAGAGATCACCTGACCAGAAATACTACAACTCTAACTGTAACAGGAAGAAGTGAGGAAGCAAAAGGCAGAACTCTGTCTGTTAATTGGCTCATGTGACCTTACATGTGGTTTGTATGTGTGCACAGTGAATCGTATTTATGATTACCCAATGGCACATACTACTAGAAAAGTATATTATTATGATAATGGTTCATTTACATGAAGCAGGGTTTTACACATGAGCTGTATTTTTTAATAGAGACCTACATTGTTTGGGGGGTATAGTTTTCCTTTAACTACAAGCTAGAGGGGGACCATATAATGGCCATGCATTTAAAAGAAATGGAAATGCTAAAGCATTGTAGGATACCATTCCTCAGACCTTGGTATCAGATCCCAGTAAATAGCATTTTTCAGCCCATGCCCTTATATCTTTTACTGGACTACTGGCCTCATTAGGATTCTTAGAGAAGTAGTTAAAGAATGGTGGAGGGATGCATTTTGGGAATCCCTAAAGCAACTGATACTCAGATGTTTATTTCCAATGAGAAATTATTTTAATCAAACTCAATGAGCTTGTACGTTCCACAGTGTGAGCTGCCATTGTCGGTTTGTCATTATTGTAGGTCATTTCCCATTAGAGGCTGTGGATAAATGATTATTAGTGTGTAGTCTACCAGTGGGACACATTCCTCCCCTGTACAAAAAAACCCAGCTATGATTAAAACTGTAATGTTATATTAACACCAAAAGCAGCAGTTGGCCACCTATGGACAGGAATAAATAATTCACCCAGTGATTTCTTCCACCACCATCCAAACATTTTTTTTAGTATATATAAAATATCCACTTTCATCAGTATAGTAACAACTCAGATAAGGCATGATATGTAAAAGCTTTTGTAAACATTCTGTGGCAATAGAATACCCCCTGCTCCCCGGATGAAGCTGAATGTGCCAAATTATCCTTTCACTAAATGCACTGCTACAGAATAAATTGGGAATAGAATCTAATTACTATACATGACCAGTGGGCCTCGTTCGCTGATCAAAGGTATCAGGGGGATGAGAAACAGCAAATGTTTTTATCAAAGCTTATTATACAAGAGAACCCTAGCAGCAGTATTCACGTATGAACAATAAAAAAAGACAAACACAACAGAATACACATAACAGCGGAAGTGCTCTTAACAAAGAATCATACTACAGGACGTGTGCTATTGTGCAATAAGGAGACACACCTGTGCCGCTTATAGTTCCAGGGGGGCATCCATTAATATGCAGACTCCACCCAGCAGAGTCTTTCAAGCTTAATTCATGTCATCAAGACTGAAAACTCCAGTGACTGGAAGTGGCCAGCCAGCCTTAGTGTCAATAATCAAGCAGAGCCTTCAGTGGGTAAGGGTTCATCAGAGTCCTTTCCTCTTCTGGGTGAATTTGCTCGAAATGAAAAACAAAAAAAAGTTTTTTTAAATGGATGTTTGTGTGTGTCTATGTTAAACATATGCCACCCAAGAGCTGTAACAAGCACATTTTATCTCCCTTCATGATGTTGAAAAATGAGGAAAAAATAACAGGAAAACACAAAATGTCCAGTACGATGAGCTGGCGCCTCCAGTACGGCTAGCTGCATATGATATACATAGAGCACGTCAAAATAAGGGACTGACAAAGAAAAGTTCACTTTCCTGTGCTCACCCAAATAGGGCTCGTCAAGAAAAAGTAATGCTGTTTAAATAACACTATCACTTTAGTAAAGGTTTCAATAGTTTGCCGAGCGTTGCCTTTCCTGTGTCTTTCAGCTTTATAGAGGACTTTTCCACAATACTTTTTTCTTTTTGATCAGTTTCAGGTATGGAGTCTCTAACTGGTTCCTTCGGCCTTCCATTTGCTCTTAAGCTATTGGCCCTCTTGGGTGTATTTACATTTCCATCATCATTTGTATTTGCTTCTTTACTAATAGGGTCAGACTTTAGTTTTGACTGGCGGAGAGAGCCAGATCTAGACATGGTTGTTACTTTGGTTGGAGGAGTAGAATCACTTTTTGCACGTTTGGAAGAAGCTACAGTATTTCTTGCAAAGCTTGGTGTAGATGAAGAAGATGATGGTGACTTTATGGGTGGTGCAGGGGGCATTTTACCGACTTCTGTATTGCTTAGCGCTGACTTCGCAGTCGAACGGCAAAGTTTGGTCTCTTCGGGCTTTGGTTTACAAATATTACGCACTGGTTTTGCTGCTGGCTTTTTCACAGAATTGCTCCTCTGAAGTTGATCTCTCTGAAACCTGGAACCGTTTAATATGAAGCTGTCTCCTCTTTGTAGTTTGGGTTCCTCAGAAGGCGAGTAAGAGTTTTTTGGCACATTTTCACTCTTCCCCCTGAGTGAATGTCTAAGGGTCTGCTTGCTGTCACTGCTAGGGGAATCCCGGAGAGAGCTTCTCAGTTCTGTATGCTTTATACTGCCAGCCCTATTGGATTTAGAAATGGGGACAACTTTTCTCATATTCACATGCTCAGAATCATTCAGCATGCGCACTGGTTTAGTTGATACTGTGTTACTAGATTGACTGATATTTGTCCTGATAGTGCTAGAGGTTCTCTCTTTTAAGGAGCTAGTTTTTCTGAGATTGTCTTTGTTTTGTAGTGTCGTTTCCTTTGTAAGACCAGCTTTTTTAGCATTATTTTCTTTGCTTTCAAGCTTGCCAGAGACAGGTATCTTTGCAACTAGATCGAAGTTCTTTTCATCATCATTTGAAAGAACTTTTTGTATTATTTCAGTCTCTTCGCTCTCAGATATCAAATCTTTCCCACCAGTAGAGTCACGCATTAAAGAGTTTTCAGTACTATCTGCAACAAAGAAACATGGAGTGTGCTCAGTTATTTCAGAAGCACTTGAACTTTCTGATATTCTTGTGCTTTGATTTAGATTTGTGTCCCCATTTGAGTTGCTCATGAAGTTACTTGCTTTACAAATGTCTTTATTTTTACTCAGTGTGATTGTGTTTTCATCTGTAGAGCTGAATGAGCACAAACTCAAAGCATCATTGCTTTCTTCCTCTGTTTTATGTAGAAGTTCAGTATTTTCACACATTGTTCCACTAAGATCAAATTGTTCTAATTTTTTGACCAGTTCGTGCTCCTCCATGGTTACCACAAAGGGACTTACAGGTGAAGGCTGCTTCAGATCGGTTCTGTTTTGGTGAAGTTCTGCTTTATTGTTATTATGGTCAGCTTTCTCCTGTTGTTGCTGAACATGATTATTGGCAGTGTGTATATTCCGGTCATCTTCCAGGCAAGTTATCACCAGGGTGGGTATTTGTTCTAGGGTGTCCCTTGTCTCATTTCGCCTTTGCAAAACATTTAGGGAATGGTCTTTTTCTACTTTAGAATCTATCCATGCTACAGTAGGCCTTGGCTTGTGAGTGTGAGATCTGGGCAGACTGTTGAACTTGCTTGTTTCCTCTACTTGTGAAGCTTCTAAGTGCATCTGAAGTTCTCGGTCTGCTGCAACCCCCAAGGAGAGACGAGAACGCCTTGTGCTAGAGCTCCTGTTCAAGGAACTTTGAGGTCTTTGTTGCAGAAAATCTTCAGCTTTTCTCAAAATTTCCACGTCATTTTCACTGCAGCTCCTTCCAAAGTTTGTATTTTCACATGTAAGCCAGGAACTTCGTTTCTGCTCCAGCTTCTTCTGCTGTCGGAGATCTTGAATTTCTCTCTCTCTGTTTTCCTAGAAGTGAATAAAGGTATGTGTATTAGAATATTACCTTGCTAGAAATATCCATGTAACCTGTATAAACTATATAATTAATATTTTTTATTTTTTCCCAGTTTGTGGACCTAAAAGAACAGCCATGTTTTCAGCAAACACGACATCTTTTTTTAAACTCTATCCAGGTCTTCAGACTTTATTTCACCAATTAGAAGCATTTTCTCTAGTTTTTACTCTATTTTTTTGTCTATGTTGCCAGACTATGACTCCCACAATTAATCAATATATGATGTGTAAACGGTTTCTTGGAGTTTCAGACAATCAATATTTGAGGTTAAAATCTGTAAAAAAAAAAAAGGTCATTAAGAACTGACAAATTTCATTCAAATTCTCACTTTATAGCAGTTGCAGAGGCAATTCTATAAGGGAGTAACTAAAACACTAAATTTCAGACGTGCAAACTGACAGTATAAGGGCAACTCTGCAACATATTAAGTGGGAAATACTTTTCACAGGGTTAAACATGGAACAAAAATAGGAAGTCTTTAAAATGCTGCTTAATAAATATACATGTCAGTATATTCCACTTGTAAGCAAGGAACGACGTTGCAAAGCAAAACCTTTTTGGTTCAATAGAAGCGTTGGTGTTGAGGTGGGTAAGAAAAGACGTGCTTTTAAGGCTTTCAAGTTAGCTGGTACAGCCGAAACATTTACAAGGAGGCCAATAAATCATGCAAAGAAGCTATAAGGCAAGCTAAAACTGATATAGAAAAGGATATTGCAGCAAGCAGTAAAAAGAATCCAAAATTATTTTTTAAATATGTTAATAGTAAAAAAATGAAGCAGGAAGGAGTGGGACCTTTAGTTTCAGAGGGGGGTCAGCTGGTTGATGAAAACAAATTAAAAGCGCATATTCAGAATTCATATTTTTTGTCTGTCTACACAAATGAGGAACCAGTTATTGAAGGTTTCTTTCTTTTCCTAATTCTAGTAATACAACTAATGATGAATGGTTCACACATGAGGAAATTCAAAAGAGACTAGAACATGTTAAGATAAACATGCCAGATGGTATTCATCCCAGGGTACTTAGCGAGCTAAGCTAAGTGATTGCCAAACCTCTTTACTTAATTTTTCAGGATTCGGTCTGGCATAGTGCCGAGAGACTGGCGAATTGCTAATGTGGTGCCTCTATTCAAAAAAGGATCCCGTTCTCAGCCTCAAAATTATAGGCCAGTTAGTCTGACGTCAGTAGTAGGAAAGCTTTTTGAAGGGTTATTAAAGAATAAGCAAATAATAGCAAATCATAATACTATGAGTGTATGCCAGCATGGTTTTATGCATAATAGATCTTACCAGACTAACTTAATTTTTTTTTTTATGAGAAGGTAAGTAGAGACCTCGATTCTGGGATGGCAGTGGATGTGATTTACTTAGACTTTGCTAAAGCATTTGATACAGTGCCACACAAAAGGTTACTGGTTAAATTAAGGAATGTTGGCCTGGAACATAGTATTTGTACCTGGATAGAGAACTGGCTAAAAGATAGACTACAAAGAGTGGTGGTAAATGGAACATTTTCTAATTGGACCAGTGTTGTTAGTGGAGTACCGCAGGGCTCTGTACTAGGTCCCTTGCTTTTCAACTTGTTTATTAATGACCTGGAGGTGGGCATTGAAAATATTGTTTCTATTTTTGCAGATGATGCTAAATTGTGCAGAACTATAGGTTCCATGCAGGATGCTGCCACTTTGCAGAGTGATTTGTCTAAATTGGAAAACTGGGCAGCAAACTGGAAAATGAGGTTCAATGTTGATAAATGCAGGTTATGCACTTTGGCAAAAATAATATAAATGCAAGTTATACACTAAATGGCAGTGTGTTGGGAGTTTCCTTAAATTAGAAGGATCTAGGGGTTTTTGAAGATAACACGTTGTCTAATTCTGGGCAGTGTCATTCTGTGGCTACTAAAGCAAATAAAGTTCTGTCTTGTATAAAAAAGGGCATTAACTCAAGGGATGAAAACATAATTATGCCTCTTTATAGGTCCCTGGTGAGGCCTCATCTGGAGTATGCAGTGCAGTTTTGGACTCCAGTCCTTAAGAGGGATATAAATGAGCTGGAGAGAGTGCAGAGAAGTGCAACTAAATTGGTTAGAGGGATGGAAGACTTAAATTATGAGGGTAGACTGTCAAGGTTGGGGTTGTTTTCTCTGGAAAAAAAGGCGCTTGTGAGGGGACATGATTACACTTTACAAGTACATTAGAGGACATTATAGACAAATAGCAGGGGACCTTTTTACCCATAAAGTGGATCACCGTACCAGAGGCCACCCCTTTAGACTAGAAGAAAAGAACTTTTATTTGAAGCAACGTAGGGGGTTCTTCACAGTCAGGACAGTGAGGTTGTGGAATGCACTGCTGGGAGATGCTGTGATGGCTGATTCAGTAAATGCCTTTAAGAATGGCTTGTATGATTTTTTGGACAGACAGAATATCAAAGGCTATTGTGATACTAAACTCTATAGTTAGTATAGGTATGGATATATATAATTTGTGTTAAGGTATGGAGGGATGTGTATGTGTGTGTATGGATGCTGGGTTTTCATTTGGAGGGGTTGGACTTGATGGACTTTGTCTTTTTTTCAACCCGATTTAACTATGTAACTATGAAAAGACCACATGGGAAATGCAAGTTAACAGCTGAAGGAACAACATTTGGATGCCCTCCCTGTAACAGAAAACAAATATTAATATGTGGTCTCACCTTTACAGCTTTGTTAAACTTGTCACAGAAATCCCTATATATCTGAAAGCATTCATCCAGTTTCATTGTTTCTTTGTCTTCACAGAAGAAATCAATAAGGCTATGGCCCTCTTTCTTTAACTGGGCCCTCAGTGATTCCAGGTCTTTCAATTTTTTAACAGCATTCTGAAAACACAAGCATATACCCTCAGGAAAACTATCACGGATATGTAAAAATCAAATCCATTATAAAAGTAAGGACCAACCCTTTAAACTAGTGTTAAAAACACAAGAATGGTTTTATCTAAGGATATGTACACAAAAAACTTTTACCACTGTTTGAATGGCCCTGCACTTGTATGTCCTCTTAGATAGCAGATGCACAGGGTTTACTTTATACTTCATACCCTGCCCTGACCACATCTACTAATGCAGTTATTTGCTTACCTGTAGGAATACTTCCATTTGCTTAAAAAGTTCAGGTTCCTTCTTGATTTGGTCTTTGATAGATTTTGTTTTGGTTGACAATGACTTGAATTCTGCCTCTATATTATCAATGGATAATCTGCAACAAATGAGTTATCAATTAGTAATGCTTGCACGCAACCTGCAGCTCAAACACACTGTGCCTACTTGGCAAATTCAACCAGTTGATAAGTTTGAGGGCAGTTTGTTTAGTTATCAGGGTATTTATTCTACATTACCAATGGAAGGCATACTAATGAGGGCTAACATGTAAGTAATAGTTTCAGGGGAATTGACAATAATGGTTTATATAAAATCTAATTGTTATTCGGAAATAAATATTACTGGTGCATTAAGGTGCACATAACATTTATTATCTTGTAATTAAAAAAGCTTGTCTGGTCTATTATGTTGTTTGGCTTGACCAAAGCATTTTAGATATTTTATTAGGTAAATGAATCTCCATTTAGTGCCATTGCCGCTCCCACCAACTCACACAACAAGATGAAAATGAATGTTATGTACACAAAATAAGCTAAACTCTCAGAACAAAGCAGCAGACGTGGCACTTAATGTGAGAAGTCTTAAATATACGAGACTAAGAGATAACAAGCCGGATACAAATACAAAACAGATTGCACTTCCTTTTATATTTGAAGCAGGAAATGGATGAAAGGCAAGCTTGTTTTGCCCTCCTTTACATCACATATCTAACCATCATAAAACACTCACATTGTAGTAGGAAATGTCATACATATTTATGACTTTAGGACTTCTAAAGACCTACTATTTTGCAGTTAATGCCTTAAGGTGGCCATAGATGTAGAGATCTGCTCGTTTGGCGATATCGCCAAACGAGCGGATCTCTCCCCGTAATGCCCACATTGAAGTGGGAGATATCGGGCTGACCCGACCGTGGGTCATAGGGCCCAACAATCAGATGAGAATTGAGGCCAGACGGGAGGTCGGATTGCGGGACCGCATCAACGAAAAGATGCGGACAGGGTCTGACGGGATTTTATAACTTGCCTGATGGGCATTTGGACGACTTTCAGCCATATATCGATCGGGAAAGCCAGTCGGGAGGCTCTACACACGGGCCAATAAGCTGCTGACTTGGTACTTCATTTGTACACTCTGCACTGTTCAAGGCCAAAACCACTGTGAAACATTGTGCTGGCATAACTAGAGTGACAATGGCTGATATGTGAGGGAGTGATTCTAACTGCTCCAGCTTCTCCTTCCTCATTGTTCAGAGTCCAAGTACAAGGTGGACTTTTGTGCATGAATCAGTCATTTAACCCTTCCTGCTCTACCCAAGTCCCAGGATAATGGCACATTATATTTGCCTGCAGGGTTTGGCTTGCGGGAAAGGGGCAAAAGAAAGATTTTAATTAAAAAAAAAAAAGGGCTGCAATGTAGTACAGGCATATATCGGTGCTGACAATAGCCATTTTGCTTCCAAGGGTCCTGGCACCCCAAAGACAAAAAGGCACAGTTCAGAAGAAGTCACAGTCTAAGCCCCAGACACCCACAAGGCTGCTTATCCTACCACTTTGCACTTTTGACTATAGAGGCAGCACTGAAAAAACAGTGCAGGCAGGTATTGTATGTATGTATGTATGTATGTATGTATGTATGTATGTATGGTACAGCAGAAGAAGATGCAGTGTATGTTGTTTTGTCGTTATCAGGCTCCCATAGCACTGGCAATGTTGCATTAGTACCAGGTATGGCACCTGTTATCCAGAATGCTCAGGACCTGGGACTTTCTGGATAATGGGTCTTTCCGTAACTTGGATCTTCACACCTTAAGACTACTAGAAAATCAGGTAAACATTACATAAATTATTTATATCTTAGTTGGGATCAAGTACAAGCTACTGTTTTATTATTAAAGAGAAAAAGGAAATAATTTTTTTGGAGTCTATGGGAGATGGGCTTTCCATAATTTGGAACTTTCTGGATAATGGGTTTCTGGGTAACGGATCCCATACCTGCACATGTAATGGGCTAGCTAGAAGTTGGTGAGGGCAGCATTTTTTCACCTACATACCTTGCACCCTTAATCTATAAGGCATGCATTTGGAATGAGAATAAATGCGCTTTCTTTATATCAGGCTTGAGTAGACAGGCATGGGAAGCCAGTGACCAGATTAAGCAAACAAGCCTACGTCATCCCAGTACAATTTCTCATCACTATAAAGAAAGGGACTCCCACAGTAAACACATTGTATTTAAATAGTGGCAGCTCTCCCAGCTATATCAGACAATAAAGGTGGCTACATGTTACTTTTATGCAATGCTGTGTGTTCACTATTAACAGTTTATTCTGAAGACATTAGAAAAGGGCATGTTGACAATTTAGCCACTGCCAAAAAGACAGTACAATTGTGCTTTCATTGCAAATTATTAACACATACGGGCCTGAAAACATATCCTAGAGATTTAAATGACATTGCTCTTTTAAAGTACAGGTATGGGACTTGTTATCCAGCATGCTTGGGACATGGAGTTTTCCGGATAATGGATCTTTCCATCAATTCGGTCTTCACACCTTACATCTACTAGAAAATTATTTAAACATTAAATAAACCCAATAGGCTGGTTTTGCTACCAATTTTTAATTCGATTTTAATTTGGATCAAGTACAAGTTTCTGTTTTATTATTACAGAGAAAAAGGAAATCATTTTTTAAAAATTTTGGATAAAATGAAGTTTATGGGATATGGCCTTCCCATAATTTGGAGCTTTCTGGATAACAGGATTCTGGATTACTGATCCCATACCCGTACAAGGGAATAGGAAAAAACGATCCCATACAGAAGCGCTGTAACAGTTTTCAGGAATCTCACTCGCACTAGAGACTATTTACCTGCAATGCAGGAAAGCTGCAGTCATCTGCAAATGCCTAGGAGTGCTACAGCCGCAAAGACTACCATGAACAGCCCCATGACGAACACTAAAAAAAATCAGCCCTCAGTAAGGTAAGGGCATGTTAAACTGCCAGTATTCTAAGTACTAAGGAGTCAATGGCAAAGCAAGCTGCACAATTCCCAGGCCTACAGAGGATCCCCAACCTTTTGAACCCGTGAGCAACATTCAGAAGTAAAAGGAGTTGGAGAGCAACACTAGCATGAAAAATGTTCCCTGGGCTGCCAAATAAGTGCTGTGATTGGCCATTTAATAGCTCCTCTGTGGTTTGTCAACCTACATTGAGGCTCTGGCAGTGCATCTGTTTTTTATGCAACCAAAACTTGCCTCCAAGCCTGAAATTCAAAAATAAGCTCCTGCTTTGAGACCACTGGGAGCAACATCCAAGGGGTTGGACATGTTGCTCACCAGCTACTGGTTAGAGACCAAGTCTAACGCATTAGACTTAGAGCAGGAGATTGCAGTTACCTGGCTGCCTCACCAACAAGGGGCAAATTCTCCGAAAACGTAAGAAGTGAAGCGTCTTGCTTTTGGGCTTCCTATACAATGATAACATAAAACACAAATAATTAAAGTTAGAAGCCAATCTGATTAAATCTTTAGAAAGCTGTACATAAATGTACACTCATGTACAAGTCACATTTATGCTAAGTGTAATTACCTACCAGAGCAACAAAATGTAGCAAATTCATCCCTGGCTTGTTTGCCTTTGTATCTGCTAGCCTTAGCAAGGACGACAACTTAAAGCCAACTGCGTTTCCAGCGTAGCCCCCCTGCAAACATAAGAAAGCCCATCAGTGGTTTGCAGAATAGTTGCAGTAGTGCAATAGGGTCAGCCGAGGACATACAGTATGTAGTTAAAGGGATACTGTTATGGGGAAAAAAAATTCAAAATGCATCAGTTAAAGGGGACCTGTCACCCTAAGAAATAATTTCAAATTCTTTTCTATCATGTTAGTTGAGCAAAATAAACTTTACTTACACTGTATTTATTATTTAAATTTTGTTTCCTTCTGTTTTGGAATTATACAATCACAGCAAGCAGGCAGCTGCCATTTTGTGGACACTGTTATTAAGGGAAATTGTGTATCACCCCAAAATCATGTGTATGAACCAGAATGAGGGACCTAATGTCCATGTGCAGTGCCGTACACAATTATAGAGCCTGTGGAGGGAAGGGGGAATGTGAGGAGAGCTGTGAAATCTAGGAAACGCTGAATGGAAAGTGAAAGTAATTGACTGCCCCTCCTCTATGCCACGGGCATAGAGGCGGGGCAGGTAATATTTGATTGACAGTTTAGATATTTAAACACCTTTATAACAGGTATGGATGTTTTAATGAAAATTTTTTTTGGGGTTCCATATTTAATTTGGAAAGAACTTTCATTATGCAGTTTTTTATGTGTAGGTGACAGGTCCACTTTAATAGTGCTGCTCTGAAATCCATTTCTCAAAAGAGCAAACTGACTTTTTTATATTCAATTTTGAAATCTGACATGGGGCTAGACATATTGTCAATTTCCCAGCTGCCCCAAGTCATGTGACTTGTGCTCTGATAAACTTCAATCACTCTTTACTGCTGTGCTGCAAGTTGGAGTGATATCACCCCCCCCCCAGCAGCCAAACAAAAGAACAACGGGAAGCTAACCAGATAACAGCTCCCTAACACAAGATAACAGCTGCCTGGTAGATCTAAGAACAGCACTCAGTAGTAAAAACCAATTCAGTTACATTGAGAAGGAAGCCTGCCAGAAAGCATTACTCTCCTAAAGTGCAGGCACAAGTCACATGACCAAGGGCAGCTGGGAAATTGACAAAATGTCTAGCCCCATGTCAGATTTCAAAATTGAATATAAAAAAATCTGTTTGCTCTTTTAAGAAATGGATTTCAGTGCAGAAGTCTGCTGGAGTAGCACTATTAACTGATGCGTTTTGGAAAAACATGTTTTCCGATGACAGGGTCCCTTTAAATAAAATTTACATCACATACCGCATTCATTATGTTTCCAGCCTGAAGGACCAAGAAGAGAATGGCGTGCAGCTGCTCACAGGACATCAGCTCTGAAAGGACAGTCAAATGATTCAGTAAGTGAACTTTAAGCATGCAGCTGAAGCCATAGATGAACCATACACTGCCAAACATACAGCATCAGTTGCTATGGGTTATAGGTAGCAGCTGAGGGAGGGGATATATCTCCTAAATTTCCTATATGCACCTCACACCCACTGGGTTCTGGGTTACATTTTAAATCCACAACCTATGATTTTCATATTTTTAACCTTTCCAAAACCAGCTAAAAATGCTAATGAAATGTATATGTGATTTGGGTGGTGTAATTATTTGGTGCCTGTATTCATGGTCTGCATTCATGGTCTGTTCACTATGGTGATCTTTACTGGATTAAGCTATGGGTATCACTTCATGGGATATTATTCCTCCACAGAATGGCAGCTCTTGCAAAATATGAACACAAATGTTTTAGCAAAAGGGTGTATGTTCATATGTTTTACTAAATATATTAAGGAAAATAAATATAAACCTCTTATATATTGAAAGAATTCAATCTTTTGTGTGTGAATATCCTTTCTTTTTATTTATAATAGCATAATACATTTTCTGCTGTTTTACAATAACCCTAACATTAGGAAACTTGTAGTAAAACATAAAATTTCATTTCCCTAAAGTCACTAAAAGGGAATTATCTTTTTAATGGTCTACTACTGTTTAATTAAAACCTACTCTTAAGGGCAGAGACACATGTGGAAGGGAGATTTAGTCGCCAGGCGAAAAATCACCTCTTCTTCGGGCGACTAATCTCCCCAAACTGCCTTCTCGCCGGTTAGAATCTAAATTGAGTTTTCCAAAGAAGCCTGAAGTTGCCTCGTGAGGAAACGTCGGGTGACTTCGTAAAACGAAGCGTCAGAGTGCCATCCCACCGGTGATTCAGATTCTAGCCGGTGGGAAGGCAATTCGGGGGGATTAGTCGCCCGAAGAAGAGGCTATTTGTCGCCAGACAAATTATCTCCCTGAATCTCCACATGTGTCTCTGCCCTAAATAGGAGAACCTTGTACAGGTATGGGACCTGTTATTCAGAATGCTCGGGACCAGGGGCTTTCCGATAATGGGTCTTTCTGTAATTTGGATCTTCATACCTTAAGTCTACTAGAAAATCATAATAGGCTTGTTTTGATTCCAATAAGGATTAATTGTATCCGAGTTGGGATCAAGTACAAGGCACTGTTTTATTATTACAGAGAAAAAGAAAAATTTGGATTATTAAGATAAAATGGAGTCTCTGGCCTTTCCGTAATTCAGAACTTTCTGGATAATGGGTTGCTGGATAACGGATCCCATACCTGTATATGGTTTTATTCCAACACAAGGATATGCTACCAACTATCCAAAAATCTTTAATTCCGACCATCCCTTTAGTCGTTTAGGGATACAGAGAGATGTTCTTTAATCTCTTGGGAAAACTAAGTTAAATGTCTTGGTTACCTTTAGGATGGCTGCTGTTTTGTTACAGAATACCAAGTTTTAAAATTACAGCTCTTAACTCCCTGCTTACACCAGGTGCCATTAGAAGTGAAATAGAATTTGAATGTCTTTATATTTCAAGCTTATTCTGCCAATACATGAATTGTTTACCAAAGGTAAAAAGGACGCAAGCACGATGGCAAAAGCAGACGCAGGTTTCCTCAATAATTGTGAGCCACAGAGACATCTTTGAGAGATTTCTGCTTAAGCATATCCATAAATGACACATTAAGCTTGTACTTGTATGGCAAGATAAGCCAAAATATTACTCATAAATGAAAAGCAGCAATTAGAGATTAACAAAACCGCACAGATTTCACAATACCCATGCGACTAGGTCATGCCATGGCAACGTGCCCATGACTGATATTGCCGTATGACTGAAGTAAATCCGCATTTCCACTTTTCTTTAAAAGTAAGTGTAGAGTATAAGTAAAGTTCACTGTTTGGAGGGGGTCTGCAGTTCATTTACTATTTTTCATTTGCCTTTTTATTTTCTCTCTAATGCCTTCACTTCTATAGGTGTAGCACACATGACCTATATTTGGTGTTCCCTTATGAGCAAACACATAGTGAAACAAAATGTAGGGCAAGCCTGAACACTAATTATATTCCCTTACTTATATAAACCCATAATCCTTTGCACAACATGTAGGGAATATGTCACCACAGAGGGTTTGATCACAGCAGAATAAAGCATAATATTTCTATAAAAACAGCGGTTTCAGTTTGTAACTCTAAATTCTAGGCTACTGCAAATCTTTGGCCTTGGGATAGTACTTATGGGGGATGTGAAATGGTTTTTAGACTTGTGTTTTACAGTTAATCTATTGCCGCGCTGACAAGGCACAGTGAAAGTCATTCACAGTCGAGTCCCTAGTGGGATTTCAGACATCTTTTCAAAATTATATGAATGTGAGCACTGTAACAAACCCATATAAAGTTCCTATTGATATTTTAAAAAAAGTAAATGTGAACGACAATATAAAGTTTCAGAAGAAAAAGAAAAGAAAAGAAATAGAAAGCGAGACTAGAGTCAAGTGCTAACTAATAAAATCTATGCCTGAGAAATAAGACAAGTGAACAGAGAACTCATGCAAGCACTTTACTGCCCATAAAAATGAAAGGGAATTGCTGGGAGTTTGCCTGACAGATTCATTAACTGGGATAGTTACTATAACTATAGCAACTCCCATCAACCACTACTAAAAACAAGTACTAACAATTTTGTTTTGTAGAATTGGCTCTATAACGAGAAAGCTGGTGCACAGAAATGCCAAGAGTAACACCATTAAGTGATGCCAATGTTCTCCCTTCTTTGCGGTGCAAGTTTATTGGAAGTGAGTGCACGTGTACATTTTACCGCCATCAGATCCAACCAAAACAGGCGCTGCAGAATTCTGTGACTCGTTGGTCTCTGAATGGGTCGGACTCTAGTGGCCAGCAAGCCCAACATAAAAACTACATAAAATAGATACATTTATACTCTTCACACACATGCTGTCCAGAAACTATAGAGATAAATGGAGGAGAGCAATTCCGCACACCAGGACGTTGGTTAAAATCAAAAATCTTTATTTAGCCATGTTAAAAGTACACGCTTTGTGTTAAAGTACAAAAGTAGCTGTGCTAAGACACAGCGTGTACTTTTAACATGGCTAAATAAAGATTTTTTAACATGGCTAAATAAAGATTTTTGATTTTAACCAACGTCCTGGTGTGCGGAATTGCTCTCCTCCATTTATCTCCATTGTTCACGGCGTGGGACGCCGAATTTCCAGCACCCAACCTTGGATTCATGCCGGCTGTCTCAAAATCAACTTGCGGTGAGTCGGAGCGGTTTTCGCTCTTTCAAATGTCCAGAAACTATAGCCTAATAATTATATATAGAGTAGTGATGTGCAGGCCGACCCAATACCCACGGGTCGGGAGGGTTTGGGTCGACCTCACTGTGCTGTTTGCGGGCAGTTGAGGATCAAGCTCTTCTGCCTGCTCTCCCCGTCTGTGACCGTACATTACGGCAGATCTATAAATGGTGGGCGGGTCAGGTGCGGGTTAGGTTCGGGTTTTTCACGACCAGCACATCACTATTATAGAGTGATATCCAACCTGCCATCATTACACATTTGTTACTTGAACCCCCAGGCACCCCCAGTATAGAGATACAATTTCATTAAAGAATAATAACAATAATTACACCTAGCAAACTTATTTAAGTAAACTTAGTTCATAACAAGCATTGCAGCAGAGGACAAATAAGCTTTGCCTTAGCCCAGATGATTAGCAGGAAGCTGTG
Organism: Xenopus laevis; assembly: GCF_017654675.1. Lineage (NCBI taxonomy): Eukaryota > Metazoa > Chordata > Amphibia > Anura > Pipidae > Xenopus > Xenopus laevis. Next base: position 44,310,693 of record NC_054372.1, read on the forward strand.
GCACTCCCCTGAGACCAAACATACCCTCTCCTGAATTTGCCTGACAGCAAACACAGCAAACACCCAAAGAAATAAATTAAATCTAAGGGTGGATGAGTTTAGTCACCCTTTCATTCATTAACACATTGCTTGCACTGTAAGTGAACAGGTACACAAAGCGTTAGATCTTCAGCTTCATACACTGCTACAAATACCACCTCATGTTTATTTTTTTTTATATTTTGAAAATATTTTATTTGATTTTCATGATAAACAAATGATAAATTTTATGCAGATGAAAGACAAGTTATAATCGATACAATGGCATAAAATTATTAAAAACTAAATACCATTTAATGAGACTGACAACAACTAACTAAAATTAACTAAGCCAGTGGATGTAAACATATTGAAAGAAATAAAGAAAAATGTCCATTCATTGACTGGAATGTCTGAAAGCACATCTTATAAATGGAGAAACCGTCCTATTTGATCACCTGTATTAGAATGACAAGCTTCAAAAAAGGGAGACCAAATCAGTTTAAAAGAGTCAATGGAATTATTTCCTTTGGTTTTGGTTAATAAGGCTTCTTGCCAACTAAGCTGGTTACCTCATGTTTATTGTAGTCGGCAATATTTCTGACAAGGCGTTCGGTTTCCACATAACTCATCTAGTTACCTTGTGTAGCATCCACGATGACCTTCATATCATTTCTTAATGCAGAGCAGGAAGAGTCAAACTCTTTCTTCAGCACCATTGCTTCAATCCGCAAAGAATAGCTACAATTAAATGAAAAGAGTAACAATGAAGCAGACTCTTAAAAGCTAACTACATATAGCTTACGTATCTTAAATGCAATTACTGGCAATTTAGGAATTTTAGACAAAATGTCGTTTTTATTTCTAAATTACAGTTTACACTGCAAATAATTCACTCTACGATTTAAAATTTCATTCCTGAACCGGCAAGTGTATTTTTTTTAGTTGTAATATTGGTGTGTAGGCAGACATCTCAGGTCATTTTGCCTGTTCATGTGCTTTCAGGAAGAGCCACCACTTTCGGATGGAACTGCTTTCTGTCAGGCTGTTGTTTCTCCTACTCAATGTAACTGAATGTGTCGTAGTGGGAGCTGCATTTTACTATTGAGTGCTGTTCTTAGATCTACCAGGCAGCTGTTATCTTGTGTTAGGATGGTGGCAGATGGGGAGATTAGTTGCTCAGCGACAAATCTCCCCTACTTCTCAAATGCCTTCCCTCCGGCAAGAATATGAATCGCAGACAGGATGGCCTACATTTCCAAAGTTGCCTCACAAGGAAACTTCAAATTCAGAAATCCAAAGCAATGCGGCATTTCGGGGAGATTAGTCGCCCGAAGAAGAGAAGATTTGTCGTTGGACTACTAATCTCCCCGTCTGCCACTACCCTTAGGGAGCTGCTATCTGGTTACCTTCTCATTGTTCTGTTGTTAGTCTCCTGGGAGGGGGGGTGATGATATCACTCCAACTTCCAGTACAGCAGTAAAGAGTGACTGAAGTTTATAAGAGCACAAATCACATGACTGGGGGCAGCTGGGAAACTGACAATATGTCTAGCCCCATGACAGATTTCAAAATGAAATATAAAAAAATCTGTTTGCTCTTTTGAAAAATGGATTTCAGTGCAGAATTCTGCTGGAGCAGCACTATTAACTGAAGTGTTTTGAAAAAAACATTTCCTCCCATGACAGTATCCTTTTAAGGATAGTTGAAAAGTAGAGCTGTGTACATGTCTACGTAACTTTTTATATAAATTGGAGTATTTTAGGCCCTTTGTGGTGAGCTCACACAGATTTTGTATAACTGGTTGAACATTTTAATTGTATAGTATTTTTTATGTTTTGTATTCATGCTCAGCATTTAATTAATGACCGTTAAAGATAAATTAGATTTCCTACAGTAGAGCTTTGAATTTAAAGGAAGAGGAGATGAGTGATGAAACAAAATGCCTTGAAAGAACTTGTTGTATATAGCATGTCCAGGTGTGCCTGTGATGAAGCAATGTAGTCGATGTAGGTTTCAGCCCTGAACTGAAACTATAACTTGCCATGTGCTAAGATCTTTGCCTTATTTAGTAAACCAGGTAGTGGGCCAAATCGTAAAGAAAATATAGCCTTGGAAAGCACCTCTTGTTCAGCCTTTGTTCAGAGAAGAAATTGTACTGACTACAGCTAAATTAACCATTTACAGTTTATTAGAACTAAAAGGAGCAATACATTTACTATTTGGGAAGAGGGCAAGCTTTTGTGACTGTTGGCTTACTCTCCCCTACCAAGCACGTTAGCTAAGGGTTACACATGTATAGAGATGCATTTGTACTTACTTTGGCACCTGTATCAGCAGGTACATAAAGGCATCAGCCATAGACAGCTTGGCTACTTCCCCACTAAATGCTTTTAGCTTCTTTACCTTAAAAAAAACACACACACGAAAAAGACCAACAGGTGAGCTGTGACTGTCTGATCCAATTTTCACATCAGTTAAATCCTCTTGTATTAACACCATTGTAGATATGAGGTAACTTGGCATGGAATGGCAACATCAGACAATAGGGAAACGACAAGGAGCTGATGTGTGCACATTAATGCCATCAATTCCACAGTTAATTGCCGAGGGTTTATCCAAAAGACATTAGATACCTCAATACTGTCTGACATAACAGACATACACTCCCAAAATGTGCCCCACAGTAATCCAATTACAATTGTTTTCAAGGCTTTCATTTTTCATTTTTCCAAAATATTTATTAGCTTTTGGAGCTATTTGTAACCACAGTTTTATTACTTTGTTACATGTCGAGACAAGACAACATTTAAAAAGGATTCTTTCTCATATGAACATACACTGCCTCACTGACGTAACGGCCACAAAGTACTGCAGTAATAGAATCTCTTTCATGGTGTCTTCATTTTTTGTAGTACAAATTACTTAAAATATTAACACATCTAAACTGGAGGACATGCTATATATTAGGCACGTGAACCTACAGCTTGCATGAACTCCAGCCGATTGGTCGGCATGTATAATTGCCCCAGCAACATGGAGTTTGCTCAGGGCAGAATGCTATGTACAGCAATACTTATTTTTTGAAGGTTCAAACATACATAAGTGAAAATATTAAAGGGGGACTATCGCGAAAATGAAAATTTAATATAAGCTTCAGCATACTGAAATAAGAAACTTTCTAAATACAAAAATTCTGTACCGTTTCTGAAATAATCAAGTTTATCTTCACCATCCCTCTCTCAGCATCTGTTTCTCCTCATTCTGTCTTCATTCAAGAGTTGGGTGTCAGATGAATAATCCAATATATCTTGTAGGGGGCTCCGTTTGCCTAGAAGATGTATTAGAGCTCACTCTATTAAATCATGAGAAACCAGGTCTCTCTACATGCAGGATTTGTGCAAAAGGCAGTTATTTGTTACATTTTGTTTGTACTAGAATCAGTTATTCGAGTGAGCTCTAATACATCTGCTAGAAAAGGGAATCCCCCTATAAGATTTATTGGATCATTCATCTGACACCCCAACTGCTGCATGGAGAGAGAATGAAGAGAAACAGATTCTGAGAGAGAAATAGTGAAGATAAACGATTATTTCAGAAACAATGCAGAATTTTTAATTGATTGCATTTAGAAAGTTTCTTGCTTCGGTATGAGGAAGCTTATATTAAATTTTCATTTTCGCGATAGTTCCCCTGTAACTATTCAAATAAATAGGTATAGGGCCTAACAGTCCAGATTTCAAGATGCATTATTGTTCAGTTTTCTGTTAAAAAGGAAAGCCATAACAATATCAGAAACAACAGGTTTCAGCTAAGTCTCACTTTGCAATTGTAGAACTAGAGGGGGTAACATGTTACACAGAATAAGAGCTTTTTGAGAATTCTAAAAGATGAGCTCAACTAGTGCATTGCTTCAGGATGTGGCATATTTCCTTTGTAGTGGCTGCATTCCACCATAAGGTATCGTTAATTCAGAGGCTCCGATATTGCACACCTGTAACATCAATCTGTTAAGCATGCACTTTTGGCAAGTTATATGTTCACAAAATATTTATTGCTTTTAATCTAAATGGAAAAAAACTGGAATGGGTGGATGTTCCGATATATCATGTTTCCATAAATCAAATTTCAGCATACCAAGAGAAACGCAGGTTTGTCTACCAGTGACAAACAGAATAAGCTTTGGGGCATAACACTTGCATGACAGCAACTAAGTGGTTTGGGAGGCCTGAATAATGGTCAACAGTGCTGTATAATATTTTCCCTGAAGTACTGGAACTATATTTATGGGCCAAAATATAACGATATAATGACATTTTGATGTCATACAAAGAAGTCAAAGGGGTAGTTCACCTTTGAGATAACTTTTAGTATGATGTAGAAAGTGATATTCTGTTTTTGAGTTATTTAGCTTTTTATTGAGCAGCTTTTCAATTTGCAGCTTAAGCAATCTGGTAACTAGGGTCCAAATTACCCTGGCAACCATGCACTGATTTGAATAACAAACTAGAATATGAATAGGAGAGAGCCTGAATAGAAGGATCAGTAATAAAAAGTAACAATAACAATACATTTGTAGCCTTTCAGAGCATTTGTTTTTTAGAAGGGAGTCAGCAACCCCCATTTGAAAGCTGCAAAAAGTAAAAAAAAAACTATAAAACTATAAAAAATAAATAATGGAAACCAATTGGAAAGTTGCTTCGAATTAGCTGTTCTATAACATAATAAAAGTTACCTTAAAGTTAAAAAGTTAAAGGTAAAAAATTATTGCAGAACTACCTTCTAGTCAATAGCTAATTATTTGGGTTTCAACCAAGTACTTAAGAGCCCTAAAATGGATTTGGCAAATAATAATATAAAGTAGAGGAAATCAATCAGGATAACTTTACTAATTTGTTCTGCTATTCCCAACAATGACAAAGCAGCGACCAATGACAAATACATCGTTGCAAAATAAGAAAGCTGATTCCCAAAAGACTATCCTGGACACATCCTGATTTCCTTGGAATAGCCACAGTAGTGTTTCGTCTCCAGGTCTCTTACTTTTAAACGAAAAGTTATTGCATAACAAGGACTAGAAGGGGACTTGAATATACAGTATCACCAGCAAAACATGACTTTTCCAAATAGCTTTTTGCTATTTGTAAAATTAATATTGTTTTGGTTATGAAGAATTCTTCAGAATGGTAAAGGAAACTAACGCCAGGATATTTAATAGGAATATTTAAAAAGAAAGGACCAAAGGATCAAGGGGCCTAATCTTTTTTTGCACTTTGCATAAAAACATGAATACACTAGAAGTGTTTGCAGTTTCTTGTTAATTTCTTAAGGGGGAGGGTACTGGTATTGCTGATTGCTAGTTTTGGCAGGAAGCAATCTGTCATCAGGTAGAGATTAAATATATATATATTTAACAAGTGAATGCTGAACTCCTGGTTATGAATGTAAATAAGTACAGGCACACCTTCCATTTTATCAGTGTTTAACAGAGCAGGGCTGTCCATCCATTGCACCCATCCAGGTACTCCAGCTTATCATCGCATCAGGTGCACAACTAGGTTTAACTAAAACTGCAGACTTCACAGAAGGATTCCGTGTATAGACACACAGCATCAGGTGAAGCTTATTCTCGCTCTAAAAGACATATGACATATGCCATAAAGCCTTTGGTTTCAAAGGGACCCAATTCTCATGAAACGGGTGGCAGTTACTCTGTTATGATTCAAAGGAGCCAAAGCCAATAAAGAGCAGGTGCATCAATGGCCGTGGATTTACACCAGTATAATTTTTGGAACCTACCATATTTTAAAACTAATACATTCTGCTGCACAATGACTCTGGTTTGCCGATTATTTTAAACTATTGTTTGCTCTGGTCGAAAGGCAATTAATCTTGTTTAGAGCAGGGAGGGTGAGAACAGCTCATGGAAACAGACTGAGACTGAGCAGGATATGTTTTTTTCCATATAGAACTCATATTGATTATGTGAATGTTTTGCTGGAAATACACAAAAATGTGTGTATGTAAATAAACTGATACTGTATTGATAATAGCAAAATTAAGCCCAGTTCATGGTATTTTTTACTTGGAACATTAGGTGCTGGGACTTACAAACTTACACTATGAAGTAAATCATCTTAAATCTCGTCTTGCCTTTGCAAGAAATATAATACATTAAAGTCAACATATGTCAGGAATTTCCTACCTCTTCTGATTCAGGAGACAACTTTAGAAGCTCTTGAAGGGGCTCGGGTCCATACAAATCACATCTGCATTCACGAATGTCTCCTATGATCTCCTCAGTTGACCTGTTAAAGTTGTAAACAGGTTTAAATAATGGAAGTCATGTTTGCTCTCTCTTTAGCGATGTGCTTGCAAAATTACATAAAAACAAATAAATGTGGTGCAAAAAACGTGGTGTTTTTAGTTTGACAGATTCTCACTGAAACACAGGCATGTTTGGCTTTGAATTGGTGCCCATTCATTACAATGTGATTGGATTTGTTGTGCTTGTGAATTTTCATTGTGGTCAAAAAACACTGCAGTCAAATGTGTGTGGGGCCTAAGTTCTTGTTTAAACAGGAAACAAAATAATTTTATATATATATATATATATATATATATATATATATATATATATATATATATATATATATATATATATATATATATATATATATATATAAAAGAAACAGCAGCTGAGACCAATTCGGAGCTTTGACTTCAGCGTCCGTTCCTCTGTCGTACTATAAACTTTATGTGATTTTAATTGATCTCTCTGGAAACTGAATGGGATTGGCAGCAATTAGCCTCAGACCAATGAAAACATTAGTATGATGCCCATTAATAGAAAGAAAAGTGTTCTGATGATCAGTAGCTCCTATCACTGACAGATCGGTAAAATAACAGCCACGAAATATAAGTATTTAAAAAGCACAGAATTTGCTATATTAACTGAACTGGCTTACTTTTTGAACTGTTTCAAAAATATCCCAATATTCATGCTCCTTTTGGAATCCAAAAGAGAGACCTAGAGAAAAGATAGACATGTTATTTTTTTTTTTTTAGAAAGAAAAAAAGATGACATTTCTTATCTATAGATCTATCTATCTAAATACAGAATTAAATTCAGAATTTCATGTGTGTAGGGCCCTCCAATGGGCTTCCCTGATCGATATGTATGTTGATGGTGCAGATTTAAAAATCGGATCAGTTTGATGATGCAGTCATGGGTTTGAATGCCTGTATTCTTGGCATTGTGCTCCAAATGTTGGGACCTAGGGCTCATGATCAGATCAGCCAGATATTGCCCTCAAGGTGGGCATATTGGGGAGAGAGTGGATTGTTTGGCAAAATTAGCAGATCTCTGCATGTATGGCCACCTCAGAGGCAACCTCTACACAATGCAGGATATATTAGGAATATAAAATAGAACATATCTGCAGAGTTTCTGGGAAAAAAAGAAAATCATTTATACTAGTACTGCTTGTATGGCAGTATAGCAGTTACATACTTCTCTGTGTAAAGTGTCTGTGTCAGACATATGCATTAGTTATAGGTCTGGGTAACCTCCATTCTCAAATGAAAGAAATTGGATACAGGAAAAGACAAGCACATACAATTAGTAAAACCCAAAAGCTCTGGGATTAAAGCTTGTTCATGGAATGAGCTTTTATGTCAAAATGTATGCTGTAATACAGGTATAGGATCTATTAGCCAGAATGATTGGTACCTGGGGGTTTTCCAAATAAGGGCAGAAACACAAGCTGCGATTCCGGGAGATTAGTCGCCTGGCGACAAATCTCCTCTTTTTCAAGGCGACTAATCTTCCCGAACTGCCTCCCCTGCATTCCCGCCGGCATTTACATTCTAGCGGGCGGGAATGCAGGGGAGGCAGTTAGGTCGCCAGGCGACTAATCTCCCCGAATCACATCATGTGTCTCTGCCCAAAGAGATCTTTGTAATTTTAATACAAGTGTACTTAAAATCATTTAAACATTACATAAACACAATAGGATTTCTTTGAAACCAATATGGATTTATGCTACTTAGTTTTACTTTTATATAACGGTTTTATCATTATGGAGAAAAAAAAAGGAAGCACTTTTAAAAATGAAAATTATTTGCTTAAAATAGGCTGTATGGGAGATGATCTTCCCGTAATTTAATGCTTTTTTGGTTTCTGAATCCCATACCTATATGTCACAGAACGGAACCATAAAAATTAAACCCCTGGAAGGCTTGTCTGCCATTGGTTAATAGATTCCTATCACATTTAACACTTTTCTGTATTTGGGCAGGTAAGCTTCTATTTAACTGTGCGACACACAAAAAGAAAATTTACTATGGCCACACACAGGGTGATTCTTTTGCAATTCAACCTTTCATCCCTGGTCTTATGTCTGCATTGACGCCTGTCCAAACTATACCAGTCCTGTCACTAAGCACAGGGGCCAAACCATTAGCAAGTACCTGTAAAAGTGGCCATACACAGGTCGATATACGCTGCAGACAGACTAAGTCAGCAGCTTATTGGGCAGTGTATGGGGGCCCTCCAATGGGCTTCCCTGATCAATATGTATGTTGATCGTGCAGATTTAAAAATCGGATCAGTTTGATGATGCAGTCATTGGTCCGAATGCCTGTATTCTTGGCATTGTGCTCCAAATGTTGGGACCTAGGGCTCATGATCAGATCACCCAGATATTGCCCTCAAGGTGGGCATATCAGGGAGAGATCTGATTGTTTGGCAAAACGAGCAGATCTCTGCATGTATGGCCACCTTAAGAGTGCAGCACCTTGTACTTATGGGATATTCACTTGCCTCCCACATGTGCTAATTGATGTTCTGGCTGAATTCTAAGTGCTAACAAATCAATTACCCTGAATGACATGCTGATCACCCATATTATGTATCCAAGGCCCTACAATAATGTTGCCGGCCAATATTGCTACAAAAATAATTCATATTTACTGATATTTGGATTGCCACTTGCTAGCTAGTCTAAAGAAATTACAGAACTTCAGCCATGAAATGACTACGATATGTTCACAAATAACACTTTGACACATTTTGGGAGAATGCCTATGGTGCATGTCCAATTTGTTTTCAGGAGACTGTAGCAACACAGCAGGACATTACTCGATTATAATCACATTCATGGAAAGCAGTATAATTCCCATTTAAACAGTTAAAAAGAGAACATTGTTTTCAGTACCCAAAGCTCTCAAATGCAGGATAAGTTTTTTTAACAAATATTTTCCAAAAAAAGCCAAAGCTATTTTTGCTAGTTATCTTTTATTTGGTTCCCCACCCTATCTATACTATCCACAGACAATGTGTGAAACACTGTGAAAGTAGAGGATTTGTATGGACAATTGTAATGACACTTTTGCAAGTCATTTGTTTTAATAGTCAGAACCACAGAAAATCAAAGCACCCAGAGCACCCCACCCACATTATCTTCTTCCTGCTCTGATGTCAGTTTCCAGTTTGCCAACTATGCAGCGTTCTCTGGAAACATGGCCTTATCTAATATACTGAACTGTGGCTCATTATATTGAATAACAAAGTTCACAAAGCACCACAGACAATGAGAGTGAATATTTAAAGGAATCAATAAGTCATTTGTTATGTTCTTTTCTAAATGTGTCAGCGTCACTATAAAGGGACTTGAAACTTAAAGATTTAACCCTTTCGCTGCCAGCCAATTTGGCCAAGTTGGAACTTCTATTGCCAGACCGTTTTTGAACATTTTTTGCTCTTTCACTTTAGGGGACTTTCCTGGGGGGGTCTTTTAGTTTACCCATGAAAACAAGATATTGTTTTTTTCAGGACAACCTAAGCTTTCAAAATATGCTAGAATTTAGTTGTCATTCCAGTCCTGTAAAAAGATATGGGCTTCTAAGTGTATAAAAAAACCAAAAAAAAACAGTTTCACATGATACAAACGCATATATCAGAAGCATAATTTATTTTATGCATGAGAACATGGCAGATTTGGAAAGTTCTGTGTCTCCCGAACAAACCAATACCAAATATATATAATTTTATGGAGATTTCTCACTTCGATAGTTGAAAACTCTGAAGCAGTAAACTACCAAATTTCCAAAGCACCGCTCCACAAAACAGCATACATCTGATTTCAAGGCCAAACATTCCACTTACAGTAGGTTTACCCTAAAAAACTACCCCTCATTGGAAAGAACAGATTCCAACGAGTTCAAAATGGGTAAATATATATTTGTACTCCAAACTACCAAGTTGCAATTCTTTCCTAAAGTTAGCAGTTTTTATAAAAATGTGTTACATTTTGAAAAATGACCTCAAAGTGTCCAGTCTACAGCATTGTATCTCCCACATATCATTATATACCAAGATACAACACCCCAAATATGAAAGCCCAGGGTCCGCTGAACAGTTTGATGCCCAATATGCATAGGTGCACCTAAATATGTGGAGTATAGGGGCCCCAGAACGAAGACACCCCATACGAGTTATCAGTTCTGGAATTCCAGATACTGCAAAATCCGCACATTTACATCATTTTTCAAGGGGCAAAAGTACAAAAATGTATGTTCACCCCAGAAAACCATATGTTTTTGGAAAGTACACATTCTGACGAATCTAATATGGGTATGCACGTCTTTCTACTCCAAAGTACCAAGCCGCAAAGCTTTCCTACATTTGGCAATTTTTACGACATTACAGAAAATCACCTCAATATTGCAACTCTGAAGCATCGTATCTCCCACATATCATTACATACCAAGATAAAACTCCCTAAACATGAAAGCCCAGGGTCCGCTGAACAGTTTGATGCCCAATATGCATAGGTGCACCTAAGTATGTGGAGTATAGGGGCCCCAGAACGAAGACACCCCATACGAGTTATCAGTTCTGGAATTCCAGATACTGCAAAATAAGCACATTTACATCATTTTTCAAGGGGCAAAAGTACAAAAATGTATGTTCACCCCAGAAAACCATATGTTTTTGGAAAGTACACATTCTGACGAATCTAATATGGGTATGCACGTCTTTCTACTCCAAAGTACCAAGCCGCAAAGCTTTCCTACATTTGGCAATTTTTACGACATTACAGAAAATCACCTCAATATTGCAACTCTGAAGCATCGTATCTCCCACATATCATTACATACCAAGATAAAACTCCCTAAACATGAAAGCCCAGGGTCCGCTGAACAGTTTGATGCCCAATATGCATAGGTGCACCTAAGTATGTGGAGTATAGGGGCCCCAGAATGAAGACACCCCATACGAGTTATCAGTTCTGGAATTCCAAATACTGCAAAATCACCACATTTACAGCATTTTTCAAGGGGCAAAAGTACAAAAATGTATGTTCACCCCAGAAAACCATATGTTTTTGGAAAGTACACATTCTGACGAATCTAATATGGGTATGCACGTCTTTTTACTCCAAAGTACCAATCCACAAAGCTTTCCTACATTTCGAAATTTTTATGACATTGCCGAAAATCACATCAATATTGCAACTCTGAAGCATCGTATCTCCCACATATCATTATATACCAAGATAAAACTCCCTAAACATGAAAGCCCAGGGTCCGCTGAACAGTTTGATGCCCAATATGCATAGGTGCACCTAAGTATGTGGCGTATAGGGGCCCCAGAACGAAGACACCCCATACGAGTTATCAGTTCTGGAATTCCAGATACTGCAAAATAAGCACATTTACAGCATTTTTCAAGGGGCAAAAGTACAAAAATGTATGTTCACCCCAGAAAACCATATGTTTTTGGAAAGTACACATTCCGACGAATCTAATATGGGTATGCACATCTTTCTACTCCAAAGTACCAAGCCGTAAAGCTTTCCTACATTTGGCAATTTTTATGACATTACAGAAAATCACCTCAATATTGCAACCCTGAAGCATCGTATCTCACACATATCATTATATACCAAGATAAAACTCCCTAAACATGAAAGCCCAGGGTCCGCTGAACAGTTTGATGCCCAATATGCATAGGTGCACCTAAGTATGTGGCGTATAGGGGCCCCAGAACGAAGACACCCCATACGAGTTATCAGTTCTGGAATTCCAAATACTGCAAAATCACCACATTTACAGCATTTTTCAAGGGGCAAAAGTACAAAAATGTATGTTCACCCCAGAAAACCATATGTTTTTGGAAAGTACACATTCTGACGAATCTAATATGGGTATGCACGTCTTTCTACTCCAAAGTACCAAGCCGTAAAGCTTCCTACATTTGGCAATTTTTATGACATTACAGAAAATCACCTCAATATTGCAACTCTGAAGCATCGTATCTCCCACATATCATTATATACCAAGAAAAAGCACCCTAAATATGAAAGCCAAGGGTCTGCTGAACAATTTGATGCCCAATATGCATAGGTACACATAAGTATATGGCATATAGGGGCCATAGAACGAAGACAGTTCTGTAATTCCAAATACTGCAAAATCAGCACATTTACAGCATTTTTCAAGGGGCAAAAGTACAAAAATTTATGTTCACCCCAGAAAACCATATGTTTTTGGAAAGTACACATTCTGACAAATCTAAAATGGGTAGGCACGATTTTCTACTCCAAAGTACCAAGCCGCAAAGCTTTCCTACATTTCGCAATTTTTATGACATATACAAAAATCTCCTCAATACTCCAACTCTAAAGCATTGTATCTCCTACATATCAATATATAGCAATATAAAACTCCCTAAACATGAAAGTCTGGGGTACGCTGAACAGTTTGATACCCAATATGCATAGGTACCCCTAAGTATGTGGCGTATAGGGGCCCCAGAAAGAAGACACCCCATACGAGTTCTGTAATTCCAGATACTGCATAACCAGCACATATACAGCATTTTGCAACAGGCAAAGGTACAAAAAACTAGGTTCACCCCAGAAAACCATATATTTTTGGAAAGTACACCTTCTGCCGAATAAAAATTTGCTAAAACTGTCTTTCTACTCCAAACGTACATACTGCAAAGCAACGCTAAAGGCAGTGGTTTTTATGATATTTCTGAAAATCTCCTAGAAATATTGCAGTTGGTCGCATTTATCTCACCCAATATCTTATATACAATTAGAAAACACCATAAATATTGACGCTAAGGGTCTACTGAACAGTTTGATGCCCAATATGCATAAATATACCAAAGCAGGTGGGCACGTGCGGACCCCAAATGAAAATCGTGCTTAAGAATTTCCTCGCTGTCAATTCGCCTTCTGTGAAGATAGCACTCTGACTCCATATAATGTGCCGTAAGACCCCCTAACAGTACGAAGACCCCCCAAAACCATATATTTTTGGAAAGTACACCTTGTGCCGAATAAAAATTTGCTAAAACTATCTTTCTGCTCCAAATGTACATACTGCAAAGCAACGCTAAAGGCAGTGGTTTATATGATATTTCTGAAAATCACCAAAAAATATTGCAGTTGGTCGCATTTACCTCACCCAATTTCTTAGATACAATTAGAAAACACCCTAAATATTGACACCAAGGGTCTACTGAACAGTTTGATGCCCAATATGCATAGATATACCAAAGCAGGTGGGCACGTGCGGACCCCAAATGAAAATAGTGCTTAAGAATTTTCTCGGCTGTCAATTCGCCTTCTGTGAAGATAGCACTCTGACTCCATGTAATGTGCCGTAAGACCCCCTAACAGTACGAAGACCCCCCAAAACCATATATTTTTGGAAAGTACACATTCTGCTAAATAAAAATTTGCTATAATTGTCTTTCTACTCCAAACTTACATACTGCAATACTATGCTAAAGGCAGCGGTTTTTATGACATTTCTGAAAATCGCCTAAAAATATTGCAGTTGGTCGCATTTATCTCACCCAATTTCTTACATACAATTAGAAAACACCATAAATATTGACACTAAGGGTCTACTGAACAGTTTGATGCCCAATATGCATAGATAAACCAAAGCAGGTGGGCACGTGCGGACCCCAAATAAAAACAGTGCATAAGAATTTTCTCAGCCGTCAATTCGCCTCCTGTGAACATAGCACTCTGACTGAATATAATGTGCCGTAAGACCCCCTAACAGTACAAAGACCCCCCAAAACCATATATTTTTGGAAAGTACACATTCTGACGAACACAGAGTTGCTAAAAATATGTTTCTATCCCAAATTATCAAAGTGTAAATGAGGCTAAAACATTACATAAGGAAAAACAATGCAAGCATAAAACTGCAATAAAAATCACAAAAAAGCAAATACAATTAGGAAAATCAACGAAATAACAAAATAACTGATCCGACAGCGTGGTTAGAGGTCAGAATGCTTGATCCAGTAGTCATGCTGTGAAATCTAAAGTTTTTAGGGAAATAACATAAGGGAAACTTAGAAAATGAACTAAAAAAACAAAAAAAACCCCCTATAAGTGTGTGTTTGTGTATGCATGGATGTACAGCTCTAAAAAGTGTATAAATATTTGCATATATGTATTTGAGTATGTAATATATGTGCAAAAGTTTGAAAAATCAAAAAAATCAGAAAATCAAAAAAAAAAAAAAAAACTACTTTTACTAGTATGTGTACTGTGTATATGTAAATGCCTGTAAATGCCTGTAAATGCCTGTAAATACCTGTAAATACCTGTAAATAAGTAAAATAAGGGGCACTTACCAAATCTAGATGAAGAGGAGTCCTTTTCAGTGCTTTTCAGTTGAAACACGCTGAGTCACAGCACCAGGAAGTGCGTGGGCGGAGCAGGAACATGTGCTGTGCTGATGCTTGGGACATGGAAGCTGCTGAATCGGTTGCTGCTGTTGCTGCGCCTCTCTGCGACTCTGGAGTGGAGGATCGCCGATCTTTTTCAGGTAAGCTCGTTGCCTAGGGGGTTCTGCTGCTAGCTGCTCCTCTCTGCACGCTGATTTTGCAGTGTGTGCAGAGAGAGAGCTGTTTTAGTAAAGAACGTAGCTCCTACGTTCTTGGCACTTAAAGCCTTTTTTCAAAGAACGTAGGAGCTACGTTCTTGGCAGTTAAAGGGTTAATAAACTGCAAATCCCCAAAAGAAAAAAAAAAAAGAAATGCTACTAATCTCCAGTGAGAGCTTTACTCTGTGAGAATCAGGGGGTTATGGTGAAGATGTTCAAGGTCTGTAAAGCACAGCTTCCATTTTTTGGTACTATATAAAGGATAATAAAATAAAAATAAAATAGAAATGACTTCCCACAAATGGATTTCTGCATCTTCAGATGATGAGGTTCCCAAAGAGCACGACAGAAAAGGGAAATAGAGCAGTTATCAGTGTTTGGTTATTTAACTTGGAGCAGAACATTGGAAAGAAGAGCTGACCAGCACTCGAACGGATCCACAGGACCACAGATATTCAGTTAAAACATTATTTTATTGGTAGAAAAGTTAAAAATATAGCTGCATCTCCATCCAAACCCGCAAAAAAAAAAAAATGGCATCCTGCAGAATGAGGGGAAGATTTTCAGGTGCAGGTATAGATGCGGGTCGAAGGTCTGCAGGTCGCAGGTCTCATCTAAATTTCTTTAGATGAAATATTGTCTATATTTTACTCCTTTTAAAGTCTTACAAAACGTTTCTGTCCCAGCCCACTTTTGATGATGTCACTTCTGGTTTGCAGCAACATCACTTCCTGTTTGATGGTGGTCGGCGTGTTGTGGGTCGGGTTGTGGATAAGGCAGTTGCGGGTCCGGGTCGAGTAGTGGATCAAAGTGGGCAAATATGCAGGTTGCGGTTCGGGTCTTAGAAATTGGTTCCGTACAGGACTCTATTGAACTTATACCTATAAAAGCTCTGATGAAACAACCCATTAAGCAATTAAAAGTTTCAGTTGCTTTGATGGATTTGTCATTATCACTCTTAGGCAGACACACAGACTTTTTATTCCCCCATTTTTAGCATAAATCTAATTTCAATTTCTGTGACACACAGTAGAAAAATTCAGGACTAAATTTGATGCTTGAAGAAAAGCAATTAGGGGCTAGAAAGGAAAGGTTTGCAATGCCAGCTCACTGCTCAGCAACATTGTCCCCCAAAACACAACTTTACAGAAACTTGGAATATTCCTAGATCTGCAGTCTGTTCCGGAATATAGCCACACAGAGGCTAGTTTGGGATCTCTGATTAACTGCCTAGCGAAAATTGTTGAGCTGCACATACCAATGCCAAAACACAGCCATTCCTATTGATCAGTATTTAGAGAAAAACTTCTGAAAAAAGCTTCATATTGGTACAGACAGGTCATCAACCTCCCCTATTCATGGTGTCATAATTCCAGTATTTATTTTTAACTCCAAGGGCTACTATATTCTCACAGTGACATACCTTATTCCTGTCCCCGTTTCTAAAGACTTAAAGGAGTTGTTCACCTTTAAATTAAACTTTTATTATGATGTAGAGATTGATATTCTGAAACAATTTGCAATTAGTTTTAATTTTTTATTATTTACGGTTTTTGAGTTATTTCTCTTTTTATTCAGCAGCTCTCCAGTTTGCAATTTCGGCAATCTGGTTTCCAGGGTTCTAGCAAGCATGTACTGATTTGAATAAGAAACTGGAATATGAATAACAGAGGACCTGAATAGAAAGATGAGTAATAAAAAGTAGCAATAACAATACATTTGTATCCGTACAGAACATTTGTCATACATTTAAACAATTGTTTCAAGATAAGCTTTGTCTTACGCAGGTCCGGACTGGGATTCACAATAGGCCCTGGTATTCAAAGTACACAGAGGCCCAAGCAGCCCCCTCCAGCCCAATAAATAGTGACTGTCTATGGCAACTTACAGCAGCCCCTCTGCCATTTGCCAGAACCCACAGATTGCCAGTCCGGGACTGGTCTTACAATAATGAATGGACCTTTTAAAAATCTATGGCCACAGATTTGCTTCATCAAACCAATCATTATATATGTCCGATATATGAAGGGTGTCCAACTTGCAAACATGAGGTATACAGGCTGGACACCCTTCTGCAACCATCTATAAGCCTTTTGCTTTAAGCTGGCCATGGATGTAAAGATTTTTAAAAGATCTTTTCGTTATCGTGAGACCACGATTATCTCGAAACGATCGTTTAAATGTACAATTTGTCAATCAACTAAAAAGACCATTTCAGGCGATATTGATAGGAAACTGAGGGTAGCTGCCTGCTTGGCCCTGCAAACATAGATAGATTGCACTGGGACCGACAGATGTCGGACCAAAAATCATAAGATGTACGATCGATTACCACTAACTTCACGATTATTTGATGGATTGGTCAGATTTCACCAACGAAAGATCTTTGCTTCTATGGGGACCTTAAGACACTAGGCATATACATACCTTTGCATATGCATAGCCTTAGGCCAATGTCACATTAGATTGTTTCTCCGGAGGCAGAAAAACAGGCTATGGAATTAGAGTGAGTTGGTCTGTGTGTCTAGTGCATGAACAGGCACTGCATCAGATTTCGCTGTGAAATACATACCTTCATTTTTTTCTCTCCCATTGGCTGTTTCTACGTCTGCATTTTTATGATGTTCACTATTGCTCAATAAGCGAATTAGATGAGTTCTATTTTTTGCACTAACAATGCAGAATAGTGAACCAAAATGGTCATCATAATGAATCAGTATCTTGTGCTTGATTGTAACTAAGCTGAATGAATCTATAACATTGATTGCAAAACTATACAGTGTACTATTGGGTTTATTTCATTTTTAAATCATTCAGCAGGTATGGTGATCCAAATTACAGAAAGATCCCTTGTTTGGAAAACCCAAGGTCCCAAGAATTCCAGATACAGGTATGGGATCTGTTATTCAGAATGCTTGGGACCAGAGGTTTTAAGATAATGGATCTTTCCTTGAATTGAATCTTCATACCTTAAGTCTACTAGAAAATAATGTAAACATTAAATAAACCCAATAGGCTGGTTTTGTGTTCAATAAGGATTAATTATATCTTAGTTGGGGTCAAGTACAAGGTACTGTTTTATTATTACAGAGAAAAATGAAATCATTTTCAAAAATCTGGATACTTTGGATAAAATGGAGTCTAGTAGAAAAGGCCTTTCCATAATTCAGCGCTTTCTGGATAATGAGTTTCCGGATAATGGATCCCATACCTGTACTACATATTTTTGTGTGTGTGTAAATATATATAAATGTCCATTTGACTGGCCCTGGTTGGACAAATACCCTTTTGTTTCAAAGAGCTTTTCCTCTGCTATTTCAGTGTGGTTTGTTTTTACCCTTTTCGCCTCCCACACCCAAATGGATGTTTGTTGCCTCACAGAGGAGGACACGTGTTGCCAAGGCAAATCAATGTTTACTCAGTAAACAGTAAATATACATGTAAATGAGACTCAAAAGAACATGCCCATTGTGCATAACATGGGAGATATCTGTTGTAAATGATGACAGGATGTGAAGTGACTTTCACTTTGTTGACATTTGCAAGCTATTACCCAGAAGCTTGGGGCTTTAGGTAAGATGAACCCTTTGTGGTTAGAATGGCCTCAGGCCTCACAATAGAGCATGTTCTAAGGACATCCGGAGCACAAGGTGATCAGAAAATCTACAAGCAGCCTTGCTACAGCCAGCTGAAAGTGTATTAGAACATACTGATACAAGAACCCTGAAATTACATGAAAATTCAGATAGTGTGCTTTGTAGAAAGATTTTTGTCCTTGTGGCTTGTGCAAAATGTTGGTACGGTATGGGACATGTTATCCAGAATGCTTGTGACCTGAGGCTTTCCAGATAATGGGTCTTTCCGTAATTTGGATCTTCAAACCTTAAAGGAAAACTATACCCCCAAAATGAATACTTAAGCAACAGATAGTTTATATCAAATTGAATGACATATTAAAGAATCTTACCAAACTGGAATATATATTTACATAAATATTGCCCTTCTACATCACTTGCCTTGAGCCACCATTTCGTGACTCTATCTGTGCTGCCTCAGAGATCACCTGACCAGAAATACTACAACACTAACTGTAACAGGAAGAAGTGAGGAAGCAAAAGGCAGAACTCTGTCTGTTAATTGGCTCATGTGACCTTACATGTGGTTTGTATGTGTGCACAGTGAATCTTACGATCTCAGGGGGTGGTCCTTATTTTTTAAAATGGCAATTTTCTATTTATGATTACCCAATGGCACATACTACTAAAAAAGTATATTATTATGATAATGGTTCATTTACATGAAGCAGGGTTTTACACATGAGCTGTTTTACTCAGTATCTTTTAATAGAGACCTACATTGTTTGGGGGGTATAGTTTTCCTTTAAGGGTCAGGCCACACAGGGCGTTTTGGGAAGATTTGGTTGCCTGGCGACTAATCGCCTCATTTTTGCGGCGACCAATCTCCCCAAAAGCCTTCCCCGATTCTGCGCCAGCTAAAATGAAAAAACGCCGGCGCTAATCACACGCGGCGGTTTGTTTTTGGAAGTCGACTGAAGTTGCCTACTTCAGAAAACGAACCGCTGCGTGTGATTAGCGCCGGCGTTTTTTCATTTTAGCCGGGTCTGGGAAGACGTTTGGGGAGATTGGTCGCCGCAAAAAGGAGGCGATAAGTCGCCAGACGACCAAATCTCCCCAAAACGCCCTGTGTGGCCTGACCCTAAGACTACTAGAAAATCATTTAAACATTAAATAAACCCAATAGGCTGGTTTTGCTTCCAATAAGGATTAATTATATCTTAGTTGGGATCAAGTACAAGCTACTGTTTTATTATAACAGAGAAAAAGCAAATTATTTTTAAAAATGTTGATTATTTGATTATAATGGAGTCTATGGGAGGCGGCCTTTCCATGATTCAGAACTATCTGGATAACGGGTTTCCGGATAACGGATCCCATACCTGTAGTATGATTATTACTTGTAATTCCCTTTCAGGTTTAACATAATCTTGGCACATTTTTTTAAAATTCAATTTCAACTGAATCCTTGATGATTCTTAATCACTGATAAACTGATGCCAATATGTTCAGAGATGATACAGATTTAGCTATTGTATTCAAATAAGCATATACAAATGAAGGTTCTTTGCCGACATTTAAACATTTTTTTGGTTGGTCGGGTCTTTCGAATGAATCTCTTAAAATTACAAGCTACAAAAAACAGAATAAAAATGCATTTGCAAATTAGGGTTTTGAATCAGTTTGGTATTCGGCCGTATCTTTCGCGAAGGATTCGGCCGAATCCAAAATAGTGGATTCGGTGCATCCCTAGTTTAGGGTAAGGGCACACCTGGCAATTCAGGGAGATTTAGTCGCCTGGATACTAATACCTCACAAGGTAACTTTGGGCGACTTCGGAATACGAAACGCTGCGTGTGCCATGCCACAGGTGACTTTTCATTATAGCCGGCGCTAGACAAGGGGAAGCCGTTCGGGGAGATCAGTCGCCCCAAACAAGAGGCGATTAAATCTCCCTGAATCGCCAGATGTGTCCTTACTCTTATGATGAACTGTTATCCTGTAATTACAAAGCCAATCCAGAATTGATAATTCATTTGTTTAATCTTGAGAAGTCCTCAGACATGCCTAACGCCGCCATTAGTTTGCCAACATACAGCAGCCAGTCATTAAGAAGATTAGAAATGCTCTCTGACTGAGCTCCCTGTCTTATCAGGCATCGTTTAATAGTATGAGCAATTACATGCATTAACATAGCATAGTCCTCAAATAAATTCTAGCTTAATTGGGACTCTAGTGGGTGCTAGGTGATTGTGCAATGGGCGTCAGTGCTTTTACTGCCACAAGAACTGCACATATAACATTAATAATCGGCCAAGCAAGACAGTTTACAATCCTTTCGCTAACAAGCAGGTAACCATGGGATTGCTCATGTGTCACTACTGGGTAGTCTGAATTTATCAATGAAAACAATCATCATGGAAATCTTGTGAACATGCAAATAGTAGCTAAATGTGGTTCTGGTAGATGAAAACAACACTGCTCATCATTTGCAGTCTCACGTGCAGATAATGTAACATACTGCCACAGGTTAGGATCTCTTTGTATTCACAATTAATAAACAATTCTC
The DNA here is from genome assembly GCF_017654675.1 of Xenopus laevis. NCBI lineage: Eukaryota > Metazoa > Chordata > Amphibia > Anura > Pipidae > Xenopus > Xenopus laevis. The sequence continues at coordinate 44,331,783 of NC_054372.1, forward strand.
TTGTAGTTAATATTCACTCACTTTGTTCCCTAATTCAAGGCTGTGTAGAGGTGTATAAACCAAACAAATTATGAATTAGCAGTAAAACCCCCACTTCCTTGCTAAAATTGATTGGGATCTGAGTGCTTAGTGCTATAATCACGTGCTCGACTCCCAATCAATCCCGTGCCGACACACAATTACTTGTTGCCGAGTATAATAAACTAATTGATTAAAGTGCTTGTGCTATAATTCATATACTGTGACTTTAAATTGATTTTATGCTTAAGTACAATTAAAAATATACAATTTCAAAAATCCATTGATTCTATGTATAATTTAAATAAAGTGCTGGTGCTACAAATATTAATTTCAAAGTGAGTTCATGATATTAAAAAGTTATAAATAAAGCGTCAGCAATTCATGAGTAAAAGAATGTAAACAGAAAATAGTTCAGAGGTGGAGCTGTCCCACAGAAACTAACTGCAATTTTTCTAAGCCCTGGGACACCACACGTAGGAGAAAGGCAGGACACTGAGGACTGCGGTCTCGTATACTACATTTAACTAGCTTCTAAAAGAGAACTAACTCAGCTATAAAACCAACAAATCCTCAGTGCCTTAAAGTAAAATGAGAATCAAGAGATGAATGCCGCGCTCATAGCGCTACGATTCTGTTACAATTTGAAAATTAAGTTGATCCGAGAATCAGCTAAAAAAAAAAAAAGGTGAAAGAGTTCCAATAGTTAAAATTGGTTTAAAATCGAAGGCTCGCTGATGCGCGTTTCGCATGCACTTTATCAAGGCAAAAAGGAAAAATGATAAAGCATATACGTGCATAAGCGAGCCTTCAAATTGTGGAGCGCACCGTACAAAAATTTTGTATACATGCACATAATTATGATTTAGCAAATACAATGGATATGAATTGCTATATGACTCCATTTTACAAATAAACAAACACTGATCATAAGTAAAATGTACCTCTTCCTTGGTTTCCCTGAAAGAGGACCTCAGATTCCCTTTAGGTTTGATCAGTCTTGATTTAGGTTCATCCTGCTGACTAAACAGTTCCTCAATTGTTTTTGTGTCAATCTGGTATTGATGTTGCCTGGCAGCCATAGTCCAGATGTTGTTTTTTCCTCTGACCTGCTCTTCAGGAATAGTTTTCCAGAAGAAATTTCTCATCCTATTCCTCTTACTGTTATTGCCATGTTCATTTCCCTCTTGATGTGGCAGTGGTGGAGGTGGTGGAGCACCTGGTAATGGTGGAGGTGGTGGAACATGCTGAAATGGGAGAGGAGGTGGGGGAGGAGGTGGTGGTGGAGGCTGAGGTGGTGGCAGTGGAAGCTGTTCAACCATTAACTCTGTTATGACCACATTACAGTCTCCATTTTCTTTATCATTGACCAAGGAGACACAATTCATAACATGCATCTTGGCACAGTCCTTTCTTCACAAGGAGCATCACTAGCATCAAGAACAAGGGCAGAGGAGCAGCATCCAAAAACAAACTTGTCAAATTTCAAATTCACACCCTTCACATGATGTGAGATCTATCCTAAAAGAAAAAGGAATCTGTTAAAATTTTGCAGAATGATGAACAGTGTCTAGCACCGTCTAACATGTCAGCGCTACATAAATAAAGATAATGAGTCCATGTAATAATGAGCTTAAATCTGCTTACATGCCCGTTACTGTCCAACATGCCAAACGTGAATCTTCTTATTTTGCAAGGCATATTGTACTGACTATAGAAACATATGTCTGATGCAACGTAAGGCCCATTGCATTGTAGGAATAAGTGTAAAACTACCAGTGTATGTAGGGTAAAAAATTTCAAAGAAACTGGACAGCTGCCCACACTAACAAACTTAAATCCTCATTGTAGCTATGCATATGGGAGCTACTAAAAAGGGTAAGGATATCAAGATACAGCATGTAACCATGTATAAATGAAGTCAAAACAGACCATTGTCAAAATTGATAGTATCAATGAACATTGTTCATTCTATCAGCAAGCACAACGACTGTATCCAAAAGAAAAGCAAAGTAAACTATTTCTCTTTGGAGGGGATCAAAAAGGCAATGTAAGTATTTGCTAAGGGCACTGACATATGGGGAGTTTCATTGCCTGGCGTAAAATCTCCTTCTACGCAGCCGACAAAGCACCCACAACACCTGCCCCATCATATTTGTTTAATCACCTCATATAAAAACATTACATAAGTGATCTAGGGTAGCGCATTTTCAGGTAGTTACCCGGGGCTGCTACATTTAATGTGTTTTACATGTGGCAATTCCATCGCAAGGCACACAATATCAACAGATATGATGGGGAAGGTATTGTTGGGCAATTCATCGGCTTTGGAAAAGATTTCCTGCCGGTGAAGAAACGCCATGTATGTCATTGCCCTTAAAGCAAAGTAGCTAATGGTCAGTGCATCATGGCTTCACAGTCACGCCAATACCCATCAGTAAAACTCACTGTTGATACATACCCAGGTGAAGCCTGGAGCAGCTATCCTGGCAATTGACCCTCCTTTACATTTGGACTAAGGGAGTGTGTTCCCGAGACGTGTAAGGTCATGTATTTCTGCAGAATCTTGCAATAAAAACCTGCCTTTTTCTGGAGTGCTGTCCTCCTGTTCGTTTATCATATGTTGGCAGTGGGGACGCTGAGGACTGAGCACCCGGGATACCTAGGGGAGCAGCTAAAGGGTGGTGAGTTTGGAGCGGTCCTAATTGGTTTTGGGCATATCCTTTATACTTACACAACTGAACAGCACAGGGAACACAGAACACAGAACACAGCCTGTTGTTCAGAACTACTTGCTGTAAAGGATCCAAAAATAAAGATGCGAATACTCTAAAACCGCAAATAATTACTGCTGTTGAGATCTTGCATGTATCTGTTTGACTTCTACACAGCAAATAAAATATTACGTATCAGCAATATCTCACTGCCAGTGAATGGCCAACAGTTTGATGGACTATCCTGTAAACAATACTAGCTTTTACTCTATTATTTTATGGCCTTGATCTGTCTTTCCTTAAATGCTGCAAGTGGTACATTAAAGAATTAACATGCATGATATTAACAATGTAGGCTATTTATATACTGTATAAACCCTATAATCACAGAAAGTGGATTTAATTGTGTCCCTACTGATTTAATAGCCAAAGACAATGGACTACAGAGTTTTCACACAGCCCCCTGAGCGTTCAACGCTCAGTCACACTTATTTTGTCTCTCCCCTTCTGTCTCTCTGGGTGGCCTCTCCAAAGAAGAGTTCTTACTGTTTTCCATGACATGTCTATATAGGAGAAAATGCAAATGCAATGTCCTGTAATAAAAATCTTGACAACTAGGACACCCCTCCAAATTAACAAAACACAAAATCATTTTTGAAAAAGCGAATACAGAAGCATCATTAGAAGTAAAAAAGTCAGGGGCCTCAGCTTTCCTTTTTTGCCATAGCCTTTATCCACTGGCACTGCTTGTAGCTCCCGATCTTCTTTTCTGCCGATTCACTGCACATGCTCAGTGCTGCTGTCACTTACTGAGCTTAGGGACCCACTCACAATATACAGTACACATAGAAATGTCACACTGTTAAGCTGGCCATAGATGTAAAGATTTTTAAAAGATCCGATCGTCATCGTGAGACCACGATTATCTCGAAACGATCGTACGAATTGTCCATCAACTAAAAAGACCAATTTGCCAGGAAAACAAAGGGTAGCTGCCTGCTTGGCTCTGCAGACATAGATAGATTGCACTGGGACCGATAAAGATTTTTTAACCTGGCCGATCAATTTTCTGACAGATGTCGTCCGAAAAATCATAAGACGTACGATCGTTCGAATCCCATTAACCGCACGATAATTTGACAGATTGGTTGGACTTCGCTAAAAACAGTCATTCGGCAAGAAAAATCTTTGCGCATATGGGGAGCTTAAGGCTGATTAATAATTAATACTGTACAGATAATTACTACATGGCAGCACAGAAACCAGTGAGATTAGCAGAATTTAATAATCAACCTTGTAGCATCAGCCCATATTACAGACTAACCTCATTTTCTGCTTGATAACTTGCGACCACCCCTAAGTTTAGCTTCTCAACAGCTGTCACAGAGCCCACTGAGCATGTGAGTGTCAGACACTTTCCAAGATGGTGACCCCTAAGACAAATTTGAAGTCCTGGATCATTGCTGTTATTGACAAGCTGAAACTTTAGCCTGGTGCAATACTATCATATAAAAAATATGGCAAAATGTGCCATTTTTAGCCACATTCGTTTTTAAGGTTTAGTTCTCCTTTAACGTGCCTTAAACCAGGAAGAAACAGATCAAATTATCAGGCACATGTGCAATCCAATCAATAGATCTGAGCAGCCTAGAAGCATTTACATGGACACTGGGAATAATGGCTATTTCAGGCTCTACAGGCTTGTCTCTCTGATATAAAAGTGCTGGTATATAAAAAAAAGAGTTTCATAGATTGGTGGAGGGCTAATTAAGTTGTACATGCCTTAGCAGACTGGGCAAACAAGCTTTTCTGCCCCAAGTGCAGCATTACTCAAATGTTTATAGCTAGTTACAAATGTTGCCGGATAATCCAATGAAAAAAAAAAGGCAAGCTTTGTAAAACACAGTACATTCCCAGTAATGACCAAGGGGTGGAATTTCTCTCAGAAAATCGTTACCACTGCAATGCTGCACAGAAATCGTTACCACTCATGACATATCTTTAATCCACTGCATTATATTATACAGGTATAGAATCCCTTATCCGGAAACCGGATATCCAGAAAGCTCCGAATTACGAAATGGCTGTCTCCTATAGACTCCATTTCATCCAAATACGCCAAATTTTTAAAAATGATTTCCTTTTTCTCTGTAATAATAAAACAGTAGCTTGTACCTGACCCCAACTAAGATATAATTAATCCTTATTGGAAGCAAAACCAGCCTATTGGGTTTATTTAATGTTTAAATTAATTTCTAGTAGACTTAAGGCATGAAGACCCAAATTACAGAAAGATCCATTATCCGGAAAACCCCAGGTCCCCAGCATTCTGGATAACAGGTCCCATACCTGTACAAATATATGACTAACACAGTGTAACCTTTCAGATAATAGCAAGTTATTTTTAAGATTTACAGATTCTTTAAAGAAAACCATGAAAGACAAAATTCATGTGCACAGACGCCAATAAAGAAAAAAACATAAAATGAGGTTTTGCCCTTGAGGCCTGACAGATACATATTCTCATATACATTATGTCACTGCACCTTAAGAAGAAGAAAAAACAAACATTAAATGGGTTGTGTTTTTTCCTTGTAAATGTTACGTTAGCACATCCTAATGCATTCAGGACAATAAAGATTGGATTCCAATGAAATAATGATATTTCTATTAAAAATTTCTACTTTTAATTACATCTTGTTTTATAAACGTTACTCAAAATTATACAGATAAGGTTCATCCATCAGGAAATGATAAAGATATTGGAAAGCCCCAAGTTTTCCCACAGATGTTCACAATGAAGTTAATATTCTTAGCCCCATATGTAATAAAAGGCTCTAAGTTTGCCCGGGAGCAGTAACTCATAGCAACCAATAACATGTTTGCTTTGAAATTGGTGTTAAGCTGGCCATAGACGCAAAGATCCGATCGTACGAATCAACGTACGATCGGACTTTCCCATCTCCCGACCCTCCACTAACCATTCAGATCAAAGTCTTTACCATTCCGATCAAATAAGAACAGATCACTCAATGTTCTGCCCCTGACAGCAATCGTACGATAGTTATGTCTGACAACACTAGTGACAGTCTCCCTCTGAAAATCGTACGATCGGCAATACATGCAGAGATATTATCGGCAGGCGACAGAAATTTTCTAACCTGTCCGATCGACCAAACGACCGATCTCCGACGGACGAAAAATGTCGGGACTCTCCACACACAGTCCGAAAATCGTACGAATCCTCGATTTGTACGATCGGATCTTTGCATCTATGGCCAGCTTTAGGGAATAATCCAAAGACCGGAGATCATTGAGGTAGAAGGTTGAGGAAGTTTATTAATTATATAATAAACATACACGAGCGTCGTGGGTTCTGTACAGAGTACACAGAACTTCAGAACAAAGAAAAGACCACACATTATATACCCTTCGAGAGAGGAACTTCAATGGGGATGGTCTCTCTAAGGAGGATAGGGAGTATTGACAGGTATCTGTCATAGTGTCTCAGTGTGCAATTATCTAGTGTTAGCTAGTTATGTGAACGAGAAGGGAGTAACACAGTGGGAGAGCTTCAAGGCCAGGGCACCTGGTAGAAGCAACATAAAATAACAGACTACTTATAAGAACCTTCTCGGATGGCACACTGTCTCCTGGGTAGTCTTGAAACAGTTCCTAGAAGGGCCCTATGGGCACTTTGAAACTGCTCAGTCCACCATGGAGGGGGGCTTAGGAATGTGAGGGTCCATACAGGGCCTGCAAGACTTTTCCTTCCACATTGGTGACCAATAAATTCTACCTGCTGGTTGGTTGCTATGGGTTACTGCTCCTGGGAAAACTTAGTACATTTTATTACATAACCTTTGCAGTAGTAAATACAATATGTGAGTGTCAGTTTTGGACAAACTTCCCAGCTGCTCCATGCTAATATCTCTTTGTGTTTGAGGTTAGACCGTTAGACTGTTTATTGGCCAGTGGCTGCAGACTTCTTGCAGGTTAGGATACTATAAAAGCAAAAACCGTATTAGGGATGTTCAGCCTGCATTTCATTCTGACACTTTGGGGCACATTTACTATTGGTCGAATATCGAGGGTTCATTATCGATTCGACTTCGAATATCGAAGGATTTACCGCAAATCCTTCGACTTCGAATGTCGAAGTCGAAGGATTTGCGCAAAACTTCGTTCGATCGAAGGAAAAAGTCGAACGATTAAATCCTTCGAATCGAACGATTCAAAGGATTTTAATTCATCGATTGGTGCTCGGTAGGTTTTAGGTGGCAAAGTAGGTGGTCGAAGTTTTTTGAATGGTCGAATAGTCAGACGATTTTTAGTTCGAATCGTTCAATCCGAAGTCGTAGTTGAAGGTCGAAGTAGCCAATTCAATGGTCGAAGTAGCCAAAAAAATACTTCAAAATTCGAAGTATTTTTTATTCTAATCATTCGCTCGAGCTTAGTAAATGTGCCCCTTTAAGTTGCAGTTCAACAACAGATGGACTTTCCCCATAAATGCTTACATGTTTCCTTATGGGATCACTATTAAAACAACAATTATATATAAATCTCACAACTTAGCATTGTAAGTAAAAGTAAGGGACATAGAACACGTGGTTACTTGTAGTTTGTTAGAACGTTTTATTACTAATTTATGTTATTTATTTGTAAATAGCAACATGCTCTAGGTGGCCATAGACACACAGATCCGATCGTACGAATCGAGGATTCGTACGATTTTCGGATCGTGTGTGGCGTGCCCCGACTTCTTTCGTCCGGCGGAGATCGGTCGTTTGGTCGATCGGTCAGGTTTGATTTTGACCCGACCGATCCCGCCGGAACCCAGGGCACATCGTAATCGGATAGTTCGGCCATGCGGACGAACAATCAGATTACACCCGATATAGCCATGTTTGTTTAATGGCATATCGGGGAAAGATCCGCTCGTTTGGCGATGTTGCCAAACGAGCAGATCTTTGCATCTATGGCCACCTTTAAGCTCTGTACAACACAAGCAACTCAACAGAAGTCCACTGGGACTAACATTTAAGTGAGATTGTTTGGTGGATGACTATGATTTGCCCACAGAGTTTCTCTTAATGTCAGCTCCAAATCCTCATGGAACAAGATGTCCTAGAATTTTGGAAAGCAAACTGCCAGATATGTAATAAAGTATATACCTATATAGAACCTTCACAACAGTGAGAGGCTGGGTATTCTGGAAGTTGAAGTTCTATTTTGTTTAGCATAGGTTAAAAAATAAGGAAAGGGTACAAAACAGCCCAATTTATTTCAACATTTGTAAGTGTAAAACAAGGATTTCTGTGCTCAGATGAAGGCATAACAGGTTGTTTAGGAGGCTACCATGGGAAAACCCAATTAGTAATGCTTGTGATCATACCAAGATGAGCTCAGCCTCCCTCCTCCCCCACACCCTCCACAGAAGGCTTAGCCTGGCTTACAATTCAAACCTTGGTTGTTGTCACTTGCCAGCCTCCCCATTGAATGTTCCCTAGGTGGCAGTTACTAACATCTAGCGTCCTACCCCCTCCCTACTCCATCCCACTCTTGTCTCCATGGCTTGGACCGTGATGTTTAGAGCTACAGCTTTTATTCAATGGAAAATAAAGCCCTGCAACCATGGCTCCAGGTCACCCCAGTGGCAGCATTTGTGTGAAATCAATCACTGGCCTCACTGAGTGAACGGCACACACAATGCAGCACAAAGATACACAGAGCTCCGACACAGTCATTGGTCACTACTTCAGGATTACATGATTCACAATGAACTCAAACGTTTGACTGCTTTGGTTTATCAGTAGCGTCATTGCCCCTTCTATTTAACCCTTGAACATGCAAAGTGCTGCATTTATCCAGGCCAAGCTCTAAGAATCTCTCACGTGGCACAAGGGAGTACCATTAATCCAATGTTTCCCAATACTCTAAGGCTGCCAGAGAAAGTTTGGAGTTCCACAGCTGCCAAATGGAGCAGGCCAAAATAATTCATGCTATTTTAGTGTGTGAATACAGTTTAAGTAGGATGAATGTGATCAAAATCCCCCCTCTCTAGGCTAGACATTTAAAAAGAAGTTAAAAATAGAAAGAAATTTATAACTTTGGGGAGATGCAGCCTCCGTGTCCAAATCACCTTCAGGGTTTATGGTTCCTGTGCTGTCACCAGGTTAAAACAAGTGATACATTTCCCTATGATACCAGGGTACTAAGAAAGGTGAAGCAGCCATTTCCCAACAAGGAAGAATAAATCCACAAACTCCAGTGCCCCTGTCCCATCACAGTAGGAGTTATGTGACCAAATAAAAGTACGAGGCTGAAGGCTGAGTGCTTTTATACAGGTCACATAACTCCGAGGTGACTTCTAATATCTTTATAAATTTCAGTAGGGGGTACATTATGCATTATAATCTACATAATGTGTAAAATGTCAGGAGGGGGGTCAAATTCGGATGCGCGGCGTCAAATTCAGCGGCTGGGGACTCCTGTTATAAACGATGCGTTCCGACGTCAGAACGCGCAGTTTATAAGGATATAATACACAAAAGCCATGAATATCTTGTAAATGATATCCTTATAAACGGTGAGTTCTGATGTCATCAGTTATAAACGGTGAGTCCTGATGTCATTTCTGTCACGAGTCACTGAAATAATAAATTACCTGATGTTGCAAAATAAGAGGATATTAGAGACTCCTCGGTGACTTAAAATATCCTTATAATTTACAAGAGGGGGTACTTTATTCACTACATATACACACAGACAAGAATAATGATAAAAAGAAAATCAAGTATAAAAAAAAACTATAATTATTAATGGCAAATTGCATTTAGAATCCAAGTAAGAATGGGGCAGAGTAATGGATGTCCTATTTTAGCCTGTGCAGTTGAACTATAACACACATGCCTTTGGCTCGGTGGTTGGACAGCCCTGATGTGTACAGCTCAATATCTAACACTAATGTTAATATTATATAGCACAAACATATAATGTAGCCTGTGTAGTAACACAACTGTACAATTTCAATCCCTGGAATAGTGGGGACAGAACAAATGCCTCACTGCCCTCCTTTGCAACTCCTAAGCGCACCACTGATTAATAACGCAGCCCCATAGTATAAAGTATAAACTCCTGATATCGCAATTAATGGGAACACACACACAGGTAACACACAGGTAAGCGCAGGCAGCTGAACCAATGGAAGTAGCAAACCTGGGGGTGTCACGCTCCTCATGTCCGTACAAACAGTCCGCGTTGCAACTGCAAAACCTCCCCATTATTACAGTGTTCTGGGATAGCCCAGTTGGCTGCAACCAAGACAAGAGGGGGGATACTCGGCGCAGCCCCCCACGACCTGCTCTGCAATATGCGCCCTCTCTGGGGAAACTCTGTTACCTGGTCTCTGCTCGTCGCTCCATGAAGCCATTGGCAGCGTTAGTCCCGGCACAGAAACAAGTATAAACTGAACTGAGCGGCCAGTGTAATAATCCAGAGAAGCGCAGAGTTACCCTTCCCACTCCTGGGAGAAATGTTCCCTTTAGCTTTGCAGTTTCCAACTGGCTGCTGAGTCTCAATCCCAGCGAGGCGCATGCGCAAACACAGGTACTCTTCCCACTGACCTGCCTCCTTCACACAGTCTTGCCGCCCGACGGGGCCCCTACTGGCACTGAGCATTGGCATAGAGTCTGCTGTTGCCGCCGCCTTTGCCAGCGCCGTTTAATTCGTAGCTTTTTGTATTCACACAACAAAGGGAATTCTTTTAATGACGTCTTACTAATTACTTCAAAAACAAAGAAAAAAGGGCATGATTTACTTTTGTTTCCCCCCAGTTGTAATTAGCAGAGTCATTTCTGAGGCGTCTGTAGTGCTGCTGGGTCTATAGTAGTCAGCTGCATGTGGGGACACATTTATGTACATATTAGGGATGCACCGAATCCACTATTTGGATTCGGCCGAACCCCTGAATCGTTCACGAAGGATTCGGCCGAATACCAAATCCTAATTTGCATATGAAGGGGAAAACATTTTTTACTTCCTTGTTTTGTGACAAAACGTGATTCCATCTCCACTCCTAATTTGCATATGCAAATTCTGTTCAGCCGGACAGAAGGATTCGGCTGAATCTGAATCCTGCTGAAAAAGGCAGAATCCCCAACTGAATCCTAGATTCGGTGCATCCCTAGTACATATATTTGTAAGGCATTCTGTGCCCATGCCAAAGCAGCTCCTTTGTCTTTGTGGCCTTGTCACAATTTTGGCATCTGAACTTTTTTTTATATCAGCCAGGTACCAAAAAAACTGCCAGATGGCAACCCCTCCATTGCTGACCCTCAGTCCATCTGTCTCCATGTGCTTATATTCCTAAAGTCACTTTTACACTGGCCAATACTTTTCTGTACCCAGGCTTTGATACCTTGTGAATTGCCATGTTCTGTTCCTTTAGGTTCTTCTTCCTAACTACCTCTACCCAAAGGACTGGGCAATATGGTGCATCTGGTATGGTATGCAATGTGGTGCAATATGGAGCATCAGTACTATTGCTAGCAACCAACCAATATCTATGCAACAATAGCAGCTCAACAAAAAAAAAGGAAGGGTACATGTACCAACTTTATACATAGATTGAGTGGACAGTGACCTAATAAGGGGTGGCTCATGCTTAAAGGGATCCTGTCAGCTGCCCCAAGTCACATGACTTGGGGCAGCTGGGAAATTGACAATATGTCTAGCCCCATGTCAGATTTCAAAATTGAATATAAAAAAATCTGTTTGCTTTTTTGAGAAATGGATTTCAGTGCAGAATTCTGCCGGAGCAGCACTATTAACTGATTCATTTTGAAAAAATATTTTTCCAATGACAGAATCCCTTTAACAAAATAGGGAAAAGATTAAGGAGCCGATTCACTAAGCTCGAGTGAAGGTTTCGAATGAAAAAAATTCGAATTTCGAAGTATTTTTTTGGTACTTCGACCATCGAATTGGTTAAATTCGTTCGAATACGAACAAAATCGAACGAAAAATCGTTCGACTATTCGACCATTCGATAGTCGAAGTACTTTCCCTTTAAAAAAAACTTCGACCCCCTACTTCGGCAGGTAAAACCTACCGAAGTCAATGTTAGCCTATGGGGAAGGTCCCCATAGGTTTGCTAACCTTTTTTTGATCGAAGGATTTTCCTTCGATCGTTGGATTAAAATCCTTCGAATCGTTCGATTCGAAGGATTTAATCGTTCGATCGAACGAAAAATCCTTCGATCGATCGAACGAACGTTTAGCGCTAAATCCTTCAACTTCGATATTCGAAGTCGAAGGATTTCAATTCGAGGGTCGAATTTCGAAGTATGTTTAACTTCGAAATTCGACCCTTAATGAATCTGCCCCTAAGACTTTTATGCTTAAAGCTGGCCATAGACGTGCAGATATACCTGCAATATCGGGCGAACGATCGGACGTCCCACCCTCCCGACCTGCCACTAACCATTCAGATCAAATAAAGTAGTAAAAGAACAGATCAGACAATGTTCTGCCAATGACAGCAATTGTACAAAAGTTATGACCGACAAAAGCTGGTGACAGTCTCCCACTGATATCGGCAGGTCGGCAAAACATGCAGAGATATCGGTAGCTGACAGAATTGTTCTAAACTGTCCAATCAACTGAATGAAAATGCCGGGACACTCCACACATGGTCAAATATTCGTACGATCACATTTTTGCATCTGTTACCAGCTTTGGATTGTAAACTCTTCCAAGCAGGGCCAACTAATCCTATTTGGTGGGTGGGACCAGAACTAGGGGTAGGCAGAATAGGCAGGTGCCTATGGCACAAAGCTCTAGGGGCAGCAGCCACACACTTTCTTTGCCGCCTACCCTAGTCTGGTTCCCTGTGTCTCCCCTGTACACTCTTTTTACTTGTCCTTTGTAGTTTTCCCTGCCTGCAGTGATGGTTTGCATCTCTGTGAGCAGGCACTTGCACGTACGTCAGGTGGTGGGAGGAGACGCGACAGGCTTGGTTGCCTAGGACGCCCGGCAGCCATAATCTGACACTGTTGGTAGGGATTTTACATGAGTGTTTTTTATTCATAGTTTAATGCGCGTTTAATCTCAGGTTTGAGAGCAACTGAATGCAATTGCTAATTGATTAAATTATATTCTGTCTGGCTGAGTGTTCTAATTTGCTTTTTACTCAATATGCATTTATTGCATATGTTTCGATCCTGCATGCTGCATGTTCTTGCGCTTGACGTGCATTCAGCTATCAATAGAATAGAGGGTTGTGTTTGGAACAGACAAAAACATTGCTTAGTTGTGTAAAAAAAAAAGCATATAAACACAATATATGCGTTTTTTTTGCGCTCAGCGTGCTTTCAAAAACTCAGAAAAAAATAATAGTGTATAAGACCCCCTCAGTAACCCTTGTTTTGTTACATTTTTCTGTTCATTATATATGAATGTAAAGTGCTGTGTAACTTGCTGGTGTTATATAAATAAATGACAGCATGGACAAATGTAGAGGTTATTTGCTAAGCAGCGCAGTGGCTCAGACTTGACTGTAGTGGAGATTTTCAGTTTACACTGACCTGTCTGCCAGAGTTTGTATGTAGCCTCGCAGGTCAAACATCACAAAGGCCAGCCCTGCCTGCACCACTCAGCAGTCACAGAGTTTTCTACCCTTATTTTCAGGCAAGCCATTCATGTAAATATCTGCTGGTTTGTCGAGTTCTCCAACCATTTGGATCAGATGTGATGGCAGGGGCACTGCGCCAATGAGGCGAGTTAAATATTTTGTCGAGTCTTTTCCTGCACAATAAATTTTCATGAAAATGTATTGATAAATAAATTTGCATATTAGGGCCGAGTGGTTTCATAAAATATACTAGAAATGCTGTTTTTTGTATGCTAAACATAAACATGAACTTACTGCATCAGAAGCCTAATTAAACAATGATTAATGTTTTCAAAGTTGGCTGCAGGGGGTCATCATCTTGGAAGACCATGCACATGCTCAGTGTGGTCTGGGCTTCACTTGGGATTGTCAAAAATGATGGCATCGTCATAAATTATCAAAACAGTCTAAGTCAAATAATATCTGCCATAGAAGCTGATACAACAAGACTGATTTATAATCAGAATATGCAGACTTCACTGGGTCTGCAGCTACAAATCTCTACACGGTCACCGGCTGCTCTACAGGGAAACAAACAAAGCTGCTTGAGTGCTGGTAAGTAAGGTGAGGGGAAAGTTTGAAAGTATGATTCCCTGTAGAGCAGCTAGGGACCGTCTGAAGCTTCCTATCCAGAGCAGTCAGAGCAAGTAAAACGAAGGGGGAATTTCACTGCATACAGTTAGGTTTCTTAAAAAAACAGTACACATTTTGGATATTGGAGATAGATTTCTTTTTCATAATTTTATTTTTTTGCCATTACATCCCCTTTAAGCCCAGGGTGATTTTAGCTCCCACCACCTCAACAGCCTGCAAATTGAAGAGCCAGAAAATGCTCCCACTGACACCCATGCACACTGTGCTCACTTTACAGCACATTACTCTTTTTGTCTCAGTATTGATGCACAGTTTGTGCCTACTGGCAGGTGCAACATTTTGCAGCACCTAATAGGGTCCTGCTTTTATGGCCTTCTTTAATGGGGCAGTATAACCCATTTTCAACATGACTTCAATGAACATACTTTTTGCCTAATATGTTAATCACAAAAATCCTATGGTTTTTATTGAACTAAACAGGACAAATAGAGAGACTGAAGCTATACTATGTTCGGTCTTTGTGAGGAAGATGAATGGCAAGAGCTCAGATAAACAGATGTCCATTATGCAGGGGGATTGTCAGGCTTTTGGTAAATGCATTTAGCTACTGCTACCTTGAATTTCCATGTTTGCCCTGTTTAGCTCAAGAAATAACAGATATTTTACAACCAGTAGGCAAAACGGTAGTTCAGCTCAAGTCCTGCCCATCGAAACTTATGAATTCCTCAAATCCAGGGGCTTTCTGATACCTGTTGCTTATCTGTTTGAGTTACAGTGTTGGGTATGTCTCACTCTATTCTCGTCATTTTATTGTGTGGTTGATTGGTTAGTTAATCAGCCCCTTGCATGCAGACTAGAGTAGGCGGAAGGGGGAGCTTAAAGGCATACTGTCATGGGGAAAAAAAATATTTTCAAAATGAATCAGTTAATAGTGCTGCTCCAGCAGAATTCTGCACTGAAATCCATTTCTCAAAAGAGCAAACAGATTTTTTTATATTCAATTTTAAAATCTGACATGGGGCTAGATATTTCGTCAATTTCCCAGCTGCCCCAAGTCATGTGACTTGTGCCTGCACTTTAGGAGAGAAATTCTTTCTGGAAGGCTGCTGTTTTTCCTTCTCAATGTAACTGAATGTGTCTCAGTGGGACATGAGTTTTTACTATTGAGTGTTGTTCTTGGATCTACCAGGCAGCTGTTATCTTGTGTTAGGGAGCTGTTATCTGGTTACCTTCCCATTGTTCTTTTGTTTGGCTGCTGGGGGGAAAAAGGGAGGGGTGATATCACTCTAAAGGTCCCCATAGACGCGACGATTCTTCTTGCCGAACGACCGATTTTAGGGAAGCCCGACCAATCCTTCGAAATTATCGTGCGGTTAGTGGTATTCGAACGATCGTACATCTTACGATTTTTCGGCCGACATCTGTCGGGAAATTGATCGGCCAGGTCAAAAAATCTTTGTCGGTCCCAGTGCAATCTCTCTATGTTTGCAGGGCCAAGCAGGCAGCTCCCCTTTGTTTTCCTGGTAAATTGGTCTTTTTAGTTGATGGTAGATTCATATGATCGTACGATCGTTCTGAGAAGATCGTGGTCTCACGATCAGGATCTGATCTTTTAAAAATCTCAACATCTATGGCCAGCTTAACTTGCAGTAAAGAGTGATTGAAGTTTATCAGAGCACAAGTCACATGACTTGGGGCAGCTGGGAAATTGACAATATGTCTAGCCCTATGTCAGATTTCAAAATTGAATATAAAAAAATCTGTTTGCTCTTTTGAGAAATGGATTACAGTGCAGAATTCTGCTGGAGCAGCACTATTAACTGATTCATTTTGGAAAAACATTTTTTTCCCTTGACAGTATCCCTTTAAGTTCAGTTGTGCATGTTGCATAAGCAAGGCACTATCTGTTTTTCTGTGTTGTACTTTACATGTACTACACTGATCCATTGTATATTGTTGAATGGAATAGTCTCAAGCTTAAAGCTAGACGTTGTGCTACACATAACTGTACCATTATTACATAATACTGGCCTAGAATACATTGGAAAGAAGGGTGTATATAAATGTGGCATTATGCTTTAAAGACTGTCGGTGAAAAGCTGGGAATATACAGCAACAATATCCTATAAATAGTCACACAACTATCAAACACAACAGTCCTATATAAACAGTTAAAATAATAATAAAAGCAATTTACTAGTAATTACTTGTAATTTATTTTTTCTAAATAAAACCTAAAACAACTTTGATAGCTCTGCACTGAAGTGAGTAGTGAAGAAGCCATATGGCATGTTCATTTGTTATTAAGCTTTAATGAACACACACACGCTGCTGAGGGCAGTCCCCCTTAATCCTATATTCACATTGCTATAATATCATACGGTACATTGTAGGTCATTGAGCAGATTAAGGATTATGTGATTTCCTTAAGAAGTTCATAAAAATGAAAAATTTTAACTGCTTTGTCATTTCAATTATTTTCAACCCTCCTAATATTTAACTGACTGTTATTAATTGTAATGGAGTATCCTTAACTCTCTGTAGATGCAATGATGATTGCATATGGTATAACATACATTTATTTTAATGAACAGAAAGGGATCATATTGCTGTGGGATTTGGTAAAGGTAAAAAGCTTAATGGGAAAATGACATCCACTGAAAACAATGTGAAGTGTTTAAATAAATAGCATAGACATTATTTAGAATATTCTTTTAAAAAAAAGTTATGAGCACTGTTAGATATGACCGGTAATCCTTATCTAAATCACATATTATTGCTTTACAGGCTGGGAAGATAAGAAACAGAAAGGGCAGGGGCATACGAAGCTACTGGGGGAGATTATCGCTTGTACCCCGGGTTGGAGAATATTAGAAGTAACCTGTAAATTCCATGACCTGTGTAAAAGCGATTACCCTTCAGCCTCATGGTTTTATATGGTTATGGAACTTCTCAATGACCTATAATATCCTTATATTTTTCATATATTTCACATACCACTTGTGTCCAATGTTTTGGTCCACATTAGGACCTTTATCAAGGATAACAAATATTGACTTGTCCAAATCTTAAATACCCATAACCATTAATTAAAATTAAAAAGTGTTTTGTTTCATAGTTAAATACAAGAGTGTTCTGGTCCTTACCAACTATATTCATTCTTAAAGGTGGCCATAGATGCAAAGAATTTCCATATGATATTTGGTGTGTGTATGGCAGGAAGAAGGCACCCGAATATCGCCCACTGTTAGTGCTGAGTCTTCAGATACAGGTAGAATTCTATTGTTTTCACCTGTATATCTGACGATTCAGCTCTACACGTGTGTATTGAAACAAGCCACGAGCCACATTGAAAACAGAAACAAATGTAGAATCTGCTGCAATTGTTGTACCTACTGCGATACATTCTATCATCTGTGTAATGTATGAGAAGCTGTTGCATTTCTCTTGTAAAATGGTGCATATTTGAAAAAAGTAGATTGCATAACAGCCTTAAAGGAATAACTGGCTAAATAGATAGGCTGTGCAAAATAAAAAATGTTTCTAATATAGTTAGTTAGCCAAAAATGTAATGTACAAAGGCTGGAGTGATTTCATGTATAACAAGTCAGTCTGAACACAACTTCCTGCTTTTCAGCTCTCTTGGTTTACACTTACTGGTTACCCTGGTTACCAGGCAGTAACCAATCAGAAACTTGAGGGGGGCCACATGGGTCATATCTGTTGCTTTTGAATCTGAGCTGAATGCTGAGAATCAATTACAAACTCACTGAACAGAAATGTCCCATGTGGCCCCCCTTCAAGTCGCTGACTAACTCAGTTATAGAGCTGAAAAGCAGGAAGTTGAATTCTGGCTGTTTTATTAGACATCCAGTCACTCCAGCCTTTATACATTACATATTTGCCTAACTATATTAGAAACATTTTTTATTTTGCACACCCTGTCTATTTACCCAGTTTTTATCCTATTTTTTCACACCGAATTGTAAACACATTAAGTTACCAGTAGGTCTTTCCAGCTGACTCAAGGTCACCCATTCCGATTAGAAGAAAAGAGGTTCTGCCTAAATATTCTGAAGTGTTTTTTACGAGAGCTGTGAAATTCTCTCCTAAGAAAGGTTTGGATGGCTTTTAAGCAAGTGAGGGAATACAGGGTTATGGAAGATAGCTCATAGTACAAGTTGATCCAGGGACTAGTCCCATTGCCATTTTGGAGTCAGGAAGGAATTTTTTCCCCCTCTGAGGCAAATTGGTGAGGCTTCAGATGGGGTTTTTCTTGCCTTCCTCTGGATCAACTGGCAGTTAGGCAGGTTAAAAAAAGTGAAAAGGTTGAACTTGATGGACATGTGTCTTTTTCAACTTAACTTACTATGTTACTAGGACATCCAAATATCTTGATAAACTGGCAGCGCTGGTCAGAGAAGTGAGCATATTTGCCAGTGTCACCGTGGGCGTAATGGACTTATTCAGGCCATAGGCAAGTTGAAGGGCAGTAGGCTTTTTCTCTGTTTGTGTTTAAAGGGCTGATCAACTTTTCAGTCAGAGCACACACAGAACAGATTTCAGCATGGGAAGTTTGCATTTTCGCACCAAAGATGAGACTCAAAGGTGCACCAGTCAGATGTAAAGGGCCCTGCATTAGACCAAAGCACTACTTAAAAAGAAACATCTATAGTTGGTCAAAATACATGGTAGTGATCTGGTTGTTGTGCGGATAAAGGTTTTCAGATTAGATTGAACATTTGGCCCAAAGCAAAACTTCCCATGCTCAAAACCCCATCTCTACACTGTTTATGTGAGGCAGACACTTGTAGGTGACAAAGATTAGCTCCTTATTGCTGCACAGGGGACACTTTAGAGCAAAGTTTCTCAGAAGAGAATGGTGCCAATCATTCTCTTAATCTGGGATAATGCTGAAAGGCTCTAGTTTAGGCAGGTTCAAGCAGTGATATTTGAAACTTTTCAGTAAACGCCCTGCAATGTGCCCATAATGTTATCACTTCATCTGTTATAATAAGAAATGTGCATATATTACACTCTATACAGGTCTATTCTTCATTGACATTTTCTGTGAAAAAAATTCTGTGGCCCCTTCAGTGTGAGCATATGTCATTCTTCTATTCCGATTAGGCCCTTACACCTGCAATGTGGTGCAGACGCTTTCTTACATGTGACTATTAGCACAACCCGGGATGTGGATTGTGCCACAATGTTTTAATCATAATATAAAGACTGTATTGGGTCCACTGTTATTCGTGTTATTCAATAATGATTTATGGGAGGATTTTGTGACTAATGGGTCAATGTTTGCAGCTGACACAAAACTGTGCAGCCCAATTAATTCCATCCAGCACATGGCATCCTTGCAGCAGAATGAATGCAAAATCAGTAGTTGTCCCTTGTTTGCAGACTATTATATCATCTTGAAGAATCTTAAGAGAAAACTATTACAATGGGGAAACATTTCCCCCCTCCAAGTGTCCTGCCTATATTTACTTGCTTTTTTTTAGCTGAGCGCTTATGAATGAACATCGTCAATTTTTGAATTGGCCCAACCACTTTCACTAGAAAAGCTTCTTACAATGAAAAGGAAGAGACCGGAGATACTGAGCAAACGCTTTTCTTAACAGAACCTCTCAGAGCACAACACACAAACTCTCATATCTAAGGAACTCTTTACACTCTCTGTGACAAAGACAAAATCATACAGTCAGCAGAATTCCTACACAGAAGGATTTTGAAAAAAAATCTTCAGTGCGCATTATTTATACAGAAACCATAGTAAAATATTCAAAATAATTTTTCTTTAAAGAACATGTAAACTATTACCATGTCTTTTGGTTGGACACATATTCCTCACACAAAATGCATCATTGTCTCTGTATTTTGCCCCTCCGTTAGCCGCACTGTAGTGTTGTCCTGAATGCAAGATCTGCTTCAACCAGGCGGCCATTTTCTATCAGCCACATCATCATTTACATTTGTATATCCAGCCACAACTGATGACCTTGCTCAGAAGTTTTTTTTGTAATGTAACTTTATTAGCAAATGTGTAATCCTACTCACTCCTACATGTATAACCCGACTCACTCATTTATGTAATCCCACTAATACATATATAGTCCCACTCATACATGTAATCCTACTAACTAATACATGTATATAATATATATAATCCTACTCATACATGTAATCCTAATAACTAATACATGTATATTATAATATATATAATCCTACTCATACATGTAATCCTACTCACTAATACATGTATATTATAATATATGTAATCCCACTCATTCATATAATCCCACTAATAGAGGAGCATGGAGGGTAGGGGGTTTTATTAGAAAGGGGTTTAGTTTGTCTCCTAGAAAATCATATAAACATTAAACCCAATAAGATGGTTTTGTCTCCAATAAGGATTAATTATATCTTAGTTGGGATCAAGTACAAGAAAAAATTATTTCCTTTTTCTCTGTAATAATACTGTAAACAGCAAGGTTTACAGTATTACAGAGAAAAAAGGAAATAATTTTTTAAAATGTATTATTTGTATGAAATGGATTCTACTGGAGATGGCCTTTCAGTAAGTTGGAGGTTTCCAGATAACAGATCCCATACTTGTACAGATTCACCAGCACTCGTGCCAGCAGGTCAGCATCCACAATCAGAGTTCCTTGATACAGTATATGGGTCTAGTCGATGTGGCAGTTTGCTGCCTAATGAAGGCAGTTTCTGACAAATCCCACAAAGCGTTGGGCACTGGAAATCTCATAGCTGGTTGGTTTAGGAGGGGCAAACTAAATGTACTTTTGACAATAAGTCAAATGCTCCTTGCTTTCAACACTGGGGCACAAATGTGGTACGTTTCTATAATTATAAAAAAAAAAAACAGCTCACTGTAATGACTTTCCAGGCCATAAATTGAAGTTTGCAGCATTATAAATATATATACATGTACAATTTAAATATAAAGCACAACAATAAAACTTTCCAGCAAACACCTTTAATAAGATTACAAAGTTGACATCAGAAATAGAATGAAAGTAATTCGTTCTTACAAAAAAAAAAAAAGAGAGAAGTATTTAATAGTATACATGAGGATATGGAAGAGACAGTGAGATAATATTGGTTACAATAGATAATGTAATGCCAGGACACACAATGTATCGCAACACCTAAGCTACATAAATCACACAAACCATTTAATAGTGTAAATACTGTAATACAGTTGTACTTCATTTAGCAGAAACATAAGTGTGGAAAGTATAAACACACAGTTAATACAAATAAGCAACTACTGGAAACCAATCATTTCAACTGGAATGAGAAATGTAAGAAAAAAATATCTGGACATGTGACAGCTGCTGGCAAAGCCCAGCACAAAATAGAATCCATGTTTTTCAATACATCAGAACCATTGTCCTTATAAAATAAAGGAATATGCATTACACAGGGCTGTGTATATTCCAAAGCATGGCGGGTGGCACAAGCAATCACCAACATGTCTAGCACCCATCGTCATACCTTTTACTGTAGGAACTGGAAATAAAAGGATGGAATGCATAGTCACATTTAGTTGTTGCAGCTCAGCTCTGTATTGAAAAGGCACATGTTGTTTTAAGGAGACGTTTTAGAAGAAAGAAACCCTTTATCTTGCCCCCTCCCATAACAATATTTCAAACCCTGTGATTCCTGCATAAAAACTTTGGAATGATGAAAAAAACCTCCTACAATTGAAGTATTAATAATGGAGTGTTATACAAAAGTAAGGTGCTCTTCAGAAGTGGCCTGTGGGGCAGAGAAATAGGATTTTTACATTGGGGGCAAATAAAAGAAATTGTATTCTGTGCAAAAACTACATAGAACATAAATACAAACGGCAGTTGCAGAATGCACAGATATGCATTGCTACACATTGTTTTGCTTGTACTCGTCATTTATTTTATGGTCAAAACGCTCAAATTCGATTAGGGAGATATTCAAATTTGATTCGAGTTTTTAAAAAAATTCTAATTCTATTTTTGAGATTTATCATACTCTGCACCTTTAAGAACTCAAATTTTACTATTTGCCACCTAAAACCTGCCGAATTGCTGTTTAAGTCAATGGGAGAGGTCCAGGGATTAATTTGGAGTGGTTTGCTGCCTTCAGAATCAAGTTTTTTCAATTTGAATTGAATTTGATTCGCGTTTTTGGGTCGATTCAATTAATTAGTTTTAAAAATGAGATTTTATTAATAAATTTCGATTGGTCGAATTTCGAATTTATGGGAGTTTTTTTAAAAACTTGGATGAATTCGAAATTTGACAATTGATGAATGTGCCTCTAAAAGTCAGCAAGGTACAAAACTACGTTTAAAAAAAAAAAAGCTACAAAGAGCAAGCCCATCATTAGGATCTGGAAGTATTTACATGCATCTGTGGATTCTAAAACACAAGCGGGACTCAATAATAATAAAAAATAAATAAAAAAAAGACTGATCTGCACCAAGTAGTGAGCCACAGCAACCAATCAGCAACTATCTGCTACGTGATTGGCTGCTAAAGGTTCCGGACTGGTGCACATTTGCCCAGTTATAATAATAAGCTAGGTGTATTAAACAGTTTATTTAAATTAATGTCATATGGATTATATCCTACAAGGAATATCTATTGCTGTCATCAGCTGCAAATGAAGTGGATCCTGTGTAGCTCCCAGCCCATGATTGTCACCCAAAAACGTGCACCAGGATGTCTTAAAGTAAAAAGTATATGGGCAAGGGCTGTTTATGGTCCTTTCTGTTAGAACAAGTGGGAATGACCCGTAGAGATCCCACTAATCACTGCTTTGTGTGCCATAGCCCCAAGAATATACTGGTAAACACCTAAGCATTTCAGTGGGTCAATTCTTATCCCCCAGAAGAATGGTTATAGTACAATAGAGAATACATTCGTTTATGTTTTTTAAAGCTCACAGCAAAGCAGGGATGTGCAACTCTTGGGGGTGGTGGGATGTGTAATTTAGCAGCACTTATTAATTCACCTTTTGCCCCACCTATCAGAGGCACCTTAGGCTAGGGCCTCATTAGTCGGATAGAGAAATGTGTGCTGCGAATCTACTCCTCCTCTGCTACCCCAGAAATATTAGCTCCACTCGGGAGCAGGCAGATGCAGTGGATTTCAACTTGGCTGAGATCCGACTTTTGTAGCCCTAGTCTGAAAGCATTCCAAGCTAAGTCAGCCCTTTAATATATGTAGCTAATCAAAAAAAGTGTATTATGAGATTTTTCTTGCACTGTAGTTTACCTATCTCCTCTATAAAAGCCAGGGCTAGCCGAAACGTTAGCAGTTTTTGTGAATAAACACCATTTTTTCACCTTTGATAAGACCTGAGTGCATGCCTTATTTGGGACAGTATAAATATAAATATATATATATATATATATATATATATATATATATATATATATATATATATATATATATATATATATATATATATATATATATATATATATATATATATATATATATATATATATATATATATATATATGAATAAATATATACACACACAGGTATGGGATTCGTTTCCAGAAGCCCATTATCCAGAATGCACTGAATTATGCCGGAGTCTCTCATAGACTCCATTTTATCCAAATAATAAAATTTGTAAAAACAATTTCCTTTTTTCTCTGTAGTAATAAGTACAGGTTCCAAACTAATACATATAATTAATCCTTTTTGGAAGCAAAACCAGCCTATTGTATTTATTTAATGTTTACATGATTTTCTAGTAGATTTAAGGTATGAAGATCCAAATTACCGAAAGATCCGCTATCCGGAAAATCCCAGGTGCTGAGCATTCTGGATAACAGGTCCCACAGCTGTATATTATATGTATATAATATATATATACACACACACACATATATAATAGGCTATATAAGTAGTAATTAAACAATTCGATTAAAGGCGCATTCGCTGACTCACTGGTGGGATAGAGATATACCAGTGAAGGTAAAGATAAAATCCACGTTTATTAGTTCATTTAAAAACATCTGAAAGATCAATAATGGATGAACAAGGCAGGGGAGTGCATGGCTCTAAGCATTTCGTGACTATAACGGTCACTTCGTCAGAAGTATAAGAAGTAGTAATTACTCAGTTTGCTCCTACTTCTTCATAAAACATTTGATTCAGAACCTGAACCTAATTCACTCTGCTCTGCAATCTATTACATTATGCAGAAAATAAATGTGGGAGTTCAAAGCAGCGCTACAAAATGTACTATACACTATTTTCAATTTTAATAAATCATTTCTGACAACAAATTCTGAAAACTGTAATTGCTGCTATTTGGCAAAGTCATTAGCAACTAAAGATGTGTTCTTACGAGGTCTTATTGCTTAATACTGACTCAGTTTTACATCTGTGGCACCTCCAAGAAAAGCAGAAATAAAATCTAAGTCACTGCTGCATTACAGGGTCATTTTGTTGCTTTCAAATGTTTTTTTCTTCACTGGCAGCACAAGCAAAATTAAAATATTTTCTCGATTAGGATTAACTTGGAATTTAGTGGAGATTTGTTTTATACACTTAGGGGGTTATTTACTAAACTCCGAATGCAAAAATTACAAAAAAATGTGTTTTTTTTTTTTTTATAAAAATCTGACTTTTAAAAAATTACGAATTTTTTCGAAATTTATTAAACCCCGAGGATGGAAAAGTCAGAATCTGAAAATCCGGCATCTCAGACCTGTCCAGGTTGCATATAAGTCAATGGGAGAAGTCTCAATGATTTTCTGATGTGCGCAGGGTTTCAGGCAATACCCTGAAGTTTTCGGGTGAAAATTTTCTGAAATAATCCATTATATCTTCACTATTCAGTGTTTCTCTTCATTCTGTCTTCATGCAGCAGTTGGGTGTCAGATGAATGATCCAATATATCTTATAAGGGGGCTCCTTTTGCCTAGAAGATGTATTAGAGCTCACTCTATTAAAATCACCAGACATCATGTCTCTCTACATGCAGAATTTGTTAGATTTTGTTTGTACTGGAATCCGTTATATGAGTGAGCTCTAATACATCTGCTAGGAAAGGAAGCCAGTCCCTTATAAGCTATATTGGATCAATTCAATCATCTGACACCCAACTGCTGCATGAAGACAGAATGAAGAGAAACATGCTGAGAGAGGGATAATGAAGATAAACTTGATTATTTCAGATACAAAGCAGAATATTTAATTGATTATATTTAGAAAGCTACTGACTGAAGTACCAGGAAGCTTATATTAAATTTTCATTTTCAAAATAGTTCCCCTTTAAGAATGGGGTAGCGCCTTATTTGCACCCATTTACAAATGATGGTGGCCATATACAGGTAGTGCTTGATAATATTCAGTATGTCAGCTATTGGCCCACATGCCAGATACCTTAAAAATGACCAAAGGCTGTATTGGCTACCTCTCTATTGTTCTATCCATTTCGGACAACAGTCCGAACAGTAGGGAGTAAAGAAATGCTGTGACTTTTATTCACGCTCTCCTCTGCCAAAGCATCATCCAATGGTAGATACAGAACATAAACAAATAGATTATTCCAACATGTCTCAGAAGAAATCACTCAGCATACATGTAGCAGGAATCCAATATTATTGGTACAGGTATAGGATCCCTTATCCGGAAACCCGATATCCAGAAAGCTCCGAATTACGGAATGTGTCTCCCATAGACTCCATTTTATCCAAATAATCCAAATTTTTAAAATCGATTTCCTTTTTCTCTGTAGTAATAAAACAGTAGCTTGTACTTGATCCCAACTAAGATATAATTAATCCTTATTGGAAGCAAAACCAGCCTATTGGGTTTAATGTTTAAATGAATTTCTAGTAGACTTAAGGCATGAAGACCCAAATTACGGAAAGATCCGTTATCCGGAAAACCCCAGGTCCCGAGCATTCTGGATAACAGGTCCCATACCTGTACTTGTATGGCCAGTGTAAGATTAGCAGCCTCTGAGACACATCTCATAGAAAACCTGTTATTAATTAAGCACAGTTATCACAATTTAATGACTTTAAAAGACAGGGAAAGGAACATTTAATCTACTTAAATATTCTTTGTAATCTCCCAAAGTGACAAATATTGTCTTTAAAAGTATTCGCTGCAAAAGTAAAGCCAATGAACAGTCTAAGTAGCCCCATATTCTACCATAGAAATGTCTTGTATTTACAAGTATTAAAATGTTCCCCCCTTCACAAAATATCTGTGCTCCTCTTAAAACAATATTACATGAAAGTGACTCTTGCTTTCATCTAGTTATATAAAATCGGGTACAATTAAAAAATAACTCTGGAAATATTACAACTGCCCCATAGATTTTGGGCCACAAACCAAGCCAAGTTTTTTTTGTTGTCAGTGCAAATCTACATTGGACTTTATTTATTTTTTAACCACAGAAAAAGATTCTCAACCCCCCCCATATAGAACATACTTTTTTTTTCTAGTTAAATTACAGAAATTAAATTTGTATCTATTAAAGCCTCTTACACCGATTTGGACATGATTGAACAGGAGGACAAAAAGTGGTCTGTATATAAAATATTAGGGTTGTCACCTTCCCTCTCAGTCCCCTTGTTAACTAGACTTGGCCAATATGCATAAACCATTCATTCTGTTGCTTATTTTATTACTGCTCTTCCAACCAGGATGGGGCGTCCACGCCTGGTGTTTTCAACTTCACATGAAACTGCTTCAGCGTCTCTTCCAGTTGCTTCTGATTTCCGGCAAAGTAGGCGGCTATTGCGTTGTGGAACAAGACAAGTTGATTGTGCAGCACTTTTACCTGCGGCCAAGGAGAAGAAGAAGAAAGCATGAGCCATGCTGTACAGTCAGGTATAATACATAGAAGCCATACACATCCTGAAAATTATATCTTTATCAGTGGTGCTTAGTGATGTCATTTGTGTCACATGACTCCCTGAAACTTGTGCTTTATAATAAATAATGTACCCCCTGTTGTAAAATAAGAATTTTAGAAGTCACCTCGGGTTTTCCACGACAAGAACAATAATAATACAAACGGTCATTGGTTTAAAAATTGTTTTGTAAAGTAATTAATATAGTCTTGAAATAATGTAGCAGTAAACTCTCTTCCAAACAAGACTCCAATCTCACATTGCCTCGCATGAATCCTCACAGGTCTGTCAATCATCTGACTCCTGCTGACCATACCATAAAACATGGGTCCTCAACCTTTCTTACCCATTCAAATGGGTGCCAAATTTGGCCTTTGATTGGCTATTTGGTAGCCCCAAAGTAGACTGGAAGCCTACAGGAGACTCTGTTTGGCAGTACACCTGGTTTTTATGCAACTACAAGACTTGTCTCCAAGCCTGGAATTAAAAAATAAGCACCTGCTTAGAGGTCATTGGGAGCAACAGCCAATCGGTTGGTGAGCAACATGGCTCGTCAACGGCTGTCAAGGCTACTAAACAAGTGGACCTTTCCCTAATATGGCCAGCTTGAGTGGCAAAGGATTGACTCACAATGGAGGCTGTGAGGGCAAGGACCTCATCACTGAACTGATGCGGCCCACTTCTGCCCCATACTTTGTACTTATCCCTGGTCGCAGATTCTGGCAGCGGACTTCACGGCATCCATCTTCCGGGTCCTCGGTACCCTGGGAGATCGTCAATCTCTGTCAATTTCAGCGCATGCGCAGTTGTCGAAAATCGGAAAATTGCCCTAACTGCGCATGCCGTTCTCATACCAATAGTCAGCTTACCGAGAACCCGGAAGATGGATGCTGTGAAGTCCATGGCCAGAATCTGCGACGAGGGGTAAGTATAACATATGGGGCATTTCCCCTGGGGGGGCAGTTAACCTGGGGGGAGGAGGGACTACGTGGGGTGGGGGGTATGGGGTTTTTTTCTACAGGGTTTCCTTCTCCTTTAAGAAAAGTCCTTTTCCCTCTTTATTTTCTTGCATACATAATATTTAGCAAGGCTATTGGTGACACACATTGATTGTCACGTAATAAATTATCCCCAGATTTCAGAAGAACTCTGCTTTTTACATGTCAAACCCAGCCAGGAATCATTGTGGCAAGAACATAAAATACAGCCATAAATTATACCAGAAGAAAAGAGACTGGATTATGCCTGACTCAAAATGGGCGCAAATTATGGCCTGTGGGGGGGGGGGGGTTTAAGTGCTAGGTCACTTAAAAAACAATAGCCATCAGGGCAGGACATTAATGGCCTAGAATGATCATTATAGAATTCCAGAATTGGACCTCTGTGGTTCAGCAGAGGACAGATTACTTAAACTATTATACTGATGTATATTTTTATATAATATTAGAATTCAGTTCCAAATAATCATCATCATCATAAAACATAATTTAATTGCAATTAATTCCACTGGCTTCAAATAGAAATGTTCAAATACAGCCTATTATCTTCTTGGAAAAGGCTCCAGAGAGCAGATATCTACAGTATCCAAGAACCATTTTGTACCATTTTTATATTTCTTGATATAAAGGAGGAGCTCATGGGGCATATTCTATTTAAAAGAAAAAACAAACACAAATAAAATCACACCTTTCCTGTCGGAGGCTGTTGTTTGGGCTCCTTAGTGGGTGCAGTGAGTTAACCTTTCCTTGTCCTTTAACATGGGACGTGGAACCAAACACAATAAAAAACACACAGAAGAATAATCAGCCTAATTGGTTTGTGTGTCTAAAAACAATGTTTTGCTTATGGAGTTAAAAAGTAGCCAGAAATGATATTCAGTCCTGTGTTTTATAACCTCACAACTAGGGTTTTCACCTTTTCTGGAAAAAAATACAGCCTTCCTATATTTTTATGGTTTTTCCCTATAAATAACATTTTTACACCGGCCAGGCCTTAAAATACAGGCCAGATGACAACCCTACTCAACATTTCCGTTTGTTCAGCAGTGCGAACAAAATAAAATGCCAGGGGATGCAATGAAGGTGCTGAAAACATCCCCAAGCACAGAGTTACACTATAACAGAAATCATTTCCTTGACTCATTGCTATTCATGGACATACATAATAGCCAACTAATGTCTTACTAGCCCAGACTAAAGTAAATCTCACTCTACATCTGATCTCTACAAACCTCACTAAACACTATATTTCCCAACAAAACAAATCATTTCTGAAGATGAGCCAAGAAGTATAATTCAGTCTAAATTTCTCCACCTCCACACTGAACATATTTAGTCTCCTTTGAAGCAGCAACGGAATTTATAGGTTTTCTTTCTTTCTCAATCCCAAGCAAAGACAACTCTGTGCAGTAATTCTGAACTTAGTGTTGATGCATCGTCTCATTTGCTCTTTGAAGAGCATTACAGGAATGGAGATTTTACTATAAAACATACCAATGTTACAGATATAAAAAATAATTCACACCAAAAACAAACATACTGTGAGCTAATTTGCCTGGTTGCATGTTTCAAATAGCAGGTTTCAGGAACTGGGTTGTTCAGAGATTTCAATGATGATGATGGAGAGATAAAGCACATATTTCATAGCTTTTAGTACATGCAAATATGTTATATAGATGACATTAAAATAAGTAATTCCTAAAACATGTAAGGGCTTCTGCCATAATGTTAATAAAAAGCAGCTGTTATATGGTGCCTTATAGAAAGCTGCCTCAGATTGAATTTATGCAAGCATTCAGCTGATACAGAATATGACAAAATACAAAGGACAAGTAAAGTGGTATTCAATTGGGGGGGGACTGATTTGCCAGGCACTCCCTAGAAAAAAACAAATGCTTTTCACAGGACTGCTGCAAGGGATCCAAAGCTGGATTTATATCTGGAGCTGTTCTCCACTAGCCTGCCCCCTACATGGATTTCACAGCAAGTATATGGTGGTCAAGTTGAGAACTTTCAAACATTTTCCGGGGGAAAACAAATTCTACAAAAGCATAGAAGTAACTGAATGTAGTAGCTGAATGAAGCTCAGTGGAAAAGTGCCTAAAGGCAAGTGTGTTTTTTTTTTTTGCAGAATCTGAGTGCTAAAAAAAATGAGTAGGTGAGACTGGGAAAAAACTTATGTCCATCAAGTTAAACCTCTTTCGTCTGTGAGACTGCCTAACTGCTAGCTCATCCAGACAAACAACTGTGTAAAAAGTAAGCAACTGTATTCACTAGGGACCAAACACTGACACCCTCCCAAAATATATCACTTTCTTTTTCCTTTTAAGAGAGATGGTTAATCTAGTAACATTTGATCTTTAAAGTCTAAATGCGAAGTTATAACCAGATCAAAAAACTGTGGAAATTTCCACTATGACTAAGGGAGTGTATTCCCGAAACATGTATCTCTGCAGAACCTTGCAATAAAAACCTGCTTTTACCCGGAGTGCCGTCCTCCTGTTCGTTTTGCATAATAGATTTAGCTGTAGCAACGTCAGTCATCTGCAGAAAAGACCAAATCTGCAGCAAAGGCCACTATTAAGTGGAATAAAGGTTTGTGGGAGGTGGGGGAACAAAGCACAAGTAAGGCCCCATCTATACAGTTTAGCTTTAATCTCAAGTGCTCAACAGGAAACTTTTGCAAGATCTCAGTTATGAAGTAATGCTGGAGAAGTTGGAGTGTTTACATTCAATAACAGATAGAACTGCTATATAAAACCATGTAAGTGGACTATGTATTATCCTGGCAGATATATTAAATAGTTTCAAGGAAAATTTGGATTCCATTTTCGCAAGTGAGAAAGGCTACTGATAATAATAACTTCAGATGGAAGGGCAACTTTGGCAAATGAGATGAACTCTTTGGGTTTGTTGCCAAGCATGGTAACTTATGAAATGCATACCTTGTTCTCCTCCAGAAACTTGAGCTTGATGGAAACATCATTCCGCATATTGTCATACTTCTCCTTGTGGCTATGGAAAAGCTGCTGCGATTGTTCAATCTTTGGCAATGTGATGGCATCACGTGGGCCCATGTTAAGTTCTTCAAGGTCTGTACGGTATGCATCATATTCAACCCTACAGAGAACAACAACCCATCAGAAAGGAAATAGATACCAGTATAGTAAGTCTAGGTTACTGTGTGGCAGCGAAAGAAAAGAAATGCATGTTTTTCATTTTCTACACTGAACAGATGACATTTCAAATAAATATAGTTCTATTGCTTCTCTTGCCAGTCAGAGTTCGAATACCAAAATAGTGGGAAACAGCTCCCACCCTAACTGAACCAACATCAACACTCTATAAAACCTTGCTGCAAACCCCCCTTCTTTCAGAAGGCCTATCATAAGTGGTTGACCAGACCTCATGGAGGAGGACTGGGATGAGGCAACAGACATATCCCCGTGTAAAATGTCACAGGTGTGGGACAGAGGGGGACAACTTTCTTCTCATGGCCTGGTCCAGCAGTTATAAATCTCCTAGCAGATAAATTCGATTTTCCTATATTGCTAGCACCACAGGTGTGTAAACTAGGGGCCTTAGATGACCTTATAAACACTAACCATGCCAGATACAACTAGATACAGAACACTCCTATACTATGCAAGGAATATAATTGCAATGACATGGATGGGACCCAAACCCCTCACTGTACAAAACTGGATCACTCTGGTGAATGAACCCGCACCTCTTATCAAGCTTACCTCGCTAGCCAGAGGCTCTATAAAAAAATGTGAAAAGATCTGGTGGCCGTTGTGGGAGGCAGGACTAGGTGGTCACGGTTCCCTAGCGTGAATGAGATACTTCAAATTGACATATTTTAATGATTCAACGGTTTTTTGTAAACCCTAGTGTAGGAGATCTTGCTTGTTAATGTGTGTGGGTTGGGTGTAAGGCCTCACACAGACGAACAGACACCTGACCAATGTTCAAGTTGTTTGGAATATTGTATTAACAAATATTGCCTTAATCATATTGTCATAGGTTTGTTACTTTATTACTGGCATGTGTTTTGTGCCTTTTATGTCTAAAATCAATAACATTTATAATACCTTTAAAAAAAATTTTTTATTGGGAAGCAGGCAGATGTCATGACAGAGCATTATTCAGCAGCAAGGAACAAGAAAAGAATCAATGGCTATGTAGTTTTGTATCTGTTTTAGCATTCCCATTTTAAAGGAATAGTAACACCAAAAAATGAAGGGTTTTAAAGGAATGGTGCTATCATTTACAGTTGTCCTGCACAGCTAAAACTGTCATGTAGCCATGGGGCAGCCATTCAAGCACAGGATACACAGTAGATAACAGATATGTTCTGAAGAATCCCATTGTATACTACAGAGCTTATCAGTTATCTGTTGTTTATCCTGCGTTTTTTCAGCTTTCAGTGGCTGCCCCCATGGCTACACATCAGCTTGTTATATAAACTATAGTAAAGTTTCTAAAGCAAACACACCAGTTGTACCAGTGCAGGGAAACAGTACATTATATTTTCATTACTTTAAAACACTTTCATGTTTTGGTAGAACTGTTCAACGTTACTTTGGAAACTAGTTCAGTTGAATACAAGTTATAAAAGCAGAGTTATGAACATGATGTTTCCACCTTAGCCAGTTGGATAACACAAAGTGTGAACTGAATATTCTATCAAGTCTACTGTATATTCCCTTGTCCAACAGGAGTCCAATGAATAGGGCTTGCTCTGAACATACATTTTGCCTCAATTATAAAACATCTAATGTTTTGGTTATTTCTTGAACTAAACAGGAAAACTGAATCTACTCCATGCTTGGTCCTTGCTACTAAATGAGCAGTGCCCAGACAAACAGAAGTCCGTTATTTAGGGGTTATCTGTGCTCTGCTAATATAATAGGAACCAAAACATGAAGGAACATTCATTACACTCATGATACATTCATTTCACTGGGATACCAGGAAAACTCCCGGTGGGCCCAGGTGTCAGTGGGCCTCTTGCTTCTAACCATTTGGCCTATTTCATGGTCATTCCCTATTTTTAAGGCTTAATAATGGAAGAATAGAGTATAGTAAGTAGATATAAAAGACTAGGAGAATAAAGAGGTTAAGTTTGGATAGTGGGCCTATGGTCTAAGGTTTTCTGGTGGGCCCCTGGCATCCCAGTCCAACACTGCAAGGGGGTATTATGTCCCTTTAAAACAATCATTGCTGGCTGATGTTTCAGTGATGGAGCACCAACACGTGGACAGCAACATGAATGTCTGTCATCGAAGCCCTATCTTCAGCCGTACTCCACCCGCTTTGAACTGGAAATATGACAGAGAAGCTGCAACACTTGGATGAATTCTTTGGATCAATGCCTGTTTTGTTGCTACAATAACACCTTTCACGTGTTTCTTGTAATTTCCATTCACATTTACAGCATTATTTATATTGGGACTCCCAGAAACACAAGAGCACAAAAAAATAATTGGCTGAGCAATATGTTGAAGCATGCGGCACATACACATACGAGGAAACGTGCCAGGTCCAAGTGCACGTGTGAAGGCTGCAGGGGCTTTGGCAACAGACAACTCAAAAGCTTGTGCAATCAGACTAAACAAACTAATATGCAAACATTTATACAATTGCATATTCTGCTTTATTTAATTGAGATCCAGAAATGTACATGAATTTATACCAAAAAAAACCGTGTTAAAGTAGGTAGGCATTTGCTCTTAGATATACTTAAATAGATGCATACTATTTGCACCAGAACAATGACAAATATTAAAGGGGTTGTTCCCCTTTAAATTAACTTTTAGTATGATTAGAGGATGATATTCTGGGATAATTTGCAATTGGTTTTCATTTTTTATTATTTGTGGGTTTTGAGTTATTTAGCTTTTTATTCAGCAGCTCTTGAATTTGCATCTCAACCAATCTGGTAACTAGGGTCCAAATTACCCTAGCAACCATGCATTGATTTGAATAAGACTGGAATATGAATATGAAAGGCCTGAATAGAAGGATCAGTAATACAAAGTAGCAATAACAATACATTTGTAGCTTTACAGAGCATTTTTTTTTTATAGAAGCGACGCCCATTTGAAAGCTGCAAAGAGTCAGAAGAAAAAGGCAAATAACTATGAAACTATAAAAAATAAACAATGAAAACCAATTGAAAAGTTGCTTAGAATTGGACGTTCTATAACATAATAAAAGTTACCTTAAAGGTGAACCACCCCTTTAAAATAAAAACCTATACCCTCAGAACAATGTAGGTCTCTATAAAAATATATTACATAATATATTACACCCCACGCGAAGCTGCTTTGGAAAAACATAAGGTGAAAAATGGTCACAAATAGAAAGTAAATGAAAAAAAGTCTTTATTTCAGGTGAACGATCTGAACTGAACTAAATAAAAGTGGAAAGGCAAACAAGCCCTTTCATTATCTTATTAGTATTTCACACTCTTGAACTGTAATAAATATCAGAATATCTTCCTGGTAGAACATGATCTACAGCAGGGGTCCCCAAACTTTTTTACCTGTGAACCACATTCAAATTTAAAGAGAGTTGGGGAGCAACACAAGCATGAAAAAGTCCCTTAGGGTGCAAATAAGGGCTGTGATTGGCTATTTGGTAGCCCCTATGTGGACTGGCAGCCTACAAGAGGCTTTACTTGGCACTTTACTTAGTTTTTATTCAATTAAAACTTGCTTTCAAGCTCGGAATTCAAAAATAAGCACCTCCTTTGAGGACCCTGAGAGCAACATGTTGCTCGCGAGCTACTGGTTGGGGATCACTGATCTACAGCAATGGGATCTACAGCAAAGGTTTAGCCACTACAGGTTAAAGAATATTTCTTGAGCCAGTCAAGGATTCGAGATCACGTTTATCATGATTACTGAAACCTCAGTGCTTGTCTTTTAGCCATGCAGGCGTATAAAGTACCTGTACTGAAATTAAATGTTTTGGGTGGGGAAAGGGATTAGGGGTGGATTGAGGCTTTTACTAACACATAATCAACCAGCATCAGCACTGAAAGGTTTATACTTTGCTTGAAGTCTTATAAAATATTGAAATATTAGCACTGAATGGCAAATGTTTCCTAATTGCTTTGAATGTGAGCCCATTCATAAATAATGTGTAGTTAAATGTAACGTGTGATGGGTTATAGGTGTGAACATTGCTAAGACCAGGCATGTCTCTTGTCTTCATACAAATATATTAAATAATATATTACACCCCCCGCGAAGCTGCTTTGGAAAAACATAAGGTCATAAATGGTCACAAATAGAAAGTAAATGAAAAAAATTCTTTGTTTCAGGTGAACGATCTGAACTGAACCAAACCAAATAAAAGTGGAAAGGCGAACAAGCCCTTTCATTATCTTATTAGTATTTCACACTCTTAAACTATAATAAATATCAGAATATCATATCCTGGTAGAGCATGATCTACTACAGCAATGGGACCAGGGCAAAGGAGGCATTTTTTAATAAAAGTTTCTGTCTGATAAAATCTACTTCTCTTTTTACATAAACAGATTCTTATGTAATTATGAGCATTTGCATTCAAATATACGTGGAGAAGCTGTATTCAATGTTCCCTCTAATTACTCCTCAGCTTTGTGCGCAAAATAATTATTTTGTGCGCCCATTTTAAACTTTTAAAACATTGTATTTTCACACATACTTTGTGTGCACCACAATTTGTCGTGTGTGCTGGCTTCACAATTTGTGCATGTACACACACCTTACAGGGAACAGGCTGTATTGCTTGCCTCTTCCGTGGGAAACTACAGGTTTCCAAACAATGGTTAAATCATATTAAAGGAACAGTAACGCCAACAAATTAAAGTGTATTGAAGTAATGAAAATTGCATGTAATGAATATTGCCGTGCACTGGTAAAATTGATTTGTTTGCTCCAGAAACTCTACTATAGTTCATATAAACAAGCTGCTGTGTAGCTATGGCGGAAATTGAAAAAAGGCTATATGGCACAGGTTAAATAGTGGATAACAGATAACATTATGTTCTACAGAGCTTATCTGCTGTGTAACCTGAGCCTTTTCACCTTTGAATGGCTGCCCCCATTGCTACACAGCAGCTTATTTATATAAACAGTAGTGTTTCTGAAGCAAACACACCAGTGCAGCACTGAATTATATTTTTATTACTTTAAAACACTTTCATGTTTTTATTTTACTGTTCCTTTAAACAATGACAGAATGTGTTATTATGATGTATAATTCAGTGCTTGCCTGGAGCATAGAAGCCATGCCGTACAAATTCTAATAAAACTGTACAAATAAGTATAAATTCCAATACATGGGATGAAATGCCCCGAGACAACGGTTATTTTTGGTTTGTTCTTCATCTGAGCAATCCAATGAAAAACAGAATATTCTAATGAAGACAAGAGACATGCCTGGTCTTAACAATGTTCACACCTATAACCCATCACACGTTACATTTAACTACACATTATTTATGAATGGGTTCACATTCAAAGCAATTAGGAAACATTTGATTGCCATTCAGTGCTAATATTTCAATGTTTTATAAGACTTCAAACAAAGTATAAACCTTTCAGTGATGCTGCTGGTTGATTATGTGTTAGTAAAAGCCTCAAGCCACCCCTAATCCCTTTCTCCACCCAAAACATTTAATTTCAGTACAGGTACTTTATACGCCTGCATGGCTAAACGAAAAGCACTGAGGTTTCAGTAATCATGATTCACGTGATTCACATGATCTCAAATCCTTGACTGGCTCAAGAAATGGTGGGACATTCACTAAGATTCGTAGTTGCGCCAGTGTCTGCTTCGCCGCGCTTAGCCAGGCGTATTTTCACCAGCGCTACGCAAATTCAATAAAATCCGAAGTTGCGCTGAGGGGATGCGTAAGGTTGCGAAGTTGCCCTAGCGTTAATTCGCCAAGCAAAGCAAAGTTACGCTAGCGATGCTTAATTTGCATACAGCGCAAAATTGAAGTTACAATGGAGATATATGTAGCAGCACTACACAAGCCTGGGAAACCTTCAAAACCGCAAATAACATTTTTATTTATTTAAATTTTTTTTATATTCCTTACAGATTGAATGCATCACTGGTGCTTAGGATTCACTGAGCGTTGTTAGATTTACAACTTGTTTTTGTTACTTTAATTTCTTAAAGGGAAAAAAGAGCAGTGTAAAGTCTTAATAGCTGAAAACTGCCAGCATTTTAGCCATGATGCCAGAACTTAGTTTCCACCTAAATATGGGACACAGACTTTAATATGCCATGTCAAGAATTAGGAATGCATCGAATCCACTATTTTGGATTCAGTCGAACCCCCGAGTCCTTCGCGAAAGGTTAGGCCAAAACAAATCCAAATTTGCATATGCAAATTAGGGGTGGGATGGAGAAAACATTTTTGTTCCAAATCCAGGATTCGGTTCGGGATTCGACCAGGTTTCGGCCTTTTTCAGCAGGATTGGGATTCGGCCGAATCCTTGTGCCTGGCTGAACCAAATCCTAATTTGCATATGTAAATTAGGGGCGGGTAGGGAAATCACGTGACTTTTCGTCACAAAAGAAGAATTTTTTCCACTTTTTCCTTTCCTGCCCGTAATTTGTAAATACAAATTAAGATTCGGATTCGGTTCAATATTCAGCCGAATCTTTCACCAAGGATTCAGCAGAATCCCAAATAGTAGATTCGGTGGAATTCCAAATAGTGGATTCGGTGCATCCCTACTAATTTGCATATGCAAATCAAGATTCAGATTTGGTTCAGCCTGGCAGAAGGATTCGGCTGGATCCGAATCCTGCTGAAAAAGGCCGAATCCTGGATTCAGTGCATCCCTATCAAGAATAAGAGGACCGCAACAGCGCATCACACAAATGGCATTTCCCTTACATCAAATTCCACTTTACACACCTACAAATATATAGGCACCTATTTCCATATGGAACGTGTTTTGCAACATTCACAAATTAAAATAAACATGCATTTGTACAATGAAATATAAAATTAAGACAAAGTAAAAAAAAATCAATATATGGAATTTCAATCTTCTAGGTAAGCTCATGAAGATACATCCCTCCCTACTGCATGGAGCGCCAGCACCTGTGCCACATTCAAAGCTTTTTTATTTTGCCAGTTCGATTTGTGCACCAATGCCCATGCAGTTTGCTTGCCCCTCATTGATTTACCAGCACCCATTAGTGCAGCCCTTCTGCTGAACCCCAAGTGAAAAAGGATGTACCAAGCACAGAAATATCCACTATGTGGTTATTGCACTGAAACCAGAATCTTAAACAAATTGTTCAGTATAGAAATAAAAACTGGGCAAATGGATAGGCAAAATAAGAAATGTTTCTAATATAGTTAATTAGCCAAAAATGTAATGTATAAAGGCTGAAGTGACTGGATGTCTAACATAACAGAACTACTTCTTGGTTTCCACTGATTGGTTACAAGGCAGTAACCAATCAGAGACTTAAGGGGGGCCACATGGGTCATAACTGTTGCTTTTGAATCTGAGCTGAATGCTGAGGATCAATTACAAACTCACTGAACACTTATGTCCCATGTGGCCCCCCTTCAAGTCAATGACTAACTCAGAGTTAGAGAGCTGAAAAGCAGGAAGTAGTGTTCTGGCTATTATGTTAGACATCCAGTCACTCCAGCCTTTATACATTACATGTTGGCCTAACTAACTATTATTAGAAACATTTTTTATTTTGCACAGCCTATCTATTTACCCAGTTTTTATTTATACACTTAACTATTCCTTTAAGCAAAGTGGGGCCCAGATCTTGTTTTTCCCCAGGTCCCTCCATTGTTTTGTTCTGGTGTTTGGCAATCCCTCTCATGTGAGATTTGCTGCTCATGTGATCTAAATGAGTGAATCAGT
Organism: Xenopus laevis; assembly: GCF_017654675.1. Lineage (NCBI taxonomy): Eukaryota > Metazoa > Chordata > Amphibia > Anura > Pipidae > Xenopus > Xenopus laevis. The sequence continues at coordinate 44,370,593 of NC_054372.1, forward strand.
GAAATGTAAAATTGCTATAGAAAAGGATATTGCAGCAAGCAGTAAAAAAAATCCAAAATTATTTTTTAAATATGTCAATAGTAAAAAAATGAAGCAGGAAGGGGTGGGACCCTTACTATCAGAGGGGGGTCAGCTGGTTGATGAAAACAAAATAAAAGCGCAGATTCTGAACTCGTATTTTTCATCTGTCTACACAAATGAAGAACCAGTAAGTGAAGGTTTCCTTCTTAACACTCCCAATTCTAGTAATACAACTAATGATGAATGGTTCACACATGAAGAAATTCAAAAGAGACTTGAACATGTTAAGATTAACAAAGGTCCAGGGCCAGATGGTATTCATCCCAGGGTAATTAGCGAGCTTAGCTCTGTGATTGCCAAACCTCTTTACTTAATTTTTCAGGATTCATTGAGATCTGGCATAGTGCCGAGAGACTGGCGAATTGCTAATGTGGTGCCTCTATTCAAAAAAGGATCCCGTTCTCAGCCTCAAAACTATAGGCCAGTTAGTCTGACGTCAGTATTAGGAAAGCTTTTCGAAGGGTTAATAAAGGATAAGATACTGGACTTCATAGCAAATCATAATACTATGAGTGTATGCCAGCATGGTTTTATGCATAATAGATCTTGCCAGACTAACTTAATTTCTTTTTACGAGAATGTAAGTAGAGATCTTGATTCTGGGATGGCAGTGGATGTGATTTACTTAGATTTTGCTAAAGCATTTGATACAGTGCCACACAAAAGGTTACTGGTTAAATTAAGGAATGTTGGCCTGGAACATAGTATTTGTACCTGGATAGAGAACTGGCTAAAAGATAGACTACAAAGAGTGGTGGTAAATGGAACATTTTCTAATTGGACCAGTGTTGTTAGTGGAGTACCGCAGGGCTCTGTACTAGGTCCCTTGCTTTTCAACTTGTTTATTAATGACCTGGAGGTGGGCATTGAAAGTACCGTTTCTATTTTTGCAGATGATACTAAATTGTGCAGAACTATAGGTTCCATGCAGGATGCTGCCACTTTGCAAAGTGATCTGTCTAAACTGGAAAACTGGGCAGCAAACTGGAAAATGAGGTTCAACGTTGATAAATGCAAGGTTATGCACTTTGGCAAAAATAATATAAATGCAAGTTATACACTAAATGGCGATGTGTTGGGAGTTTCCGTAAATGAAAAGGATCTAGGGGTCTTTGTAGATAACACGTTGTCTAATTCTGGGCAGTGTCATTCTGTGACTACTAAAGCAAATAAAGTTCTGTCTTGCATAAAAAAGGGCATTAACTCAAGGGATGAAAACATAATTATGCCTCTTTATAGGTCCCTGGTGAGGCCTCATCTGGAGTATGCAGTGCAGTTTTGGACTCCAGTCCTTAAGAGGGATATAAATGAGCTGGAGAGAGTGCAGAGACGTGCAACTAAATTGGTTAGAGGGACGGAAGACTTAAATTATGAGGGTAGACTGTCAAGGTTGGGGTTGTTTTCTCTGGGAAAAAAGGCGCTTGCGAGGGGACATGATTACACTTTACAAGTACATTAGAGGACATTATAGACAAATGGCAGGGGACCTTTTTACCCATAAAGTGGATCACCGTACCAGAGGCCACCCCTTTAGACTAGAAGAAAAGAACTTTCATTTGAAGCAACGTAGAGGGTTCTTCACAGTCAGGACAGTGAGGTTGTGGAATGCACTGCCGGGTGATTTTGTGATGGCTGATTCAGTTAATGCCTTTAAGAATGGCTTGGATGATTTTTTGAACAGACATAATATCAAAGGCTATTGTGATACTAAACTCTATAGTTAGTATAGGTATGGGTATATAGAATTTTAATTAAAAGTAGGGAGGGGTGTGTGTATCGATGCTGGGTTTTCATTTGGAGGGGTTGAACTTGATGGACTTTGTCTTTTTTCAACCCAATTTAACTATGTAACTATGTAACTATGTAACTATGTAGCTATCCAGGTGCAGCTAAAACACATGGGATTCATTTGTTTTGGCACGACTCAACAGAGTGGACCACTATGGAACTGTGCCAAACATGGTAGACTTAAGGATTAAGCAGGCAGTGTCTGAAGAACTAAATGGAGATTGATACAATGATATGTTGATATTTGGCAGCTACAGAATCAACAGGATAAAGAGGTGCAAGTCTTGTACAATTGATTTCATCGGTAATACAGGGCCAAAATTACTACATTTCCACACACACATTTTGAGATATCTTTATTCAAAGCATCAGATAAACTCTGCAAGAACAGGCTTGCGAGACCTGGAAAAAAAAATTCTGCAGCTACCGAATAAATCAACAACAAATGTGAGAACATATTAAAATGTTTCACAAGCTGCAATTAAACGGAACTTCTACTTCACTAGATACAGTACAATTTGGCACAGGAGACAGTGCTGACAATATGCTAAATGCTGAAGACTTTGCTCATAGCTGAATGCATTAAAGGTTTATAAATCAAAAAACGTGACGACTAATCTACAAGAAAATGTTTTTCAGAACCCATTCACATGCTAGTTGTTACCAGAACCATAATATTCACCAGCCTCTTGGAGGGTAAATATATTCTTTATAAATTATGTTTCAAAAACTCTCATGCTGCCCAAATTACAAATCTGAAGGTGACCATCGATGTAACAATTACAATCTTTTCTGGAAAAGATTGTTTGTTTCATTACGCATGAATCGAGCTGAATCGTCAGATACACAGGTAGAAACAATAGAATTCTACCTGTATCTGACCTGTATGGCCACCTTTACATTAAGGGGATTATTTATTAAAGTCTGAATGCCAAAAACGTTATTTCTTATACCCCGAGGATGAAAAAAAAAAGTCAGAATCTGAAAATTCAGCATCTCAGACCTGCGAGGTTGTATATTAGTTAATGGGTGAAGTCCCAAAAATATCCTTATCTGCGCTTCGTTTTGTGCAAAAAGCTGAAGATTTTGTGCGGAAAATCTGAAAAATGCATACGATTCGAATTTTAGGATAATTTTCCAGATTTTTTTTTGTTTTTTCCCCCAACTGAAATTTTTCAGGAAAATGTATTGAAAAATAATGGGAAACAACCAGTGCCGATTTGGTCGAAGTATATTTCAAGGAAAAAATGGGGTAAATTCGGATTTTGATAAATATCCCCCTAAAAGTTTTGATTCAACTTTTATTTAAGACAGATCAGAGCATAACGTGTTAGATGTGTGGTCATCAAACAGCACAGGACTGATGCATGGACATGTACTGAGCAAAGACAACCACTAGTGTTAACTGCTATTCTTCACCAGTTCTCCTTATTCCATAATGTAATGATAACACTGTGGCATACATGCCTTTGTAACACACACATATAAAGATATGGAAGTGCCTGGAGCACTTGTCCTACAACTATATATATACACACACACACACACACACACACACACACAACTGCTTGCAATCCTATAGTATTCAACAGTGGTTCACACTCAATATAGACATGGAATAATGACAATATTTTTCACAGGCATTTCACCTTCTATATGGACAAGACCCTGTAACCATCCTGACACAAAACATGTTATTTCTTGTAATTCTACAGTCTCTACTGCACTGCAAGGGAGTGGGTAGGGGGGAAGATAGACCACCATATCTCACATCATTAATATATTGTCTCCTCACCAATTGTGGATATCTAGGTAAGATCATATAGATAACATTTACTACACTGTATCTTCTCCCCTGACCTTCTGAGCTACCAGTGCTGACCCTAAGGTTGATCCAGTGTCAATCAAGAGGGAAAGCCAAGAATGGGCCAGTTATTGGAGTGGTCTGATATTGTAACAACAATTTAACTATTGTATACATGGAAAGCCCATGCTTGTTCAACATCAGACAATTGGTGCCAACATCAAAACATTCATAATATATATACAAACATCTATAGCTCCCATCCTTAAAGTAAAGTAATCTACTGAATTTAAAGGGCATCTGGTGCTATATAGTACAAAGTGCTTGGCCACAAAAAATTTTTTTATCGGAGGTCGGAGAGAACCTTTGTTTTTACTGAACTGGAGAGCACACTTGGTTTGGGACTTTAATCATTTTTTAATTATTGCACACAGAAATATTTGCAAGAAATTATAGTTAAAGAAAAGATGAATTTACAGGCTGGGATCTAATAAATGTAGAGAAACATTCAACTGTTAAAGTGACTGTAATGGCTGGTAGAAATCATGGTAAAACATGTAAATGTAAATAATTTTAAATATATATCAGGCATATCCCATAATGTGGAAAAAAAATCTGGGCTGATTTCAGACGTTTTATATGTGGCCCGTGTACAAGACTGGACCCTTCATTTGATTACTGCTATTCTATGTCAAAAAATGTTGATGATAAATGCATGGCGGCTCAACCCCCTACAGTCCTGCTTGGATTGCACTGGTCAATAAAGCTCTTCCACTGTTTAAATTAACCTACAAGGCCTGGGGCTGCCCAGGAAAATGTTAAAGATTTGGCTTGCCTGGTTATATGCCAACCCAACTAATCTACAAGGTCATAAAATAATTGGACTATTCCAACTCAAGCTTGGGTATTGTCTTTCACACATTTACGTTCCTGTTCATCGTGTAGGTTCTCGCTCTACGACATATGTATATAAATTCATGTACCGTGTACAGGTGTGCTTTGCAGACAATATTATTACATGACTGTCCTTTCTACTTTCTTCTTTTCCTCCTGGAGTTAACATTAAAATGCATAAATAAAAACTTTTTGTGCCATCAGCCCAAGAACAGAATTTCACTAGATTATTGACCTTTAAGAAATCTGACAGATCAATGTATTACTCTGTAATTCCTTCTAGTGGCTGCTTATTTCCCTTCTGCTCACAGACGCTGTCCTTGCTATCCAGTTTCCAAACAGTAAAATACCCCATAACCCTTTCTGACAAGGTGGTCCTAATCTTTTGTTCAAATAGACAAATAAATGTTACGTTTTCTGATGCAAAAATCACAGTTGAAGCAGATGCAGCCATAAACGTTAGCTACTAAGCGGACAGTCAGATGGATGGCTTGGCCTTGGATTCATTCTACACTGTTTGTTCAAGAGAATTCCTCAGAGTAACAACCTTCCATGTAAGGTGTTTATTGTCTGACCTGGGATGAGCACATTGTATGAAGGAGTCCGTGTACTCTTGACCTTATAGGTCATCCATTCATATTTTGACGGGATTGTCCAACTGTTTACTAAGCGTGTTTCAGAAATGTCAATGGTTTTATCAACCAATTGTTTGGTCAGGGAATACACATTGTCTGGGGTTTTAAATGGATGAAACCTGGTAGTTGACTGCTTTAAATATCTAAAGGTTTTGTGACCAGAGGCATATTTACCATATAGGCCCATGCCTAGGCAGCCTAAAGAGGAAGCCCTCGGAGACCTGTATGGCGAATACAAAAATATTTTAAAAATAAATAAAAACCTCTTCAACTGCTGCCAAATACTTTGCTAAAAAATCTGTCAACAGAGGTGGGGTGGGATACCTTGTGTGGGGCACAACTGAAAATGATGTCACACAAAGGATAATTGGGTCATGATGTCACTTCAACAGCTGAGCTGTCATTGCAATGCACCAATGAACGCACAGAGGTCCAGTGCCTAGCTCAGCACAGGACCAAAATTGAAATGGTTTGTGGCCATAACAGTTACAAACTACTTGAGTAAATCACACAAACAAAAGATCTATAAGGAGATACAACTGCTATCCAATTAAAATATATAACTGTAATGTTGAGAGTGCATCCATCACTTAGTGAAACTTGTCCCTGACCTTGTTCTCCCATCCCAAGCTTAGAACTTTGCTCTTATTTACCCAAATCATTTGACACCTATAATGATGCAGTTTAGAAGCAGGATTACAACAGAAGTAGTAAACTAAACCAGTGAAATATTACGGAGGATTCAAAAGTGTGCAGTAAACGGAGACTCGTCATATGGCTCAGCACAATTCACTGGATTTTAGCAACAAGAACCCAACAAGAAAGTCCTGGTGACAGCACTTAAGTGAGCTCTCTGTTGCCTCTGGTGAGTAACTTTCATCTTCGTTTAGTGTGCGTAAATAATGAATGTACAACACTACATATGGTAACATTATATTATGTATAATATTGCTTGAGTGAACATTTAATTGGCCACTCCTCAGTATTGTATTGCAGGATTAAGCACCCTGTTTCTCATAAAATGCTTTCTTGCCGTGTTGCAAGCTAATAGTAATAATCTGCAAAGCGTTTGAATGTTTGCCCTATGTCTGCGTGTGTTTCCTCTAACCACTCGGGTTTCTTTCTACACTGCTAATGGCTTGTCATGAAGTTGAAACCAGTATATTTTCCGAATTAATGTTGTTGGGATATAGTTCGCTAGTGATTTTAAAGGCAGTTTATAATGCCAGATCTGTTATGTCAGTTCCCTACTAAACATCCAGTACACAACAAAATACAAGTAGGTGCTATATTCTTTTTTAGTACAAAAATGTTATGGAAGCTTTCACTGCAAGCTCATTTGCATTTATAAATGTTGATTGTACCCTCCACCCTAACAAGCCTCCCCCAGGGCCTGCAGCAGAGAAACATCCCCACATCATGATGCTAATCTACCTGCCTGTATGTTTTTGGAGTGTGGGAGGAATATGGAGTACCTGGAGGAAACCTACACAGACATGAGAAAACATACAAACTCCTTGCAGATGGTGCCCTAGTTGGAGTTCAGCTCAAGACCCAAACACTGCAAGATGACAATGTTAACCACTGAGCCACAATCTCCAAAGCATAGTCTCAGCCACTGGGGCTGGTGATGCATTCAGAATTGTCTGAGGTCCCGAGCATTCTGGATAACAGGTCCCTTAGCTGTACTTGAGAAACCATGCCTACTAACAGGTGATGCCCATTAAACTACTTATGTGATTGGAAAGGATTTGGCCATACCAGTGATAATCTAGGTGTGCCTTTTTGTGTTAACTGATTTAAATCACAGTGATTCAATATTTTGTGACAAAACATGAAATCCGCTGTGATTCAATGTTCTAAGAGAATAAAATATAAAAACAAGTAAGGGGCTAAACATTTTTTATGTGCACTGTATGTAAGCAAAGCAATACAGCAGCTCCTATTCACGTGCACAAATGCAAATATCCAGAGAGGGAAGTACATTAGGCTCCAATGTTTTTTACACTTTCTACAGAATAGGGGTGGATCACCTTTAGGTTTATTTTTAGTATGTTATAGAATGGCCAATTCTAAGCAACTTTTCAATTAGGTGTCAATATTTATTTTTTATAGTTTATGAATTATTTGCCTTCTTCTTCGGACTCTTTGCAGGGGTCACTGACCCATCTAAAAACAAATGCCCTGTAAGGCTACAACTGTATTGTTATTGCTACTTATTATGGCTCATCTCTCTATTCATGCCTCTCCTATTCATATAGGAGTCTCTTATTGATGACGGTCCCGTGTGGACCGAAACGCGTTGGCATGTGGTTGTAGGAATAAAAGATTATTTTTTCTTTATAAAATAGGATACCACGAGTGCTTTCTACAGTTTGAAATTAATAATGTTTGGAAGCACCCGGCCAATGACATGAAGATTGGGGAGTGCAGATGAATGAGAGATATAGATATATATATATATAGATAGAGATATATATATATATATATATATATATATATATATATATATATATATATATATATATATATATATATATATATATATATATATATTATATATATATATATATAATACTAAAAGTTAACTCAAAGGTGAATAACCCCTTTACGTTAAATATGTGGTACTTATAAGTAGGGGTTTTCCTTAAAATAGGTGTATCATGCCAGTAACAATGTTGGATGCCCTAAATCAGGGGTGTCCAACCTGCGGCCTGAGGTCCCAGGATGGATATGAATGCGGCCCAGCTTGAAATTCTGCCAATCCAGGAAACGTCATGTTTCAATGTCACGCACAGAGAGCGCATGTAGTCGCTAATTGTGTGCACGTGTGCTTTACATTTTACATGAAGCGTGCTGGGTGTGGCTTCCTAGAGCAGGAAAAGGAGTTAACAAGTGAGCGTTCGTTTACTTATAAAGGCAGGTAAGCATTCTTCAGCATCATCGCACGCTATGTTAAAGATATATGCAGCGCCTACATTTGTGAGCAACTTTTTTTTAAATTAGAACCAAATTATCTGAGGAGCACCTTGAGAATTCACTGAGAATTGCAACTACTTCTATTCAACAAGATATTGATAAATTAGTTTCTCAAACACAATGTCAACAATCTCATATGTTTATGATGCCCTATTTTCTTTTACTTTTACAATAAAATAAAACAAAAGTTAGCGTTAGTGTTAGTGTGTATTTCGAGTGTGGCCCGAGAACATTTTTCTTCTTCCAATGTGGCCCAGGGAAGCCAAAAGGTTGGACACCCCTGCCCTAAATCAATAACCATGCATTTTTACCTAAATGTGCGTATCTCTATTAAAATGTTGAATCCATAAACTAGCAAGACAGACGTATTTACCTCTAGAACAAGCTGGTCTTGGGATGTTAACAGGAAGTTTTCCACAACAGATAAATGTGTCTCCCCAATGATCCTTGGTAGATTAAAGCTGGGTTGGGGTGCTTGAGTTATGTGCCCCAGGGCCACTCACACTGCCAGCTTTATACCAAATTCCAGTTACCGTATATACTCGAGTATAAGCCGAGTTTTTCAGCACCCAAAATGTGCTGAAAAAGTCTACCTCGGCTTATACTCGAGTCAATGGCTCCGCTTCAGCAGAACTACCCGGCCTGCATCTCCCCGGCACCTCCTGCTCATGTGATGTCATCAGCATATGTTCCTCCTACTGCAGCCTCCCCGCCGCTGCAGTCCTGCAGTGCCTCACGTCTATCTCCTGACACAGTTCATTTGCCAAGCACAGTGCACTGCTGACACGACGCTGACTCTTGTGTCACATGACGCGAAGCGTCGTCTTCCAGGAAAGCCGATGTTCGCGCCGCAGATTAGTTGACGAAATAGGAAGTGGCATGACAGAAGTCATGTGACCTGTGCTAGTTCGCCTGCTATGGAGGGAGAAGATTACCGGTATATCGGGTTGCGTCTGATCAGGAAGCTCCCTGTAGCTCAGTGCCCACCGGTGAGGAGAGAGAGGGCGATTGACGGTTAGATTTATCGTAATAGTCTACTGAGCAGGGTCGGTTTTACTGGAGGGCAGAGAAGGCTTTTGCACTAGGCCTCCAGTAACCCTGGATCCTCAATATTATTTACAATCCATGTAAAACATATGTTAGATATATTCATTATACTGATCAGGAATGTTAAGCTTGCAGCAATCCAGCTGTTGTTGGACTACACCTCCCACTGTCTCACCAACAGCTGGTTGGATAATTTGTAACCTCTGTCTTCCCTTAAATTAACTTTTAGTAGGATGGATAGAGTGAGATTCTGAGACAACTTGCAATTGGTTTTTATTATTTGTGGTTTTTTGAGTTATTTCGCTTTTTATTCAGCAGTTTGCAATTTCAGCAGTCTGGTTGTTAGTCTAAATTACCCTAGGCGAGTTCTTCCCTAGCAGAGTGCACGCAGGAGCGTGTGTTCTGCTGAAGATGTCCTAAAATGCATTTCTCACCCTTAGGCTTATACTCGAGTCAATAAGTTTTACAAGTTTTTGTAGGTAAAATTAGGTACCTCGGCTTATACACGGGTCGGCTTATACACGAGTATATACGGTACCCCTGAAACTGGCCTTAATTTTTTAAAAATTTTCATTTTAAAATCTTCCCAGTGAGCAAGGAACGTCTAAGATGATGCAAGCACCACATACTTATCTATGTCATTTGTATATACCTGCAACTTCTTCTGTGTATTCTGTCTCTATTATTCTCTATTGGAAGGACACTCTGCAATTTGGGATATTTTGCCCACCAGGTTTCATTCCTCACTATAAACACTCAACATCAAACAATTAAGAAAATAAGATTTCTCTAAAGATTCTCAAGAAAAAACTGATCAAATCATACATGCTGGGGTATCAATTCTCAAAATGCCCCAAATTAGGCAATCCTGCATTGTCCTCTTTGGGTAAGTTTGTATTTCTTTTCAATAAAACTATAAAAAAAACTGCAGGTATCTCAGTTACAGGAAAGCCTAAATCTATGCAAGTGTTTAAATAATCCTATCAGCTTATGTCATGCACAGTGCCAGTCCTTACCTGGATGTTTCATACTGCTTCACGGTAACCAGGGTGTCTTCAATGGTTTTGTTAACTAGAGTATTTACGCCAGAAATAAAAAAGTTCATGGCTCCCAGGAGAGTCTCCCCATTCTTGGCAAGAAGTTTCTGCGTATCTGCATTGTATCCAAACTCCTCCTGCCAAAATGTCAACAAGGTACAGTGTTTATTCGCAAAACATTCATACAAAATCCAATATACAAACACATCTCTTCATTTCAGATCACAAAATAAATCAGTGCATACAATAAGCTGTATTTAATAGTAGATTCTAAACTAGGCCTTTATGTTCCAAGTAAAGATATTCTGAAAAGCAGTGTGCTTTAAACTTTCATACAACATGTCTGTACCATACCACTAAGATACACATTACAACAAAGGTAAAATGGATAAAAGACTAGCAATGAGGTGGTTTATGTATAAGGTAGCCCTCATCCCAATACAAGGGAACTTACACTGGACTCTACCATTAAGCCTTCCTGCATTCTCCCACCCAATGCCATACTGAGACAGTCACAAGTGATTATAGTTTGGTTATATCAAAATTGTCTGTGTGATATTAACCTTAATATTAGTACAAATGTAATGCTACAATACATGTATAGGATCCGTGAAACCTGTTTTCCAGAAAGCTCCGAATTACAGAAAAGCCGTCACCCAAAGATTACATTTTATAAAAATAATGCAAATTTTAATAATTATTTTTATTCTCTGTAGTGATAAAACAGTACTTTGTATTTGAGCCAAACGAAGATGTAATTAAACCTTATTGGAAGCAAAACCAGCCTGTTGGGTTTAGTTAATGTTTCCATGATTTTCTAGTAGACAAAGCGATACTGACACATTCCTATAAAAATCATAGGAACAGGAAGGCCGGGGGGGCGGCTTTCAGGGAAAATATTCCGGGTGCAGCACATACTTGATACTGACATGATTTTTATAGGAATGTGTCAGTATCACTTTAAGGTTTGAAGATCCAAATTATGGCATGATCAATTATCTGGAAAGCCCCAGGTCCCGAGCATTCTGGATAACAGGTCCCATACATCTACTAGTATTTATACATTTACTGCCCCAAAAGGAGCATATTATGACAATGTTTTCCTCATGAAAAGACCATTTAAGAGAATACTGATCCACGTGCAATTAATTGGCCCTATTTTCTGCTTGATTAATAGCTATTTATTGGCTTAGCCTGCTGGACTGTGGTTTGCTTATCAATTCTGCAGCTTTTGTGAAAGCCTAAAACAGTACTAAAATTCTCAGACATACAGGTTAAATTGAGCACATCTGTAAGGATCTATTGTACCCAATACAAACTAATGGCTTACTTAAGGGGTTAAAGTAATTTTCCCGTTCTATTACTGTAGTAAATCTTGAAAAAGAAAAACTTTTTTTTTTTTTTAAACAAAACATGCATATAAAAAAACAAGCTAAACAACACAATATAAAGAACATAAATGCCATCAGATTTTCTTCTGTTCTAGTCACCCATAACAAAAAGCAGCAAGTAGAATTTAAGGGCCACTTCAACATCTGATTGGATGATATGGGTGACTAGACCTGGGCAAACTTAGTGCCTTTAATTAGATATGGGGTCAAGCAACTACTCTAAAGCTGGCCATAGATGTTGAGATTTTTAAAAGATCAGATCCTGATCGTGAGACCACGATCTTCTCAGAACGATCGAACAAATTGACCATCAACTAAAAAGACCAATTTGGCAGGAAAACAAAGGGGAGCTGCCTGCTTGTCCCTGCAAACATAGATAGATTGCACTGGGACCGACAAAGATTTTTTGACCTGGCCGATCAATTTCCTGACAGATGTCGGCCGAAAAATCGTAAGATGTACGATCGTTCGAATCCCACTAACCGCACAATAATTTCAAAGGACTGGTCGGGCTTCCCTAAAATCGGTCGTTCGGCAAGAAGAATCGTCGCGTCTATGGGGAGCTTTAGGGTCAGGCCACACAAGCAGATTCGGGGAGATTAGTCGCACCAGCAACAAATCTCTTTTTCGGGGCGACAATCTCCCTGAACTGCCTTCCCACTGCTGTCCGCCGGATAAAATGAAAATCGCCTGCGGCAATGCACACGCGGCGATTCATTTTCCGAAGTCGCTCGAAGTTTCCTCGTGAGGCAAAATGAAGTGCCGCGTGTGCATTGCCGCAGGGGATTTTACATTTGGGAGATTAGTTGCCCAGCGACAAATCGATTCTTCTTCGGGCGACTAATCTCCCCGAACTGCCGGGATTGCACTCGGATCACTTTGGCTTTCCGAAGACACCCAAAGATTCCTTGTGAGGCAACTTTGGAACACTAAGCTTTCCGAGTGCCATTGCGCCAGAGATTTACATTCTAGCCGGCGGGAAGGCAGTTCAGGGAGATTAGTCACCCACCAGAGTGTGAGATCTATTATCGTTATTATTAGCTATTTATAAAGTGCCAACTTACTGCACAGCGCTGTACAAGAGACAGATACTGAACAATACAGGAGGCAAAGAGGGCCCTGCTCTTTACAGCTTACATTTTACAATACAATTAATAAGCCCTTGTGACAATGATTACTGGTAAAAATAAATAAATAAAGCCTAAAAGGTGACAAAAGGAAAATGTGAACGAAGATAAAGATTGATAAAGCACAAAAATATATGCGTTTAATACTGTGTGCTATTTTCATGCTTGGGGAAGCAGTTTCTATAGAAAATATTACCGTGGTAATGTTGCAGAGACACTGCAATTATAAAATAAAGTCTCATTGACATAACATATGCAGTATTTCACTTCTGCCAATTGTGCTGCAAAGCTGTGGGGGTCAGTACATGTGCTACAGGCCTAGAAGGAAGGCTGCAACGACAGATAAACAGAGGTAAATATATGAGGTGAATATACAGCAACAAACAGGACGGGGACAGCAAGCTGCTGAGCCTATCCAAGCAAGTGATAACAAGAGTGGGGAGCACGGACAGCCAATTAAAGTAGACATGCAGAAACTACAACTACAGTCAACTACAAATTTGCCAAATCTCATTTTAACTATTGTCTTTCGTTCACCTGCACACCATAACTTCTAAAACATTTATTATCAATACAGTCCCATAGGGCCTGGATAAGCACCACTTCCACAGGAAACCATGTGGACCCATGTGACCCCAACCTTTTTTTTTTACCTGTGAGCCACATTCAATTGTAAAAAGAGTTGGAGAGCAACACAACCATGAAAAACGTTCCTGGGGTGCCAAATGAGGACTATGATTGGTTACTGGTAGCCCTTTTGTGGACTGGCAACCTACTGGAGTCTCTGTTTGGCAGAAAATCTGGTTTTTATGTTACCAAAATTTGCCTCCAAGTCAGGAATTCAAAAAAAGCACCTGCTTTGAGGCCACTGGGAGCAACATCCAAGAGGCTGGAGAGCAACATGTTTCTCACGATCCACTGGTTGGGGATCACTGCCTTAGAGGATACTCTTCAAAAACAATGGTCTGCAATATTTTCATTAACTATCCTGTCCCTTACTTAAAAAATAGTTTAAAAAAAAAAAAAAAAAAAAAGCACGAGAGCGCAAAATAAACAATAACTGGCAAACCACTATTGGCTGCACAGTCATAACCAGCTCTAAGAAAGCAATTAAAATAAAGAAAGTGCAGAGGTGAGGAAAGATGGAATCATCACTTTCTCACTTATAGGCTTATGTAAGGAGCCATTAAATTGATTTGTTTGAATGCACAGTAAAACAACACCTGATAATTGGTGGAAACACGTGATGGGCAACACATACTGTTCCAAGAATTCATGTAATGGCATTGGTTGTGAAATCAAACACTGCTTTAATGGCTATTAAGTGTACAAGATATTACACGCACTATAATCTGCCAGCTTTCGAGTAAACTAAACCAAAGGCTTTTATTTTTCCTTCAATGTTAGAAAAATGCAACTAACACCACTCCATAGTTTTTTCCCAAAAGCATGCAGCCAAAACAGGCAATATGGCCCTCCAGTGTACCCTAATAGAGAACTGCCAGCAAAAGCTTATGTACTAGCACTTGTCAGGATAGTCTGCAATGTTTTCAGGTGAGCTTCACTACCCAAGTCATACCACATGGATATTTTGTCATCCACACTTAGAGGCACATTTATCAAAGGTCAAATTTTGAATTTATGTGTTTTTATTAACTATTAAATTCGAATATACTCGAAATTCGATTGGGGGGGTTATTTAATAAAAAAAATTGAATATCTCAATTTTTACTGACTTGAAAACTCGAATCAACTTGAATGTTAGGAAGGCTAATAACATAACCAAATTGTTCCCTGGACCTCTCCTATTGACTTATACATGAACTCGGCAGGTTTTAGGTGGCAAATAGCCGAATTCGAATTTTTAAAGGACCAGAATTTGATAAATCTCGAAATTTGAATAAAAATTCAAATGGAGTTTGGATACTTCACAATTCGAATTTGAGAGTTTTGACCATAAAAAATTTTTCAATTTGACCCTTAATAAAAACTGCCCCTTACTCCCCAAAAGTTCATGTAAAAAAGTCTGATGTTTCCATCCCACTGGCAACTTTGGGACATGTATGTTTTCACCAGTGATTTACATTATTGCCAGCAGGGAAAAAACTAGGGATGTTAAAAATAGGATTGCATTAACATTAGTTAATTTTGACAAAAATACACCAAGTATTGTTTATTCTAAATATCCCTGCCATGCCATTTCTATAAAGAAAACTGGCATTAATTGAAAAAAAAGGCTGGTTCTGGCTTCCTCCATTGTAGTGGTCACTTGTGGAATGTTTTCTATATGTTTTTTTAATATGGAATTGCATTTTATTGCAATTTCTCCCCCAGATTTCCATTCTTGAAATGATGAATACAAACTAAACTTGCAGTTCAATTTGCAAACTTTAGGAACTGTCCCTGCTACTGACTGATACTTTAATGGCACTATTTGACATGCTGCTGTCCCCTGGTGGCGAGGGTTATCTGATGATCATTCTCCCCTCCACTGTTGTCTGTTGGCTTCTTTTTTATGGCATAATAGGAAGTGAATATTTGTAGCCAGAAAGCCTAAATACAATGTGAGACCAGGCAAAACTAAGAGGATAAAGGTGACCATGCACAGCAGATTAAAGCTGCCAATACCAGTTCTGCAGCTTATCTGCCCGTGTGTCGGGGTTCCCCCGATCGATATATCAGTCCAAAAATCGAGCAGATGTTGATCAGGCAAGCTTGATTTTTTTCTTCGATTCAAAACCGCATTGGCCAGTTGATACGGTCCTGCGACCCGCCGGCGCCCATTCGCAGCATTGTAATCCGATCGTTGGCCCCAGCTGGGGCCAGCAATGCATGCGGAGAGGATAAACACATAAAATAGGTGTTGTATACATCATCTATTCATTGGTCCATTCATTTGAGGCTAGATTCCCCTCACAAGTATCAGCACACCAGGCTTTCCTTTGGCAGTTGGAATGCTGCTTTTTCAGCACACAGAAAAAAGGAAAAAAGTATTCACTCAGAGTTCCACAGGTTTTACAGCTGTGTTTTTCTATCTGCTCCAGTTGCACACAGTCAACCAGGGATAAATAAATGTAGATAAGCAGAGTGTTGCCTCTTTGTATACTTGCAATTAAAGGGATACCGTCATGGGAAAACATGTTTTTTTTCAAAACACATCAGTTAATAGTGCTACTCCAGCAGAATTCTGCACTGAAATCCATTTCTTGGGGCAGCTGGGAAATTGACATTATGTCTAGCCCCATGTCAGATTTCAAAATTGAATATAAAAAAATCTATTTGCTCTTTTGAGAAATAGATTTTAGTGCAGAATTCTGCTGGAGCAGCACTAAAAAAAAAAAAGATTTTTTTCCCATGACAGTATCCCTTTAAGGAATTGCTTGGGTCTAATTTCTGAACCGAGTTGATGTTGCTGCAATGAGCAAACAACACATGTTGATGAGAACATTTAGAGATACCATTATGTGCAGTGAAAGTGTCCTTTGAAGTTATACCCTGTTGAGTTAAGCAATGGCACATTCCAAAGGAAGGAAAAGTGAGAAAAGCTATAGTCTGACACCCTATTAAGGGCTAGTCCACACGAGGAGATTCAGGGAGATTTTGTCGCCAGGCGACTAATCGCATCGTCTTTTGAGCAACTATCTCCCTGAACTGCCTCAGCGTTTTTCCCCATAGGCTACAATGAAAAGTCGCCTGCGCTAATGCACACAGGGCGATGCGTTTTCAATAGTTGCCTGAAATTGCCTCACTGAGGCAACTTTGGGCAACTATTGAAAATGCATCACCGTGTGTGCATTAAGAATAGTCGCCGCCATCCAAGAATGGTCGCTGGCATCCAAAAAAAGAGACGCCGACACCTCCAATGGGAGCAGAAACCCTCAATTTTTTATTGAAACTTACCAGAAGCTGCTGCATTTCTCACCCTAGGCTTATACTCGAGTCAATAAGCTTTCCCAGTTTTTGGAGGTAAAATTAGGTACCTCGGCTTATACTCGGGACGGCTTATACTCGAGTATATATGGTAGATTGAATTCTTCTGCCTATTTCAGCATTCAAATGGGGGTCACTGGCCCCAACTAAAAAATGAATACTTTGCTATTGCTACTTTTTATTACTCGGCAGTCTTTTCAGGCCCTCTCCTATTCATATACAAGTCTCTAATTCAAATCAAAGGATGGCTGATAGGGGAATTTGTACCATACCAAGCGCATTGCTGAAATTGCAAACTGGAGAGATGGAGACCGATTGCATATTGTTTCAGACTATCACTCTACATCATACTAAAAGTTAATTTAATTTAAAGTTGAATACCCCCATTTAATACATAAAGATCCAAAAATGTATATTCTGCATACAGTTCTATTTATCTGTATAATGAGTTTTGATATTATTAAAAAATATACATGCACTGAACAAAGACAATTCACTTCTGCTTACATGAAGTTCTAGTGATTTTAAGCTGAGGTCAGCGAAAGCATCTCCCAACTGTCTCTGAGTTTGTACCATGTGAAAGAGCTGTGTGGAGAGAGTCTGTGCCAGCTTCAGTACATTCTCGTACTTCTTTTTGTTATCCCGAAGGATTTCTATCTGGGACTCCAGCTCCAGGTCCACTGTTTTGGAGCCACGACCTAATTTCTCAGAGATGATCTGGCGCGTACACTGCAAATTAAAGAGAATTTAACAGGCTTTTCATTGTACAAAAGCATAACACTGCACATGGCAAAATATATTCTGTAAAAATGCAGGATTTTTATGAAATCAGTTTTGTAACATTGATGCTTCCAAATTTATTGTCTGTAAAAGTGCTCTCACACCGTAACCTTAGGAACCAAACTCAACAAGAGTATAATGGGGAAGAATCAAAGCTTTTTCCTTTCCAAAACACCCAAATTGCAAGCTAAGAGAATTGGTCGATTGCTACTGGAGAGACCTTATCTCTGCCAGGCAAACTGCAAACCTTTATAACTGTATTCATTCTGGGTCACTGCAGACAAGCTAGGATCAGCTTCAATATACCATTAGTATACAAATAAAGGATCCATTATCCAGAAACCAGTTATCCAGAAAGCTCCGTAATATGGAAATACCGTCAACCATAGACTCTTTTTATCCAAATAATCCATATTTTTAAAAATGATCTTTTTCTCTGTAATAATAAAACAGTAGCTTGTACTTGATCCAAACTAAGATATAATTATTCCTTATTGGAAGCAAAACCAGCCTATTGGGTTTATTTAATATTTACATGATTTTCTAGTAGACTTAAGGTACAAAGATCCAAATTGCGGAAAGATCCGTTATCCAGAAACCCCCAGGTCCCGTGCATCCTGGATAACAGGTCCCATACCTTTACTAAAAAAAGGTTAGCAAACAAAGTTGTTCATGCAAGGCTTTAAGAAAGGAGATAGCGACAGAAATAACAGTCATTTATTGGTAACTATGGGACCGAGACTATTCAGTATTCATAAGGCAAGGGTTTATAGAGAGAAGATAAATACCTATGTTCCACAGGTGAATAAACCACCACTTCTAATAAAATTAGGTGAGACTAGCGTTTAAAAAATTGCAACTGAAAAAAAGGGGAAAAATGCACAATTAGGGGAAGAATTATCAAAGGTTGAATTTTGAATTTGAAAAACTTCGAAATTCGAATTCAAAAAGACCAATTAAATTAAATCAAAGGTTTTTTTTTGGCCGAATAAATCGATCAACTTCAAATCGTACGAATCAAAGTAATAGCGCCTTCAAATCATATGATTCAAAGTTTTTCCCAAAAAAAAAAAAACCTTTGATTTTTTAAAGTCCACCAATTGACTCCAATAGGAGGTCCCCCATAGGCTAAAACAGCAATACGGCAGGTTTTAAATGGTGAATGGTCGAAGTTGATTTTTTAAAAGGACAGTACATGATAAATTTCGAAATTCTATTTTTAAATTTTTTTCCAAATTCAAATGGAATTTGGACTATTCCCTAGGTAAAGTACACAAAAATTAGCTCAAATTCAGACCCACCTGAGGTGACACCACTAAGGGGGAGATTTACTAAGGTTCAAATGATAAATTCAAATTAGATTTTTTTTTTGTCAACACTCACAATTTAACATTTTAAACCACCAACTTGAATTAGAATGTGAGATTTGTCACACCTCGAACCTGGAAACAGTTCTAATTGGACTATTCTCCACCTAAAACCTGCCAAGTTCATGTAGAAGTCAATAGCAGAGGTCCCTTGAACTATTTGAAAATGTTAATAGAAGCGATGAGCACATTTTTTTCGCCTAATTTTGCTGCAAAAATGATGCCCATAGACTCCAATGGGAGAAAAAAAATTTGCGTGTCAAAAAACATTTGACGCACAATATTCAAGTTTTTGGGGTTTTTTTTTTTTTTGAAATTTGAATTTGATTCGAAATTTCAGGTCGGACTATTTGATCAAAATTTTTCATAAACAATATACCATTCGAATTGTGAATAAAATCTAATGGAATCTATTAGATTTTACAAAAATTCACATTATTCTAAAATTCGACCTCTGATAAATAACCCCTTAAATGAACAATATGCATCCGCTGTTCCCTTCCATCTCTAGACATCTTTTATTATCCAGTGTTTCTTCAAATGTTTCTATCCCCCCGCTTTTCCTTTGAGTACTGCTTTTCCTACTGGTCAGTTTATGTCAAGGCTTTGCCCAAACAAATGTATATAGATTGCATGCTGCCAGAAAGATAGCAGGACTTCTTATTTACAGTATCAGTTATGACAATAATGGGTAGGTGAGTTATATTTGTGAGTTCTATGGATGGGATGGCTTGCCTGTGGGTGAGCTTACAATAACCCTAACAAAACGACTGGGAGTGTGAAGATCCTTATTGTGGTTCAGAAAAATGCACTCATGTATAGCACATTACATATATGTGTAAATGTCAAGTTCTGTGACAGTGCTTTTCTCAAATTGACATTTATTTGGTATCTACTGTATGTACTGTAGCCATTTTGGAAGATTTAGAAAGTAAATACATGAAAAGTTTAAATTTAAGTGTTATGGGGGCCTGCACTACTTCACTTTCAGTAACACAGAATGGAACCTATATATATATTATTAGCTCTATTTATTTATTAAATCCACACATTGTATCACTGAGCAACATGTGTTTTGTGCACGTCAGACATATTTATATAGTAATTTAACCCGCAAACTAAATCAAGAAGCCTCGTGTGATACATACCTTGTATGTGTTTAGGCTCCATTTTCGAACAAGGTCAAATTTTTCAACAGCCGTGCTTCTAGGCTCCTCTGCAAGAACAACTGGGCCACTCGTCTGTTTCCTTTGCAGCTCATCTAATTAATAAAAAAAAAAAAAAAACACGAATCAAGGACAGTCTCAGTCATACTAAATCCCTGGTCTTTCATTTTTCCTTTGGTACCAGAGCACTTTACCAACTCTCTCTAAAGGCAAAAAAGTACTATTCACCCCCAAAATGATATTAAACAATTGAGCCTCAATTAAATGGTTAAATCAGATTACTAACATTTAGTTCTAATACCCAATGGAAATACAGTGTTTCACAAACAACCCTACACACTTGTGTCCAGCTCCACAGAACCAATATCTTCCTGCAGAATTGTACAGATACGGTGCTGTTTTGTGCCGGTTTTATGTGGCTCTCTGGCAAGCCCAAAAATAGCTGCTCCAAAGCTTTTCAAATCTTGTTCTCGCTATACCGGTATAGGATCCGTTATTCTGAAACATCTGAATTAGGGGAAGGCCATCACCCATAGACTCCCTTTTTAATTAAATTATTCAGTTTTAAAAAAAAAATCCTTTTTTTCTTTAATAATAAAACAGAACCTTGTACTTGGTCCCAACTAAGATATAATTCAGTTTTATAGGAGGCAAAATAATGCTATTGTGTTTAATACATGTTTAAATGATTTTTTGGATATCCAAATTTCAGGAAGACCCCTTATAGGAACTTGCAAGTCATTCAGATGTGCTTGTTAGGGAATGACAGCCCTGCAAATTTCACTGGATTTTTTAATTTTGCGCCCCTTAGGGCATAGACACGCGCGGCAATTCGGGGAGGTTAGTCGCCCGGCGACAAATCTTTTCTTTGGAGGCGACTAATCTCCCCGAACTGGCTCCCCGCAGACTAGAATGAAAATTGACGACTGGATGGTGCTCTAAGCGCTTAATTTTCCAAAGTAGTTTCAGAAGGAAACTTTGGACAACTTCGGAAAACGAAGCACTCCCAGTGCCACCCCATCTGCAATTTTCATTCTAGCTAGCGGGAAGGCAGTTTGGGGAGATTAGTCTCCCCCGAAGAAGGAGATTTGTCGCCGGGCAACTAATCTCCCCGAATTGCCGCATGTTTCTGCCCTTAGTGCTCTAGCAGGGTCTTAGTAAATGAGGCCTGGGTGTGCATGTGGTAATTCTTTCCTTATCAGAGCATATATTGCGTTACCCATAAGTCAGTAGTCTTTCTTTCTGGTAAAAACACAGGTTTTTCATTTGCGTCATCACACACTTTTTCAAATTTATTGATCATTTATCTTGATGCTAATTTGCATCACTGGTTGGACAGCGGAGTCTACTACAAAGACTACAAGTAAGACTATAAACACATTCGATGTATCTGTGCAATGACAAATTTGGATGCAAAGCTTGCAAAAGTGGTGATGATGTACTCGTATGATGTATTATTATGCCTTTCATAGTATTTTACACTCCTAATATTAATTAGATTATGCGTTAAGTACTAGATTAAACTGTGCGTGCTTCATTTAGAAAAAAAGAAAAATACTAAAATAAACACTTGTGAAAAGTAACGTGTATTGCACACTTTATAATGAAGTGAAAGTGTACCCATGTGTCTTGCATCTGTTTTTGCTCCTTTTTCAATGTATTACACAAAAAAACTATTATATAGACATGGTTGATGCAATTTAAAGTAAAGCATCAACATTTTGCATAAAAGACCAGCTATTTATATCTCAATGGGGTTTTAATAGTAAATCTAATCCACAGTACCAGCGAAATTTGCAATTTGTTCTCTTATGTGGCAAAATAAAGCATACAGCATTACTTAAACACAGATTTAAAATAAATGACATGGTATAGTAAAAAAAGAAAAGTATGAAACAGTAAAAATATTCCATAATTATTCTCTTTTAATTAATATATATATAAAAACTGTGCAAAATTAAAATGCTGAAAGGGCAGGCCTGCTATGCCACAGCCAAGCAAATATAGATTCTAAAGAATTTGCTGCAGTGGTGTAACTTCAGGGGGGCAGACCATCACCCCTTGTACTTTTTATTTTCTAGCACACAGATTGCAGGGTCTGCCCCATCTATAGCCACTGATTTACCTCTCCTAAATATGGACTGTTTCAAGTGTTATACTTTTAGACCAGTAGTGTTAAAACACCTTGGCCATACTTTATTTCATTTGTTTATTGTAATTTGGAGATTAAATCGCTGATTTGATGGGAAGTAATTTACTCTGGCATCAGCAGGACTGCCCCAAACACTGGTAAATACAGTGCATTTAGCAAAGTAGAAATACATCAACAGGAAAGTCAGAGAAAATGAAATAAACATGATTTGTCAGTATCACAATAACTAAAGCAGGACACAAACTTTTATATTATACAAAAGACCATCACCCTGGTCAGCACTAGTGCTACTGCCAAGATAGAGCAAGCCACATGTGTCCCACTACCTATGGTACCAATACTACACTAACTGCCAATAGAAAACCTAAGCAGCATTGTTTAGACCTTTACTTTTACTATGTGAAGTAGCAACTATGGGCTTATCAATATGGAGGAATTTTAATGTATAGGCACAACTATAGTAGCGCTGGCTGCACAGTCACGTGTGTGATGTTGCACAGGCATCCCATTATACAAGCTCTCGTTTATCTTGGGAACATATCAAGATTTTCATTTAATTTATAGTCACACTTGTTACCTGGCAGTGGATCCAAACATAAACAATGCCGCACCATTGCCCGGGAGCCAGTTATCCCTCAGTGCTTCTAAGAAACTAATAAATAGTTCCAAGTATATACACTAAAATTTGTGTTGCTCTAAATGTGCACGTTTTAACACACACACACAAAGTGTTTGACAGAATTTCACATATATGTTATAGCAAGTTCCCTTCATCCAAGGTGAGAAAGAACTGTATATCCTGATTGTTTATTACTAGGGATGCACCGAATCCAGGATTCAGTTCGGGATTCGGACATTTTCAGCAGGATTCAGATTCGGTCAAATCCTTGTGCCTGGCCGAACCGAATCTGAATCGACATATGTAAATCAGGGGTGGGTAGGGAAAATCACGTGACTTTTTATCACAAAAGATTTTTTCTCCACTTTTTCCTTTCCTGCTCCTAATTTGAATATGCAAATTAGGGTTCAGTTCGGTATTCAGCCGAATCTTTCACTAAGGATTCGGGGATTCGGCTGAATCCCAAATAGTAGATTTGGTGCATCGCTATTTATTACATGACAGAGCCTTGCAATTTCTTTAACAAAACATAACTGATATTGCACTTGTCACTCTCTTTTCGTACAGCTTCCAGGGGAGAAGTGATTGTAATTATACTTTAACTGGGCAAGATATTCCAGTCTCCTGCCTGTTTAAGCTTGTATGTACCATCATTTGCTCTTTTTCTTTTGTGAACTACAGGTAGGGGATCCGTTATCTGGAAACCCGTTATCCAGAAAGCTCCAAATTACGGAAAGGCAGCCTCCCATAGACTCCATTTTATCCAAACGATACAAATTTTAATAAATGATTTCCTTTTTTTCTGTAATAATAAAACAGTAGCTTGTACGTCATCCCAACTAAGATATTATTAATCCTTATTGGAGGCAAAACAAACCTATTGGGTTTATTTAAAGGAGAAGGAAAGGTTAAAACGAAGTAAGTTTTATCAGAAAAGTCTATATAAATACACCAGTGACCAGTAAACCCTCAAAGTAATGCTGCTCTGAGTCCTCTGTCAAAAGAAACACCTCATTTCTTTCCTTCTATTGTGTACACATGGGCTTCTGTATCCGACTTCCTGCCTTCAGCTTAAACCTCCTTGCCCCGGACGTGAGCATGCTCAGTTTGCTCCTCTTCCCCCCCTCCCTTCTCTGCTGTAATCTGAGCCCAGAATAAATATAGCATTCTATCTTGCACTATTGCAGCTAATCTATTGGCAATAATATGCCTCCTTAGCTTTCCTTCTCCTTTTATGGTTTACATGATTTAAGGTATAAAGATCATAATTACAGAAAGATCCATTATCCGGAAAACCCCATGTCCCAAGCATTCTGGATAACAGGTCCCATACCTGTACTAGGGGGAAATGTAATGAAATTGCAAAGAGAACAAAATTTTTTTCACGTTGCAATGTAATATTCTTCATTGGGCTTTTATTACATTGCGAATCTTAATCGTGCATTGTGAACATTTAACACCCATTTGAAGGTGGCATAAACTTTTGGAGCAAAAGTAACAATTTTTTCATTAAGATGTTTTATTACATAGGCTGCACACTATCACAAACTATAAAATTCACACTTGCTATGCTACTGTCATGTAAAAGGGCAAAGTGTTCGCAAAGGCAAAATTTTTCACTTTGCAAATATTTATTCACATTGCGAATGATTTTTGCATTAGCGACCAATATTACATTACTCCACCAAAGCTAACACAAACCATATTTGTTCATGCAAAATTACATGAAATGTGACCATAGTGTGCAGTGAATAACACAGGGACTGATGTGAATGTTGTAGAATATCTGTATAGAATAATATCTGTATAGAAGATGATGATGCAAATAAAAGTTAATTTGCAGGGGAGCATAAGCGAAAACATAGATGCACAATTTTCTTGGCAGAGTCTAGTACAGGGTGATACTCCTTTGATGGCAACATATACAATTTAAGAAGGAGAGGAGGACGGCAGTAAGACAGACTGAGAATCTGTCTTGAATTTTGATTGTCAGACATAAAAATTTCAATAAAATTTAGCAACGATTAAGTTGTATTAAAAGAGGAAAGAGAGAGGTTAGTGCAGAGTCAGCAGCTCCTCAGGGTGTTCTCCTGTATGTATCAGCAATACCTGGGGGAACAATTATATCATCTCCTTGGCCAGCCAATCTGCTAGCTGCTGCACTGCTAGGGGATATTACTGGATACCTGGGAGTAGTGAAGGAACCTGAAAAGCACACATTGCATGAACAGGCAACGTTAATACTGAATAAATGTTAGACATATACAGTTTACAGGAAACAAAAGTTTCAATTTTATTTGTGCAAGTGTAAATATCCTGCAGTTGATTAATTCACTATATTTATATTCTTAATACTTGTTGCTTGACCACTAGCTCACACAGTTTGAATTTATTTTATAGGCTGGTTCTTCATTACTGTGGCGAGGTGAGCAGGCTTATCTTACTGCCCAACCATCCTCCCAAACCGCAAAAATTATGATTCTGGATTAGAAATATATGTGTGGGTGTATATATAGTTAGCATTCGCTATGAGACAAGGTGCCTAAAAAATATGCTTATTCAAAAGCTTCTTCACGGTTGTTTTGACAGCGAGATTATCCTTACTTTGACGTTAGCAGATCCTCAACCTAATCACCCAGAGAGAGCTAGTGAACTGCCACATCTCTACATCACACGAGCTAGCCCAAGTCACATGACATGGGGCAGCTGGGAAATTGACAAAATGTCTAGCCCCATGTCAGATTTCAAAATTGAATATAAAAAAACCTGTTTGCTCTTTTGAAAAATGGATTTCAGTGCATAATTCTGCTGGAGCAGCACTATTAACTGATTCATTTTGAAAAAAATGACCGTATCCCTTTAAGCTCCCCATAGACGCGACGATTCTTCTTGCCGAACGACCGATTTTAGCGAAGTCCGACCAATCCTTCGAAATTATCGTGCGGTTAGTGGGATTCCGACAATCGGACATGTTACGATTTTTCGGCCGACATCTGTCAGGAAATTGATCTGCCAGGTCAAAAAATCTTTGTCGGTCCCAGTGCAATCTATTTATGTTTGCAGGGCCAAGCAGGCAGCTCCCCTTTGTTTTCCCGGCAAATTTGTCTTTTTAGTTGATGGTCGATTCGTACGATTGTACGATCGTTCCGAGAAAATCGTGGTCTCACAATGACGATCGGATCTTTTAAAAATCTTTACATCTATGGCCAGCTTTAGACTAAAAATGTATTTATTCACTTGCAAAGGTTTAATTAGTAAACTGGTCCAATTTTTCGTGGTGGATCCAGTATTGAAACAAATGAAAATGTTAGATTAGTTGAAATCCTATTTGTTAATTATGATTTCACTCTAATTTAAGTGAAATTAATTGCTGTTATGACTCAATTCCAATGCTTTGTGTCAGTTTGTCAGATACAATTATGGTCAGGCTTAGAAAATGATAGAGGATCTAACCAGGGTGCATGGATTGCTTGGAAATTGGTAAGTTCCCCCCTAAGCTTGCATTAGCTCATTCATTTATACCAGCTCATTATTTAATATCAGAGGCCTTTTACAAGAAACTGTGAACTGAAATAAGATGTGGGGGCACGATGGTCGGGTAAATAATTAGTCCTCACAGTCCTTGATTTCTCACACATGACTTGTGAGGCCCTGCAAAAATATTATTGCATACAATGCAACAGGCACAAAAAGAAAAAACCTCCTATTTGCATAATAAATATATTTCAAGTATTTTATTGTACACAGACAGCAAATAAAAGGCACAGCTGATTTCATTGAGAGAATATTTATGTACATTCAGGTACTTATTCATGAGTGAAAAGACCAAATTATCTTCAACAGAGACCAATGTAACAACACTGTGGTCTTTGGATTGTCCAGAGATCTGCCTGGCAGCACATTTTATTGGATGCACACACAACATTAGCAGTGGCCCCAAAATGCTCAAGCAAGTGTTTTGTCTCTGAAGTTTGCCTGTCACTGCTCCATGTGTGTCAGATTGGGCAGTTTCCATTTACTAGTATTAGGAGTAATAACAAGCTGAGTAGGGCATTTTGTCCACATCTGTTTTTCACCTGATCTTAGCAGTGGGCAATACAATGAAGGTGCCAAAGATGGTTACCAGTTACAATTTCTATCAGTGCATGGTAACCGAAATATTCAAATGTATACAATACATGTTTATTTTTGAGTAACTGGGTCTTTAATGCTGAAAATATTTTGTTAAAAGGAAAAGCAAAATAGTAATAACTATAAAGTATAAAAGAATTATCAACATTCTTTATCTGGCAAAGTCTATAAATACAAATATAGTTTATTTTCAGAATAGTGTGGGCCGATTCAGATAAGCCCCAGCCTGACTCACATGACATAGATTTTTTACCTTGAAAGGGTCCTGATTCGATGAAACCTTCTGCAGTGCTATCAATGCCATGTGAACTGATCTGAGTTTCGGAGAGTCCAAGTCCAGCCGATATTGAGCGCTTTAGATCCTTATGGGGGGAAAAAAACAGACACAACTTTGAGAATAAACAAAAAGCAGTCCCTCTAAGACTGAGCGCAGAGTGTCCATGTGGGTACACACTTAGGGGCAGATTTATGAAGGGTCAAAGTGAAAATTTAAATTTTCAAATTTGTTTTTTGGTCAAAACTCTCATTCGAATTGTGAATTATCCAAACTCAATTTGAGTTTTAATTTGAATTCAGATTTCGAGATTTATCATACTCTGGCCCTTAAAGAACTCAAATTGGACTATTTGCCACCTAAAACCTGCTGAATTACTGTATAAGTCAATAGGAGAGGCCTAGGGATCAACTTGGTGATGTTTGTAGCCTTCCTGACATTCTCCGAAAAAAACTCAATTAGAGGTTTTTAAATTCAAATCAAGTTTCGATTTGAGTTTTCAGGTCGATTAAATTTGATTGAGTTTATAAAATTCGATCTTATTAATAAATTCTGACTAGTCTAATTTAGAATTTATGGGAGTTTAGGGCAGTTTAAAAAAAACTCACATGAATTCAAAATTCGACCCTTGATAAATCTGCCCCGATGTCAACAAATTTTATTTGGAGCAAAAACACACTGGAACATCATACTGGGTTGTTACCCAGGGTCTTCTGAAGAAAGAGTACACAATGTAATATTGACAATAAACACTGTTGGCACCTTTTCCAGTTGCATGTATACCCAGGTTGCATTTATACATACCGTATATACTCGAGTATAAGCCGACCCGAGTATAAGCCGAGGTACCTAATTTTACCTACGAAAACTGGGAAAACTTATTGACTCTAGTATAAGCCTAGACACAACTACAGCCCTGTCTCCCAGCAGCGCACATTCTGCCAAAGCGACCCCCCCAGCGATCAACCGGACAGAGAATTGCCAAACGGATTACTTTGTGCATTGTCCCACTACCATGTGCAGAAGGTGCTGTGTGATATTGCCATCACTGTTAATCTTTCGTATAACCAACAGAGGGCGCTGTGTGATATTGCCATCACTGTTAATCCTTCATATAACCAACAGAGGGCACTGTGTGATATTGCAGTCACTGTTATTCTTTCATATAACCAACAGAGGGTGCTGTGTGATATTGCAGTCACTGTTATTCTTTCATATAACCAACAGAGGGCACTGTGTGATATTGCAGTCACTGTTATTCTTTCATATAACCAACAGAGGGTCCACTGTTATTCTTTCATATAACCAACAGATGGCGCTGTGTGATATTGCAGTCACTGTTATTCTTTCATATAACCAACAGAGGGCATTGTGGGATATGGCAGTCTCTCCCCAAGTGAACTGTTGGTATAGGAATGATTAAAAGTGACTGCAATCTCAGCTACTGCCCGCTGACCCGAGTATAAGCCGAGGTAGACTTTTTCAGCACATTTTGGATGCTGAAAAACTCAGCTTATACTCGAGTATATACGGTATACCCAGTAGCTGCCTCATATTAGCAAAGAGATTCCCTAACAATAATATAAAATTGTTGCCACACAGAACAGAAGCTTTTTAGCTGTCCAGGTCAGTAAACCACATTTAAAAATTAAAAACAGGCAGAGATTGAAGGCACACCATTCAAAAACTATGACAGTTTGAGCAGCCATGCTATGCAGTAGCCATGCGCATAATGAGCATATCATAATCTGATGGCACATAATGATGAGTTGTGGCACTTGCTCATTATGTGCATGCGTGTGCCCCAACATGGCCGCTCCCTCCCGATGCAGGTGTCTCTATTAGCCCACATCTTTGGTGGGGAGATTATTTAAAGGTACCCTTTAAGTGAAATGTTAGGTGCCTCTCCACAGGCTGCAAATCCCATGTGAATTGCACAAAGTTCCAAATTTGCAGGGCTTATTGCAGGGATATCACGCACTGTGCATGATATCCCTACAACAAAAACACTATGATGACAAAAGATGAAAAAGGATCTAGGAGATTGGGGGAGTATTCCCTTTAAAAAGCCCAAATGCAAGGCATGGATGGCATGTGTCTTTAGTGTAAACTTAAATAACTATGTATGCACCAAATCCACTATTTTGGATTGGCCAAACCCCCGAATCCTATGCAAAAGATTTGGCCGAATACCGAACCGAATCCTAATTTGCATATGCAAATTAGGGGTGGGAAGGGGAAAATTTTACACTTCCCTGTTTTGTGACAAAAAGTCATGCGATTTTGCTCCCCGCCCCTAATTTGCATATGCAGTGGAATAAAAATAGCAGTGGAATAATGTGGAGCTGTATAAATTACAAACAACTCTAAATGTATGTATTCATTTTAAACTTGTGTTTAAACTTTTACTCTATTTAGCTCTTGTTCTCTTTTCCATCTTTTCTGCCCCTTCTCCAATCAAAATTCTCTTACCATTTATTTTGATCTGTCATTTGCCTTGTTATTCATCCATTCACCCACCTCTCTTTGCACCCTTGCTGTATTTCTCTATTCAATTCCTACTAGAATGGTTGTACTCTTTTTGTCATTCCTCATCTCTCTCCTGATTAATATCATCATTTATTTATATCGCACCAGTAAGTTACAATCATATATAACAATAGGATCAGAGGGGCTGCTCACAAGAGCTACAATCTAAAGTGATGCCCTACTTGGTCCCAATGTCTTTCTCTGTTTCACGGTGCTGATACTGGGAATGAATTACAGATATATGTGGTAAACTGCATCCGTTAATACTACTAGCCATTAATAAGGCTTTTGCTTCCTTTTTTTCTTATATAAAAGAGGCAGAAGGACTCCTCTTCCTCATACAGCACCGGGTGAGTAGGGCACAAATTAGTTTTTTTTGCTTCAAGTTTGGAATTTCACTATACTGCACATACTGACCACAAGGGATCTCTGGGATATAGAAGACAATGGTGACATGTCACTCCTACAGTAGAGCCCCAGTCTAATGCCGTTCTCAGCAAACAGGAACACAGGCCTGGGGTATCGGGAAAGCCATTATAAATCACTGGAGGTGCCTAACAAATTGGCATTCTACAGTGATTATGCCTTACCTTCTTTTTTAAAAGACTAGTTCACCTTTGCCTCATACCAAAAGTTAATTTAAATAGTGATAACCTGGTCCTCATTTTTTACAGGTTTTGAATAATTTAGCTTTTTGTTCTGTAGCTCTCCCGTTTGGAATTTTACGAGATTTACCCTAGCAACTAGGCAATGGTGTGAAAGAAAGACTTGAAGATGAATAGGAGAGGAGCTGAATAGATTATAAGCAATAAAAAACAACAATAAAACTGTAGCCATTGATCCCACTGCCATAAAAAACATAAAGACAAATAATTCAAAAATGATAAATAAATGTAAAAAAAACCAGATGAAGACCAATTGAAAAGCTGCTAAGAACAGGTCTTTCGTTAACATTCAAAAGTTGACTTAAGGGCAGAGCCGGGCCAACCCAGCCAGGCGCCCTAGGCAAGCTGGCTGGGCACGGCACCGGCTGATTGCACGCTTGGGTACGCATGCGCGAAACTGCGCTTGAACGCGCATGCGCAGAACTGCATGCACACATGCGCAGAAGAGCAATTATAAGAAATTATCTGTGGCAGTCGGCTAAAGACAGGACCAGACAATGGGGTAGGCGTCAGAGCAGGTACGTGCCTGGCGCCCCCCAGCTTTGCGACCTAGGCACGTGCCTACTCTGCTTACCCCTAGTTCTGGCCCTGCTTAAGGGCAATGACACAAGGAGATTAGTTGCCCATGACAAATCTCCTCTTCTGCTGGCTACTAAACTCCTCCAAATGCTTTGCCACCAGTGCCCGCAGGATGTTTGTCGCAGCCGACTAATATCCTCACGTGCCATTGCCCTTAAGGCGAACCACCCCTCTAACTTACAATAGACTGTTCAAAGCAAATTGGTTGCTATCGAGGACTGCACTTGACCAATTCAGCATCTATTTTAGTAAATCGGTCTGACTAGCCATTTAGCTTATGACCTGTTGTAAACTCTCCATGTGTTTGTCTATTTTCAAAGTTTTGTTGCCATAGTTCATCAGAGCTTTCTGAAATAAAGGCAAGAAATAAAGTCAAACTTCACTCATTGCAGATTTTTTTTTTTCTTTAAATTACCGCCTCTTATTTCCCCTTTTCCAAATGTAGATTTTTTTTCTGTAGAGAATGTAGAACTGGCTTGTACAGCTAATAGATGTAACAAGTTGAATTGATGTGGCGTTCACCCAACTCTATAAAGCCAACATTTTTAGCCTGAAAGAACTTTTGGAAACACCATCTCATTCATGCAAAGGAATATGTGCCTGCATATGGTAGAATGAAGACTTTGGGATTTACTTGTTCAACACTAAGTATGTTTTATTACAGCACAGTGGCTTAAAAGAATGACCATAAAGTCATAAAGTGACTTTTCCCACACTATTCCTGAAGAGGTAGAGAAGTTTAAGACCAGCAATTAAAAGAATTAAAATACAAACAAGATGAATGGGTTTCCTTTTATAAATAAGCAGCCGTGGCAATGGCAATTAGTCATCTGTGAAGTTCCCTCTTGCCAGAAGAATAAGAGAGGTCACCAAGCTAAGGTGAAACAAAATAACAGAAAAGGTCTCCTAAGATCTATTCACATACTGCACACTAATGAATCCACAACATTGATTTGTGCCTTTAACTGTAGTAGAAAGAAACCCAGACATTACTTTGCACTGTATAAAAGTTATTTGCTAGCCTAAGAACAGCTATTTTTAAAGCTACCGGTATATAGAATTTTAAATTTCAGATCTGTTATGTTAGGGAAGCACTTCTCTTTCACTATAGATTAAATAGTTTAAAAATGAATTGGCACAGCTTGCAGAAATTCTGCCCATACATGTAAATAAGGAGTTGGAAAAATTAAAAAAAGTGCTATGTTAAGAATAAGTGAATTTGCAGAAACCACTGTGAGACACAATAGAAGAGAAAAGAAAAGTCACTAAGCTACCGCACAACTAAATTGAAAGGCAGCACAAGCTTCAATGAAACCAAATATAATGTCAGATTAAAGGAGAAGGAAAGGCTAAAATTAAGTGAGCTTTATCAGAAAGGTCTATATAAATACACCAGTAATACCTGCTCTGAGTCCTTTGTCAAAAGAAACACATCAATCCTTTCCTTCTA
The DNA here is from genome assembly GCF_017654675.1 of Xenopus laevis. NCBI lineage: Eukaryota > Metazoa > Chordata > Amphibia > Anura > Pipidae > Xenopus > Xenopus laevis. The sequence goes on from NC_054372.1 coordinate 44,403,018, forward strand.
TTGTGTACACATGGGCTTCTGTTTCAGACTTTCTGTTTTTAGCATAAACCTCCAGGGCTAGGGCTTAAGCATGCTCAGTTTGCTCCTCACTCCCTCTCCCTGCTGTAATCTGAGCCCAGGTGAGCAGGGAGAAGCTCAGGCAGGAAGTGATGTCACACCAAGCTAATATGGCAGCTGCTATCCTAAAGAAACAAACAGAGCTTCTAGAGCTGTTTACTCAGGTATGGTAAAGCATTCTGCAAAATAAATATAGTGCTATAGCTTACACTATTGTGTCTACTCTATTGGCAATAACCTGCTTTGGTAGCTTTACTTCTCCTTTAAAGCTGGCCATAAACATATCAATGAATTTTGTACAATTTCTGCTACATGAATGATGGCTACCCCCACCAAAATCTATGTATTATGGATATTGGTCAGGTGGGCAGGTTTGAAAATTTCATCTGCTGATGCATCAAGTCAGACAGGCAGGTGAAGCAGTGCAGATGGCTGCAGCTATTATTTAATTACTTTAATTACTTTAGCTCCAACTGTTTGGGCTGTTAGCTAAAACAAGGTTCTTTTCCAAAGTCGCCTGACGAGGAAACTTTGGACTTCGGAAAACAAATCACTGCGTGTGATTAGCGCCGGTGTTTTTACATTTTAGCCGGCGAAGATTCAGGGAAGACGTTTGGGGAGATTGGTCACCGCAAAAACGAGGCGATTAGTTGCCAGGCGACCAAATCTCCCCAAAACGCCTGTGTGGACTTACCCTAAGAGTGCTGTTGAGCAGATTTTGCAGACACTGTTGACTTTTGAAAGGTTTATATCTCCCCTGGGGTGCTCCCTTGTTCTGCCCTGGATATATTCACTCTCAATCCAATTTGCATATCCATACATCTAATCCAGTGATCTCCAACAAGTATCTTGCGAGCAACATGTTGCTCTCCAACGCCATGGATGTTGCTCCTAGTGGCCTCAAAGCAGGTCCTTATTTTTGAATCCCAGCCTCCTGTAGGCCAGTCCACATAGGGACCACCAAATAGCCAATCACAGCCCTTATTTGGCACCCCAGGAACTTTTTGCATGCCTATGTTGCTCCCCAACTCTTTTTTTGAATGTGGCTCACCGGTAAAAAAGGTTGGGGACCCCTGGTCTAGTCAGTCAGTTACTTTCTCCCATGTTGAGTTAGCCTCACTCACACGACCACTCAAAAGTACTAAACTAAAATAAAAATATAAAGGAATGAGCTAGACATCAATTTTTGAAATGGGAAATAGAAAATTCTAATTCAGTAGAAGATTGTTGGTGTTTCAATGCTGTAGGATAAATAAGGCTGAACAATAGAGGGAAGAACACGACAGGAATGCCATGCCGTTGGGGTCATTTTGGTGACGTTACCTTGTTGCAGAGCTGTTGTACCTTTATCTCTCTCTGCAAAGTCTAAACCAATAAACCTCTAAATATGCCACTGTACAAAATCAAGACAACTTCTGCCACTGCCCACTGAATGAATAGAAAGCCCTCAACGCTAATCCACAAGATTCTGTGACAAATACAGTGTTGCAGAACATGTGGAAGAATATACTGTAAAGAATGACTAACCATTATAATACAGGTATGGGATCTGTTTTTGGAAACTTGTTATCCAGAAAACTCCAAATTACAGAAAGGCCATCTCCCATAGACTCCATTATAATCAAATAATCCAATTTTTTCGTGTAATAATAAAATACTACCTTGTACCTGATCTAACCAAAGATATAATTAATCCTTATTGGAAGCAAAACCATGTTTACATGATTTTCTAGTACACAATGTATGAAGATCCAAATTAGGGAAAGATCTGCTACCCGGAAAAGACCAGATCCCGAGCATTCTGAATAACTGGTCACATACCTATAATAATAATAATAATAAAAATAATAATAAGGTGGTAAGGATAAAAGGATATTGGTTTGATTTGTAGTTAGTATCTGGAATTTTAAACTGGCTATAGATCTTTGATACCGCGGAGACACTAGAAAGGGCCAGAATATTTATATCATCATTATCATATTACGGCTAAAGTGTGTTTTTTCATTTGACACAATCTTACATACTGAAGATCATAATGAAAACTTCAACTGCACAGAAAAATGTCAGACTGTTAGAAAGAATGGAGCATTCACTTGAGGGATAATACGTTTTAAAATGACAGGTCCTTGACTTCAGTGCCAACATTGCTGCACCCACTATTTTGCAGCTGCCCCACCCATCTTAAAAAAAAAAAAACACCCGCGTGTTTGAAAGATTGATAGCTTTTCCTCAACGCTTTCCTTCTAAATGATTGATGGCAATCTGTTTATGCAAGTAACAGAAGTGTAAGTGGTTAATTAAGCGGTATGGAGTCGCAAAGTCTGAAACAATGGGAAAGGCAGTAGCTCTCAGACCGGATTAGTGGGTGTTCCACAGTCCCGCTCTGCCTCACGTTCCATTCCCACCTGGGCTGTTCAGACATAAGGGTTACACAAGGCCAAAAATAAAACCCTGTCACTCCTTTTGCCATTTTAATTCGTTAGCCATGTTATTGACATGTTTCATATGTAGCTAAGAAAGAGGGTGATGCTTTTTTTGTACTACACATTCTCCACCATATTCTAGCCTTATAATATGTAAAAGCAAAAGCTATGATTTCATTAGTGTTGCGTGTGTTGTTTTGTAGTGTGTGAGAATTTTAAAGGTTGTACTGTAACTGAAAAAGTAACTATAAAAAGCAGGTTCCCGTGTGTTAACATCACTCTAGATATGCTCAAGTCACAATATTGTGATGAAGAATCCGTGTTGTTACAGTGCATTCGTTTCAGAATAGTTTTTAGGAGGTATAAAATTTATTCATGGGGAAAAATATGTGAACATGGTAATGTCCAAATCCTTGGGTTACTATAATCCATTAGGACATCAAGGACTAGCTGTTTTGTGTTAAGGTGGCCATACACGGATAGATCCGCTCGTTTGGCGATGTCGCCAAACGAGCGGATCTCCCTCCGATATGCCCACCTTGAGGTGGGCAATATCGGGCAGATCCGATCGTGGGCCCTAGGGCCCAACGATCGGATCCTAGCATTCTCAAACGGGCGGTCGGATCGCGGGACCGCATCAACGAACAGATGCGGCCGCGATCCGACGGGATTTTTAACCCCATCCGATCGAGATCTGGCCGACTTTCGGCCAGATCTCGATCGGGGAAGCCCGTCGGGGGCCCCCCTACACGGGCCAATAAGCTGCCGACTCGGTCTGTCGGCAGCTTTTACCGGCCCATTTATGGCCACCTTTAGACTGCGATCTGGTAAGGGACAGACTGACTTTAATCACAGAATAGGCATAAGAAACAATCAGGTGAAGAAGCAGATTGTTGCAGTGTCTAATAACCTGCTCACTGGATTTCATTGCGACAGTGTGTAAGGATCCATCAGATTTGCAGAGATTTTTGGGGACAGACTTGACAAAATCACATGCAAAACCCTTATGTGTATAAAGCCCCAACAACATAAAAAGTCCACATCCTTGTATATACCTCTTGGTGTATGTGTGTCAAAAGAACACCTGAAGCCCCTGCCACCACACAGGGTCCAAAAAGACCTCATAAATCAAAACAACACTCAACAGAAGTCTGTGTTAAAGGGACAGCATACACCTACTGTATATATTACATTGTTAACAAGAGGAAAATAAATAGAACTTATGATGATGAACACGAGTCTGCCTATCATATTACTTTAAAAATGTTTTTTTCTTTTTTAGTATAAAAAAGCAGAACACAGTTTCTGACACTAAGGGGTCCGTTTACTAAAGTGCGTTAAAAATATTCGCACAATATATAGACAGAATTTTCGCCAAATATGTTATCGCCAGTTTACTAACCTGCGGTAAATATAAATTTGCGAATTTTCTTGCGCAAGAATAATTGTTCGCCAGTTATCGCATTTGCTGAAAATAACGCTACGTACACATTAACGCATGGTTTACTAAACAGCGAAATGTGCTAAAGACAAAATTAACGCCAGAATATTCGCAAACTTTTACCGCCACATATGAAGTGGCGTAAAAGTATTTTTTCTGCCAGAAAATTCTCAAGGGGCAGGAAATATCCCATAATAATGTTTTTTTTTTACCCATCATTCTTTGCTGACAGGAGACAGATCTGTAGCTATTGCTGACAGGATGTTTTGGCTTCTGCTTCTATCTGGTGCAACAGCAGCAGTTTCAGCTCAGAGTCGTATTATTGGCAACGGCATCACAGTCCAACGATTCGTCAGCCTCTACGCTTTTTGGTTTCATTGGGATAGGCTACATTAAACTGTGCATTTCTATGAAGCAAAGAGATTGACTGGTATCATTTCCTATGATTCTATTGGCAGAAGGGTTTATATGATGCATAAATGTTTGATTGGTGTTACTCTGGAGATGTTGTTGGATGGTATAATCATCAGTCAATAAAGTTTATAAGTTTTGAAGATGCATTTCTGGCCATAAATGTCACAGTAAAAATTGCCATAATAACCGCCATAAAACAAGACTATTTTATAGCATAAATATTCGCAAAAACTTAATTTTTCGCCAGAAAATTCGCAACTCGCTAAAATTACCGCTAACGTAAGCTGGTTCCTTAACGTAGTTACCGCAAGTGATCGCAATGACTTCTGAGCGCATCGCTGTTTAGTAAACTTAGTCGCTGCGAATATTCTGGCGTAAAAATATTCTCAGCGATAACATGCGGAAACTTAAAGTCAGATTTACCGCACTTTAGTAAACGGACCCCTAACTGTAATAATATAAATAACTCCAACCCTGCACCCTTTGTTGGGACAGTTCTGTCTTACAGATGAACATGTCATATGTTCAATATGGTACCAGTATTTCATGTATGTATGCAAATGCAAGGAGTCTGACTGGTAAAATGGGAGAGATGGAGGGTAAATATGATGTAAATGGTGTGGCCAAACATGGCTGAATGAGTCACATGACTGGACAGTTAATATCAGAGGCTATACTTTATTTTGGAGGGACAGAGGCAATAGAAAAGGAGGAGGGGTATGTCTGTTTCTTAGGCAGGATAAAGGAGGAGGTGATGTTAGAAAATGAGAGGGCAGAAGTCTTATGGGTGGAGCTCTTCACCGATTGTAAAGAGTCCAGAAAACTAATTGTAAGTGAGAAGGCTAAGCTCCTGATGCAAATAGAAAAGGCTGCTAGTTTGGGGAAAGTAATGATAATGGGAGATTTTAATTACACAGATGCTGAATTTTTTCCCCTCTGAGGCAAATTGGGAGAGGCTTGAAATGGGTTTTTTTTTACCTTCCTCTGGATCAACTAGCAATTAGGCAGGTTAAATTAGAGTTAAAAGGTTGAACTTGATAAAAGTGTGTCTTTTTTCTAACATAATTTACTATGTAACAGAAGATAATATTGCAGGATTATTAACTAATCTACTTTGCAAGGACCAAACAGAGAGTAGTGTGTGCTTTCCTGCTTGCTTATCAAATGGCACAAAAACATCATTTTTTTCTTAATTAAAATAGGCAAAAATATGTTCTTGACACGCTCTCTATTTCTTGAAGTCATGATGAACACATGGGGGCACACTGCCCATTTAAGAGTGACGTCAGGCAGAGCAGCAGCTGCTAACTCACTTTCACTCTGAGATTTACTGAAACTAAACTCTACAGCACCCAACTATTCTGACCAAGAGACAAAATCATATTCATCATTACGCTAGTAAAGTAATTTCATAAGGCGATTAGGTATTTTGATGGTGCACCAAATTAGACTTTTATAATTCCCACAATCTCTTCTTGAAGTGCAGTGAAGTATATAGATATAGATTTGTCCTGAAGTGCAGTGAAGTATATAGATATAGATTTGTCCTGAAGTGCAGTGAAGTATATAGATATAGATTTGCCTTGAAGTGCAGTGAAGTATATAGATATAGATTTGCCCTGAAGTGCAGTGAAGTATATAGATATAGATTTGTCCTGAAGTGCAGTGAAGTATATAGATATAGATTTGCCCTGAAGTGCAGTGAAGTATATAGATATAGATTTGCCTTGAAGTGCAGTGAAATATATAGATATAGATTTGCCCTGAAGTGCAGTGAAGTATATAGATATAGATTTGCCTTGAAGTGCAGTGAAGTATATAGATATAGATTTGCCTTGAAGTGCAGTGAAGTATATAGATATAGATTTGCCCTGAAGTGCAGTGAAGTATATAGATATAGATTTGCCTTGAAGTGCAGTGAAGTATATAGATATAGATTTGTCTTGAAGCTGCACTAGGTATAACTAGAACACTTTTGGCAAACAGCAGGAGATGTATCCAGGATCACACTGCTCAAAACAATGTCAGCTTCAATTAATCCATGTAAGAGTTGTTTTCATTAGAATACAGATTCTATATCTATGTATTTTGATATTAGTTGATAAAAAAAAGTTTATATGAGATTTACATGTACATGTCCTCTTTATAGAGAATTAATTTACAGTACCGGTTGGTTGACCATTCTCCTAATAATGTCATACTATGAGCACTAAACTGGTAGGCCCCAGCACCATCTGCCTCCCTTTATCTGATAACACAAAACGAGGGCTATGGGAAGAGATAGGGAATCTTGAAGCTATCACGAGAAATAATTCCCCCGCCGGAGTTGCAGGCCAGTCGAGCCTGGACTACAGTTGTGGGAAACAAGAAAAAAAAAAGTCCTTGCCTGAGCTAGGATGCCCGCACTGAGAAGGAGCTCCTAGTGTGGGCAGCCATGCTGCGGCACTGCAAATAGTTCCATAGCTTTCACCCGTTATGTGCATGCGAGTGATGACATATGCATGTGTATAATAAGCATGCTGAGCGCATTGTTTATTATGTGCATGCGCTCTTAAACATGGCTGCCTGCAGTATTGTTTAGAGTGTGGGCTCTATAACTTTGTACCTTGGGTAGGGGAAACATTACCTTTAGGCAAAGGTAAAGCTGCAAGTTTAAGCAAGTCATAGATTCACCAATAATTCCTAATGTACAAATTAAAATCTGAATAATAGGGAGCAACCAACAAAGGGATGTAATGGAGTTGTGGACAACTCTCTACCCATGACACTGATAAATCACAATCTACTTTTTGGGGACACCTATACTATACTTTCATATTCTTCAACCCACATATCTAGTTAATATACTAGCCTGTATAAAATTTATTGTACCGTGTGTGCAACTACTTTCTCAATTTAATGCCTTTGATATAGACAAGAACATTATAATCCATAAAGTATTTGCTTTCTACAAGCATTGTACATACTACAGGAAGCTAAATCAAGGTGCCTTAATCATTCAGTGGGGAGGTTTGGGCTTTTTTCAGTCAAAATATTTTTTTTCAAAACAGAGTTTGTAAGTACAATGCAATGGGGGGAGATAGTTACCAAATTAAAACTATGCTCTGATGCATCATCAACGTCTCCATTGCTGGTCACAGGAATTTCAGCCACTTCGCTTCTAGGTGAATCTTGAGCCATTGTCAGCACCTGGAAAACATATGTATATATTATATATAACAACAGCAAATCACAACTATTTTAAACAAAGAAAAAGGATTCCAATGTTTTTTTTTACATCATTGTGGTCTTCCTAAGGCATAAGTGTAAGCAGTGCAAATCCTTTTAAGTCCATCCCAATGTAATTAAAAAAGAAAAAAGTGCCAAAAAAAGTAGAGATATGGGACCTGTTATCCAAAATGCTCGGAACCTGGGGAATTCCAGATAATGGACCTTTCCGTAATTTGAATCTTCATTTCTTAAGTCTACTAGAAAATAATGTTAACATTAAATAAACCCATTAACGTAGTTCTGCTTCCAATAAGGCTTAATTATACTTCTGGAGTGCGGGTCCTTCTATAAGAATTATACAATTGGATTTGACCCAGCACCTGCAAATATACATTGGAGTTCGAGTGCAGGTACCCCCATATATATTTTAAACCATTATAGCAAATGCCTGGGTGCTGGTTACAGAGATACATATCCAAAATAGAAAATGAACCGCTCTCACAGGTCTTTCATGAAAGATTATTTTCTATCTATACATATATAAGATCTTAAAGGTTAAGTAAACCTTTAAAATAAGTGAATGTAAAATTGACGAGGGTGCTATTCTAAGCACTTTTGTAATTTACATTCATTATTTGTTTTGTTTTTATTCCAAGATATTAAGGGATACATGTACTGTTAATATGAATGCATTTTGTTACAAACTGCATATATCAGGCATGTACAAAGTGCAGCCCGGTGGCCAATTGTGGCCCGTTTTCAAATTTACACCGGCCCTCAGGCTCCATCGTGAAATGAATAATAATGAGGCCCTCCAGCACAGTGCAATCAGGAATCACGTAGCCGTAATATTTGGGCACATTAGTGAAATGATCTGCCACTTGGTCTATATTGCTGCCTGTGTGATGAAGGTGTTGGCAACAGACACGTACTGGAACGTAGTGACGCACCACTCTCACATAATACGGACGTGCCAGTACAGTAAACTAAAGAAGTATGGCGTCACTACGTACCAGTACGTGTCTATTACTAACACCTTCAGCACACAGGCAGCAGTATAGACCAAGTGGCAGATCATTTCACTAATGTGCCCAAATATTACTGCTACGATTACTCGATTCCTGTAATTTAATGTTAATGGTTCAAAGAATGTCAGGCTGAATGGTCGGCCCCCACACATTTTCACCTCACCAAATCTGGCCCTCATTGCAAAAAGTTTGGGCACCCCTGGTATACATGCATGACCTGTGTGATTCAAGATTATAGATAGTTTTATGTGGGTGATACTGAGAGTTCTTTTGCCTGCACACGAATATATTAATCACCTACGACCAAACGCAACAAAAAAAAGCAGGACGGGGATACAAATAAGGGAACTATTTTTGGAGATCAGGGTGAACCTACTGCTTTCTAAAAAGTGGTTAGTAGTGTAAGCATCATGTTTGAAAGCCAAAAGTGGGCAGGGGTCCTGAACATTACTATGCTGTTGTAGTAAGTTGTTGTTATACAGGAGTCAGGGGGAAAAAAGAATGTTGTTGTGGTCAAGAGCATTGGGATCAGTAGAAGATTGAAGGTGGGAGAGCTACAGGTGACAAACTGAACAGTTGGGATCTTGACACTGCTGACATCTACCGTGCACATAGGCAGCTTCATTGGCAAAATTTAGTGTTTGGATGTGATCTGAATGTTTTAAGCTGCACTGGGACTGATGTGAATGATGTACAATCCCTGCAAGTGCTCCAGAATACAACAATGCTATATAAATTAAGAATAACTATATTTATACATTTAATAATAAACAGGTATGTTTTCAGAGACAAAACAATGTGTGTTGAGGACTGGATAATGGATGATGTGAAAAGAGGAAAAGAGGAAAAGCGATAACAATTTAGCAATTATAACATTTTATTTGGGGTGATGTAAAATTTAAAACAGAGGTAATTATCAATCAAAATTAACCTGTATTTGTGGAATTCTCCAACCTCAGTTCACAGAACAAAATTGTTCTAGCTGCCACAATCTGGCCACGCCAATTTCAATAAATATTATCAGGACTGGAACTAGGTGTAGGCAGAGTACAGAGGCACAAAACGCCTATGTTTTTGCACACCCACTGTCAAATTGCATTGTTATTAATATTAGTGTGGATGTGATGGCCAGCGCTCACTGCGGGTATCCGTTTTTGCAAATGCTGGAGTCTTCAGGAGAAGTTGCCAAAATCTCACAAGTGCAGCGACCGGCTAGGAGACGCTACATGCCTTGGGTGAGCTCCACCATTACCGCTTCTTTACATTTGCCGGCAAGAGTCTGAAGAAGTTGGCAAATAATTGAAACTATGAAAAAATAAATAATGAAGACCAATTGAAAAGTTGCATAGAATTGGCCATTCTATACCATACTAATAGTTAACTTGAAGGTGAACCACCCCTTTTAAAACAATATTTGGTGCATCTCTAGTAAGAGATGAATATATTGTGCTTTGGCAAATATGCAGGCTGAAAGTCCACATCAAAATATAGTTTATGCAATCATTACGTAAAGAAAAATAAACACATTAAAAGGAACATCAGTCATAACTGGCTTAGTTGCAGGTTGTTTCCCTTTAGCAAAGAAAGCTATACTCTGGAATCTAAACTCTGTGTTATACAGGAGCCCTCTCGGCAAGCATGACAAGGACTGGTGGAATGGCATTCTATCACTGCCACCTCCTGACTGCAATTGGTAAAACACCTATGAAATCTCAAAAGTTCCTTAAACAGGAAATTTACCCGTTTATTTTACGGACATTTACAAAGGTAGGTGATACATTGTGCCGTACAGATGGTCATGGTTACCAAGCAGATCTTTGTTTTCATTTTCTAACAGGTAGTAGACTGATCTATAAATTACTGTGGTTGATAATGACGTCTGCACTCGGAAAATTAACACCAATGTCTGTAAATGAAGTCTGTCCAAAACTGCCTTTCAAGTACAGTAATTTTTATGGATTTTGGCCTTTTCAGGCTAAAGAAGTGGTCTGGTGGAACCAGAGTCAAATACTCTTTATCCAGTCACAACTTCACCTTCATGATACAGAAACACATAGAGAAAAGTAGAGAAAACAGTATAGTTTGTAACATGGAGACTGAAAAGACTTATCTGGTTCTGTGATGTCATGGATCTCAGATTCCACAAGTTAAGTTTTGCACAGCACTGAGCAATTAACAGGGCAGTACAGACTACAGAATCAAGATCTACTTTATGGCCAAAATTATCCAGACAAATAAGTATTCCAGTGTCAGACCTTGGTCTTGCCTATTGTGAACTTCTCCTTTTGCAAAACTTGCTATCAGCCTACACCTCCCCTACCCAGCTTGCAGAATCTTTTCTATTTCTTGCACCCTCTGTCTGGGGTGGATTAGCCAAAGTTCCTGGTGGGGGGGGGGAACAGGTTATTTTCTGGTGTCTCGCCAACAAAGTCTGACCCTAGAAACTCCAAACTGCCAGTCTATGGGTGATCAGAGTCAAACAAACCGAACATCACCATGTACAATGACATGCGCCAGCTGGAGTGGTGTTAAAGTTCATCGTCGTGGACTGTGGAGCAGTGGAAAAATGGTGTGATAAATGGCATGTCACCATGTGGCAGTTTAATGGAAAATTCGGAACACTAACTGCCTGAATAATATTGCCAATGGTTTGAAGGATACATAACTTTCTGGGACTATTTCCCATGGTTTGTCTAGTTCAATTTACATAAATAATCACATGGCGAAGTTATGTTAAAAAAAGATAAAAATCCATTAAGTTCAATCGCTCCAAATGAAACCCAGCGCACATACATTTACACACACTCACAATGAGCCCTCCCATACACTAACATAAACTAGATATGCCCGTATCTATATTAATTGTAGACTTTAGTATGACGATAACTTTGGATATTATGCTTGTCCAAGAAATCATCCAAGCCACTCTTAAAGGTGTTAACAGAATCGACGATCCATTTTATGGAATATCAAAACTGCACTGCATACTCCAGATGAGGCCTTACCAGGGACTTATAAAGAGGCATAAGTATGTTTTCATCCCTTAAATTAATGCCCTTTTTTATGCAAGACAGAACTTTATTTGCTTTAGTAGCCACAGAATGACACTGCCCGGAATTAGACAACTTGTTATCTACAAAAACCCCAAGATCCTCCTCATTTAAGGAAATCCCCACCAATCTGCCATTTTGACTATAACTTGCATTTATATTACTTTAACCTTGCAATTATTCATATTGAACCTCATTTTTCAGTTTGCTGCCCAGTTTTCCGATCTAGTCGAATTACTCTGCAAAGTGGCAGCATCCTGCATGGAACCTATAGTTCCTTTACAATTTAGGGTCAGGCCAAACAGGGTGTTTTGGGGAGATTTGGTCGCCTGGCGACTAATCGCCTAGTTTTTGGACGACCAATCTCCCCAAACGCCTTCCCTGACTCTGCGCCGGCTAAAATGAAAAAAACGTTGGCGCTAATCACATGCGACGATTCGTTTTCCGAAGTCGCCCTAAGTTTCCTCGTGAGGCAACTTCGGTAAACTAACTGCCGCGTGTGATTAGTTCCGGCGTTTTTTCATTTTAGCCGGTGCAGTCAGGGAAGGCGTTTGGGGAGATTGGTCGCCGCAGCTAGGCGACCAAATCTCCCCAAAACGCCCAGTATGGACTTACCCTAAGTATCATCAGCAAAAATAGAAACAGTACTTTCAATGCCCAACTCCAGGTCATTGATAAACAAGTTGAAAAGATGGTTAAGATTACAATGAAGAGCAGCTAAACAGATATAAATCAGAATTATGGTAATGCAGAAGGTAAAGGTTCTGTACAGCTCAACAGAATACATGTACTTTGCATGAACACATTCAGGGTAAACTAACATATTGCATGTATGGCATCTATTATCTACAAAGCCGATACTCTTATAACTGAATAAAAATATTTATTCAAATTCAGTAAAAACTGATCGAAAAATTTGAACCTATATCTGGTATTGTTGCTGAAATAACACTACTAATTTTTCAGATATTTCTTATCAAGACAAAATTACATTCTGTCCCAAGCAGTACTTTCCCATAGATAAGAATGTGTATTGTGGTACAAATAACATTAGGGACTTTTTTTATTTTTTTATTTAATTGATATATAAATATATATAGAATGGTGAAAAAGTTGTGTGTGTTGTGTTGTTGCCATAGATTGTAATCATTAATATTACTTCAGAGCAGGTGAAATACCCGGAGCGAAATTTTAAAAAGTACTTTAGTTAACTCCAGGAAAAAAAATTATACTCAAATTAGTATGTGAAAGAGGATCAGGCCCTTAAGGTGGCCATAGACACACAGATCCTATCGTACGAATCGAGGATTCGTACGATTTTCGGATCGTGTGTAGCGTGTGCCGACATCTTTCGTCCGGCGGAGATCGGTCCTTTGGTCGATCGGTCAGGGTTGATTTTGACACGACCGATCCCGCCGGAGCCCATTGCACATCGTAATCGGATCGTTCGGCCAAAAGGCCGAACAATCAGATTACCCCTGATATAGCCATGCTCGTTAATGGCATATCGGGGAAAGATCCGCTCGTTTGGCGATGTTGCCAAAGGAGCGGATCTTTGCGTCTATGGCCACCTTAACACTACAAGATGATCAAGATGTAGGTAAACAAAATCCCCCAGTAAGTTAATTGCCTACCTCACAAAGTAAATACAAAAATCCCTTCCACTAAGGGCTTTAGCAGATTCAGGGAGATTTAGTCACCTGGCGACTAATTGCCTCTTATTCGGGCGACAATTTCCCTGTACTGCCTTCCGCCTGCTAAAATGAAAAATCATCTCATGCCTTATGAGGAAATTCGGGCGACTTTGGAAATCGAAGCGCCGCGAGTGCATTGGCACAGGCGATTTCTCATTTTAGCAGGCGGAAGGCAGGGAGAAGGCAGTTTGTGGAGATTGTCGCCCTGAAGAGGAGGCGATTAGTCGCCTGTGAGTTAAAGCCCTAAGCATATGTTGAACTAAATAGCACGCTATGTCAATCATTAATGATTGTGTAATTATAACAAAGCACGACTGCAGGTGACAAATCTCCCAAAAATGCCTCTCCACCGGCAATAATCGAATTTGCTGGTGGTAAAATCTGCACATCGCGAAGTCGCAAAAAGTTTCCTACCGAGGCAACTTTGGACAACTTCGGAAGAACAAAGCCATATGTTGGTTTTACTCTGCAATTTCAATTATTGCTGGTGGAGAGGCATTTTTGGGAGATTTACCACCAGCAGTCGTGGGTAGCCATGGCCCTAAGGGGAATGATACACTGGCCATTTTGTTGCCAGAGGATAAGGGCTATGGCACACTAGGACATTAGTTGCCAATGATAAATCTGCACTACCACTGCAAATGCTTTCCCACTGACAATAATTGAAACGCTGGTGGGAAAACATATCGCTTCATTCTTTGAAGTAGCCCAAAGTTGCCTTGCGAGTGAATTTCGGGCCACTTCACAAAAAAGGAACGCATATGTTTTCCCACAATCGATTTAAATATTGCCGATGGGAAAGCATTTGCAGGAGATAATTTTCTTGTGGTAGCACAGGTTTATCATGGCCAACTAATCTTCTAGTGTTCCATCAACCTTAAAGGAATAGTTCAGTGTGAAAATAAAAACTGGGTAAATAGATAGGCTGTGCAAAATAAAAAATGTTTCTAATATAGTTAGTTAGCCAAAAATGTAATATATAAAGGCTGGAGTGAACAGATGTCTAATAAAACAGCCAGAATCCAACTTCCTGCTTTTCAGCTCTATAACTCTGCGTTAGTCAGCGACTTGAAGGGGGGCCACATGGTACATTTCTGTTCAGTGAGTTTGTAATTGACCCTCAGCATTCAGCTCAGATTCAAAAGCAACAGATATGACCCATGTGGCCCCCCCTCAAGTCTCTGATTGGTTATTGCCTGGTAGCCAATCAGAGACTTGAGGGGGGGCCACATGGGTCATATCTGTTGCTTTTGAATCTGAGCTGAATGCTGAGGGTCAATTACAAACTCACTGAACAGAAATGTACCATGTGGCCCCCCTTCAAGTCGCTGACTAACGCAGAGTTATAGAGCTGAAAAGCAGGAAGTTGGATTCTGGCTGTTTTATTAGACATCTGTCAGTGTAAACCAAGAGAGCTGAAAAGCAGGAAGTAGTGTCCTAACTGACTTGCTATACATCAAATCACTCAAATCACTCCAGCCTAACTAACTATATTAGAAACATGTTTTATTTTGCACAGCCTATCTATTTACCGAGTTTTTATTTTTACACTGAACAATTCCTTTAATATGTGCTACTGTGAGGGTCAAACTTTTTTTTTGCATCTCAGTTTGCCTTTCACTCGACTGCGCATGACCTGTCTGAACTTGACCAAAAAGGTGAAAAAAGCCAAAGAAGCTTAGCTGAGATCAGACATGGGCTGATATGATTGTATCTTATGAACCATTGCTGGAATTCTATTGGAGAGAAAAAGCTGTTGAGCTTCTACAATGCAGAGATTTATTGCGACTGCTCAATTGTCATGTATTTAGAATATACAAACTGCTACAAGAATAATGTTAATTGTTTGGTTAAGAGGGGAAGCAAGTTGGCTAAAACTAGCTATTCTGTGTAGCAGGCCAATAAAGATATGAAAATCTCAAGAATAACTATATTATAAAGTTTTTTTGTAAATAAATCAAATATATAAATTACTATAACAACATTATTAAACCTGTGCATTATTTCTCCAATATGGCTAGAGATGTTATATTCCTATCTAAAATTTGGTGCAACATTAAATAAATTAGCTTGGTGATCTACACTATTCTGCATAAGGAGCATTTGACCAAGCAATCGTGTGCCTTGTAGTCATGTACAGCTAAAAACAAAAGCCTGCTCTACTTTTACAGGAGTGCTTCTCCCATATCAGCAGTGAAAGGAGAAGCACAGTACTAACCTTTACAGGTTATAGACTTGTTGGAGCACTGTTTCTTAAAGGCTACTACGTGTAAACATATAGGTCTGTTTCACCACCAATATAGATTTATGCTGCTCAGCTACCATCAAGTTGTTATGGAGAAAAAAGGAATTAGCCAAAAAAATAAGAATGGTTTTTTAAATCAGAATAGATGTAAAATGGCATTCCTATATTTGGGAGCTTTTTGGATAAAGGATTTACTGATAATAGATCTTATACTATCTATCTATCTATCCACATATATATTATATATATATATATATGAACATCCACAGATTCTTCAGAAGTCAAATATTAAAGGGGTTGTTCACCTTCCAAACACTATTTTCAATCCAGTTGTTTTCAGATTATTCCCCAGAAATAAATACTTTTTTCATTTACTTTCCATTATTTATTTTTTTAGTTTTTCCAAAATCTAAGTTGAATGTTCCTGACTCTGTTGTTTGAGTCTGGCAGCTCAGTAATTCAGGTGCAGAATCTGAACTGTTACAGTTTTGCAACATTTAGTTGATACATTTCTCAGCAGCATCTCTGGAGTATTAGCAACTATTGTATCAATTCTAACAACTGCCTGTAATGAAACCCAGAGATTAAAAATGTATCATCTAAAAGTATCCATTTAGAACAGGTTACAGGGTCGGCGACCCCCCTCCCAGGGCTGCATCAGAAGGTGAAAAATTACACTTTACACTTCAATATTAGAAAAACTGTAGCACTTAGAAAATAGAAAGTCATTGGAAAAAGTCGTTATTTCTGGTGATCTATCTGAAAACAACTAATTGTTTGAAGGTGAACCACCCCTTCTAAAACAGAAGTTAAGAGTTTTGAAAAGAAAAACGTAGCCAACAACAAAATTAAGGAATTGCTGAAGAGTTTTCTACAGTACAGGAATGGGATCAGTTATCCGGAAACTCATTATCAAGAAAGATCAGAATTACGGGAAGGTAGACTTCATTTTATCCAAACAATCCAAATTTTAAAAAAATATTTCCTTTTCTGTAATGATAAAACGACATCTTGTACTTGATATAAACTAAGATCTAAAAATTCCTTATTGGAAGCAAAACCAGCCAATTGGGTTTATTTAATGTTTACTAGTAGACAAGGTGTGAAGATACAAATTAAGTAAAGATCCATTATCTGGAAAACCCAGGTCCCAAGCATTCTGGATAACAGGTCCCATACCTGTACTTATATTCTGTTTTTTCTTCTTCCCTCTGATTATGGTCCTTAATGATTTTTATCCACTCAGTCTAGTCCTCCATGTTGATGAGATCTGACTTTGTTCCTTTGAAGCTGCTTTGACCCTTTAAAGCTAAATTTTGATCTGATTGCAGAATTGCAGAATATGTTACCTATAAACACATGCTACTGCATAGATGAGAAGGAAACCAAGTGAAGTGGAATCTATGGCACTGACCCAATGGTACTTTCATGACACGGCTGCAGCTTCTATGTTCCCTGGCAAGTAAAGGGTTACCCCTTTGTCTGAGTCTTTGTTCTGCCTGTGCTGTGCTTTGCCAGACCACACTGATTTCACCAAAGATTTTACTTTTAGGGTCAGAGCAAACGCTCAGATTTGGTAAAATTAGTAGCCCGGTGACAAATCTCCTCTTCTTCATCCGGCTGGATGGCACACTGAGTGCTTAGTTTTACAAAGTCGCCCGAAGTTTGCCATCCCACCGGCGATTTACATTCTAGCCGGCAGGAGGCAGTTCGGGGAGAGTAGTCGCCCTGATGAAGAGGAGATTTGTCACCCGGCTACTAATGTCCCCAAATAGTGTGCCCTGACCCTAAAAGTAAAATCTTTGGCGACTTTGGAAAACGAAGCACTCCAAGTGCCATCCCGACGGCGATTTTCACTCTAGGCAGCAGGAAGACAGGGAAGGCAGTTCGGGGAGATTAGTAGCCACTGAAGAAGAGTAGATTTGTCGCCGGGCTACTAATCTGAATCTGACTGTGTGCCCTGACCCTAAAAGTAAAATCTTTGGCGACTTCGGAGAACGAATCTCTCCGAGTGCCATCCTGCCGTGATTTTCATTCTAGTTAGCAGGGAAGGCAGTTCGGGGAGATTAGTAGCCCCTGAAGAAGAGGAGATTTGTTGCCGGGCAACTAATCTCCCAAAATCTGCCCTTAAAGTTATGGGAAGTAAACTATAACTATTTGAGAAGTTAAATTGTAAATTTGATTATTGCTCAGCTTTATCCACACAGCAAATCTGCATGTTATCTGATTGTTAGGGAGATTCATTTATTTAACTATGACTTAACATTACATTGTGCATTAGTTATCTAGTTTAGGATGAAATCATAAAAAACATAAATGGCAAACAAAAAACAGCAAGAGGAAGCCAAGGGCTTTACAGACTGCAGACACGTCACTTGTGAATTCTCCACTCAGCACTGGAACAAAGGCCTGGCTCGAGTAAGCAGATACTTGTTCATTCATGCACTGCTATTGACTGAGCAAATGGAATCCGGGATACATTTCACTGCTCATAGTTTATTTACAGGCACCCATACTAGTTTATTGTAGCAACCAAACAACAAAACATCCACTAGGGATGTAAGAGCACTGGACCATTAATATTACCAGTGCTTCTGGATATCAGAGTATATATAAAGTAAGTCTCTCGCCTATTAGGAAGGCATTTTCATTTTTTATGGCTTGATTCTATAGACCTTCTGCAGGGGTTGCTTCATTGGGGAGTATTTAAAGGGCCAGTAACAACAAAAAGATAAAAATGATACATGTTTAAAACTATAGTGTTAAGCGATCCAAACACTGTAAGATTCACTAGCTTGGCAGAGAAAATCTTCACCAAGTTTTGACAACTACTGGCCAATTATTAGATCAAAAAAAGGTCCTACGCACATTGGTTCGGAGAGCTCCACCTCAACCATCAATTCAGTCCTTTCCCAATAGGGCATATAGGTATGGCAGATAATAGCTGCCACATTTTGCTTCACAGCCCTTAATCAGTGATATAAATAAGCCCCATTGAGACAATGGAAGCAGCCATGTAGGGTCTAGATCAGGGATCCCCAAATTATTTTACCCATGAGCCACATTCAGATTATCCAAGAGTTGGGGAGCAGCACAAGATTGAAAAAAGTCCCTGAGGATACTAAATAAGAGCTATGATTTGTGTATTGGGTGGCCTCTATGTGGACTGCCAGTCTGAAGGAGGCTCTATTTAGTAGCACACTTGTTTTTATGCAACCAAAATTTGACAGAAATTCAAAAATAAGCACCTACTTTGAGGCCACTGAGAGCAACATCTAAAACTGGCCATAGACGCAAAGATCCGATCGTATGAATCATCGTACGATTGGACTTTCCCATCTCCCGACCTGCCACTAACCATTTCGATCAAGTAAAGTATAAAAGAACAGATCAGCCGATGTTCTGCCCCTGACAGCAATCTTTCGAAAGTTAAGTCCGACAAAAGCTAGTGACAGTCTCCCTCTGAAAATCGTATGATCGGCAATACATGCAGAGATATTATCAGCAGCAGGCAGAAATCTTTTTTAACCTGTCCGATCGACCGATCTCCGCCGGACATAAAATGTCGGGATTCTCCACACATGGTACGAAAATCCTCGATTCGTACAATCAGATCTTTTTGCGTCTATGGCCAGCTTAAGGGGTTGGTTTCAGATCGATGAGCTGACCGATATCCAAGTCTTCTGCCTATATCGGTCAGCTCGTCTCCCAGCATAAACACAGCAAATGTCATTAAATACGATATTATCGGTGCGTCTCTAGCCACCTTTATTCATAGTTCTTTAGATACCTTCTGGCATTAAACAAAATTGTTGCTGTCAATCAGGAACATGATCTATATTATAATTTCCATTTTGCTATGTGTTACTGACTATTTAATGATTTTATTTGGTAATGGAACTTGAAGGAGAAGGTAAGGCAACAATCACTGGGGGTGCCAATAGTTAGGTGCACCCCCCCGTGATTGTATTCACTTACTTGATCCCCAAAGCCAGTGGTCCTATCAGCAGAGGTTCTTCCAGAGAGCAACACAGAGTGATCCTCTTCCTGCTTCTTCTTTCGTCGCGCAGGTGAGTGAAAAAGTCAAACTTTAACAAAAAAAATCCAACTTTTTCACTCTACTGCTCACTTGTTGGCCCCAAGATTTTAAAGAAAGGAGAAGCGGAAGAGAATAACTTTGTGGTGATCACTGAGAAGAACTCTTGGCTGGGTCAGTTTTCTACTAACAGGAGCACCAGCTCAGTATATTAGGTAAGTCATACCTCCCAACAATCCAGTTTTTCACGGGACAGTCCCAATTTTGACAGCTCAATCTGGAGTCCCGTATTGTTACTGAAATGTCCCGACTTTCTCTTTGATCTCCTGCACTGAACAGCCAGAAAAAGATACAAAGTTTCTAACTTAACTGACTTTTGGCAGAGAGCCCACAATACGTGGCAGGTGCACTTATAGATACTTTTGTAACAATTTAAGATAAGCAAAGAAGCAACTGTAAAACTGTGACTTGCAGCTTAAAAATTAGGGATGCACCGAATCCACTTTTTTGGATTCAGCTGAACCCCCGAATCCTTTGCGAAAGATTCGGCCAAATACCGAACCGAATCCAAACCCTAATTTGCATATGCAAATTAGGGATGGGTAGGGGAAAATATTTTTTACTTCCTTGTTTTCTGACAAAAAGCCACGCAATTTCCCTCCCGCCCCTAATTTGCATATGCAAATTAGGATTTGGTTCGGCCGGGCAGAAGGATTCGGCCGAATCCAAATCCTGCTGAAAAAGCCCGAATCCCGAACCGAATCCTGGATTCTGTGCATCCCTTAAAAAAATCCAACTTTTTCACTTTACTGCGCACTTGGCCCCAAAATTTTAAAGAAAGGAGAAGCGAAAGAAGAGAATAACTTTGAGGTGACCACTGAGAAGAACCCTTGGCTGGGTCAGTTTTCTACTAACAAGAGCACCAGCCCAGTATATCAGGTAAGTCATACCTCCCAACCGTTTTTCACGGGACAGTCCCAATTTTGACAGCTCAATCCGGAGTCCCGTATTGTTACTAAAATGTCCCGACTTTCTCTTTGATCTCCTGCACTGAACAGCCAGAAAAAGATACAAAGTTTCTAACAACTGGCTTTTGGCAGAGAGTCCACAATACTGGCAGGTGCACTTATAGATACTTTTGTAACAATTTAAGATAAGCAATTGTAAAACTGTGACTTGAAGGGCAATTCTCATTCATTAGCAAAACTGTAATAACATAAAAACCACAGAAAAGTATTCAAACTTTCATAACCTGTCAAATTTTGCAAAATGAACTTGGTAAATAGGGGGTGTGGCCACAAAATGGGCTTGGTTAAAATGCTCAGCAAGCCTTTTTGTCCCTCTCTCTATTTCCAAAATGTTGGGAGGTATGGGTAAGTGATTACAATCACTTGAGGATGCCTAACTTTTGACACTCCCAAGTGATTCTGACTTTTCTTAACTCCAATCTGTGGGTAAGTTCAAATTGAATTTCATTTCAAAGTGTACAGCCCACAAATTTCCCCCCTTTGCTGGATTGGTTTTGATGATTGTACCTTTGAGCATACCACCTATACAGTAAGAAAAATTTAACTCTGTATTGATGTATATTAATGTGTCATCATTAGGTGTGGTGTTCTCAGACATATCTGAAAGTAAAATACAAATAGTCAGCATGCATTCTGTCCTGGTGTACAATAGGGAAATGAACCATTTGTATTTAGTAAAGCAGAACCATCAGCAAGATTCACCTGCTTTGTGACCTTGGGATGGAGGTTAGATGCATTTCAAGCTGTGTCTGATCCATACATTTGAGTTTCACACCCAGGTGCTAAGGCTATACATCCATCACCAATTCCCAATTTTTGTGTTAAGCACATGCTCCAGAACCATCAATCTCCCCTTTGAACTGTCCCTACCCCAAGCACAGGTCTGGGTATATAGCCTAAAACATTATACCACCATACCATACAATAAAGAGATTCATTTTAATGTAGGGCAGGCACACCAAGCCATTTAGTACATTTTTGAATGCATTATATTTTTGAAGCTTAGAGTGGCATTGTAATGGACAGCTTACTGACCCAAGCAACCGGCTGTTATGTATGTTAATAGCATAAAACAAAAGGAGAATACAACTAACAAAATAGCCTCACAATAAAACCAGGTAGAATTTGAGGACATCCCAAGGAGCCAGAGAGATGGCCTGCTGGAAATTTTGCATGCCTTCTCATTTATATCCAGAACATACTAAAAGTGCACGAAACTGAGAAAATCCTATTGAAAGAGATAGCTGATCACTGCTCAAGGATTTATTAAGGGTCAAAGTGTTTTTTGTTTTTTTTTTTTGGTTAAAACTCTCAACTTCGAATTGTAAATTATCCAATCTTGATTCGTTAGAGATTTATCATAATCTGGCCCTTTAAGAACTTGAATTGGACTATTCACCCACTTTAAACCAGCCGAATTGCTGTATAAGTCAATGGAAGACGCCTAGGGATCAATTTGGTGATGTTTGCAGCCTTCCTGACATTTTTTCAGAGAAAGAAATCGTGAATCGAGTTTTTTTAATTCGATTCAAGTTTTTCTCATTCAAATCAAATTTGATTCGAGTTTTCGGGTCGATTCAATACATTTCTGATTGGTGGGATTTCAAGTTTAAAAAAAAAACTCACATGAATTTTAAATTTGACCCTTGATAAATGTGATTCTAGGTGTTAGTGTAAGTCACTGTAGCGGATAGAAGCATCATCATGATGAAGCCAGCCAATAATTCAACTTGGATCAATAATTGCTCAGCAAGAAATTATTCTATGTTGGCAGCTGAACCACTTGCCAAGAGGCAGTATTTTAAGAGCTGTTATTAGCTCCATCGCACACTGGAAGATCACAATTCATTTCAATAGCCGGAGACTTATTTGCAGCAGTAATTAAAGCGTCATTACTTGATCTGTTTGTCATAGCTTTCTACATTAAGCAGTGCAACAGGAAAACAAACTTCACTAAGACCAAGAAAGCTCATGGACAGATAAAGAAAGATTCCTGCCTGCTCACATTGGAGTCATGTTTGCTCTATTGTGCTACACAGAAGCCGGACTATAACCTATGGTTGGAGACAAAAGGTAGATGCAATAAATGTTGCATGAGCATGGTTCCTCTTCTAAAAACAAGGCTACTACATATTCTTGCAATACTGGTTTGTGTTCTGATTACCTAGATCTATACATTGTCTCCAATGAAAGCTACAGCTGTACATCTGCTGTTACAATCACCAGAAAAGTTTAAATGATGCCTTTGGATAATACACTGCACATTTCCCTCTCTTTATAAGTCTCAAAAAGTTTTGATTTTAAAAGTTGCCAGATGAAGAGGATGAGAACTGTACAAAGTAACGTCCGACAGCTTCAGAGAGTTCCTATTTGAGAAGAATGGTACAAAGCAAATACAGGTATGGGACCAGTTATCCGGAAACCCATTATCCAAAAAGCTCCGAATTACAGAAAGGCCATCTCCCATAGACTCCCTTTTATCCAAATAATGCAAACTTTAAAAACAGTAGCTTTTACATGAACCAAACTAAGATATATATTGGGTTTATTTAGGGGCAGATTTATCAAGGGTCGAATTTCAAATTTTTTAAAACTCCCATGAACTCGAGATTTATTTAAAAAAAAAATCAAATTTTTAAAACTTGGGTGAAGAGGATCAACCCGAAAACTCGAATCAAATTAGATTAGAGTTTTAAAAATGAGATTCTATTTTTTTTTCTCCAAATGTCGGGAAGGCTGCAAGCTCAACTCCAAATTGATCCCAGGACGTCTTCCATTGACTCAAACAGAAATTTGTCAGGTTTTAGGTGGTGAATAGTCAAATTTGAGTTCTCGAAAATCGAATTTGAAATTTTTTAAAAAAAACGTGAATCTAATTTTAATAATTCGCTAGTCGAATTTGACCGTTTTGGCCATAAAAAAACTCGAAAATCCGAATTTGAATTTTCACTTTGACCCTTGATAAATCTGCCCATTAATATTTATATGCTTTTCTAGTAGACATAAGGTATGAAGATCAAAATTATGGAAATATCCGTTATCCGGAATACCCCAGGTGCCTAGCATTCTGGATAACAGGTCCCATACCTGTATGACACTATGCATTCCCTCTGCCTGGTACACTCCACCTGCTCCATGATCAGTGTACACTAACAGGAAAGGCATCAGGCTTTGTTGTTTTAATGCCGATATGATATAATCCTTAGTAGTGTAAAACATCTAGGGGCTGATTCACTAAAGGTCGATATTCCTTAAAGCACGGCTTTGTGTGTTATTTAAGACGCGTTATTTAAGGAACGATTCATCAAATTATATTCGCATGCGTTAATAGACATAGCGCAAGTGTTAATTCTACATTTCTGAACAGCGGTATTCTAATCGCATTGCAATATTTATAGAATAGAATTAATCCTAACGCATTATTCACTAACATCTTTTAAGCGATTAAAGCATAAAATAGTGCGATAATCACTGTGAAATGTAACACCTCCCAGGCGTTACTAAACAACATCAGATGGATTAATAGAGGAAGATGTAGTGAGGGTAGGGCAGCAATTTAAGACCTTTATGAGGAACTGGAGACTTACCTACAGCCACTAACCCATTTTCATGATACCTTGGACAGAGGCAGAATTCTGTGTCATGGAATTATAATGAGTTTCCCAGGGAAAGGAATGACTAGAATACTGTAGAAAGAGACTCTGCCAGTGGCATCCTGAATGTCTTAGGTGCTATAGATTGCACTAATAACATGTGACAATATCAAATGCACAAAATAACGCACAAAATACTGCATGCTATAAATACCGCACACAATTAAGCTAAAATGAACGTAAAAATGTCACTTCTTAAGTTAGACAAGTGAACTTTTAGTGAATCGATCGTTGATTCTAAAAATATAAGAAGTGATAAAATTTTTAAGGCATACTATAAATAACAACTCACTTTTTCGACCTCTAGTGAATCGGCCCCCTAATAGCTAAAAAGAGATAGAACTATAAACAAATTGACCTTTTTGTGGTGGATGTTAAATCCCCTTTTTTAAAACATCTAATCTGACCACAGCAGCAGTTATACAGTAGAATAATGAAAAACTGACTGACATTTTGCAACCAACTTCTAAAAAATATTCTAGTCTTTGTAGGGCTAGCGGCTATAAACAGTTTAGCCGTGATTCAGTGCTGTTCGCGATTCAAAGCAAGTTTGTAATTAGCTTGTTTTTAGAAAGTGCGCAAACAGTTGGCTGATGTAACAACTAACCACTGAATCAACTTGCTGCCTTTATTTCTAGATCTGCATTAGGATAAAAGGATTATTGGTTTTATCCATTTATACAGAGCCCTTTCATTTAGCTGCTAGCCACGGTCATGGACACATTCAGCTTTTCAAGGCTCAAAAGGACCAAAGTAAAACAAAAGATCAGAGTGATTATAATCCATGATTTGTTAGGATAATTAATGTACGAGATCCATTTTCAGGAAACCCGTTATCTAGGAAGCTCAGAATTAATTGAATGTCATCTCCCATAGACTCCATTCAAATAATTAAAGGGGTGATTCACCATTAAGTTAACATTTAGCATGTTAAAGAATGGCTAATTCTAAGCAACTTTTCAATTGGCCTTCATTTTTACATTTTATATTTTTTTTTTTAATATTTTGCCTTCTTCTTCCGACTCTTTCCAACTTTCAAATGGGGGTTACTGACTCCTAAAAACAAATGTTCATTTATAGTTATTGCTAATTTTTATTTCTCATCTTTCTATTCAGGGCCTTTTCTGTTCATATTCCAGTCTCTTATTCAAATCAATGCATGGTTGCTAGAGTAATTAGGACCATAGCAACCAGACTGCTGTAATTGCAACCAGGAGAGCTGTGGAATACAAATATATGTAACTCAAACACCACAAATAATAAAAAATAAAAACGGTTGCATTTAAAGTGATACTGACAATTTTATTACAAAAATTATTAATCTACATTAAAAATTACCTATAGGTAATGTGGCAATAGTTCTGCTTTTGTAAGTAATTGTTCTTAAACCCGACTGTTTTGCCAACCTCACTGTCCCTTCTTAACTGTCAGTTAAGAGTTTCTAATGCTAATAGGCTACTGCTGTACAAATATGGCAGCCCCCTCATAGAGGAACGTGGGGGTAAGAAAGGTAATGTAAAAGCATCAGGCAAATACTTTAATGGCTAAATTATAAATAGCGTTCAAAGGCAATGTTATGATAGATATAAGAAAGGTTATTTTCTGCTGTTAGTATCTCTTCAGAGTTGAACAATCATTTTAAAAATGTAAAATACTTCCTTTTTCTCTGTAATAACAATACAGTAACTTGTCCTTGATCCTAACAGATATAAGTAAGACTAGTGATGAGCGAATCTGACCCGTTTTGCTTTGCCGAAAATTCACAAAACAGTGAAAATTATACAAAATGCATTGAAGTCTATGGACGACAAAATTTCGACGCACGACAAACTTTTCACACAGAGTCTATGGGCATCATTTTTACTGTGAAACTTGGCAAAAAAATTTGCTTCATTTAATTAAGACTTATTGGAGGGAAATCAATTCTATTGAGTTTATTTAATATTCAAAGGATTTTTAGGAGACAAAGCATGGAGATTCAAATTAACTCCCTTATGCAGAAAACCCCAGGTCCCCAGCATTCTGGATTTTTCCTTTTTACATACTGGATTTGGAGTACCAAGACAAGCACCATTTGATCTTCACACTCCTGAAAAGAAAAAGGTACAGGTATGGGACCGGTTTTCCAGATAATGGATTGTTCCGTAGTTTGAATCTTCATACCTTAAGTCTACTAGTAAACAATGCAAACATTAAATAAACCCAATAGGCTGGTTTTGCATCCAATAAGGATTAATTATATTTTTAGGTTGGCTCAAGTACAAGGTACTCTCTTATTACAGAGAAAAGGGAAAGCATTTTTAAAAATTTGGATTATTTGATTATAATGGAGTCTATAGGAGATGGTCTTTCTGTAATTCAGAGCTTTCCGGATAACAGGTTTCCGGATAATGAATACCATACCTGTATTTTACATATAAACATTCTTATATATATCTTTAGGCTCAGACAACTGCTAAATATTACATGGTCACATTTTAATCTGGAGCA
Source organism: Xenopus laevis (assembly GCF_017654675.1). Lineage (NCBI taxonomy): Eukaryota > Metazoa > Chordata > Amphibia > Anura > Pipidae > Xenopus > Xenopus laevis. The sequence goes on from NC_054372.1 coordinate 44,429,787, forward strand.
TCAGGCATTTTCTCCTAACTGTCAGTATGGCATTTGCAATAAAGTGGACCTGTCACCCACATATAACAAGTTGTATAATGAAAGTCCTTGGCAAATTAACATGAAACCAAATTCTCTTTTTTTATTAAAACATCCATACCCGTTATAAAAGTGTTTAAATATCTGAGCTGTCAATCATATATTGCCAGCCCTGAGGCACAGAGGTGTCTTTCGAATTCAGCATTTCCTAGATGTCACGGTCAGCTGACGCTCTGCAATTGTGTTTGTGGGTGGGTGCGGGTTAAACTTTAGCCTTCTTCCACCCCGCCCCCGAACTTCTAGTGACCCACTTCCGATTAGGGTTGAGACACACGGGCAGATTCAGGGAGATTTAGTTGCCAGGCGGGTAATCGCCTCTTCGTCTGGGCGACAATCTCCCTGAACTGCCTTTGCGTGTCTTCCCATCCGCCAAAATGAAAAGTCCCCTGCGCTAAAGCACACGCGGTGCTTCGCTTGCCAAAGTCGGCCGAAGTTTCCTCGTGAGGCAACTTTGGGTGACTTCGGAAAACGAAGGGTTGCGTGTGCTTTAGCGCAGGCTACTTTTCCTTATAGCAGACGGGAAGACACGCAAAGGCAGTTCGGGGAGGCGACTAAATCTCCCCGAATCTGCCCGTGTGTCTCAACCCTAACGTGAGCCTTTTTATATACTTACTCAGAGCTAAAATTTTAGATCATTAAATAGAATGGACAGATATCCGATTCTCCCAAACTGTCAGCTAAACAAGGTAATGAGAATTGGATTATCTGTCCTCTCTCTATTATTTAAAAGTCATCATTGGAACTACAATTACTTCTCAGTCTACAGCACTGCCCTGTGTTTATCCATCTAAACATATCTTTGGGGTGGCAGGAGTCTGCTTGTAGCAGCAAATTACCTGTACATGTTTTGCAATAGACTGCAGTGCTTATAGTGCATGTGTGACTTAAAAAGTGTGGACTCCCAAGTCCAAAAACAAAATACTTTTTACATCGTTACCAGGCAATTTTAAATTGAAATCATTTTTATTGTGTGTCTATAAAATCAGGTTGTCTATATAACACTTACCGGTATATTATATGATTTTTTCCATGTAAACTCTACTATTTCAATAAATTTCGCACCTCTTGAGGGCCCACATTTCTGGAGGTAGTAAGTGGAATCAAATTTAAAATAATTGTGCACTAACAGGCAAGTAATAGCGTCCATTATTTACGGTCATAACTAATATATTGCTCCAAATAATAATATACCAAATGCAATCCCTTTTTACGTGGTATACAGGTATTGGACCTGTTATCCAAAATGCTCGGGACCTGGGGTTTTCCGGATAATGGATCCTTCTGTAATTTGGATCTTCATACCTTAAGACTACTAGAAAATCATGTAAAGCTTAAATAAACCCAATATACTGGTTTTGCTTCCAATAAGGATTAATTATATCTTAGCTTGGATCAAGTACAAGGTACTGTTTTATTATTACAGAGAAAAGAAAATAAATTTTAAAACTTTGGATTTGGATAAAATGGAGTCTATGGGAGATGGCCTTTAGGTGAATTGGAACTTTCTGGATAATGGGTTTCCAGAGAACGTATTCCATACTGAGGCTTGTAACATCAGTCGTGGCCCAAATGCAGGGCCGCGGTTAGAAATCAGAGGGCCCCATACAACAAAATTTTTGGGGGCCCCTGGACCCCGCCCCAGATTCCACCCACTGCACATCACAGTTAAAAGACCACACAGACATCATTGCTAAAAAAGGTAACCCCCCTCCCCCCACAGAAGTTATAAAAAGCTATTAGGGACCCGGGCCCCCTATAATATATAAAAATATTGGCGCCAGGGACCCCCATAAAAGTTTTTTTTAAAAAAGCAGTGGTGCCAGGGCCCCCCTTACAAGTTAAAAAAAATTGGGGCCCCAAAGAATATTATTTTAAAAAACCCATTGGTGGCAGGGGCCTATAGAGTATTAAAATAATACATTGATGGCCAGGGGATTAAAAAAATAAATAAAAACACATACATTGGTGTTCAGCGGAATTGAACTTGTGGCTTCAGGACTTCAACTTCGCCTCCTTTCGTGACTTAAGGTCTTTTCGCTGCTTCAGGACTTCAATTTCAGGTCGTTTTCGTGACTTCGGGTCTTTTCGCCGCTTCGGGATTCAGCTTTGACTATTTTCGTGGCTTCAGGTCTTCTCGCCGTCTTCGGCTGTTCGGCTTTTTCGGCACTTCTGCATTTCGGCTGTTCGGGACTTCGGAAGGCTTCAACGCTGTCAAGGGGGGCCCGGCTCTTTCGAAAAGTTCAGCACTGCCGAGCCCCTCTTTCAGGCCCGGGCCCAGTACACTTGTACCCCCTGTGCCCCCCCCGAAGGCAGCCCTGCCCAAATGAATCCAGGTCTCCACTCAAAATCCTCAAAAATTTGTAACATCTACTTTGTATCCTTCAGGTATAAAGTAAGCCTTTTGGGGTAGAACTATATGGGCGTTTTGACATCTGATACCTTCCATTCCGACGCAACGATGTGCAGGTCAGGTGTCACGTCAGATGCGCCAAATTAAAGGTAAGCAATTGGAATGTCGGACATTGCCCCATCGTGCATCCGACACAACACGACTGTCAGATGAAGACACAACATGCAGCGTTCACATCAAAGTAATTTGCAAAAGTAAATTTTCCACAAGAAAGAAGATACAAAACAGCAACTGCTTCAAATCAGCCCACATACCTTTTCCCTTCTGGGTGGAGCCGTAATTTGCAAAGGGATTACCATGCAAGTGAACTGGGGGCTATTTTGAGCTTATTGTCTCCAGCTCATAGATCTACTGATCACTGTGGGGACAAATCACTTGGCCATCACCATGTGCAATACATTATCTCTTGTTGATATTATCGTTTTGTGTACCAGAACCCCTGGCAATGCTTGTTCTAAAGTAGCTACTAAACTTTTGCTATTGCTTACACTAGAATTAATCACTTGCCAATTTGTTCCTTTATTTATTTTGGGATTAAGCCTTTATGCTGTTCTGACACAGAAAACAATGCAGTCGTTTTGCAGCACAAACTGGAAAGATTTGCCGAAGCCAGAGTAGGTATATATGAATGAGGAGTGATGGGTGGGAGTGTTAAACATAAGTTAACCCCTACATGAGTGGGGTAGAAAAGTTAAGATGATAATTGAATGACTGGTCACAGACTGACCTATTTCTGTACATTTTTCCCAAAGTACCAATTTAGGGCAGTAGCGATTTAGATATTCACCAATGACCTTCCACTTAATTCATGTAATGTATAGTCATTTATATGCATAACATTTATATACAAAATGCCATATAAACTAGTTAACAGCCACAAGAGCCAACTGTTATATCCCTCAAGCCAGTAAAGTTATATTCTTAGTTCTTAACATGGGCTGTTCTCATATTCCTTTCAAGCATGTCATTAAAATGATCGTCTGATTTCTGGGGTAAGTGGACATAAGCCACCAAATAGCCAGTTTAAGTTCCAATAAGAAGAGAGGCAGCAAGAAAAGTTTAACTATTGAAAATTATATGGTTTTAGCTTTTCAGAGCAACACCACACAGTGTGTTATAGAACTGGCATTCCATAGTCAGGGGAATGAGAAGAAGCCGTCAACAGGTAATTCTTTGCCATTAGCCTTACATGACCTACTCATTAGTAACCAGGAGAAAATTGTTTTGGGAATAGCAGCTAACGCGTGACACAAAAGCACAATAACGACTTGTATTTCATCAGGAGACTTTGGGCGAGGAGGTATTTAATTGCTTATTTAAAGATAGTTGTGGGGTTTGCTGGATAATGCAAGATTAAAACGTCTAAGAAAGAACCGGGTAACAAGTCCAAGCCATTAAGGTTTTATTTTTTAGCCACACATGCTAGTGCTCTAGCCCATCCCTGTCACTATTTACCAGACAGACATTACTAGCAAGCACATGACTATTATTCACTGACTGCCTTTAACTGGCAGTTTGGATTAGTAGCATGAAGCCTGGCATAAAGTTTGCACTGGAAATCAAGTTTCCTGCTTGTATCTGAGACCCCTCTAACTGGCTCTGTTTCTTCTCTTCCTGTTTGTAAATTCCCACTCCTCGAATCCCCAGCCACAAAGCTTCCTCCCACCAGCCCCGCCTCTCCTCCCTAAATGGCAGTGCTGGACACGTAGACGGCAGTGATTATGCAGCTGCAGATGTGTCACAACAGTGCACATCACAACAGTGCACATCACAACAGTGCACATCACAACAGTGCACATCACAACAGTGCACCACTCCCCCCTCAAGATGCCTATTGCCTCAGTATTGTGATTTACACTCTCAAAGCAAACCAACATACATTTATGCAGAAAACATGCATAGTGATATAGGTAAGAAAGCAATAAAAAGACAATAACACATTTATATAACCTTTTATCCATGTAATATTGCATTACCCCTTTGCACTCAAGAAAAAAAAACAGTAATTACCTACTCAACCAGATTTGTTGTAACTTTTAGGGCCCTCATACACGGGCGGTTATACCTGCACTGCCTGTGTTGCGTTTTCTTCCTTTCAGCCGCAGGGGAGCGCTGGAGTAGACGCGGTCAATTATTTTGAAGGGGGCTGTACTCACACTAACGCATGTAAGCAGCAAACGCAGGTGGGATGCAGCATGTTGCATTTCACCTGCGTTCAGCGCATACATTCAAAATAATTGACCACGTCTACTCCAGCACTCCCCTGTGGCTGAACGGAAGAAAGCGCAACGCTGGGGAGCGTAGGTAAAACCGCCCGTGTGTAAGGGTCCTTAGAGACACGTTAAAAGGAGTGAGTGACACAGATATATAATTAAATCACTTATAGCTTCATCAGTTCCAAGACAAAATCAAAACTATGAAAAAAATGAATACAAGCTTCATCAAACTGAAAAAAGAAACTTTCTAAATATGAATTAAAAATTCTGTACCAGTTCTGAAATAATTGTGTTATTCATCAATCTCCCTCTCAGCTTCTGTCTTTCTTCAATCTCAGAAGTCTGATTTTGATTGACAGTTAAGGTGGCCATAGACGCAAAGATCCTATGGTACGAATCGAGGATTTGTACGATTTTCGGACCATGTGTGGAGAGTCCCATCATTTTTCGGAGCCCATTGCGCTCTCATCGTCATCTGATCGTTCAGCCATAGGGCCGAATGTTCAGATTACCCCCGATATAGCCATGCCCATTAGTAGCATATCGGGGAAAGATCGGCTCGTTTGGCGATGTTGCCAAACGAGCGGATCTTTTCGTCTATGGCCACCTTTAGGTATACCCTGTGATTCTACAACCAAAGTCCTGAATTTTTTTTGTGCTGAAATTAGTTTTTCAACCAAACTCTAATACCTGACTTCTGCATAAAGAGAGGTGGAAAGAGAGAGAGATCAATGGTTAGGGGCTGGTTTTGCCTTCTTTAATTTTTCATCAAAATTTTTTGTAAAATAGTTTGTTATGCTTTTGTGAATTGTTTACCTTTAAATGAACTAGTGATCTGTATGCTTGACAAAGGGGCATGCCCTCAAAATGCTGCACTACTGCAATAATCACGCACGGGTTCACCATGAAAGCATTTTCCCTTTTGTGCCCATGATCTTTTTACTTTAGAGTACTGTTTGGAAGAGTCAAGACCCTACATTGCTGTGCACCAGGTTTTCACTTCCTGGAAGGCAAGGATGTGCGAGCCTGGAATTCCAAATATCCTTGCAGATAAGAATTGTGGACTAAAACCGGTTGTTCCACAAATATAGAGAATTTATTAGCTATTAAAAAATTCAGAATCACTTATTAATCAAGTGACCAGATCCTGAGATTGTTCTAATTTGTGGGTGATACGTGCAGTAAATAGAAGGTGGGGGGTACCCCGATAAACCCTTTACCCCAGACTTTACTTCTTCCACAATCTATATACACAAATAGCCCTAAGACTGCACCATAAGATCAGGATCAATTACTTGCATTCACCAAGTTAGAAATTTATTGGTACAGCTCTGGAGACTAGGTTAAAAGACCAGTAACATAATTTAAAAAACAATTGTTAGTATAGAACAAAAAGAAAACACAAGGACAAATCAAACTTTTGAATCGCCAAGTCTTTATTGATAATTAACTTACTGAAACTCTGCTTGCACTCCTCTTCAGAAAAGGAGATCCATCGATCGGTGCACGATTTCTCCTCCCTGCCTTCCTTATAGGAGATAGCCAGGAAGAGAAATCAAGCGCCGCATGATGGATCGTCGCTGTGTCGCCTTTTCTGAAGAGGAGCGGAAGCAGAGTTTCATAAGTTATTTATTGATAAAGACTTTTTTTTTCTATACTAACGATTTTTTTTGTGGATATGGATTACTGTTGGAGAACTGCCACTCTCACACATGATTTATGGTGATTTGGAGATCAGGGGGATGACCAAGCAGGATTTTTTAATGGAAAATTTGTAAAAAAATAAAAAAATAAAAAAAAATGAAATGAATTTCATTACTATGAATTGTAAATTATTGAATTATCCATTATTTATGAATTTTTACTGAATTAATTCTGAGCTCTGGCCGGCCAGTTGTTATTTGATCAATAAGGGATTCTGAATTTTTTATTAGCTAATAAATTCTTTATATTTGTACAACAACCGGTTTTAGTACATCTATTTAATTATTTATTATATTTATTGGTATTTCAAATAGAACCTTGGGGATTAAAAGTGTTTTAAAGACCATGTTGGGATATGCTTATGCTTTCCACTTTATGCCACATTACATTACACTAAATAAGGATTGTGGGTCACAAATGTTAAAAAAAACTTTGTATTCTATTATTTTATTGGTACATTCAGTGGCATAATTATGGTAACCGATAATCCACTTTTTACACAACATGATAAACAAACCCCTGTATGTCACCATCATTTTGGCTGTCATCCCATATATGTCCCCCCCCCCCACTATAGCTGTCTGTTTGGCCTGCAGTTTGATTGGTCGGCTACTGTATGGGATTGGGTCATGTACAGCCACCTCCAGCAATTACATAGAAAAAAAAAATCTGTTTTTGGGTTTTTTGTTTCTTTTTGGGGTTTTTTTTTTTAAAGCCCTTATCCTGCAGCCAGATATTACTTTGGAATCTGCAGAAATGAGGAGGGAAGAAGGTACCCCTCTCAGGTACAATATAGATACGACAGGAAAGGGAGAAGCCATGCCTAGAACAAAGCCAGATATAAATAAGGTACCCCTCTCAGGTACAATATAGATAGGACAAGAAAGGGAGAAGCCATGCCTAGAACAAAGCCAGATATAAATCCAGCTCTGGATGCATGGCAGTTTTTATTAATAACTGGTTCAGTAATGTAATATTTAAAAAAAGGAACAGAAGTCCTAATACCTTGCATGCATGTTCTTCATATATCTAAGTAAGCCGTGCCCCTGAATTATTTGACTTTCAGTTCCACTTCTCTACCACCTGGACAATAAACTCTATTCATGATTAAGGGTTATTTTCTCATAAATTGAGTTATCAATAGACTCAAATGAGAAGTGGCCTTCAGGAGTAACATCAGGGAAATTGGGGAGATACTTGCTCACTTTTAATAAGATATGCATTTTGAATGTAGCAGCAGCCATAGGATTAACATTATTTTTCTCAAGAAGGAAGGCCACACACAGCTGTAAGTAGAATATAACGTTATATATATTGTGAATGCCATCTTATTGTTTCTTTCTAGCTGATGCAGTGAAGCTAAACTACTTACAAGGCAGTCCATTATTAACAGAAAATTAAAGCTCTGGAAGACATCGCAATTCCTAGTTGCAAACAATAAATACTACCTTACCGTTCAGAAATCAAATGGACAGTTTATTTCTTTTTCTTATGGCACATTAAATATTCTGCTACACACTGGTATTTTTCTCCTTATCTGCTGCTTTAAATACACAAACCATATTAACATGGCTCATGATACACACACACATATCATTGACATAACGCCTATAAAACAGGTAGTTGCACTGCTGGTGCTGTTTGGCTACTCTGTGTACTTTACATGCAGTGCTTATCATGGCCTGGGGAAGACTGGGGCAATACCACCATCGGAAGGGCACTGCCAATCAAAAACTATATGTACAGTTAGCTTGGCTAATGTACAGCACATTTTCTCGACCTGCATTAAACTCTGATCCAGACAACCTCCACTGACAGGACCACAATCCCCTCTCAGTGCACTTCTAGATTTCACCCCGGAAAATGCACACTTTAGCTTTTTCTGGATGAAATTTGCTCCGTAAGTATAGGTGGATTGTGGTCTTGTCAGTCCACACACATGTGGAGTGTTCTTATGCAAACAGGGAAAACCAGATGGAAATTCAGTGTGTAGCAGGAGGCATACAAATACATTGTTTTAAACAGCTTTCACTTCAGGGGAAGTCTACATTTGATGCAACTTTTTGCATGTAGGATACAGTACAATTGCTCCCTATCACTAGGCTAGCAAATGAATATAGATAGTACTTTTATCAATACACATAGCTGATCTGGTCTTATCCCCTTCCATAATGAAATACATCCTTCCAGCTTCCTTCCTCCTATCATGTGCCATATCAAAGCTGATATAAATGCAGTGCAGCAATGAACCAAAATAACAGAGAGCATGCATTAATTAGAGTGTGGAACAATGAGCATATACCACATAGGAGATGGCAGGAATGGGGCAGAAGTAAGCCCTTGACGTAGCAAAAGGAAAATCATTAGAATAATAAAAGTGAATTTGTTATAATTTATTCAATAGTCTTTATTGTGGCCTTTGCTTTTGATTTAACTTTACTTGTCCTATACTATACAGCGGGCAGTTATTTGGCTCCTTTAAAGCAGAAAGGAATTTTATGAAAAGGTTATTTACACAAATCAAACTACATTGTATAGTAGTGACACCCATCAATCAGCACAATCATTGTATCAACTACGTAAATGCCATTTATGCTCTTGTGACTGTACGAAAATGTGTTACTAGCTAGTCTGAGCCAGGAAAAAAGTACATCACAGTTTCATTATTGGCAAAAATAAGATCAAGGAACTAGCAAAGGAATAAATTATTCTTGCAAAGTTTTATTTTAAATCTGAAACTTGCATAAACAAAGCAAGCAATACAAGCCAAGCAGGGCATGAGGTTTAAATAGGCAGCAGCATAGGTCAGTTACCTGTTCTGCACTGCACAACTTTTTAGTAAATAAAAAAGAAAATAAATAGGTAGGTGCTGCAAGACAGATAAAGACAATGGTCATGCTGATATTTCCAATTCACCAGAACAGGTTTTAAGGTAACAGTAACACCAAAAAATGAAGGTGCTTTAACATAATAAAATACAAAGTACTGTTGTTCTGCACTGGTCAAATTGATGTGTTTCCTTCAGAAACACAACTATAGCTGATATAAACTACTGCGCTCAAAAGCAAACTACTCCAATAAGTTTGCCTCAAAATCAATGAATAAGACCGACGTTAAACCTGACATATAACACTGGAGCTGATGCACATCATGGCTAATGCTGGGGTTAGTCTGTCCCTAGACAGTATTGTGCCGTGTGTTTTCCTGTAACCAAGTTTAATACAGCATGAGCCACATGTCCCCATCTCTGACACATTTTGCACATCTGAGGTAGATACCTGTGATAAATCAGCTGCTGGTTAGCACATATCAATACACTGCAGCCTGAATGCAAGGATATATACCCGAATATACGTGGCATTTTTATGTCTGAGCTAACACATGAGGTTGAGAGCAGTACACAAATTAAAGAGATAAAGATGGATTAACCAATGCCAAGTGAAACCACCTTCTTTATGGTCAAGTTAATATATGATTGGTAATTAGGAGAGACATGGGCACCAGGCTGCTCATGACATTTTTTTAATGCTGAACAAATGGAAGCCTTTTCTACAAGATCAAATGAAAAACTGGGGACACCTGTAGAAAATCTATCGACAAAGGTTGAATCAACTGAATTTACACTTGCATTTATTAGAGGTGATAAATGATCTGGCGACCTGATCTCAAAACACTGAAGCAAACACATTATACAGTAAAGAGTGAAACTTTCAGGGGACCTCTGTGGGCAGTTCACTGAAAGCTTTGCAGCAACACTCGTGGCAAGGTTCACACTTTACCTCATCAAGAAAAGGAAAACAGAAGATATTTCTAGGATATGCCTAGAGGTGGGTCTGGGCTCAGTTGGCATTTACACACCATGCTGGGCATTGCCATATAGATGGTGAGCTTATAGCCAAATACACAGATACCTTGATGTTGTCAACTTATAGTTGTTGAATGTCTAAAGAGACACAGCAAAGGATGCTGAAAAATCACACAGAATTGCAGGGTACAAAAGAAATTAGTTTCAGAGGTTGGCCAAACTGTTATAAACATCGGTACACTTGATTATTGCTATGCCTTTCTTTTCTGCTTTCAGATTCTACATATTATCTCAAGGCCGAAGCAAGTTTCTAAACTTTCCAGGATCTACTTATTTGTTAGGCTCCTCACATTTACAACACTGCTGCCTTCAGAGCGGGCCCGGACTGGCAATCTGTGAGTTCTGGCAATCTGAGTTCTGGCAAATGCCAGAGGGGCTGCTATCAGGTGCCATTAGGGTTGCCACCTTTTCTGGAAAAAAATACCGGCCTTATATATTTATCTTTTTTCCCTATTAATAACATTGGGATCAACCATCATTTTTACCGGCCAGGTGGCAACCCTAGGTGCCATAGAAAGTTACTATTTAGTCACTATTTAGTGGGCTGCTGGGACCTGTTTGGGCCTCAGATTCAGAGGTATGTGACCAATTTAGAGTTACGTGGCCAGTTTATAGTTAAGTGGGCAGTGGCCAGTTTAGAGTTACGTGGCCAGTTTATCGTTAAGTAGCATGTTGCCAGTTTAGTTACGTAGCCTGTTGCCAGTTTAGCGTTACGTGGCCAGTTTAGCGTTACGTGGCCAGTTTAGCGTTACGTGGCCAGTTTAGCGTTACGTGGCCAGTTTAGCGTTACGTGGCCAGTTTAGCGTTACGTGGCCAGTTTAGCCAAAGGAGTGGAAGAGATGAAAAGTTAATGGACTACAACCCAGTTATAAAGTAAAATCTATTAACATAAGAAAACTTCTGATAGTGCTGGCCTCTGAAGTATATGTAAAGCCCTGAAGGAGTATTTCTCATTATCCCTTTAAAAAGCCGACTGTACAAACAAATGATGCCTTCTGCTACAGTGGCCGTGGGATAACCCACTCGAATGACGCGGGGGTGCTAATTTCAGGTTCCTAGGGCTGTTGTGAAATACAGCTTCCGTTTTAAGAAGTTTGCTCGGAATTGTAGTTCGCAATAGGTATGGGGTCGGATATAGTCTGACATCCCCGGACGAATGAATTCGGATGGGGGTTCAGTTAGAAAGTTCCCAGCTATAGGTAAGGATGGAACCCTGCTCGTCACACCTGTTGCTGGAAAGTAGGCGCACCCACCGTCACACTTCCTGCACTGATGAAAAAGTTAATGCGCGTTCTAAGAAGACACGAATACAGATGCACCGGCTACATTATATCCTTCCCGTACCTGTTGCTGCTCTCTTCCCCGCAGCTCGGGTCAATGTAGTTACTTCCCCGCTGAGCGTCTGAAGCCGGCCGAATCAACCCCCCCTCCCCTAGGAAACATGCAGCGTTCATACACCCGGAAATAGAGGAGCTAGCTTGGCAGGATCCCTTCTAGGCGCCACGTTCTGACTCTATGATCCGGGTCTAAGGCAACAATCGTGACGTGCTTTGTTTAACTTCCTCACGTATCAATTCGACTGGCTTGGGTTTCCTGGTTGAAAACTATCAAATGTATTGCCACAGAGCTATAACCAAAGGCACCTATTGTATTTGGCGTCATCACCCTGCCCCCCCCCCAGCCAGTGACATCATAGAGGGAGACTATACCTCCAAAATGTTTCGTTTTTAGAGGGACAGCCCCTCATTTGTACTGGAAAGTCTAGTTTTTCTCTGCACTGAACAGCCAGAAAAAGAAACAAAGTTTCTAACTTAATTGGCTTTTAGCAGAGAGCCCAGAACAGCCACAGCAGAAGATAAGATACTTTTGTAACAATTTGTAGATAAGCAAATTGTAACAATATAAGATAACAGGTCCCTTGGGAAAATTTAGACTCACAGCTTAAAGGGCAAATCACCTTCATTGGCAAAACTGTAATTACTGGAAAAAAAACACAGAAATGTGCTCAAACTTTAATAACCTGCCAAATTTTGTAAAATGAACGTGGTAATTAGGGGGTGTGGCCACAAAATGGGCGTGGTCAACAACATTTCTGTGCCTCTTTTTGTTTTCAAAAAAAAGCTGCCCGGCAGCTTTACAACTTTGGGAGTGGAACAGGTTTTTAAAACCTTTGTGACCGGAAAATATAGAGTAGCCTAACTCTGCAGATTACAGAAGCTTTAGGGCGGCTTAGGCCCCTGCTTCAAGCATGATAGACACAGAAACAAAAAAATCATTACATTTCAAGGAGACATATTGTGTAAAAAATTAGAACATACCAGTGCATTATACTCATTTAGATATAGAAGATTTCTGCAAAAACCCAAATAATCCCTCCCTTCCTCTTCCTGCTCCTTGAATTCCCAGGCTATGCAGGGGAGCCGGGGCTCTCCGCTAACTGCACTGTAGGACAGGAACCAATCAGCAGCTAGCAGGACCTGATAGGGAACTGAAGCCTGTCTGTGCTTGTGTGACTGCAGGGATGTGATTGGCTGTCCCCCTACTACTGTGCTTCTGGCAGGGACCATTATGACACGTCCACCCCTCATTTGAAACACAAACAGGGACCAGAGAACATCTATAGGGAGCTCCAATAAGGGGGCTATTTTTAAAGGAGAAGGAAAGGCTAAAATTAAGTAAGCTTTATTGGAAAGGTCTATATAAATACACCAGTAAACCCTTAATGTAATGCTGCTCTGAGTCCTCTGTCAAAAGAAATACAGCATTTATTTCCTTCTATTGTGTACTCGTGGGCTTCTGTATCATACTTCCTGTTTTCAGCTTAAACCTCCAGGGCATGGCCTTGAGCATGCTCAGTTTGCTCCTCTCCCCCTCCCTCCTCCCCTCCCTGCTGTAATCTGAGCCCAGAGCTATGAGCGAGCAGGGAGAGACTCAGCCAGGAAGTGTTGTCACACAAAGCCAATATGGCAGCTGCTATCCTAAACAAACAGAGAACACTTCTAGAGCTTTACTCAGGTATGGTAAAGCATTCTGCAGAATAAATATAGTGTTATAGCTTGCACTATTGTGGCTAATCTATTGGCAATAAACTGCTTCAGTAGCTTTCCTTCTCCTTTAAAGATAATATTAATTTTTAGCACCATGTAAAAGCAACACCATATATTACTTATAACTGCCTACAAAACAATAGTTTTTTTTAAAATTTATCCTGTCTCCTTTTAAAAAAAATCTATGTGACAAGTGTGTAAACATCGTTCCTGTATACATGTTGTTCAACGTCCCTTAGCCAGGATCCTCTGTAGAAGGGAACAGTGGCGTAATGGGGGAGGGAGGCAATCGCAACCTGGGTCGGCACCACCTAAAGCTGGCCATTGATGCAAAGATCCGATGGTTCGAATCCTCGAACGATCGGACTTCCCCATCTCCCGACCTGCCACTAACCTTTCAGATCAAATAAAGTAGTAAAAGAACAGATTAGCCGATGTTCTGCCCCTACAGCAATTGTACAAAAGTTGTCGACGACAAAAGCTGGTGACAGTCTCCCACTGAAGATCGTCAGATCGGCAATACATGCAGAGATATTATCTTCTGAATCAACTGAGCGACTTATTGGCATGGCACGACAGATGTCGGGACACTCCACACACGATCTGAAAATGTTACGAATCGAGGATTTGTACAATCGGATCTTTGCATGTATGGCCTGCTTAAGGGCAAGGTCACGCATGGTGTTTTTACGTTGCGTTTTTAAAAACGTACAGTTAAACGTAAATACACCAATGAAACTACACACGCATGATATGCGTTTTTCAGACTGTAGTTTTCTTTTCCCAACATGCATTTCTGGTTTTTCTCGTTCCCCAAAATTCCACTCAAAAGAATTTTAGTAAAGTTTTGCGAAAAAAGGCCAAGTGGAAAACAATTTACATGCAGAATGTAGCTGTACTGCTTGTCAATACGCAACGTAATTACATCATGAGCATACAATGCCGTAAATACTTATATATGAAATCCATCTGGCGAGAGTTTGGCGCCATGTTGAAAATATGCAGCTAGGGTTGCCACCTGTTCGGTTATCAGCCTTATGAAACCTGAACAATAATCTGGCCGATACATGTAGAGATACTCCCCTCTACATGGCTTTGTTACTATCAGGTGCAGTTAATTTCTTATTAATATGGATACAAAAAAAAAAAGCAAATCAATCAAAAATAAGATTTTTTTTTTCTAAATTAGCATTGCTGTATTTCAGAGCTTTCTGGATAACTGATTTCTGTATAACCGATCTCATACCAGTAATTAAAGGATTGGGCTTACTTATCAAGCAGAATATAGCTAGAGATAGTGGTGGTGTGGTTTTGAGCTGGGCATCAACACTTTAAAACATTGTAAAAACTGGATAGAAATCCAGCCAGTTGCATCTAAGAGATGCAATAGCCTTGCCCAGCTGTCATAAGTCCACCAACATTATTATTCCGACCTCTGATGTCATCATGCCTCTTCCTACATCTCTGCCCCACCCCCAATGCTATTTGCCCTGCTCCCCCTGTTCGTGGTTTAGCCATCAGCAAAAGTGGCAATCCTATACTATTTCCAAACCTGCGGATTCCATAGAGTTCAATAATATGGCATTTCCTTGGCGTTTCTGCTAAAAAACGCAAAAACTGGCATCTATTGTCGGATGTTGGCTCGCAAAAGCCCCATGAGATTTGCTATAGTGCGAATTTCATTAATTTCAATAGGGCTTCGTTTTGTGCTTTCATGGGGAGGGGCAGCAAGGAGTCCGGTGGACATCCTGCGCCCGGGCCCACCTGTTGCAAGTTCTGTCACTGGAGTTGAATGTAATTAACACATAGGGGCCTATTTGTCATACTTTGTAAAGATGTGGAGAAAAAAATCACAGTGATGTTGCCCATAGCAACCAATTAGCAATCAGACTTCAACAGTTACCGACAAATTAGAAAATAAAAGCAAAAATCTCATTGGTTGCTATGAGAAACATCACCGTTGTTTTCCTCAAATTTTTAAACAGCTTGATAAATAGGTTCCCTAGTTGCAAAGTAACGGAAGTTTTGTGTCGTGTAGGGCTTAATATACCTTATGGCCTTCAATCCCTATACTTCATCATTTCCCTGGTTGCTTGTCAAATGCTCACTTCCTGCCACAATTTAATATAGAGTTTGGCAAGGGGTGGTCCTTCCTCTTTGGCCTTCAGTTGCTGACCCAGCTGGATGTGCTCAGGAAGCCTGGGATCAACAAGGTCCCAGTAAATTGTTCTGCCCTAGAGGGTCACTATTGGGACAGTAGGGACCCTATGAACAAGGTTTTAACCATTCACAGGCTGATTTAAGATACAAATATGGGTCCTTTATAACAATTCATTAGCTGATCTACCCATGATTGGTACCCTCCAATGGGCTCACCCCAATTGATTGAAAATCGTCCAGATGTCGATTGGAAAGGTTTGATTTTCCCATTGGATCAACTACTTGATGTGGTTCTTGCTTCAATGACTCCTATTTCCACCTTTGTAATCTGATTAATCCTGATATGAAATCAAAGACATTATAGTGTATGGCCAGCCTCAGTCAAATACAGTTTACTTTATGTTATAGCACTTTCAATGAAGTGAGACAAATAACTCTAGCTAGCAAGGGTAGCCTGTGCTCAAAACCAGGGGAGATAAATGGAAGTAGCTCTCCCCTAGCCTCTGCTTGCCTAAGTGAAAGGACCACATTACTAATTCAGTTGTTTTTTTATTATTGCTCCCCAGAAATAAAGACTTTTTTCAATTACTTTCCATTATTTATTTTTTACAGTTTTTCTAAAATCTAAGTTTAAAGTTGAATGTTGGTGTGTCATGTGTTTGAGTCTGGCAGCTCAGTAATTCAGGTGCAGACTCTGAACTGTTACAATTTTGCAACATTGAGTTGATACATTTCTCCGCAGCATCTCTGTATCAATTCTAACAGGTGCCTGAAATGAAATCCAGAGATTCTGCTCAGCAGGGACAGAGATAAGAAATGTATCAACTAAATGTATTCATTTAGAACAGTTTACGGGATCGGCGACCCCCCCTCCCAGGGCTGCTTTAGAAGGTGAAAAATTACACTTTACACTTCAATACTAGAAAAACAGTCACACGTAGAAAATAGAAAGTCATTGGAAAAAGTCATTATTTCTGGTGATCTATCTGAAAACTACTAGTTGTTTGAAGGTGAACCACCCCTTTAACAAAAGCCCAAGCTTGGTGTTAGGGTCCAATGTAACCAATGCTCTATGATTTAGCTAGATAGAGCTCCAAATGAGGGTTACACAATTGTAAGAAAATCATTTGAAGAATGGATTTGAAGTAAGCACAGATCTCATAGCCCCTTGCGGCATCAGGGAATAATTAGCCATATTTGGCCATAAAACCAGGAGGCAGTTAGTATAGTTCCATAGTGTGATGTTGATTACATTTCAAATACCTATAGTAGCAGTGGGATAATAGCCTCTGGGAAAGGACTGTGGCTTTGGGATAGCAGGTATAGTAGGGAGAGATGGTGCCTATAGTAACAGTGGGATAATAGTCTCTATGAAGGGACTTTGGCTGTGGGATAGCAGGTATAGAGATAGTGCCATGCTGAAACCTATGGTGCCTATAAAATCAAAGGAATACTAGTCCCTGGAAAGAGAATGTGGCTTTAGAATAGCAGAGAGGGTGAGATGGTGCCTATAGTAGCAGTGGGATAATAGTCTCTGGGAAGGGACTGTGGCTAGGGTTACCACCCGGCCGGTATTTTACCAGCCTAGCCGGTAAAATACCTGCCAAGGCCGGGGCCGGTATTACAAATTTACCGGCAATGTAGCTGCCGGTAAATTTGTAATACCATTAAAAGGAGCCCTCAGCCTGCCCCCAATCGCCCCCAATACCCTGAAAATTACCTTATCTTTTACTTCTTTTAGCGACAGTGGTGCAGCCCTGCCCCTTTTGACATCACGACCCGCCCCTTTTGACATCACGACCCGCCCCTTTGTGACCCCGCCCCCCAGCAGCCGGTAAAACATTTTAAAAAAGGTGGCAACCCTAACTGTGGCTGTGGGATAGCAGGTATAGTAGGGAGAGATGGTGCCATCTAACTGCCTCCTGGTCCTGAAAGGAGTTTTATGGCCAGATATGAATATGGCTAATTATGCCCTGATGCCGCAAGGGGGCTATGAGATCTGCACCTAGTGGACATACTTCAAATGATTTTCTTACATTTGTGTAACCCTCATTTGGCTAGATTAGGCTCTATCTAGCTAGAAAATGATAGAGCATTTGGTTACATTGAACCCTAACACCAATGTAAAGATGGTTTTGATAGATCCAGGATAGTGGAAAATAGAGCCTGAACTGAAACTGAGCTAGTTGAGAATTCTTTGAAGTTGGGAGGATGCACATTATAGTTCAAAATCAGCAGTAGGTTCTAGATTGCCTGTACTTGGCCCATTTAACAGGAACTGTCAGGGATGTCTGGCTTTACAGCTGTACAGTTGTTATCCACTACAACCGTCAGCAACCTCTGACAGCCTCAGTCATAACAATTGCTACCTATTATGTACTTATCTGTGTTTGTTTGGATTCACGCTATTAGTACAGTTTACTTTCTTCTTTGCCCTTATCCCATCCCTGTTTCATAAATCAAGTTTAGTGAGTCTTTTGCAGGCATTAGTGCAGAACGTAGTTTTAGCACCTTGTATTTATATTTGCAGGTGATGTGGGGCAGCAGAGCATCAAGGGGGTTATGTAATAAAAGGGGCAATGTTTGTTACAGGTATAGTCATTTATAGCAGCCAATTACCAGGAAGCATTTGCTATTCACCTGCTGAAAAGCAATTATCTGATTGTCTGCTATGTGTTACTGTACCTTTGGAAATGTTGTGCATTGTATTACATATGGGGGGGGGTATCTGCTAGTAAACACTTTATGGCATATGTTAATTTTTTTAGGGATGTACCAAATCCAGGATTCGGTTTGGGATTCGGCCTTTTTCAGCAGGATTCGGATTCGGCCAAATCCTTCTGCCCGGCCGAACCAAATCTAAATCCTAATTTGCATTTGCAAATTAGCGTCAGGGAAGAAAATTGCGTGACTTTTTGTCACAAACAAGAAAAAAATGTTTTCCCCATCCCACCCCTAATTTGCATATGCAAATTACGATTCAGTTCGGTATTCAGCCGAATCATTCGCAAAGGATTTGGGGGTTCGGACGAATCCAAAATAGTGGCTTTGGTGCATCCCTAATTATTTTTACATATCTCAGATCTGGAGTGGTAATATAACTCTCATAGAACCAATAGGCTGTATTTATTCTCTCTGCTATTTTTGGAGTATACAGGTATGGGATCCGTTATCCGGAAACCAGTTATCCAGAAAGTTGCGAATTATGGAAAGATTGTCTCCCATAAACTCTACTTTATCCAAATAGTTCAAATTTTTAAAAATGATTTCCTTTTTCTCTATAATAATAAAACAGTACCTTGTACTTGATCCAAACTAAGATATAATGAATTCATACTGGAAGCAAAACCACCCTATTAGGTTTATAAAAAGTTTACATGATTTTCTATTAGACTTAAGGAATGAAGATCCAAATTACAGAAAGATCTGTTATTTGAAAAGCCCCAGGTCCCGAGTATTCTGGATATCAGGTCCCATACCTGTATTCTTGTTCTTTACTGCCAAGGCAAACAATATGGTAGCCAAGAAACCAAGAATATTACCAAGAAAATTACATAATAAATAGGCTATATGTTTCCTATAATTTCTTAATTTTATGTTTACACAAAGATCAATATGCGGTGATTTTCATATTATTATATATATTACATTGTTAATGTTTTCATTTATTAGTAAACCATCTTAAGAAAAAGCTTTTGAACTAGTAGAGCAGTGCGTTCATGTGACTGTTGAAATATCTTTACACATATGCTAAAGAAAACAGAACTATTTATGACCACCTAGTAATCCAGGTGCTTACATACAACAAGAGAAAGCTTTTTTTTTCTGCATGTAGCTGTTTCAACAAGCCCATACTGAATTACATCACTTCCTAAATACTCGGTTGAAAGTATCTGTAAAGCTCAGATGAGAATTTTTTTTACAGATATATTGAAAGGAAGCAGGAAATGATTATGTTCCTGTAAGTAAGGAGCAAAGGTAAAAAGATCAAGTCGTTAAATTTAAGAAGGTAAAAAAGGGAGCATCGGAGCAGACAAAGAATACTTCCAGATACAGTTTCACTCTCTCCATTCTAGCTCGTGACTTCATTCCCTTCTAATGGTAAGTTCCTGCATGCTTTACAAACAGATTGCATGACTGTATATGGGGATTAAGACCTGGAGTGGAGAAACCTGCACTGGCTTTTTACTTACACTAAGCATAATTTTGGTATAGTTAGTTATGCCTTGTTAGAACTGTATGGTTTTATGTGGCTTTTGACTTAGCTATAACTTATTTGTAACTTCTCTTACATAAAATGCACTCTACATCATGCTCTACAAAGAAGAGTTCTGCAATCATAAAAAGCTTTAATATCATGTACAATAAACTTTATGTTTGACTTTGTAACAAAAAGGCTTAAGGGCAAGTCAACCCCAACATTTTTTGCCTAATAAGAGAAAGCCTAATTCTAAGCAACTTTCCAATATACATTTATCAAAGGGGTTGTTTACCTTCAAACACTTTTTTTCTGTTCAGCTGGTTTCAGATTGTTCACCAGAAATAAAGACTTTTTCCAATTACTTTCTATTTTCTATTTGTGACCGTTATTGTAAAGTTTCACTTTTTACCGTCTAAAGCAGCTCTGTGAAGGGGGGGGTCGCTGACTCTTTAAGCGCAGAGATACACGTGGCAATTCGGTCAGATTAGTCGCCCGGGGACAAATCGCCTCTTCTTCAGGCGACTAATCTCCCCGAACTGCCTTCCCATCGGCTAGAATCTAAATCGCCGGCAGGATGGCACTCGGATCGCTTTGTTTTCCGAAGTTTCCTCATGAGGCAACTTCGGAAAACGAATCGCTCCAAGTGCCACCCCCACCAGAGATTTAGATTCTATCCAGCAGGAAGATCTCCACATTAGTGATGTGCGGGCACCCGCCCGCGCATCTTATCCAGGGGTCGGCCCGAACTGCCCGACCCCTGAGCCTCGGGTCGGCCCGCACATCACTACTCCACATGTGTCTCAGCCCTAACTGTTTAAAATTTTACATTTAGTTGATACATTTCTTATCTTTGTTTGGATTGGATATATTGGGGTTCAGGCTCAGCAAAAAAGATGGCTCCTGCAAAATAGGGGCTCAAAATAATTCCTGAATGAGAGCCTTCACTGCAGAGATGCTCCACTTTCCCAGCTTTTTCAGGAGTCTTCTTCTGACTTCTCCTTAATATGGAAGATTAGAGGGGGCATACCTGTGTGGATCAGAGACACAATGGAGTGTGGTTGGGGCAAATTGGTAGTGGTAGTATTTCTGTTCATAAGGGGTCATTAACAACCATAAGTGAATGTGTGCAGTTTCTTATAATGCAACATTTTTTCCTCAGAATCCCAGTATCTGAGTTTAGCATGCAAGGTAAGTGTGCTTCCTATTCTTTAGGTGCAAAGTCTCTGCACCCATTGATACAAGGTGCTCTGGGAACCCTGGAGCTACTGCCTGGTCTAGTTGTGGCGGTAGTTGCTGGGCTCCTCTTGTCAAATGTAACTGTACTCGATTTGGAACTGGAGGCAGAGATGACTGATTTGCAATGAGCACAGCTATACATAAATGCAAGGAGTGCATTTAGCTGGAAGTACTTTTAATGAATGGGATTTTACAATCCCTGACTGCAGGGAACTTTGTGGGACAGCAACTGTCTTCGGGATATGACTTGTAAATAATGACAGAAGTAGGTCTCCTCCAGGCTTTTTAATCAGCTAGCCTTCAACATAGTTTCAGTAGTTAAAGCAAGTAGTGCAGATGTTGTAAACTACCAGACAGATACAGCTTTCAATTGCAATCACATATAGAAATAACTTGAAAACCAGTAAAATTTATAAATCTGTAAATACTTTTTTATTTTTTTCTGTTCTGCAGCTGTTTGATATGAGCAGTAATTCTAAAAGCTATTCAAGTGTGTTTATGCCTAAGGGCTTTTATACATTCCGTTTTAAAGCGTTCAACCACAGGGAAGCACTGATCCAGAAGCAGATCCAGATCCTCTTCAATGGGGCGTCCTCACGATGCCACATTTAAGTGGCAAATGCAGCTGGAACGCAGGATGCTGCGTTCCACTAATGTTTGGAAGTAGAAGATTTCATGCTTGAAATGCTTTTTCTTGTTAGAAAGTGACATTTGATTGATATATGACAATAAAACCACTGTTCATGCATAAGCAGAATAAAAACAGAATTAGTTTATGTACCAAATAGTGAAATCTATTGTTTGAGAAAAGCATGGGAAACATACAATGGACTATTTGGAGTATTTTTGAGTATTCCTAAATCTATCCAGATATAGATAATTGTAATTGTCTGAACACACAATTGGAGGAAAATTGCATAACATATTACTGTACTTGTAGTAAACGAGAGTCAAAACTGCCACAGTTAGTAAAAGTTAGTTTCTTATCCAATTTTTACTAACTATACAGGTATTCTAGAATGACAACACCAGAGATTTTACTATACATATAACATTTACACCAAAGTGCAAACTTTTTTAAGGTACAGATATAGGACCTATTATCTGGAATGCTTGGGACCTGGGGTTTCCAGCTAAGGGATGTTTCTGGAATTTGAATCTCCATACCTAAAGTCTGCAAAAAAATAAAAAATAAATAAACATTTACCATAACAAACCAATATGGATTCATGCAGTTACCATCAAGTACAAGGTACTCTTTTATTATTATAGAGAATAAATTATTACAGAGAAAATCAACGTTGAAAAGTGGAATTATTTGCTTAAAATTGACTCAATGGGAGATGGCCTTCCTTTAATTTGACATTTTCTGGATAATGAGTTTTCAGTTAGGGGATCTCATATCTGTAGCTTTAGAAATATTAGGAAGTGCAACTTCGCCGCACTTCGCCGCACTTCGCCACACTTCGCCAGACGTAGTTTCGCCAGGGCTCCGCAAATTCACTAAAATCCGAAGTTGCGCACAGGGGTAGCGTAAGGTTGCGAAGTTGCGCTAGCGTTGATTCGCTATATAAAGTGAAGTTGCACTAGCGAAGGCTAATTTGCATACGGCGCGAAATTCAAATTTCAATGGAGGAACACGTATCTGCACTACAAATGCCTAGAAAACCTTCAAATCAGCAAATAAATTTTTTATTTTGCCCTACACATGTGCCCACTGTCTAGGTAAGTTGCCACGAGTCAGGAAATGTAGGGGGGAGGAAGGGGAGCCCCAAAAAAATTTCTATCTTTTTCAGCCTATCAGCCATCATGTAGAAAACACGCCAGCGTTTTTTGGGACTTAGAAAAAAAATTGACTTTTTTTAAACAATCCCTATCTACTCTATTGCGCTTCGCCAGGTCTGAGGTGGCGAAGGAAGTCTAGCGTAAAAGGTAGCGTTCACTACACTGCGCAAGTTAGTGAATTTGCGTAGTTTCGTCGCTAGCGAAGATTCGCCTGGCGTAAGGTTGCAAAGTAGCACTAGCGAAACTACGCCAGCGTTCGTTAGTGAATTTGCGCAGTAGCGAAAATGCCAAACGCTAGCGAATTAACGCTAGCGTTCGGCACTTCGCGCCTTAGTGAATTTGCCCCCAACTCTTTATTTCACCCTGTCCCTAATATATTGTTTCAACCAGTAACAAAAACATACATGTTTGTCTCCAATCTATGTTATAATAGCATTAAAATGAATACTAGCTTAGAGGGAATAGCTGTAATGCAAAGCGGAAGTCATTTGTAATCTGGTGGTTTGAGTCAGAGAAGATAAAACAGAATAAGAAGCCTTTATGTAATTATTACTGCATGACAGTAAATAGGGAAGTTAGATAAAACTGTTTATGTAGTTTATTACCCAAGTTCAGGCTACTCTTGCAGGTAAAACAAAAGGCTACTGCAACATAGGGCGCTTTCTCAGTCTCCAAATAAGTGCAGATCAAGAAACTGCCCAATACTCTGATTTGTTCTTTGGTGTATCTGCACCCAGGTAAGCTGCACCAGGCTGGGTTCAGACACGTGGAGCAGATTTCAGTGTGTGTGTTCAGTCTGCACCCAGGTCAAAGCAGTGTTTCTAGACACACCAGACAGTGGAGGGGGGGGCGGTTTCTCAGCCTGCGCTTTTACACAGGCCTAGTGAATGGTACCTTTGGATGCACAGGTGAACCCTGAGGGTTCCGGGGTTCACCAACGCCCTTTTGGGGCCTCGGGCTTTCTGCTGCGGAAGCCAACAAGGTAGTGCGTAATAGGAGTGTAATCGAGGTACCGGCATGGGATGAATAGAAGGCGTAGTCAAGGTCAGGTGAAGAGTTCAAAGCAGACGGCAAAAAACGTAGTCAAAAAGATAAGGCAGAAGTCAAAACCAGGAAATCAATAGACAGGAGAAACTGAAGCCAGCTTGGGCATTTCAAAAATGGAGGAGTAACCTTTTAAGCAAGATTTGGCGACAAAATTCAAATCCGGCGCCCCTTGGTGACATCATGATGCTCGGTGTCATAATGCAGGCGTCAATCAGGTTTGCAAACCCAGAAGTGCGTGCTTGCGCACCGCCAGTCTAGGAGAGACATGCCGGGAGGTAAGGGATTTCAACAATCGCCTGGCACGCTTACAGTCTGCTTTGTTGCCTCTGGACAGATTGACATCATTGATGGAACTATGAGTTCTGAATTCAGTGGCGGAACTACCGGGGGGAGCAGGGGATGCAATTGGGCCAGGACCTGCACCCCCTCAGGGTCCCCCGGCAGTTCGGGCACTGCCGATTTCCGGCCGCATCGGCCGATTTCGGGGCAAATATTCTGGTACGGAGGGGGCCAGGGGGCCCAGCTGCACATCCTGCACCAGGGCCTGCCCCCCTCCAGTTACGTTACTGTCTGAATTGTACCGGCAAATTCTGCAAGACAATGTCAGGGTTTCTTTGTGTGAACTGAAGCTCAAGATGAAGTGGGTCATGCAGAAAGACAATGACCTCAAACACAATGTCCTACCCTGAGTTGAAGCTGTTCTGTAAGAAGAAATTGGTCCAAATTCCTTCAAGCCAATGTGCAGGGCTAATCAATAGAAACATTCCACTGCAGTTATTTTTGCCCAAGATGAAACACCAGTTACTTAAAGGAAAACGATACCCCCTGAACAATGTAGATCTCTATAAAAACATAATGCATAAAACAGCTCATATGTATAACCCTGCTTCATAAATAAACCATTTTCATAATAATATACTTTTTTAGTAGTATGTGCCATTGGGTTATCATAAATAGAAAATTGCAGATTTTTTAAAAAAAATAAAGGCCACCCCAGGGATCATATGATGATCACGTTGCACACAAACATACCAAACAAACTATACTTGTTAGGTCACATGAGCCAATTAACAGACAGAGTTCTCTCTTTTGCTTCCATACTTCTTCCTGTTACAGTTAGAGTTGTAGTATTTCTGGTCAGGTGATCTCTGAGACAGCACACAGACCATCACGAAATGGTGGTTCAAGGCAAGAGATGTAAAAGGGCAAGATTTACTTAAATATATAGACCAGTTTGATGATATTTTTTAATATGCCACTTAATATGATATTAACTATCTGTTGCTTTAATAATCATTTTGGGGGTGTAGTTTTCCTTTAAAGCAAAGGTTTACATACTTTTGGCTCATATTTGGAATATTCAATCATTTTACTTCTCAATAAATAAATGCATAAGATTATGTTTTTGACTAATTTGTTTAATTGGGGTTGCATTATCTAGTAATAGATATGTTTTGGGTAACACTTATGCAGAAATTTTTTTATTAACGTTTATTAAGTTTCAATACATAACAGTAAGAGGAAAAAAGAGAGTTTAAATGAATCAGAAAGAAAACAATTAAGAAGAGATATTTATGCCTTTTGATATATTAATACAGGCATAGGACCTGTTGTCCAGAATGCTCAGGCCCTGGGGTTTTCCAGATAATGGATCTTTCTAAAATTTGGATCTTCATACTTTAAATCTACTAGAAAATCATGTAAACATAAATAAACCCAAATAGGCTGGTTTTGCTTCCAATAAGGATTAATTATATCTGAGTTTGGATCAAGTACAAGGTACTTTTTTATTATTACAGAGAAAAATGCAATCATTTTTAAAAATTTGTATAAAATGGAGCCTATGTGAGATTGCCTTAACGTAATTTGGAGCTTTCTGGATAACGGGTTTCCGTATAATGGATTCCATACCCGGAATACAATTCAAAAAATTATTGTGCTATGGTTTGAGTACGTATGTTAGAATAATCTCCCATTCTTTGGTAGAAAGATGTTTGTATGTCTTTTTGGGTCTGCCAGGGTATTATTAGTAAACATAGTAAAAATATTACATTTAAAAGATTCACAAAATGAAATTGCTGATGTTCTTGGGTCTGCCAGGGTATTGGTATTAAAAAGTAAAAATATTACATTTCGAAGATTCACAAAATCTCAAGCACAACTATATGTAAGGCATCCACAAAGGAAATGGCTGTAACCAAGTCTGTAGTATACCAACTTTCTTTTTCACATATGTTTTTGTCTTTTAGAGCGCAACTATTCCCTTATTAAACTCATGTTAAAGTAATAACCAGAAACGATGTTGAATAACGGTTCAAAGAATTCAGCCACTGCACAGGGGACAACCTGAAGCTGTGAAATCCTTTATGTTTTTTAAGGGAAGGTAAGATATCTTTAACATAATTTATTATTCTTAATACCCAATAGCGTTGCAAGATTAGGAGTCTTGATTTAATATTATGATAGATCCCTATAAAACGTACTATATTTATAACATTCTGCCCCTTTATGTTTTTTTATTTAATACTGGGACCACCAAAATTCCTCCTGTCAGCTTTGCCTTGTCATGTTTTAGTCTCTTTGCTTCTCTCTATCTTTGTTTGTATATCTAACAGTGTCAGACTGGCCCACTGGGATACCAGGAAAACTCCTATTTGGCCCAGGTGTCAGTGGGACCTCATGCTGCTAAACATTTGGCCTATTTCGTGGCCGTTCTCTATTTCTATGAGAACAAAGAGGCTTAATAGATGGAATAATACATTATAGTATGTAAAGAAAAGAGACTATGAGAATAAAGGTTGAGTGAGGAGAGAAAGAATAATAGTATCGAGAGTGGGTCCCTAGTCTAAGGTTTTTGTGGTGGGCTCCTGGTCTAAGGTTTTTGGATGGGCCCCAGTCCAACACTGATGTCTAATTCTAATTCTATGGCACCATTTACTATACTCTAACTTTATTCCGATGTGTACTCTTAGTCCAGGGATCCCCAACCTTTAGAACCCGTGAGCAACATTCAGAAGTAAAAGGAGTTGGGGAGCAACACTAGCATGAAAAATGTTCCTGGGTGCCAAAATAAGGGATGTGATTGGCCATTTAGTAGCCCCTATGTGGATTATCAACCTATATTGAGGCTCTGTTTGGCAGTACATCTGGTTTTTATGCAACTAAAACTTGCCTCCAAGCCTGGAATTCAAAAATAAGCACCTCCTTTGAGGCCACTGGGAGCAACATCCAAGGGGTTGGAGAGCAACATGCTGCTCGCGAGCTACTGGTTGGGGATCACTGTCTTAGTCCATCTGTGTTTGGTTGATCTATTCTGCTTTGATGACTCATCTCAAGAACATAATTTACTAACATATTGCACATTCAACTCACTATAACCAGCCACAGCAGTTATAATAACAAATGGAAATATCTGTTTGGCTTCCCTTGGTTGTGGCCTGTTCATGCTTCTTAAAATGTAAAGCACCAATGTGCTGGCTCACGAATTATCCTTTTGCACTAAAGCAAATAAACTTGGTCGGCATTGTTGTCCCAAATATAAAATAAAAAATCCATATTTGTTCTACACAGGAAGAAGAATGTCTATGGAGGTTTCAGAACATACAGAAACTTCCCTACCTACAACTAGCAGTGAAATCAGCTCCACTGAACCACCTGTTACGATGGCTTCCACACTATTATTTGCAGACAACTCTGTTACTGCTTTTAAAGAAACTGGCAATGAGAGTGCTGGAGGAACAGAATTGAGCAAAATCCTTCTCTTCACTTTTCCTATTTTCATACTGATCATTATAATACCACTAATTATATTCATAGTTAAACAGAAACGGTGGAAAAAGGCAACTAAGGGTAACATTTTATTTATGTACAGTATATAAACTGTACTTTGTGTATATGTATGTTATATGTTATACAGTATATATATATATATATATATATATATATATATATATATATTAGAATTTGAACTCATCAGTGTTGTCACAAATCTTTTATTATGTAGGTATATGTTCCATTCTAACATTTCAGCTTGCAGGGAGCCATAATCAGAAAAGGCAAACAGGAATATTAACAACTAGGAATGCACTGAATCCAGAATTCAGTTCGGGATTCAGACAGAATTTGGATTTTTTCAAAAGGATTCGGATTAGAGCAAATCCAAGCATTGGTATTTGGCTAAATCGCTCATGAAGTATTTGACCAAATCCCAATAGTGGTTTCAGTGCAATCCTATAAACAACACATTTAAAAGGAGATGACACTCACATAGTAAAAGTATAATTAGCATGTACTGAAATGCTGCTTACAATTACACTTCAATTACAATTACAAGCCCCACGTGGCCTGTGATGTACTGGAAATTGTTGGTGATGTGAGAGATACATCTCCTGAAAATACCTGGCCATCCAGATTCAGTAGAAAACATTTTATAGGTGCCAATCCCTGTAAATTGAGACAAAATGCACAAGAAGGCATATTCTTGCAATTTGTCAGGATTGATAGCGCAGATTTCCCACAAGTGACAGATACTCTTTGTATACCATTGCCCTTAGATTTCAAGTCTGTTAGTGCCTCTCATTGCTGTGCATGTGGGGATGCTTGCTGGCATCTTGTACTTGCACAGATATATTTATACTTGCACAGATATATTTGTACTTGCACGGATATATTTGTACTTGCACAGATATATTTGTACTTGCACGGATATATTTGTACTTGCAGTAGGTTTACACAAACTCTCATAGATATAACTATGGCTACAACAAAAGTTGTAGCACCCTGTCACACAGGAATGGTTGTGTTGACTCCTGTTTGTTCCCAAAGCCTTGCTACTTACGTCCTATCCGTGCATTTTTACTTTTGCCACTTTAAATATCTATTACAAAAATCATACACAGACCGGTGTTCAAAGTGCAATTTTCAGATGCAAATCTCCATGTTTTTTCCCCCCACCATAAAGCATTTCCCCCAGAATTCCAGCATTATTTTGGACAAACACCAAGCTGTGTTAATGCAATTGTGACTTATGTGTCAAAATGAACTCAGTTGTGTATGTGCAAATTGGGTGCAAGTTGCAGCTTCGGTTGCTTGTAGCACATGGTATCAGTGTGTGAATGTTTTGGCACAAGTCTGCTGCAGCTTTTAATGCATGTAGGAACCCTGGAATTATCACCATGTTTAGGGTGACTGTTATTCCATTACGCAAAGGGGGTTATTTATCAAGTTCCAAAAAGTTCTCACGACACAGGGAAGACATATATACTGTACTGTATAAATGTCATAGCATCAGAGCTGCATAGTAATAGCACTATGTATTTCAGGGAGAATGTAAAACAAACGGCATGAGATTTTTTCTCCATTGTAACAAAGAATTTTTTTCTTTTTAGGAGAAACAAAAGATGAAGAAACAAAAAGGTGAGAACATGCCCTATTCTTCTTTTAGATGAGTAACGTAAAGCACTCTTGTCTAAAACAGCAACACCTATGAACCCCAGCTATTGCTATCGTCAGCTCACAGGATTTCATAGCCACTATAAACTGTTATGGAATTCTGGGAATTGTAGTTTCGAGCAGCTGTATATAAATATGTTGGATTTCATGATATAGCTGATTATTTGTGTGTTGCCATCTACTGTCTGAAGGTGACATTACAGCAGTTGTGTTGTAATTATTAATGACTGTGACTTCCAGGACTTGGTTTGTAGTTCAGTAACAGCAAAAGAACCACAGGCTGAACATCACTCCTGTAGGCTTTCTTATGCCTGTCTGTCCCCTCTCTGCTTAGTTACACTTTCGGTTATTAATTTGCCGTTTCCATTTGTCTTTTAATAGTCCTATATTTGAAGAGGACACACCCTCTGTCATGGAGATTGAAATGGAGGAGCTTGATAAATGGATGAACAGTAAGAAAAAGAATGGTACTTGTCTCAGCTGCTTGCTATTGCGTTATTTGTCTATCCTTCTCTACTTACATTGTCTCTTTTAGAGAGGCTCTAATATGCATGTTTTACTTTTAATCTGCTTTGTACATTTAGAAGCCTGCTATTCCTTTCTTAGATAATATATTCCCATGCTGTGCAACAAGTACGTCGCTTTACTTAGGTGACAAATTATTGCCTCGAGACTTCATTGACTTCAAATCCGTCTGCATGCCTATTACACAACAGTGGCATTTAGTAACACTGTTGAGAAAGTTGTGAAAATTCCCTTTTCTTTCTTTTTTTTTTTTTACACTTTGTTGTCTGAAACAAACAACAACTTATATTGCTGTACTGTTGTATAAATATGATTTTAGCAACTGAATTTATTGCTTTTTGTCTTCATTTTTTTTGGCAAGAAAAAGCACACAATTACATTTCTTGTAGCTGGCTAAATCTAAATACAGGTAAAGGAGTAATTCAGCTAAAAGGTAACTTTTTATATGAGATGTAGAGCTTTATTCTAAGTCAATTAGTCTTTATTCTGTAGAGTTTGTTTTTCTAAAAATCTCCAACTTGTATTGTCAACTCTATATGGTTAGCTTAGCCTCCAGGCAGGGCTCAGAACTCAGAATAGAACAAAAATAGAATTGGTTCTTAAAAATACATATGCAAAGAAAAATTAGAAAAATAATTTTGACTACTTGGAGTAGAACTGTTTTTTGGTTTTAGGGTCAGTATTCCGTTTAACAGCCCACTAGCCTTTTTATTTTAAGGTTGGAAGGAAGTAGCATAGACAGCCTATATCTTACAAAAAGTAAATTTAAAGGTGAAATTGAAAGATTCTTCTGAAAATGTCCTGCTCCCTGCATCGGCTCCCCTCCCCGCACAAACTGTTATTGACTCTGGTCATGCATCAAGGGAATGTGCATTGTGGGTGTGGTGTGTTGGAGGGGGTCCCTGATGACATCACTATGCATGTGCAAAGCCTTGCTGACATCACTGAATGCTTCACTGAATCCCACAAGCCTTTCCAACAGAACTGATTGGTCTAAATCAGGGTAACTCCCCCCAAAAAATCCAGGAGAGTTAAGGCCAGTGACAAAAATGGTAATTTTTTATGCATTTATCCCTGTGTTTTAGGTAGCCCAAAAAAACAGTTCCAAATAACCCCAAATCGTCCATGCTTACCTACATGGCAACAGTCTAAAGGGGTTATTTACTAAACTCCGAATGCAAAAATCACGAAAAATTTGTGATTTTTTTTTAATAAAATCAGACTTTTAAAAAAATCACGAATTTTTCATAAATTTATTAAACGCCGAGGATGGAAAAGTCCGAACCTGAAAATCCGGCATCTCAGACCTGTTGAGGTTGCATAGGTAGCATATAAGTCAATGGGAGAAGTCCCAATCATTTTTTGATGTGTGCTGGGTTTCATACAATACCCCGAAGTTTTCGGAAAAAAACTCGAAAATCGGATGGAAAAATCCAAAAAGATCATGAAAATCTGATTTTTTTTTCCCCGCAAAGCAAATTTTCTGGAAAACGTAATAATAAATAAGCGTAAAAAACTCGAGCAGATTTGTAGCAGAAAATATTGAGATAAATTCGGACTTTGATAAATAACCCCCTTAGAGTTCAAATAGCTGTACCTTTTCGTTTGTCTCAGCTCATGTTTGTATGATGTTGTTACACTTATCATGTTACTGATAGTTTACATGATACATACTCTCTTTCGCCCTCCTTGTATTTCAGGTAAACGTTTGTCCACACTGGAAGAGGAAAATAAGCTTCATGCGAGTTTATGGTATGTGTTATTCATACACTACCCAATTCTGCCACTAGATGACTCCAGCACAAAACAACCAGGCATACATTATACTAGCTAGCTGATTACTAAATGCATATACAATACACAAAAGCCATGAATATTCTGTAAATTATATCCTTATAAAAACGGTGCTTAGGAATGTCATCCATTACAATCAGTGGCTTTCCACTGAAATTAATACTGTGAAAAGTTGTGCTATTGTGTGCAGTGTGGCCCAACATGATGTCCATCTCCATCTGTTTGGGGCTCATTTACTTAGTTAGAGTGAAGGAATAGAGGAAAAAGGAAAAAAACTTCGAATTTCGAATGTTTTTTTTGGCTACTTCGACCATCGAATGGGCTACTTCGACCTTCGAATCGAACTAAAAATCGTTCGACTATTCGACCATTCGATAGTCGAAGTACTGTCTCTTTAAGAAAAAACTTTGACCCCCCTAGTTCGCCACCTAAAAGCTACCAAAGTCAATGTTAGCCTATGGGGAAGGTCCCCATAGGCTTTGCTAGCTTTTTTGGTCAAACAAAAATCGATGGATTCGAAGGATTTAATCGTTCGAACGAACGAATAGCCCTAAATCCTTCGACTTCGATATTCAAAGGATTTAACTTCGACAGTCGAATATCGAGGGTTAATTAATTATCGAGGGTTAATTAATTATCGAGAGTTAATTCATTATCGAGGGTTAATTAATTAACCCTCGATATTCGACCTTAAGTAAATTTGCCCCTATGTGTTTGTAGTAGCAAATCCTTAATACTTTTACGTTAAATGAAGACAATTATCCAATAATCTGCCTCTTA
Source organism: Xenopus laevis (assembly GCF_017654675.1). Lineage (NCBI taxonomy): Eukaryota > Metazoa > Chordata > Amphibia > Anura > Pipidae > Xenopus > Xenopus laevis. The sequence continues at coordinate 44,462,086 of NC_054372.1, forward strand.
CAATAAGTGTTTACATACAGTCACACACATTAAAGGGGTTGTTCACCTTCAAATTAACTTTTAGTATAATGTAGATAATTTGCAAATAGTTTTGATTTTTTATTGGTTTTTTTAGTAATTTAGCTTTTTACTGCAATAGACAAAGTTTATAGTCACCTCTGTTGTATAAGTGACAAACTAATTCAATTTAAATGGCTCCACCAATTCTATATCACCCCAGTACGATTAAAGACCATGGCTGTGACTGTTCAGCACCTATAAAAAAAAAAAATTAGCTTTTAACTGAGCAGCTCTCCAGATGGCAATTTTAGCAATATGGTTAAAAAATTTTTACTTATTAAATTACTCTAGCAAGCATGCATTGATTTGACTAAGAGACTAGTATATGAAGGGAGGGCATTGAATACTAAGATGTGTAATAAAAAGTAGCAAAAACAATATATAAGTAGCTTCATTTTTAGATGGGGTCAGCAGAGCCGGGCCACACTGCGCAGGCGCCCTAGGCAACCTGGGCCGACGCTGCGCCTGCGCAAGTTGACGCCAGCACGCATGCGCAAGTTGACGCTGGCGTGCATGCGCATGTTAACGCCAGCGCGCATGCGCAGAAGCGGTAATCAGCATGCGCACATGCGCAGAAGCGGTAATCAGCATGCGCACATGCGCAGAAGCGGTAATCAGCATGCGCACATGCGCAGAAGCATCAATCGCGTGCAAGAAGAAGGGGAATGAGAGGACCGGACATGGGGTAGGCGACAGAGCAGGTACGTGCCTGGCGCCCCCCCCAGCTTTGCGCCCTAGGCACGTGCCTACTCTGCCTACCCCTAGTTCCGGCCCTGGGGGTCAGTGTCCCTCAATTGAAATCTGGAAAGAGCCAGAAGAAAAAGGCAAATAATATAAACACTATAAAGAATAAATAATGAAGGCGAATTGAAAAGTTACACTCTATAACATACTAAGGGGGTTATTTATAAAAGTCCGAATCTATCTCAATATTTTCTGCTACAAACTCCGATCAAATCCACTAGAGTTTTTTGCGCTTACTTATTATTACATTTTCCAGAAAATCTGCTTTGCGGGAAAAAAAACTAATCAGATTTTCATGATCTTTTCGGATTTTTCCATCAGGATTTTTCATCCGATTTTCACCCGAAAACTTTGGGTTATTGCACGAAACACAGCCCACATCAAAAAATGATTGGGACTTCTCCCATTGACTTATATGCTACCTATGCAACCTCAACATCTCAATATATTCTGCTACAAACTTCAACCAAATCCGCTTGGGTTTTTTTTTTGTGCTTACTTATTTACATTTTCCCAAAAATTTGCTTTGTGGAAAAAAAAATCAGATTTTCACAATCTTTTTCCGAATTTTTCTCCCGAAAACTCAGATTTTTGCCTGAAAACTTTGGGGTATTGCACAAAACCCATCAGACATCAAAACATCATTGGGACTTCTCCCATTGACCTATATGCAACCTCGACAGGTCTGAGATGCTGGATTTTCAGATTCTGACTTTTACATCCTCGGGGTTTAATAAATTCCAAAACGTTGTGATTTTTTTTTTAAAAGTCTGATTTTATCAAATAAAATCACAAAATTTTCGTGATTTTTGCATTCGGAGTTTAGTAAATAACACCCTAAAAGTTAACTTTAAGGTGAACCACCCTTTTAACAGTAAAAAAAAAAGTACCAGATATTTGTATAACTGATATCTGGTAGCAGAGTGGCTGAAGATGGCCAACAGGACAAATACAACTGGTTTTACAAAAGATAACTTAACGGACATGCGGAGGCAAAGTGGCTCACGGATAAAAAGGTTGGGGATCCCTGATCTAAGACAATTTCCCATCAAGAAGAATAAACATAGGAGCCGTACTCAGGAGAGATCAAGTCTAAAGCAATAAGAGCAGGCTATAAACTCAGGAAACTAGGAAGATATGCTAAAGGAAAATATAATATTTCTTATAACTGCCCAATCTACCCTAGGTCAGAAAGTGGCAAATGAGAAGGCAGCTCGTTGCAGTACTTATTTTATATGTACTATATATGTGTGTGCAGCAGAACAGAGGGACTACTTGCCTTTTAGCTTTTCTCTGACTTAAATACAATAACTGCAGCACTTTCTGTGCTCATGGAATGTATAGTACATCATCCAAATTATTTTCTAAGAACTAATCCTTATGTTTGCCAATTGTATCAATTATCTATTGGTTTTCTGTTTGCCAGTAATTTTATGGAGCAGACTACATATGAATGGTTTAAGTAAAACATACAAAGAAACCATAAATACATAAGAGATGTCACTTGTTATATTCCACTAGACAAGTATTATGGGACTGAAAAACAATAGCAAATGAGACTGGCACCCATAATACATTGCCAGACAATTTTCTATCCTTCTGCTTGCTCTAAGGGATTCATTAAAGGCAAAATCAATCCTTGCATCAAGCGCACACCCCTGTTGCTAGGCAATTATTTTATAAAGATTACTAGAGCACAGCTAGGCACAGTCTATGGCAGCCTGTACAGAATCTTTCCATTCTCATTGCTGCTCTCTCTGTACTAGAGAATGGTGTCTGCTAATGAACTAAAATTCTCAGCCCTGCCATGGTTTCAAAGCAGTTCTAATTACCTGGATACGCACGTGCTTGCTTATATCCAGATAATATCCAGTTCTGTTTTATTAATGAATTATCTACATGTGCATTATATTGTCTCTTCCTAATGAATAAATAAGTCAAAGTAGATAAATATGAAAAAAATTATATCCATCAATTTCAAGCTGTTGTACAAGAGAGTTCCACCCAATTCCTAGTTGATGTAGTAGTTGCTTAATAAATGCACTAAATAAACAGGGAAGTGATATTAGTTTTGTCTATTGGAAACCAATTACTCTCCCTCCTTGTTGGTGCCACAACTGCCCTTGCTACATACCCTTACTTACTTGTGCACCTAGTGCTACTTGCTCACTTAGGATCTTTCCTATTCTAACTTTACCTACTCTAAAGGTGGCCATACACGGGCAGATTAAAGCTGTCGACATTGGCCCTTTAGACCGATTCGCCAGCTTATCTGCCCATGTGTGGGTGCTCCCGACGGGTACTCCCGATTGATATCAGGCCAAAAACCAGCCTTTTCAGATTCATCCGATATCGCCCAGCCGTTAGTGGGCATATCGGGTTAAGATCCGCTCGTTTGGCGACCTTGCCAAAGGAGTGGATCTTATAGTGTATGGCCACCTTAAACTGTCCTTACTTAAACTGCCAGGAGATGTTATTCTGGCCACACCCTCCTATCAAGTGGCTTTACTTGGGCGGTGCACCTCTTTTTATACCCCTCTCTGTCCCACCTCTGGTGGCTGGAGTAAAAACTACACTTAAAATTAGATTAAAGAAATCTGCTGCCCTCTAATGGTGATTCACCAATACACAAACATATATACATTTCACATACATGCACATTTTGTCACACAAAAAGATTACATTCCCGCACACAGCACTCACTTTCCACCCCATTACAAGTTTTGCCTATGTTCGTCTATATGTGACTTAATTGGGGTCATCCGCCATAATGATTTTCTGTTTGCATGGTCCAGCCAATGTTTTACACACAGACTGACATTCAGAAGTGTGTGTGTTATTAGCTCCTATAAACATACCGGGCTTGTGCCCTAATTCACCTGCCCTAATTTGCTGCTCCTGACTGATGGGAATTTCAGCCAATATGATGCTTTCAGTAATCGCTTTAGAACTTGGAGCAATGGGTAAAGAGTTACTATTGCATGTCAACTTGTGACACAGGGAGTCAATAAAAAAAGCATTATAACACCACTTTTATGTTCTGTTTTGTAGTGAGGATGAATTCTGATTAAGAATGGAACTTACCCAGCGCAAAAGGACTTTCTAAGAAATCGGAGACAGCCACAATGCCTTCACTTTCACTGCTGTGACTGATTCATTGGACAGAAGCTTTGCCATAATGAATTATACAGGTTTCTGAGGACAGACAGATGGTAGATCCTTTCTTTAAATGCTGTATATAGCAATAAGTCAGTATAACATCTTTATATATGTTTAGAAAACAAGACAGCAATTGTAGGTGTTATTGTGGCTTTGGATACATTATACGTGAAATATTTGATCATATCTGCATTCATAATGCATGTCAAGAGAGCTACATTGTCTGTGTTTGAGTATAAGGTACTGTAAATACAAAGTGTCATATTATTTCAGGGCATAAGCAAGACAGCATGTATTGTAAGCCCTGGCTTCTCTTGTGTTGGTCTGTATGTGCCGTATGAGAATGTGAATGTATGAACATTTTAGGGGTCATTTATTACCGCAAGTGACAAAGTGCAATTTCAAGTACAATGTTATTTTCCCAACAATTCACCATTTCCCAGGTTCCTAGAAGTCAAGTGTTGTTGTAGTCACCTGGGGGAATCAAAATGAAAGCAATTGCACTCACACTTGGGTACAACTGTGCTGAAAGTCTGGCTTATTTGACCAGTGTTTAGCATGAGAGTGACAAGTGTGACCAGTTCTTTAGACACAAAAGTACTGCACCTATTGATACAGGGAGCTGTAGAAATCTTGGAGCTACTGCCTGTAAATGTCCCATTATCTCTGTCTTTCTCTGATCTCATACACTCTCTTTGCCTCTTGTAATCATCTCACTGTAAATTCATAAAAGAGGAAATTGTCCTACGGGATCACGGGAGCAAAGTAGAAATCCTGTGCCAAAACCAGAGAAACATGAGTATCCCTCCTGACTCTTCATCCCAAAACTGCCAGCCATAGATTTGTTTATTGGTGTAAAATATTCTTTCTGAAGCTCTGAATTCACATTTCATGATATGCCTATGTTTACATTTTGTTTGACTATATACCACTAATGATTTATAAAATAAAGGTAACAATGGTACTTTGCAATAGATACTGTAGTGTGAAAACATGGTGCCAAAGTGAATTTCAAAGACAAAAAGAAATATGGCACAGCCAAAACGGTGCACAGGGTATTCCATCTGCACATAATTGCAAACACCTAAAGAAGTAATTGGTACAAGAAAAGTCAAGGTGCAGAAAGGGCCAAGTGATCACTTCTTTGTGAAGAAATCAGATTCTGGTAAGGTACAGTATACCAGCTGCACGCAGAGGTTTCTGTTCATCTCATGTATATGGGGCCAAAAGCATGTATACACTGACACAAATACACTGCAATGAAACCTATGCGTATGAGCAGGCAAAGACTAAGCTAAAATAAAATAGGTGCAAATTAGTTCTGCTTTGCCGAAAAGTTTGCAAAACTCTGAAAAAAAAATATTTTGACGTGCAACCATTTTAATACACGTGACTCTTTTGTCCAAATGTATTAAATTCAATGGGCATCAAAATAATTGAAGAGCGACAATTTTGAGACGCAACTAATTTTTTCCACGGCGAATTTTCACGGCAGTTTTGTGAAAACATTCTCAGTCGGAGAAGTGCGGAAATTCGCCCATCACTAGTGCAAATAGGACAAGGCATACACCCATGGACTTACTGCAACGGAATAGTACAACAGAAAACTGTCTAGGCACTAAGCAAAGGCCAAGAATCAGGACAGTAACAAAGCGGTTTGACAAGTAATGCAGAAATCAAGGTGGCTAGATGTACAGTATAAACAAGCACTGCGCTCAGCCAGGCCCGGACTGGCAATCTGTGAGTTCTGGCAAATGCCAGAGGGGCTGCTATAGAAAGTCACTTTTTAGTGGGCTTGTGTGGGCTGTTTGGGACTCTGTGTACCTGAAATGCCAGGGCCTATTTTAATTCTCAGTCCGGACCTGCGCTCAGTCTCTGGTGTTCTTTTAAAGCCGACGAATATAGGTCCAAAATATAAGCATGCAGATACAAAGGTGCATAAGTGCACACAAAAGGCAACCTATGGCCAAATACACATGCCCACAACCAAGCGAGTACAATATAATGCAAAATAATGAGGGCTCACAAAAATATGCCCTCAGAAACTCAGAAAATGAAAGTTACCATGTATCCCCTTTGGCTGGGGCCAGATGTTGAGGATCTCAGCCTACAAAGAAAAGCAGGCCGATAATATGTTCCTCCATTGCTGCAGTGCTGATCAATGTGCCTGCACCTGAAAACATTAACTCCGCTTGGGTGCAAATGTGGCAGATTTCAGCCCAAATGCAAAGCTCAGAAAAAATTCTGTTTTTCCCTTATATCCCTTATAATTAATACAATAGTGGCTAATATTCCACAGATGCTGCTGAGAAATTATCAAATTGTAACAGTTCAGAATCTGCTCCTGGTTCATTGAGCTGCCAGACTGAAACACCAGAGACAGGGACATTAAACTTTATATTTGGATTTTGGAAAAACTGGCAAAAGGTATAATCAATCGAAAAAAAGTATTTATTTCTATTGAACAATCTTAAATCAACTGAACTGAACTGAAAAAGGTGCACTCAACTTAACAGGTGGAAGGTGGACAACTCCTTTAACAAAGAGCATTGTACTGCAGAAAATGATCTTCCATTCCTAAGAGAGCAGACCAACATATTAGAACCACAGTTACACTGCTCACTGTATTGTGCCAAGACATTTACATGGTTTTCTGGAAACCTTTCTCTGAACTGATCATGGCTTCTTTAGCAGCTAAATGCTCATTATTAGATTACAAATATTTTTAGTTTTGGTATAGTGTGTGAAAACCCTTGAGTTTTGATTAACATGCCAATCAAATCTTCCTGCACCACTAGCAGCTTCTTCCCATTACAATGTGTGGAAACCTTGTGTGTTATAGCACTCAGGAGTGAAGAATGAATGAGGATCATAAAGAAACTCAGATGTCTGCACACAAGAGACTATGCATTTATCATAAACATAACGAAGAGCAGTCATTGGAAGTTTAAGGCATTTGCTAGCTGCTGGTTTTCTTGGGGAGATTTCAGATATAATGTTTGGTCATGGCACTCAGAACACTATGGGGCTGATTCGCTAAATTCGAGTGAAGGATTCGAAGTAAAAAAAACTTCGAATTTCGAAGGTTTTTTTGGGCTACTTCGACCATCGAATGGGCTACTTCGACCTTCGACTACGACTTCGAATCGAAGGATTCGAACTAAAAATCGTTCGACTATTCGACCATTCGATAGTCGAAGTACTGTCTCTTTAAAAAAAACTTCGACCCCCTAGTTCGGCAGATAAAAGCTACCGAAGTCAATGTTAGCCTATGGGGAAGGTCCCCATAGGCTTGCCTAAGTTTTTTTGATCGAAGGATATTCCTTTGATCGTTGGATTAAAATCCTTTGAATCGTTCGATCGAAGGAATAATCCTTCGATAGAATTTTCTGCGCTAAATCCTTCGACTTCGATATTCGAAGGATTTCAATTCCTAGTCGAATATCGAGGGTTAATTAACCCTCGATATTCGACCCATAGTGAATCAGACCCTATGTATTCCGCCCCAATAATATTATTTGAAAAGCACTAGTCCTTTATTTTGAGCTTGAACAACTGAACAAACCCATAAAGTATCTTAAAGTTGACAGTAATAGTCTGTACTACTACCAACTTATTCCAAAGAGAAAAACACCATCCAATGCACTGCAGCATATGGAAGCCAAGGTGGAACATAGCGACTCTTGAGCTACATAAACTGTAGAGTTCAGCCACGAATCCTGAGCATCTACTGGGTTGCTGTTATAGTTAGATATTGATATACAACGGAGTGTATGCACAGTATATCATATGTGCAAGTGCTATGCATCACAGTATTGTTAATTATAGCATTGCAGCCATGCAGTCCAGCCTTCACTGAGCAATAAAAGAAAACCAGTATTGTACTTGTAACAGCATAAGGGCTTGATATGCACAACCTTGATTTCCCTTAATGTTGGAGGCTCCGGATTTCCAGCATTGCCCTGGCCCTTTCTGAATAATGTATTTTAAGTGCACCTTGGCTTATCCCTACAGGGATACTGCAATATGGTATGCTTAAGAAAAAACTCAAAACCTTAAGATAAGAATGTCATCATGTTGTGTGGATCCATCTTATAACAGTGCTGTGAGCCTGACAAATTAAATACAAATGTATTTGGCTCATTGTCTCTGCTCTGGCAGTTACAAATGACATTTCAGTGTAAAATTAAAAACTGGGTAAATAGATAGGCTGTGCAAAATAGAATAGGTTTCTAATATAGTTAAAAATGCAATCTATAAAGGCTGGAGTGACTGGATGTCTAACATAACAGAACTAGGGATGCACCGAATCCAGGATTCGGTTCGGGATTCGGCCAGGATTCAGCATTTTTCAGCAGGATTGGGATTAAGCAGAATCCTTCTGCCCGGCTGAACCGAATCCGAATTAGTTTATGTAAATTGCGTGACTTTTTGTCACAAAAAAAGGAAGTAAAAAATGTTTTCCGCTTCCCACCCCTAATTTGCATATGCAAATTAGGATTAGGATTCTGACAAATCTTTAGCAAAGTATTTTAGGGAATCCAAAGTCTTTTGGATTCAGTGCATCCCTAAACAGAACAGAATCCAACTTCAGCTCTCTAACTCTGAGTTAGTCAGCAACTTTAAGGGGGGTCACATGGGACATAACTGTTCAGTGAGTTTGCAGTTGATCCTCAGCATTCAGTTTAGATTCAAAAGCAACAGATATGACTCAGGTGCCCCCCTCAAGTCTCTGATTGGTTACTGCCTGGTAACCAATCAGTGGAAACCAAGATCGCTGCAAAGCAGGAAGTAGTGTTCTGTTCTGTTACACATCCAATCACTCCAGCCTTTATAGATGACATTTTTGGCTAACTAACTATATTAGAAACATTTTTTTATTTTGCACAGCCTATTTACCTAGTTTTATTTTTACAATTCCTTTAAAGTATTGGCAGAGACAGCAGCAACAGAGCCCTGTACTACCCACCTGCATGTAGTGTAGTTATTATATCCTCTTCCCCTCTCACCACAGTTCAGTAAATGCAAACTTCCCTGCTAAATAAGGAGAGTTGATATTGCCTCCTACATAGTTCTTGATTGAGCAAGCAGGGAAACTGGGATATTATGGAATATTATATCATCTATTTACACTGGAGGAGATTCTATGCCCCTAGGATTTAATAACTTGCCTATACTAATTAACTGATTGATAGATTACCTAAGGAAAGCTTGATGTTACAACCCCAGAGGGAAGGTACAGCTGCCTACAAGCCTTGCATGATGCTATTAATAACCAGCTTTCCTACTGGCCCCACAGGTATAATTTATACAGCTATGCAAGCTGCAGAAGTGATCATTGCTTTCTCTCACACCACAGCTTAGAATTTCATGTACTGTAATGTTGTATTCATTGGCTTTGTTTGCTCAGCCTTAACCAAGCTCTTTACTCTTCCATCGGTAGTCAAATACATATGAGAGATATGAAATAAAAAAACCAATATATTTTTAATAAAGGTATGGGATCTGTTATGTAGAAAACCATTATCCAGAAAGCTCTAAATTAGAAAAAAGCCTTCTCCCATTTACTTCATTTTAATAAATGAATTCTCATTTTTAAAATATGATTTGTTCTGTTATAATAAAACAGTACCCTGTACTTGATTCAAACTAAGATAAAATTAATCCTTATCGTAGAGTAATATTTTATTGTTTCTAAAAATTATTTTACAAAGTAAAGCAGATCTATTAAACAACACCTTAGTGTATTCATTGGTTCAGGGTAGAGCGCTCTAAAATGCAATCTGCAGAGACATCGCCAATTTACTAAAAGGCATAGAGGACAATTCGCTAGCGAAAGAGCTCAGCGCTAACAAAGTTTTGCACCCTTTCGCTCAGGGGGAAAATCATTAATCCACAAATTCATCAAAGTGCGAACTTTCCAATACATTACCGTTTTCGACAGAGACTGTTTCACCAGGTTAGATAAGTTGAAGCTACATCCTCCACAATCTTATGTCAGTGACATCATATCCTGTATGCTGAAATGTCATAAAAAAAGACAAAAATGCTGTTTTTTTTTCATATTTTAATGTGGGATTATGTTTAAAAATTTTAACTGTTAAATATATATTTTTTTCATACATTTTTTTTTAACCATCTGAAGCTCATTCCACATTTGTTTTAAGGTGGGCTCATTACCTTTATGTACCCACCATATTTAGATTGACGTAAGCGCAAATATGTTAATGAAGTCCACGCTGACAAATTTTTGCTGGCAAAAGCACACCATTGTTTGTTTGCCGCGCCAAAACGTGTTGCGACACCTTCCGAGGTGAAAATTCACCCTTTAGTAAATTTGCACTTATGATACTGTCTATTCTATTTATTTATTGTTTCAACCCACAGCAATTCAAATTCAGCTAGTGTTACATAAATAGAACTATTCAGACATTTATACAAGTGCCTATATTTAAAATGTATTATTTATAGTTACTCACACTAAATATTTGTGTATACAGTATATTTCAATAGAATCAATAACGATTTTTCTTCGACCAAAAAATACTTAGAAAGCCTATGGGGACCTTCCCCATAGGCTAACATTGACTTCGGTAGCTTTTAGGTGGCGAACTAGGGGGTCGAAGTTTTTTCTTAAAGAGACAGTACTTCGACTATTAAATGGTCGAATAGTCTAACGATTTTTAGTTCGAATCGTTCGATTCGAAGTCGATGGTCGAAGTAGTCCATTCGATGGTCAAAGTAGCCAAAAAAAACATTCGAAATTCAACGTTTTTTTCCTCTATTCCTTCACTCAAGCTAAGTAAATGGGCCCCATAGTGTAAAAAGAAGAATGTGCCAGTGCATTATACTTTCAAATATAGAAGGATTGTGCTTAAAAAGTAGTGTTTTGGTTTAATTCATGTGGGATATCCTGCTGCCTCCCTTTCTGGGAGGAATCATTAGGACACACCCACCCCTTATTTGAAACATAAAATAGGGAACATAGCAGATCTATAGGAAGCTCCAATAAAGGGACAAGATTTAAAGATAATATTCTTTTAGCCCAAAGTTAAATCAGCACCATATATTATTCAATATTGTCTACAAGAATAGGAGGGTTTTTTTTAGTTAGCTTTATATCTCCTTTAATGCATTCTTCACCCATCCAGCTATTCAGATCTATAGATTTGGAACAAGCAGAGACTGTCCTTTATATAAGAAGACTTTATGTTCAGTTTTATCTTTGCCGATGTAAAGTAAACCTCAGTTCTTGGGAGTTAAAGCAATGATTAATATTATGTAATTTTTTAATAAAAAGAAGCAACCTACTGTATGTCATATACCAAAGTTTTTTCTAAGGTATGCTCTATGAGGAAAGTGAAAATAGTTTCTATGTTATTATGGTTTTTTTCAGAGAATGCAACCCCACTCCGTCTACTATAACTAAAACATAAAGTAGTATAAGAAGAGGCCCAATTATTGCCTCCACAGACACACAGGGTCAGAGGACAGGGGTTTTATGTTCTAAGAATGAATCCATTTTCCATGTATTAAACTGAATTCTAAATATATGTAAACTGAAACAGGGTATACACCCATGGTTATTCATCTACACCTGGTTACAGGCATGGCAGCTCCCCATCTCCGGGTTCATACATATAAACTCTTTGCTCATAAATCCGACATTTGCCTACAGCCCAGGTAAGGAGAACTGTAACCAAAGCAAACCACATAGAAATAGTTACCTTATTGGAAAACAATGCCACCACAAAGGCAATCAGGCAAAACCATTTAGAAACAATGTGAAGAATAGTGGTTGGATCCCACAAAAGTATCGTTAAATATTTAATGCAACCACTTAGGGCAGAAAGAAGAGGACAATATATGTACTAGAAGCAAGGTCACGGTCTTCTCTAGGAACAAACAGAAGTCTGTACTCTATGTTCTTGGGACTCTGTTATGGAACGATCTGTTGTTCTCATACACAATGTATCATTTATTAAATTTACATCTTGATCCCTACAATCCTTCTTTTACTGCTGAACATTTGGCAAAAATTACACATATGTTTTAGTTGCACCAAATTCAGGACACGAGAGAGAGATCAGTCACACTAGTATAGTAGGTGTGCTTAGTGTCTGCTCATGCCCAGCAAACACTGTTATGGGGAATAAGCATATTTCTGAAAATATATGCCCTATAAACACTGTTATCTGCAATAGTGATTGCAGATGTCTTCTGCCATTGGCACTGACCAATATATGCTTCTTGCTACTGCTGCTGTATTTGCCTGGTGTTCTGAACAGGGCTCGATCAATTTCCAAACCCTTCTGGTTGTGTGCCTTTTGCCTTGAAAGTAGCTTGTGTCCAAGAAGAGCATTATATTACATGACTATGAAGATTTTCATTCATCCGGGTCATGGTATATCTAGTATAGGTAAATCTAAAACAACTGGACTTGCTGAGTAATCAATGAAGACGTTTCACTACTCATCTGAGCAGCTTATTCAGTACCAGTCAGTTGAACTGAAGAAGCTGCTCGGATAAGTAGTGAAACATCTTTAATGATTATTCAACAAGTCCAGTTGTTTTAGATTTACCTATACTAGATAACACATTACATGTTTCTCTATCGAACTGCCCAATATGAGCCAGGATTAATACAGAAGTTGTACTTGGTATGAAGACTGGTTTCAAGATCTGGAGAAGTGCATGTCGATTACTATGTCCTCATAGATGACAACAGTTGCTGCCTACTTCTAAAGCCTAGATAGCCAAGATATCCCATTCCAGTTACTCTGCATTTACCTTTTTTGTGGGGGCAAAAGAAGAGTTCATATAATATTTCTAGACTCCTGTAAATATAATCACAATTTTATTATGATAACTCAAATGCATAAGGAAAAGATGTTGATATTGTAAGTCATAGGAAACCTTGGTTTAAAAAAAAAAAAAAAAAAAAAAAGGTTGCAAAACTTCCCTAGAAGGTGTATGCTAGGCTCTGTATTATTAGCAAATATAGAAAACAATCACCTATTCATTTTGATCAGTCTACTACTACTACTACTACTACTACTACTACTACTACTACTACTACTACTACTACTACTACTGTCTGTTACAAAAGAAAATCAATGAAAAATCAGCCTTTTATCTGTTCATTTATTGGATATGTTTGCAAAGGTATGGGATCTGTTAGCTGTAAATTATCTGTAACTTATCCAGAAAGATCCCTCATCTGGAAAAACCCAGGTCTCAAGCATTCTGGATATTAGGTCCCAAACCTGTATTAATTACATTAATATACAGTTGGAATCCCAACTCCTGTTTAGTTACTGTATACAATGAGGTGACATTGCATAACCATATAATAAAGGACTCTTCCCATTTAATACCTGTCAGGTATATTGATTGTTTCAATTTTGTCCTTCAGATAGGATAGGAATTTCATAACGTGGGGATGCAAGTACTGGTCTATATATATTCAGAGATGCTACTACTTATAGAACCAATTCCTGATATTATAGGCCTCCCATGGGGGTTTATTAAATCTTTATTCATTTTTGGTAAATATATATATAAATTTATATATATATATATACACAGTTTAGTTGCTTTCAATGAAACATCTACATATTAATATTCTTTCTTAGTTAAAACACCCTTTTCCTTCACTGTTTTTAACAGCTTTCTTAAAGGAATTGTTCAATGTAAAAATAAAAACTGGGTAAATAGATAGGCTGTGCAAAATAAAAAAATGTTTCTAATATAGTTAGTTAGCCAAAAATGTAATGTATAAAGGCTGGAGTGACTGGATGTATAACTTGTCAGTCAGAACCCAACTTCCTGCTTTTCAGCTCTCTTGGTTTACACTGACTGGTTACCCTGGTTACCAGGAAGTAACCAATCAGAGACTTAAGGGGGGCCACATGGGTTCTACCTGTTGCTTTTGAATCTGAGCTGAATGCTGAGGATCAATTACAAACTCACTGAACAGAAATGTACCATGTGGCCCCCCTTCAAGTCGCTGACTAACTCAGAGTTATAGAGCTGAAAAGCAGGAAGTTGGATTCTGGCTGTTTTATTAGACATCTGTTCACTTCAGCCTTTATATATTACATTTTTGGCTAACTAACTATATAAGAAACATTTTTTATTTTGCACAGTCTATCTATTTACACAGTTTTTATTTTCACACCGAACTATTCCTTTAATACTTGCTGATTATTTAGTGGGATATTTTCTCAGTTTTAAATATGTATCTCTATCTTGTAATTGTCTATTAACTTCTGCAACATATTTGCTTCTATTCCTTAACATAATCAATTTAACATATATTCCCTGTGATTGGTTTAGATTGCCCCGGAGGAAATGTGGCATACATGTAAAACGTTGGACTTTTAATGTTATGATTTCACCTTAATAAAGAAAAATACAACACCAATCACACCACCATACCCCCTTTTCCTTTGCTGCTCCTCATGTGTTTCCCCCTGAACTAAACCGCTACACGACCGAAACAGAGACGAACAGCATGAAATTATGTAATCCTTGTGAGTTGCGGTTGGGTGGAGGAGAGTCGTACACAGAGAAGGAACCTGCGGAAGAAGATGGAGTTTATATTTGATAAGCCTAAAGCAACAAGTGCAAGGTGAGAACATGCTCAGATGCTTTTTGAAAGAGAATATGTATATTGCATGTAGGGATGCACCGAATTTTGGATTCGGCCGAATACCGAACCGAATTTGCAAGGAAACAGTGGGGAATTCTTTTTTACCTTGTATTGTGACGAAAAGTCACCTGATTTCCCTTCAGATTCGGTTCAGCCAGGCACAAGGATTCGTACATCCCTAATTGCACGGTTATAGATTTGGAGGTGAATTGGAGCAAATTGCTGGTGATACAAGCCAGATGATATTATACTAGGAATGCACCAAATCCACTATTTTGGATTGGGCCAAACTCCCGAAATCCTTTGTGAAAGATTCAGCCAAATACCAAACCCTAATTTGCATATGCAAATTAGTTGTGGGAAGGGGAACATTTTTTCACTTCCTTGTTTTGTGACAAAAAGTAGAGATTTCCCTCCCCACCCCTAATTTGCATATGCAAATTAGGATTTAGTTCGGCCAAAAGGATTTGGGCGAATCCTGCTGAAAAAGGCCGAATCCTGGATTCGGTGCATCCCTATAGTATACACACTGGACAAGTCATTGAGAGGGTGAGTGGGACTTGGCTTATAACAATGGAATTATCCTGCCACAAAAAACTACTTGGTGTTGTCTTCTTATTTTCTTTCGAGGTGTAATGGAGGTCGGATGAGAGATGCAGAGGGTATTACTTTCGGATTTCATAATCTTAAGAGACTTTCCGCAGTATATAACTAAAATGATGCATCTTTTCAGAAGTCTGTGCATAGCAAATGAGTTAAACCCACACACTATTAAGGTTGTGCTGAAGACACAATAAAGTCAAAGTTAACAGAATGCTTGACTTAAGCACACGTAGTAAAAAATACATGCGGTAAAATGCTATGATTGACAGCAATGGAATGTTATACAAATGAGGTATAGTATGTGATTTGCCAGAACATATATCTGAAAACTGTCAAGTGGGAGGAAAGAGAAGAGAGCTCTACAGACAAGTGACAATGGGAAAAGCTGGACTATTAATATGTCTACATAGTGCTAACTCAATAATAGCTTGTCTTAACTTGCTTCTTATTCTCAACAATATCCCAGAGGCTCTTGATCAACTACAGAACAGCCTTTGGCTGTTGGCTTTGCACTTAATTGTATTTTAACTAAAATGCCCAAGAGATCTTATGTCAAGCAAGTTGAGACACTGGAAGAAAATCAAAGTTCTCCAAGCCTCATGGAAAGCAGTATTTAGTTGATCTGTAGCTAACAGTTCTTATGAGAAAACCAACGAGTTGAACTATTTCATTTTAAATTATACCTGTTTCTACTGCTGAACTTCATGAAGACCCACAACAGCTATGAAGCTAATAAAAAGATTGTTGGCCTGGGTAGGACCTCTCCTAATTTATACAGCAATTCTAGTTCTAGTGGACAGGTACCAGGGAAGAGATGTAAACTAACTGGGCCCCAAACGAGGGCAAATTTACTAAAGGGTGAAGTGGCTAACGCTAGCGAAACTTCGGCAGCATGACGTCATTTCGTTACTTCGTCGATTTACTAACGGGCTCTGGCGTAAATTTGCTAGCGAAGTGGACCTACTCTAGTGCTACTTCACACCAGGCGAAGTTTCTCTATGGCGAAGGGACGTAACTACACTAATTCACTAACTTGCGCCAGGCTTGCATTCGCCACCACAGACCAGGCGAAGTGCAATAGAGTAGATAGGGCGTGCTTCAAAAAAAGTTGAAGTTTGGGAAAAAGTCCCAAAAAACGCTGGCGTTTTTACTTTTTAAAGGGTGATAGGCTGAAAAAGATTGTAAATACTTTTGGGGGTACCCTCCTTCCCCCCTACATTTCCTAACATATGGCACATAAACTATACAGTGGGCACATGTATAGGGCAAAATAACTATTTTATTTTATGAAGCTTTCCCAGGCTTGTGTAGTGTAATGTATTTGCTGCTACACATACAGTACGTCCATTGTACTTTAACTTGATGCCGTATGCAAATTAGGCATCGCAAGCCTAACTTCCCTTTGCTTGACGAATTAACGGTAGCGCAACTTCACTACATTTCGCCTCCCTGAGCGCAACTTCCGGATTTTAGTGAATTAGCGGCGCCCTGGCGAAACTTTGCCTGGCGAAGTGCGGGAAAGGCGTCGCTAGCGCATTTTTGGCGCTTAGTGAATTTGCCCCATGGTTTGGTAACCAAGTAAATTCAGGACGGATTCTGCAGCTCAATTAGAGGATCTGATTTTATTGTTTCTGCAATTAACACCTGCCTGTCTGAGTTCACTATACAACTTCTTCTAAATATGCCTTTAAAACGAGCACTTTATGCAATATATGATACATTTAAAGTGACAATGCTGCAGCACATATCCATCAAGTGCTCTATTCATTTTTGTGACTTTGCACCATCTTTACTTTAACACACAGCAGTTCAAGTGTTGCCTAATCTATGTGACAAGATCAGAATCCGGAATGTGGCAATTTCATGTTATTTTGCAAGCTATTTTGAACTCCCTCATTGCTTTAATTATATTTTGACAGATGTAATTAGCTTTTGTTTATTCATTTTATTTATTTATATATTTACTTGACTTCTGTTAAGTATTCCAGGTTAATATCTCTCATAGGTAGCTCTATGTGTTGTGGATTTGACTAAGAGAACCTTAGATCAACACCAATGCAAGTATTTTGAAACAATGTTAAATGTTTGAATGAAGATCAAATATTGATATACCCACATGTTAGAATACATTTCACCTGGGATGGACAGGATTTTTAACACGACTGTATAATACAAGTCAAGATAAAAATAAAATGGCACCTCTGCGCTATAAAGAAAGGTACAAGGTGGAAACATTTTGTATAGTACAGTGTTGTGGTAAATTATTTTGGAAAAGCCATGCAAGCATTGTAGTCTGTTTTGCCAAAAAAAAAAAAAAAAAAAAAAAAAAAAAGCTCGAAAGTACAATTTTGACGGTGAAACTGCCTGTATTTTAGAAGAAATTGGCAACATGGAAGCCTTCTTATTCTATGAACAATTGTAGCTTAGTGATAAGGAGCCTTTCTAATAATGTTGGATGTATATCCTAAAAATGCCTTAAAGGGGTTGTTCACCTTTCAAACACTTTTTCAGTTCATTTGTTTTCCAATTGTTCCCCAGAAATAAAAAAATTTTTTTCAATTACTTTCCATTATTTATTTTTTACAGTTTTCCAAAATCTAAGTTTAAAGTCCCTGTCTCTGGTGTTTACCATCTGAACCTGAATTACTGAGGTGCCAGACTAAAACGGTTACAATTTTGCAACATTTACTTGATACATTTCTCAGCAGCATCTCTGGAGTATTAGCAATTACTGTATCAATTCTATCAGCTGCCCTAATGAAATCCAGAGATTCTGCTCAGCAGGGACAAAGATAAGAAATGTATCAACTAAATGTATCAATTCAGAACAGTTTACAGGGTCGACGACCCCCCTCCCAGAGCTGCTCTAAAAGGTGAAAATCTAAACTTCAATATTAGAAAATAGAAAGTTGTCATTTCTGGTGATCTATCTGAAAACAACTAGTTGCTTAAAGGTGAACAACCCCTTCTAGACATTTTTTTCAGTTGTTTTCAGATTGTTCACCAGAAACACACTTTTTCAATTGATTTCCATATTTTATTTTACATTTTTCCAAAATTTAAGTTTAGGGGCACATTTACTTAGGGTCGAATATAGAGTGTTAATTAACCCTCGATCTTCGACTATGAATATCGAAGTCGAAGGATTTACTGCATTTCCTTTGTTCGTACGATCGAAGGAAAAATCGTTCGATCAAAAAAAGCTAGGAAAGCCTATGGGGACCTTCCCCATAGGCTAACATTGATGCTCGGTAGGTTTTAGGTGGCGAAGTAGGTGGTCGAAGTTTTTTTTTAAAGAGACAGTACTTCGACTATCGAATGGTCAAATAGTCGAACGATTTTTAGTTCGAATCGTTCGATTCGAAGTTGTAGTCGAAGTAGCCAATTCAATGGTCGAAGTAGCCATAAAAATACCTTGAAATTCGAAGTATTTTTTATTCTATTCCTTCACTCGAGCTAAGTAAATGTGCCCCTTAATGTTCAGTCTCTGGAATTTTAGTCTTGCCGCTCAGGTGTGGAATCAGAACTGTTACAATTGCTACATTTAGCGGATACATTTCTCAGCAGCTTCTGTGAAACATTAGCAACTATTGTATCAATTCTAACAGCTGTCTTTAATGAAACGCAGGGATTCTGTTCAGCAGGGACAAAGATAAGAAACTAAATGTATCAATTTAGAACAGTTTACAGTCAGGGACCCCCCCCCGAGCTGTTTAGAAATTCATAAGAATGTAAAAATGAAACTTTATACTTCATCACTCATCCAAACAAAATATATCAGAGTGGAATGCTAACAATGCAAAGTGTCAACATTAAAGTTAAAAAAAATGCTTTTGAAAGGTAATGCAGACTTAGCGTACAACATGTTACCCAATAATTAGTCTAATTGGAGAAATGCTCCTAGCAATGTTTTGGGAACCAGGATTTCATAATAAAGACATAGTAACACCAAAAAATTAAAGTGTTTTAAAGTAATGAAAAGATCATGTACTGTTGCCCTGCACTGGTACAACTGGTGTGTTTGCTTCAGAAACTCTATTATAGTTTATATAAACAAGCTGATGTGTAGCCATGGGGGCAGCCATTCAAAGCTGAAAAAGGAGAAAAGGCACAGGTTACACAGCAGATAAGACCTGTAGTATATCTGTTATCTACTGTGTATCCTGTGTTTGAATGGCTGCCCCCATGGCTACACAGCAGCTTGTATATATAAACTATAGTAGAGTTTCTGAAGGAAAAACACACCAGTTTTACCAAAACAGGGCACCAGTACATTATACGGTCATTCCTTTAAAACACTTATTTTTGTGTTACTGTTCCTTTCTCTATTTTTGATAACCTAAAACAAAATGATTTAAGATTTTTATTTTTAGTCGAATTTGCATAAAGAATAATAATATAAAACTACATTTTAACAAGTCACATTTGTGCAAAAAAAATCCCCAATCACATTACTGGTTTTCTAGGGCTGATAACTCACAGTGGAACAATCTCATTATCATTCCTTGCAATAAAAGGAAAAATAGACTAACACATCCTTATTCTGCTCGCACAAGGAGCTTTCAGGTTTTAGACCACGTGTATTAGTGTATAAAGGATGCTTCTATACACTGCAATTTAAAGAAGAAAACAATATTCTTTATTAAAAATAAATAAAAAATAAACCATGTTTCCCAACCTTAGCCATATTTACAAGGTTTAGGTTTAACATAGGCTTATTAAATGCATAAGGTAAGGTATTTTTAACTTCAATTCAAGTCATTAGACCATTGTAACAAACAGAGTTT
This sequence comes from Xenopus laevis, assembly GCF_017654675.1. Lineage (NCBI taxonomy): Eukaryota > Metazoa > Chordata > Amphibia > Anura > Pipidae > Xenopus > Xenopus laevis. The sequence continues at coordinate 44,482,093 of NC_054372.1, forward strand.
ATCACTCACCACTGTACTTCTGTGTGGCAGTCATCTATAGAGCAATAAAATCTGCCACCACACACTGCTTAGGTCAAAGTTAGTCAGGTTATTGCTCATTATAGAGAAATCTAGTGTCTAAAATTCACCAGCATCCCACCCTATCAGATGCAGTGCCTGCTTCACTCATGGCCTGAATATACAACTTCTTTTAACTTTCATCTTCACTGCTGCTCCATGCATCCTCAAATGCAGGATTAATATGTGTCCGATGTCCTGATTTCTTTGAATCCTCATCAGGAACCGGTTCACGGATGGAAGGAATCCAGGCAAGAACATTGCAGTCTTTGCTGCCACTGTATAGCTCTTGAAAATTAGGCTGAAATACACAACAGTCCACACTGTTATAATGTCCCCTCAATACACTTATCTTTTGCCCAGAGTAGATAGTGTATACAGCAATAGTACTATCGTATGGAACAAATACAAACTCTGGATTACAGCCTACAGACACTGTAAATTTTAGACTTTTCCTGCTGTTGTTACAAACTTTTCCATAGTTCACTAGAGTATTTTCTCCAGATGAACTGTCCCAAAGTCTCATCCTATCATCAGTTCCTACTGTCAAAAGATGGAGGCCATTACTAGTGAAGCATAATCCATTAACCCTGCCATTATGTGCTGTGTTTGTGGCTTCTGAAGAAGCTTTAGACTTTTCACCATTATGCTGGTCCAGTGTTATCAGACATCCAGATGCTTTGCGGACATCCCATAATTTTACTTTGCTGTCGGTACTCGCAGTTGCTAAGATATAATCGTAACGTGGGGACCAGCAAACTGCAAGTACTTCTCCTCTATGACCTTGCAAAATATGAGAGCTTGACCCAGATTTTAAGTCACAAAGTTGCACTTTCGGGTTTTTAGTGCCAACTGCAATCAAACTGTGCTTTGTTGCCAAAGGAGACATGTGGTGGCTGTAAATTGTCTCATCAAAATGAAAAACTTCAGCTAGCTGTAAAGAATTAGTGTCCCATACCTTTAGTGTTTTATCAAAGGAGCTTGATGTAAAGATGCCAGTATCGTGAGGATACCACTGAACTGTTTCAACACTAAATTTGTGCACATCAGGGTGGCTTTTGCCAACCTTACACAATGCTTTACAAGTATAAGATTGGGTTTTGCCAAGATTGGCAAGATCATAAAGAACAATTATCCCGTCGGCTCCTCCAGATAGCATATATCTGCCCTCTACTGGCTCAATATCAAGTGTGTTGATACCATTCTCATGCATTCTTTCAACATCTCTATCCTTATTTAACTCCAAACTCAGTATCCTCCTTGTTGCTTCAGCACGCTGGAGCTGGACAGGGCTATCTTGGCCTGTCTGTCGTGCCCATAAAAATCCAAGCATTATTGCATGTAAGTTGCAAGGCTTCTAAAAGGCTGTAAGAGCTGATGAAACACAAAGTATAGAGTCCATTCACCACTTGAATTTGCAAATGTAATTTTTAGGTGCTGGAAATCTTCTAACTGTCCACTGATTCCTTGAGTTACCCAGTATCTTCACTTAGATTCTGGACAAGAAAAAAAGTGTAAGAATATCAATACCTAACTTCTGGCTTCATGTGATATATATGTCATATATTCATTTACATAAGTGAAGCAATCAGCGAGTGCTGTCCATTACACAAACACACACACACACACATATATATATATATATATATATATATATTTAACAGGTCTTAAAAAATAAACTTAATTTATTTAGCAACAAAATGAAGTTTATTTTTTAGGATCTGTGAAGTGCTGATCTTCTTTGCAAGTGTTTTGAGAGGTTTTTGATCGTGCACTCAGGAGAATTTATATGCTTTATCGTGAGTGCCGGCTCTCTGTGGATTTGTGTGTGTGTATATGTATATATATATATATTTATTTATTTATACAAGAATAAGGGATCAGCACACTTTTTTTCCAAGGATTTTTGTATATATTTATGTATATATATATACATATATATATATATATATATATATATATATATATATATATATAATTTTTTTTTGTGCTCGCAGGGACTGGTTCCCTGCCCTCCAGAGGTGTTGGTGCGCACACACACACACACACACACACACACACACACACACACTGTAATAGCAGGAAGCAGTCCCCCCCAGGCTCCCAGTATAGTAGCACTCCTCCCTCACCTTGTTCCAATGTGGAGTGATGGATTCTGGGACTTGAAGTCCATCTGCTTTCCAAAGGATATCTGCAACACATCTCTGGAGGGCAGGGAACCAGTCCTTGTCCGAGCACAGGCAGACTCTCGTGGTTTCTTTTGATTCTGTGGAATCACATGTGTCTGTGTAAAAAAAATGGTGTCTTTATTTTTTTATAATTATTTTTAATTTATTTTTTTGAGGTTCAGATAGTGTTTATGCACATTTTTAAATAAGCTTAACTGAATGAGCTCATGTCAAATAAAGCAGTATAATTTCCCTTTAAAAAAAAATAAAAAAATATTAGCACTGGGTTTTATTTTTACATGAGTGTTCTTCATTTGAGTGCTATGGGCACACCAGGTAAGCACAAACTGCTAACATTTTAAAGTCTATTAGAATGCTGCATAATGCCTACATAACTAGTACAGGTATGGGACCTGTTATCCAGAATGCCCGGGACCTGGGGTTTTCTGGATAACGGAGCTTTCCATTATTTGGATCTTCATACCTTAAAGTGGACTGGTCACCCAGTCCACTCTTTTTTAAAGAGTTCATAGCTGTTGTAAACTCATTTAAAAATCTCAGCTGTCAATCAAATATTGCCTGCCCCTCCTCTATGCCTTAGGAGCAATTCCTTTCACTTTCCATTCAGCACTACATGTCACTGCTCTCCCCACATTCCCTCAGTTCTCTTAACCATTTAATGGTATAGCTAGGGCATGGGGATGGTGCACAAACAAGATCGTGAGATGATGCAAGGCTTGCCTTAATAACAGTGTCCACAAAATGGCTCCTGCTTGCTTACTATAATTATGAGTTTCCAGACTGATGGAAACAGGATTTAAATAATTTATACAGTGTAATTAAAGTTCATTTTGCTTGACTAACTTGATAAAATAGGATTTGGAATAATTTTTTAGGGCGACGGGTCCCCGTAAACATTAAATAAACCCAATAGGCTGGTCTTGCTTCCAATAAGGATTATATATTGGTTTGGATCAAGTAAAAGGTACTGTTTTATTACTACAGGGAAAAAGGAGATCGTTTTCCAAAATTTGGATAAAATGTAGTCTGTGAGAGACGGCCTTTCCATAATTCAGAGCTTTCTGGATAATGGGTTTCCAGATAACAGACCCCATACCTATATAATGTATTTAAATATCACCAACATTCTCCATAGCACAGGTTTAGACAGGCCTTAATATGATAATTTAACAGAACTGTTAAGCAGCTCTCTAGCCTGCAATTTCATCAATCTGGTTACTAGGGTCCAAATTACCCTAGCAACCATGCATATTTGAATAAGAGACTGGGTTATGAACAGAAGAAGGCTTGAATAGAAAAATAAGTATTATAAAGAAGCAATAACAATACATTTGTAGCATTAAAGAGCATTTGTTTTTCAGATGGTGTCAGTGACCCCCATTTGAAAACTGGAAAGTGCCCTGTTATTTTGTAGGGATCCTTCTGAGAGATGATTGGCAGATATAACAATGGTTTCCCATTTTACCAACATCGAGCACAACAATCAGTACACTATAAAGGGGTTATTTATTAAAGTCCGAATTTATCTCAATATGTTCTGCTACATACTCCGATCAAATCCGCTAGGGTTTCCAATGCTTATTTATGATTACATTTTCCAGAAAATTTGCTTTGCGTGGAAAAAAAATCAGATTTTCACTAATTTTTCATCCGAATTTCACTATTTTTTCATAATTTTCACCCGAAAACTTCGGGGTATTGCCGGAAACCCAGCGCAGTTCGGACTTCTCCCATTGACTTATATGCAACCTCGACAGGTCTGAGATGCCGGATTTACAGATTCTGACTTTTCCATCCTCGTGGTTTAATAAATTCCGAAAAATTTGTGATTTTTTTTTTAAAAGTCCGATTTTATTATTTTTTATTTTTGCATTCGGAGTTTAGTAAATAAGTCCCTAAGTGTCTTACGTAGGGCCCCCGGGTCGCTATCTATATCCCTGCGCTGGAGTAAAGAGATCCAGGGGCCCTAGCAAGGTGTTGCACGAGCAGTTTTCCTCTGTATTACAAGCCTGTCGTGTTATTACCTATGAAACATGTTATTGTACTGAAATATTTGCCTGCAGGTTGTGTATATGTCTGCCATTCAGATAGTATATGCGTAACTGTAGTCTCACATGGCCAAATACGAACGCCCGTTTCCTCTGAGGTGCCAATTAACATCCTGTAATGTAATATACACAAGATCAATCAGCTCGGTGCTCCTAAGTGCCTAACACAATAAACTGCAATTCAAAAAGGGACTTACGTGTTACATGTTCCTGTGGGCATCAGATTGAATGGACCCCGCTGCATTGCCCACCATAACATAACTTCCGCCCCCTACTTCCGTCTCCCACGTATGACATCAATCGCTGCGACGACTGCTGCCCTGGTTGTTGCTGAGCGACTGACGTCATCCCGGCGCGCCCTCTCTCTCCCTCTCCTCCCGTGCCTGTCTCTCGGCGAGAACCCTTCCTTCCGCGAGCTGCGTGCGTGCGTGCCCGTGTGGGCTTCAGGAAAGGCACGAACACGTGACGCCACCAAGGTAACTCGCCTCTGGGCATTGCCGGGACTTGATCGGTTTAAAGGGATAGGGTAGTGTGTGTGGCTGAATATATTAAAGTAGTACAATTAGTCAATGTAGATGTGTATTTACTCGCCTTGTTATAGAGATGCAGAACTGCCGTATCTGTAATGTAACTACAGGAATGTTGTAAGTTGTAGTTTTACGAGTGACGACCCTCAAGTTGATGACCAGTGCTCTGCATAGACTTATAGGCAACAACTCTTTATTGGAGATTGTGTAGTGTGAAGCTGTTGTGTCAGTGGAGTAACTAGATGTTACTGGGCCTCACAGCAAATTCATTTTAGGACCCCCGACATATCCAGAGGTTGTCTTGTTTTACCAATAAATGTTGACATTTCTCATTAATTAGGGCCTCATGGGGCCCCCCTGCAGCTGCAGGGTCTGCTTCTTCTGTAATTACACCACTGTGTTGTGTGTATGTACTCCTATATGCTCAGTATAGCAAATGCATCTATCTATAGACCTTGTATCTCTGTGTTCTGTTTACAGGGGCGCTCCACCAATGAGGCAATTTGAGACACTCGCCTCAGGAGGCAGCACCCCACTGGTTGCCTGGGGCGGCAAAAATGCTGCTCTTGGTAACTAAGAGCCAAATTTCTGTTTTTCAACCTGGAAATTCAGCTCTTCAAGTGTAAAGAGCTCAGTTGCGCTCTCTGCACTAGCGTCGTGGACTGCCTCAACCCCCTCCGGCGCAACGTGGACCACCTGACCCCCTTCGCGCTGAAAAGGTGAGGGCCATGGGGAGGGGTGGCAAAAGGAAAGCCTCCTCAGGCAGAATAATGTCCAGGATCACCCCTGCCTGTTTATCTGTAACACAAACCCAAAGCATTGCTTTAGGACTCTAGCACCTATGGAAGTGATAATTGGACTTTTACACCAATCTAACTTGCAGGGGTATATGGGCAGCTTCCTGTGCCACACATTGCTGAACTGTAAGTTTCCTAATTCATCCTACCCATTAAGTGGGTAGAGCTAATGCTAACACCTGCAACGCTCACTCTACTACTCTTGAGGCAAAACATTGTAATAAATGCTGAGGAGAGACCATTTTGCAGTCAGTGCTGTGTCAGACTGGTATAAGTGACCTGTGTTCCAGACTGTTGCTTTACATTTGCCGTACTAGTGCCCAATATTGTATTGCTTTTACTTCGTGCTGCTCATTTTGACCGTTTGCATACGGGACATTAGTGATTCTGTATTTAATGCTAAGCTTAATTATGTGGAAAGGTCCTTTACTGTAATAGTAACAAAAATCAGAAGTTGTGAGTTTTTCTTCAAGAGAAATGGCCAAATATATAATCAAAATGTCAAATAATTTATAAGGACATACAGGTGAAAGCCTGATGCGTTTTGTGCCTGTTGGGGTACTTACGCATAGGGCCTATAGGTAAGTGCCCCAACAGGCATAAAACGTGTCAGGCTTTCACCTGTTAGTCCTAATAAATGGTTTGAACTTAATTTATATTTTTGTTCATTTCTCTTGAAGAAAAACTCACAACTTCTGATTTTTGTTACCTGTTTATGCACCCACAGACTTGGCTGAACTGTGAGTATATTTCTTCCCTTTTCACTTCATTGCCCTAAATATTGGACGTTCATTTATAGTGGTGCATTTATGGACAATTAGCATAATTTTTGTTATTTACTGTAATAGGGTTGAAAGGTAGGAGGATGACAAAATGCAGTAGCATTCAATAGAGTAATACTGGATGGAAAAACATCTGTTTAGCTATTCATTGTATATAGTATTGGTTTATACAGAAGTGACTCTGGTTGTCAGTGTGGACAAAATTGGTCCAACAGAAAAGAAGAATTACCCTCGCACACCCTAGGCCGTCCGATGATTGAGAAACCCGATGCTCTATGAAGGAGGAAATGGCAGCCTCAATATGATAACACAGAGAAGTAAATCACCGGCACAACGTGGCAGGGAGAACCCTTGCTCGTCTATTGCAGATGTTTCGGGGCGTAACCCCTTTGTCAAGAATTGGTCTATCATAAAAAAACTTTGTGTTTGGGGCAGGTGACCCTCACTGGCCCCAACCACAAATATGTGGTCTATGAAGTTTTAATTTTATTGTTATAATTGTTTTCTGTAATTTCAATCTTTCTTTTCAAAGCCTTTCAAATTCATCAGACACTCTGACCTCCGATTGTCTGCCTGGTTATAAGGGTACCGTAATTAAACCTTAGCAATCAAATAGCAGTTGATGTTCTAAGCCTGAGAGCTGCTGAAGAAGAAGATATTAAAAACACAACTATAAAAAAAAACTTATGGATGGACCGAGCCCTGCATTTTCGGATTTGGCCAAATCCCCGTGTCCAGGGTTACGAATACTGAACTGAATCTGAACCCTTCCCCAGCAAAGGAAATACAGAAGTATCAGGGGAAAAACCTGATGTTTATTATTTTTTTCAATTCGTTAGCAATCAGATTCGATTCGGCCAATCTGAATCTTGCCAAATCCAGGATTCAGTACATCCTTAAAAAAACATGTATGCATCTGTATAATGAGAGGGATAGGTAAAGCCTACAGGAAACAGAGGTGCCACATGGTAGAGTCCTGTGCGGAACCAATTTTTGAAACCTGACCCAGACCCACAAACTGCCCCGGACCTGCAACCCACATTCTTACCTGCTTGGACCCGCTCCCCGACCTACAAGTGCCTTATCCACTACCTGACCCGTGACCCGCTCACCATCAAGAAACAGGAAGTGCTGCCATTGTAAACCAGAAGTGACATCATTAAAAGTAGGCGTGATGAAAAAAAGTTTTTAAAACATATGTAAAGGAGTAAAACGCGCTATTGAGAAGACCTGCAAACCGATCCACGACCCGCAGAACGGCTGACCCACGTCTATACTCATACCCAAAAGTTCTACCAACCCGCAGGTTACCTGCTTTTTTGTGGGTACCCGCAGGTACCCGATCCTCTGCAGGACTCTACCATATGGGCCAATCTTATTGACTTAGGGCTGTTGTACCTCAATTAGTCCAATGCGCTTTGATTCCAAATTGATTTAGAGTTGTAAAAGATTATCTTTTCCAGGAGAAAAGCCATTCAGTGACCAATGCTAAAATCAAATGTATTTTCCATAGCTGTAACTTGTGTAATTTAAAGTGCTTGTTCTTTAAACAGCTTGTCTTATTTTCACAGGTACCATCTTCCTAATATTGACTTAACTATTGTATGGTTATATGCACCAACCCTGTAGCAACGACTATCCGCTGCCATCCTACAGCCTCTAAACTTTACATCAATTCTGGACCGTGCAATTTGGGCATGAATTCAAAGACTATGGGAGACCTCTGAGATTTTTACAGGAAACAGAGGTGCCACATGGTAGAGTCCTGTGCGGAACCAATTTTTGAAACCTGACCCAGACCCACAAACTGCCCCGGACCTGCAACCCACATTCTTACCTGCTTGGACCCGCTCCCCGACCTACAAGTGCCTTATCCACTACCTGACCCGTGACCCGCTCACCATCAAGAAACAGGAAGTGCTGCCATTGTAAACCAGAAGTGACATCATTAAAAGTAGGCGTGATGAAAAAAAGTTTTTAAAACATATGTAAAGGAGTAAAACGCGCTATTGAGAAGACCTGCAAACCGATCCACGACCCGCAGAACGGCTGACCCACGTCTATACTCATACCCAAAAGTTCTACCAACCCGCAGGTTACCTGCTTTTTTGTGGGTACCCGCAGGTACCCGATCCTCTGCAGGACTCTACCATATGGGCCAATCTTATTGACTTAGGGCTGTTGTACCTCAATTAGTCCAATGCGCTTTGATTCCAAATTGATTTAGAGTTGTAAAAGATTATCTTTTCCAGGAGAAAAGCCATTCAGTGACCAATGCTAAAATCAAATGTATTTTCCATAGCTGTAACTTGTGTAATTTAAAGTGCTTGTTCTTTAAACAGCTTGTCTTATTTTCACAGGTACCATCTTCCTAATATTGACTTAACTATTGTATGGTTATATGCACCAACCCTGTAGCAACGACTATCCGCTGCCATCCTACAGCCTCTAAACTTTACATCAATTCTGGACCGTGCAATTTGGGCATGAATTCAAAGACTATGGGAGACCTCTGAGATTTTAACAGGAACAATTCAGTCTAGTGATATATGGATTTCAGCGCAGATAACTGGATATAAGACCTGATAACTGGTAACAACAAGCTAAAGTGTTTCCAAATTTAAGATTAAGACTTTCCCATCGTTATGAAAAAGATGATGTTCTCCTGATGGCAGCACAAGTGAATGCTTTTTGGAGGTGACATCAAAATATTTGCTCCCACCCAAAGGGAATCCAGGCTCCCACTACAGCATTTGACACCTAAAACAGGTGAGGTTTCTGTTTTACTGCTGGACTATCTTGTTCATGTTCCTTTTTTGACTCTTTAATACTTTTATGGTAGTACGGAAATATTTAAATCATTTTTAGAAACATAATGAAGGCTTGTGAACTGCTGTCAAAACTGTGTTGTGGGCAGTAATTACTTCTGTGTTATTGTTATTACAGTTTATAGCAGCTTATATAGACAATTCTACCCAGTTTTTGTCCTTGCTTCTAAGTAGTGCCCTTATAAACTCCTGGGCTTCATTTCCATGGCATGTGGCCTGTGTGGCGTTAATGGGTTGGTGGCCTTAATTACTGGTATAACTTGTGAGAGGAGATTGGGGACTTAATTTGTCTTCATGGTATTGATGTGCCAGAGAATCTATATCGCATTATTGACTTTGAGCTTTAGCTACTTTCTGACTTAAGGAGAATACAAACCTAAACTATATCTGTTACTTTTCATATATTGATCACGTTGCCTGTATTTAGGGACAAATAAATTAAGATAAGTAAAGTATCTTACAGCTTAATGATGTTAATTATTTTTATTAGTAATTAAAGGAGTAATTAAAGGAGGGAGAATTATGATTTTTAAGGGGACGTGTACCTATAGTATTTATAATAATTTACAATTTCAATGACTTTTATTAATTGAGTTGAAATAAATGTAGTGTTTTTTGTCATGCTGGGGTGTGTCTTTACCCCTTATTAGTACAAGTACGGCAATTGTTAAATGCTCATATATATAATATATTATATATATATATATATATATATATATATATATATATATATATATATATATATATATATATATATATATATATATATATACATACATACATACACACACACACTTAACAGCTTTAACCTAAAGTGCTGTTCATGAAATCCAGTGAAGTTTCCATAATAGTCTGAATAGAAAATACAAAAATATCTTTTTACCTTTATTAGCATGCAGGAAAACTATTTTAGGAACCCCAGTCACATTATTTTCAAGATGCTTTTGAAAAGCTAAGGGAAAATCTTAATTGCGTAACATTAAAGGTTACTCGATGACACAGAAAATGTCATGTTTGATTTTGCTATCTTCTAGAAACTTTTACATAAGTATCTCTTAATGTCGTACAACAATCTTCATTGATAACAGAGTTGTACCTCTGTAACTTTTCCCTTCCAAATACAACACGTTTAAACCAACAAGCTATATATCTGTGTACATAAGGATCTACGATATTTGCAGACTATTTGTGCACACGTGTTGTATTTAAAAGCCAATGCTTCATCATACTGCAGGAGATCCAGTTTTGCTAAATAAAACACCTAATACAATGAACTATGTGTCTTATGTTGGGAATTTTGTGTAGTATATATTAATGCTATTTTGTGCGGTGGGTATATTGGGACGGTGTATTGTTGTTTTTTGGTGGTGAAGGTAATATAAAACTATAATGGTGCTTGAAATAAGTAATTTAAAATTGACTTAGTGATGTGATGTAAAATTAAATTGACTTAAGCTCCCCATAGACACGACGATTCTTCTTGCCGAACGACCGATTTTAGGGAAGTCTGACCAATCCTTTGAAATTATCGTACGGATTCGAACGATCGTACATCTTACGATTTTTCGGCCGACATCTGTCAGGAAATTGATCGGCCAGGTCAAAAAATCTCTGTCGGTCTCAGTGCAATCTATCTATGTTTGCAGGGACAAGCAGGCAGCTCCCCTTTGTTTTCCTGGCAAATTGGTCTTTTTAGTTGATGGTCAATTCGTACGATCGTTCCGAGAAAATCGTGCTCTCACGATGCGGATCGGATCTTTTAAAAATCTCAACATCTATGGCCAGCTTAGCTGATATTTGATTGTACGCTGAGTGGTATAGTGCAGACCCTAGCATTTTAATTTGTATATGCCTTTGGCATTCACCTAATGATCACCATTCTCAGACTGAAACAGGGTGTGTGAGCTAATATTTTAGAAAGTAAACACTCTCTGTTCCCTAGTTAATGACCTGGAGGTGGGCATTGAAAGTACTGTTTCTATTTTTGCTGATGATACTAAATTGTGCAGAACTATAAGTTTCCATGCAGGATGCTGCCACTTTGCAGAGTGATTTGTCTAAATTGGAAAACTGGGCAGCAAACTGGAAAATGAGGTTCAATGTTGATAAATGCAAGGTTATGCACTTTGGCAAAAATAATATAAATGCAAGTTATACACTAAATGGCAGTGTGTTGGGAGTTTCCTTAAATGAGAAGGATCTAGGGGTCTTTGTAATTCTGGGCAGTTAAAAATCACTTTACCCCTTATGTCTTGTATGAAGAATTAAAAAATAATGAACATCTTTAGCTTATTATTCTCAGATAAAGTTCAGTTTTGTAGAATTGTTTATATTATCACAAGTAGGGTAGAGACCCTATATATTGTTTGTTGCTTCCATATAAAGAACAGTCAATATTTTATAACGTATTTCCAGTTTTACCTTGGTATCGCTGATGTTTTAGAACTGTTTCTATTACTATCATTATTATTTATCGTGTATTTATAATGTGGCAGCATGCTCCGCGGTGCTGCACAATAAAAGGGAATATGCATCCCCTACATTGCATACAGGTACTGATCAATACAGGAGGTAGAGGTCCCTGCTCATTAAAGCTTGCAATCTTCTGAAAAGCCATAAGGCTAGCCACTCATGGAGTTACAAGGTCGCCTAATTAATAAACTCCAAATGGAAGTGGGAGTTTGTGGGGCTCCTGTCCAATCATTTGAGCAATGGGTTTATGATGTGGTTGGTCAGTCAATACAGATAAATCCTTTTTGACTGTTAGTCCATATCTGTACAAGGAATAGTTCAGTGTAAAATTATAAACTGGGTAAATGCAGAATAAAAAATGTTTCTAATAAAGTTACTTAGCCAAAAATTACATTTATAAAGACTGGAGTGACTGGATGTCTAACAGAACAGAACACTACTTCCTGTTTTTCACCTCTCTAACTCTGACTTAGTCAGTGACTTGACGGGGGGCCACATGGTACATACCTATTCAGTGAGTTTGCAATTGATACTCGGCATGCAGCTCAGATTCAAAAGCAAACATTTATGACCCATCTGCCCCCCCTCAAGTTACTGCCTGGTAACCAGTCAGTGTAAACCAAGAGAGCTGAAAAGAAGGAAGTAGTGTTTTGGCTATTATGTTACACATCCAGTCACTGCAGCCTTTATACATTACATTTTTGTCTAACTAACTATATTAGAAACATTTTTTTATTTTGCACAGCCTATCTATTTACCCAGTTTTTATTTTTACATTGAATAAATTAAACAGATTATGATTAAACAGATTGTTTATCATAATCCTATTTGAGCAGTATTATACAGGTGGCTTCCATGTTGTATATACTGCACGTCTGCTGGCTGTCTCCTTCTTGGGACTGGATATACTCCTCATATTTTATCATTGCGTAACTATCAAATGATTAACATTTCCTTGTTTCCCAGCTCTCCTTCACCAGAGGATAAAGTTATTGTTCTTGGTTCCTTTTACAATCCAGTCTTTCTAATAAGGAGAGAAGTTTCTATTTTAAACTGGGAACAGAAACATACCAAGTGATCCTTCATTAGGGCTTCTGATATTTTGTGCTTTAACAAAAGGTTGCTTTATTGGTAGCTTTAATGAACAAATCACTTTATTGGCGAAGGCATACTGGTTGCTTTGTAGGTCTCAACAGTAAGGAATTCTTGTTTCAATTCAGTATTGTACAGAAGGAGGGAAGTGATAGCGCTGATCTTCCATTAATGTTCAAATTATTTTTTTTAACGATTATTTTTTTGATGTTTTAAAAGTAAGTAAAGTGTTAAAATACTTGATAATTTCTGCTTCATTGTATTTCTTCTATTTAAATATTATGACAGAATCAGGCTATTAGGACAAATAAAACTTCTCAATTTACAGGCCTTAATTGGCACTTGGTAACTGGTAATCACTAACTTATGATTGTTACAATACTTCTGCAGAAGGCAAAACAATGATGCCAGTAGTTTTAAAGGAACATTTAAAGGGGAACCTGTTGAAAAAATGAAAATGTAATATAAGCTTCAGCATACTGAACTAAGGACCTTTCCTGCATGAAGAGAAACAATGCTTAGAGGAACAGTGAAGATAAACATGATTATTTCAGAACAAATGCAGAATATTTCATTGATTGTATTTAGAACGTTTCTTATTTCAGCATGATAAAGCTTATATTAAATTTTTTCGCAATAGTTCTCCTTTAATATATAGATGCTAATATACATAATACATAGTCTATAAGGATAATATATAACCTAGTGTAGTTATAATCAAAGTCACCAAGGCTTTCCATGGCCAGCAGTTTTGTTTTAGGTAATGTGAAAATGTTATTTTGGAGGAAACGAGAAATTCTGTATATAGACTAGTGTAATAAAGATTATTTTATGTTGGCGTCCCCCCCACACCACTGACACCTGGCCACCTCTCCTCTGAGGATTCTTCCTATTAGATTTAAAAGCACTGAAGGTTTACATTTCAGAAGAGCTGCCTTTGATAGTTATGCTTATTTCTACAAAGGCCTATGTTGCCAGGAGCAGGGTTTAGCTCTGAAATTCATAGCAAATATTTTTCGGCTGGTTCCTGTTTCTTTACTTAGATGAAGACTGCATGCCTTCTGCTCTGCCTTTCCCATGCCATGCCATCCATGCCTGTAGTTGTGCAAAGCTTTGTATACCATTATCAAAGATTTTCTGTTTCTGTTGGGCTGTCTCAGTGCTTCTGGTTTTAGTGTTTGCATGCATTTTTATGGGTACTGCTCAGGCAGCAACATCCATAGTAATGCTGTTTGGCTGTCACTTTTCTATATAATGATGCATTCTGGCATCAAAGCACGTAATTTATAAGGCTATCATTTTCAGTTTGGTGCATTGCTAAATGCCCATACTGCAGATTATATAGTAAATTACATTTTAAGTCACTGAGGAGTTCTATGACCATATAACGGCGCCGAGGCTGAAGGCCGAACACCAAGCGCTTTTATACAGGTCATGGAACTCTGATGTGACTTCTAGAGGCACATTTATCAAAGGTCGAATTAGTGTGAGTTCCTTTATAAACTCCCTTAAAGGAACAGTTCAGTGTGAAAATAAAAACTGGGTAAATAGATAGGCTGTGCAAAATAAAACATGTTTCTAATATAGTTAATTAGCCAAAAATTTAATGTATAAATGCTGGAGTGACTGGATGTCTAACATAAAAGCCATTATGAAAATTAAAAAAAAATTGAGAATTTGAATTTGCATTTCGACCCTTAATAAATTTACCCCCTAATGTATAAGCATTTATATTAACAGTAACACACAGGCATAAACATAGTTAATATATATGTATTATTATTATTTTTTTTTTTTAACTGCACTTGCTCGGTTTAAAGATTCATTTTAATTAACGTGTCTCAACTACCCTGTAACTATGAATTAGTCCTGTGAATTTTTCCCTGATAAGTATTTGGCATTTATAACTAGAAGAGTTCTTTAACTTTTTATTATTGTTTATAGCAAAAATTTGTACAGAACGTTATTTTCAACAAACATCTCAAGCATACATATGTCGATATTAAAATATCTTTAGTAGCAAGTGTAATTACAGTCGGTGTTGAAATATTACCATGTTAACCTCAACATTTCAATGGACCGTAAAATGCACAATAATATTCGTATAATAATAGAAAGACAGGAAAAGAAAAATAAAATAATATGACTTCTACGCTGACTCTAAATTAGAAACAGGGTGTAACTAAAGTGAAAAGAGGATGTTGGGCACACCAGGCCTTAACTTTTTAAGTGAATTTTTGTTCTGTCTTCTTGCTCAAAAATCTAGAACTGGTACCTAGAGGACAGTGAATGGCATTGGTCTCTGGATAAATGTTTTAATAGTAGCTGAATCGTTTTATTGTTTTATCAACACACTGTAAGAATCATTGCAAATATATCATATTGTACTTTAAATATTTATTTTATCGTTTTGCTTTTGGAGTCCTAAAACTAGCCGGTCCCATTTAGTGAAAGTTTCCTTCAACCCATGGAGATATTCTGAGCATCTTCAATAACTACCAGGAACTGTGATAAGGTTTGGTAAAGTTGATGTCTACAGTAAAAATGTGACTGGGTGGATTTGTGGGAAACATTTATTCTGAGACCCAATATTATGCATAATTTGTGTCTGAATAGGAAAAGTTATCCTTGCTTTAAGTGTTTAAGTTGCATTCCTTCTTCCAAACTCCTGCAAAAAGATGATTTCTTTCTGGCTCTGCATTAAGCTGTGGGTCTTAATGAGTGTGCACTGTTTTTTTTTAGATCTATACAGATGTATTACTGGGTTAAAGTGAAAGGATTTTTTCTTGTCATTTTATCTATCTTTGTTTCAGCCAACCTTGCTGAGTGTAGGAGAACTGGCATAACACCTATAAGAGACATTCTTCCTCTATCCCAAAATATGCTATTAATAAGGTTTACAGCGATTGGTAATTGGAGGCGTCCAAAATGTGGCTGCATTACAATTCCGAGAAACCAAGAATAACTATAGCAGTGTCATCAACCACACATCACTGATCCAGAGACTTGTCAGTGCATGCCATTCATATGAATAAATCCTTAGTCACACGTTAAAGGAGGTTTAAAGCTGTGGTTCAGCCATACTATACTCCCTTTTTACTGGACTACAAGTTCTAGCCTACATTTAAGGATCAGTCATGCTGGGAACTGTAGTCCAGAAACAATATATTCTTAAAGCAACATAAGTCAACAAAACTTTAGAGGTTGCTGACCCAATAGATGTGAGAGAATCCACCAATGAGAAACAGCTAAACAGTTTGTCCTCTAAAGTTTACAATGTAATGTCAGGAAGACAAGATTTGCACAATTATCTTAGTATGCTAGTTCACAGCAACTTGGTGAGCAGACTTTGTAGTGAATAAATTTAGGTCACCTTAGGGATGGCAACTTGGTGGTTTTGTCTCATCACACCCTGTTCAGCTTCGTCCATGACCCAGATCACACTTTGAACTTTGATTGTTTCTGAGGTTTATTGGAATATATTCTGGTTTGTTTCAGTGCTTCTCATTGAAGGGTTTAAGCGCACTTTGGGTGCAAATCAAAGAGCACAGGTGACTTAGCTGTTACTTTAATGTCCTGTTTGGAGGGGGGTAATAGGGTGACTCCCAAAGAATCCACAAGATTTGACACTACTGCCACCTATGGTAGAGAGCTGGGTGTTCAGTGAGACAGTTTTAGATCATTTAAAAAAATATCCCTTCTGTTTGTACATGGTGGTTTTAAATGTAATGTCTGTGGGTTGTAAAATATCAATATTGCACTGCTAAAGAAAATGAATTCCATGTTTGGTAAGGGAAAGATAACCTTCATTATTTTGATAGTGAGTTGAATGACATACGGAGAAGTAAAATTTTAAAATGTACATAGCTAAAATTGTTGCATTTTATCCTTTAAACTTACTGCACCAGCCTAAAGGTTCAGCATCTCTATAACAGTAATGATTCAGGCCTTTAAAGTTGTGCACAGGAGGTCACCATCTTTGCTTTTGTTAGGCATGTCAGTGACACTGCACATGCTCAGTGTTCTTTCGGCTGCTGTTGAGAACCTTAGGATTCATCATCAAGCAGAATAACGATGGTCACCATAGAAGCTGATAGGACTTATTTTTAAATTCAGAACACATACAGTATATTGTGAGTGGGTCCTTAAGCTCAGTAAGTGACAGCAGCACAGAGCATGTGCAATGAATCAGTGGAAAAGAAGATGGGGGAGCTACTAGAAGCATCTTTGGAATCAAAGATCTTTACTGCTAAAGGGCTATGGTTGCCTTGGGCTGGTACAGAACCCCAAAATATGTGTAGTAGTCCTACCCTACTTCTTTAAAGGGGTGTTTCACCTTTAAGGTAACTTTTAAAATTGGTTTTAATTATTTATTTTTTATAGTTATTTATCTTTTTTTCTACTGACTCTTTGCAGCTTTCAAATTGTTCTAAAAAACAAATGCTCTGTAAGGCTACAAATTTGTTATTGTTACTTTTTATTACTGATACTTCTATTTAGGCCCTCTCCTATTCATATTACAGTCTCTTATTTAAATGAATGCATGGTTGCTAGGGTAATTTGGACCCTAGTTAAAAGATTGCTTAAGATGCAAATTGAAGAACTGCTGAATAAAAAGCTAAATAACTCAAAACCTTCAATAATAAAAAAAAATGAAAACCAATTACAAATTGTCTCAGAATATCACCCTCTACATCATACTAAAAGTTATCTCAAAGGTTAACAACCCCTTTAAGCATCAGTTTTTCTATAAGAAATACTTAAAACGTATCTTTTGTCTAAATCAAAGCTCAGAAACAGTTGTGCAATAAATACAGCTAAAAAGCTACTCTTACTAGGCATGGCACAAATAACTGCAATTCAGTTGTTCTATTTTCATGTTTCCTTTTTGTCAGATGTTACATTTTGTGTTCTTTCTTTAAGCATTGCTTATAAAAGCTTTTGTAATTCTTCATTTCTCTCTCTGATTTTTACCCCTCTTCCCTAAAATTACTAAATATTTCTGCATAGTATGTCAGTACAGAATAATAACAATAGGACTAAAGATAATGTGCCTGCTACAGCCCTGTCTCTCTTCACAGCTGGAGATTGATGTGTGCCCTCTGCTGTGAAGAGATTGAAGCGGTTCAGTGAAATAAAACATGCTTTTATGTCCGTGCACAAGAACAATGCTTGGCTGCAAGTGTATGGAGGGACCGTTTAGCATGAAATACGGGTAGCCTTTAATCGAGGCGTGTGGCAGATCAAGTCATCCTTCTATGTGTCAGGGATAAAAGAGGATCCATTAGACTCTCTGGGAATTTGCCATGGTGTGCTAAGACTAATTTAAGGAAATTTCAGGGTTTTGAAAAAATGCTATAAAAAATGTTGTTGTTGCTCCTTCAGTTATTTATCAAAATAACATGCTGCTTTCATTTTATTATGCAAGAATCAAACTACCCCAATTCAAATGGATCAACACAAATTACTGATCCCATATAGGAATGCTAAGAGGTATCCATAGCTGAGGTTGGCAGTTTCTCCAAGTCTTTTAGGGTAAGGGCACACGAGGAGATTCGGGGAGATTCAGTTGCCTATCGACTAATCGCCTCTTCTTCTGGGCGACAATCTCCCCAATCTGCCTTCCCCTAACTTCCCGCCGGCTATAATGAAAAATCGCCAGTGGTATGGCACTCATGTTGCTTCGTTTTCCGAAGTTTCCTCGTGAGGCAGATCGGGGAGATTGTCGCCCAGAAGAACAGGTGATTAGTCGCCAGGCGACGAAATCTCACCGAATCTGCCCGTGTGCCCCTACCCTAATTCCCGTGAAAAATTCACATAGCAATTTACATAACAAAATGCTTTTTCCTTTGCTGGGCATTAAATTGATTACAGACTTTCTTTGCTAAGACTTTTTATTAAATCTCTTCTCAAAGCTACAGCCTTTAGCCCAGCAAGGCACATACAGGGTTTTTGGGCAGTAGTCATATTCACCCCCCCCCCCAAAGCATTAATGTAGCAATTATATATAGAACTCTTGTGTGATCAAATGAGTAGATCAAAAGTAGTAAATGGACCCGCACTCCAATGTTCTAGTGAAGAAAAGTAATGTGCTTTATTCACAAATGCATATCCAACGTTTCGGTCCAAACTGGGACCTTTCTCAGTTTGGACCGAAACGTTGGATATGCATTTGTGAATAAAGCACATTACTTTTCTTCACTAGAACAATGGAGTGCGGGTCCATTTACTACTTTGTATGCAAAAACTTGACCAATGCACCCACCATTTAAGAAATCCGGTAAGAGTGCGCTCACCAAATTGATCCACTGCCTCCCTGATACTCATCCTTCCGTTTGGTCTGCCATCTATGTCCTCACTCCAGAACTCTCCGACTAAAGCCCCCCATAAACGCAAAGATTTATCTTGTCGAACGACCGATTTTAGTGAAGTCCGACCAATTATCGTGCGGTTAGTGGGATTCAAACGTTCGTACATCTTACAATTTTTCGGCCAACATCTGTCAGAAAATTGTTCGACCAGGTTAAAAAAATCTTTATTGTCCCAGTGCAATCTATCTATATCTGCAGGGCCAAGCAGGCAGCTACCCTTCAGTTTTGCTGGCAATATCGCCTGAAATGGTCTTTTTAGTTGATGGACAAATCATACATTTAAACGATTGTTTAAAAATATTCGTGGTCTTACGGTAATGATTGGATCTTTTTAAAATCTGGCTAGCTTAATTTAGCCTGTTGTACAAACCTAAAGACTGAGCATAGGTACATGTGTCAGGTTCTGATTGGTCAGTCTTGGGGAGTAGGGCATGGATTCCTGAGGCAGTCCATTCAAGAATCAGGACAATGGAAGGTGGAAAAGGTAGTTTGGAGACATGAAGGACTGGATTCTCTGCTGCTCTTGGTCAAAGGGGACTTAACATCTGTGTGCTAAATAGGATGTCACTGAAGCTTGTATCTGTTGTGTCCTGATACCATCTAAGCTGTAAATCACATAACATTCTTAAATACACCACACAACATATACATAAAATATACACTTCTGTATATAATAAAGATATGACACAAGCAAGTCTCCTTACGGTAACAATAGGTCCTATCCTCTGCTTAGAGGATGTACTGTAGAAACTCTATCACACAAATATCAAGGGTTCCTGTATTGATAGCCAGAAACGTGAGGAGCAGGTATGGAGGGGAAGGGCATGGAAAGCGATATTATTATGCATGGTGTAGGCAAATTGTACATGATTGTGACATTGTTCTGTTCCAAAAGAGTTAAGGTGGCCATACATGCAGAGATCCGCTCGTTTGGCGATGTCGCCAAACGAGCGGATCTCCCTCCGATATGCCCACCTTGAGGTGGGCAATATCGGGCTGATCCCATCGTGGGCCCTAGGGCCCAACGATTGGATCCTAGCGAACGCAGACGGGCGGTCGGATCGCGGGGCCGCATCAACGAACAGATGCGGCCGCGATCAGACGGGATTTTTAGACCCATCCGATCTAGACTTTTGGCCAGATCTCGATCGGGGAAGCCCGTCGGGGGCCCCCATACACGGGCCAATAAGCTGCCGACTCGGTCTGTCTGCAGCTTTTATCGGCCCGTGTATGGCCACCTTTAGGCCATTCAACTGCACAGATCTGCGGAGTACTATAACACATACACGGGCAACTAGCTTTCATCTGCATTCTAAGAATGGTTGCTATAGATTGCTGGCCTGCGACAAATTTGCTCAGTTTATAAATAATGCCCAGAGTGTTTTAGTATTGGTATGTGTGCCTTAACCAATCTGATGGAAACTTTAGCCCAGGAGTGTCCATACTTTACTAATGTGACATCTACTTTTAGTGATGTTGTCTCACGATCCACATCCATAAAAGCATTGTTAGCATTCTGTGTCATGGAAATATTACTTAAATATTGATTTATGAGAATAAAAATGTATAGCGTATATTTAAACATCTGTTTCTTGTGTAAGCTTAACATAAAAAATATCTGAATGAAAAGCATGAAATAGGGTGTTTGTTGACAGTGTCTACTGATCACCAGCTAAAGGTCTACTGGTAGATCCTGACCTACCTTTTGGCCACCCCTGCACTAGCCAAAATGAACACCACACAGTTCTAAATGTGCCACAGGTTCTGTTATGTCCTCTTGAGAGACAACTACATTTGCTGTAAAATTAAGCACTGAAACGTTTTACGTTTTTCTGTATAAAAAAGCCCAACATATACTGTATCACTTCCTTGCAGATGTCCGCTTTCCAGTCTTTCATTTGCATTGGATATACAAATGGAAACAAAATGAATATTTCTTTTTTTCTCAAGAGATTTCTTTTCTCAAGAGATTTTCCTTGGATACACAGCAGGAATGTATGTGAAATGTATTTTAATCAGCAGAGTGTGACTGCGGCACAATTATAGCTGCAGATACCTGAAAAGCATTCATGTTGCATGTGCCAACTGCTGGATTTAATGGAACAATTATTCTGCTATTTGTTCATGCTTTTTTATAAAAGCATTTCTCTACTTACAGGCGCAAACCTCGAATGGAGCCGAACTCATTTCACATTTTACTATGCAGGCAGTTATTGTGGCGTTTAGTTCTTTAGAAAATCCTTCACTAAAGATCTGGCTGAATTTAATCAGAATTCTAATATGTGTTGCTAACATTTTAGCTCAGATAGGTCATGCAAATTCCAGTTTTTGTGCACAAATTAATGTTGGTTTTCCAGGTCCATAGTATTAATCACATGGTAACAGTTTTTTTTGTAAATCCTGCCTTTGAGATGTGTAGTTTTCGCATTAACTGAAACTTGCAATATCACATTTTTGAAGGGGCTGTGGCTAGAACCAACCTGAATACAGTACATTAGAATATCACTGAGTTTAACAAAAGCTGCTGCTAGACTGCATGTGTGCAACACTTTTCCCTATGAAAAAGAATGCATTCTCCCTTAGTGGTCATTCACTCATTTTAAATGCTTGGTGCATAATAAGAATGTAGGAGAATTGCAGTACCATAACAAAGACTTATAGGAGCAGGACCTTTGATTTGCTTTGCTTCAGTTAAAGGGCAAGTTTGCCTTTTATCAAACTGTTAAAAATTGTCGTGTTATTAGCAACTTTCAGTTGGTCTCCTTTTCTTTGTACTGTTTTTGCTTTCAGTTCTGCCTTACCTTTTGTATTTTAACCCTGTAACTGCCTCTTAGCAATATTCCATACAGGGTAACCTATAAGCCATTAAGTAAAGCAATAATTTATGGTACAGGAATGCTGGTGCTTCTGTGACATCACCATAGATGTTATTACCTGTGACTAAATTACTGTAGGTTGCCAAGGCCACTGACCCCAGACACCTAACCAACAGGTTCAGTGAAATGCTGCATTTTTATTACTATTTCTGTTTTTTAGTGCTCATATTTATGTAGAAGCCCTGAATACAGTATAAGAAAAATATCTGTCTTATCACATCAGTCATATATCAATCATCAGTTAATAGTATGAAGATTATCTTAGAAGCAAATACATATTGACCTCAAATATAATCTTAACTAACCACCTAGGAAAGCAAATGTATGTTCTCTTTAGTTGTCACCCCAACTGGCCTTTAGACTCATACCTCCCGACTGTCCTGTTTTTCGCGGGAGATTCCCGATTTTGACAGCTCAACCTGCTGTCCCGGGTTTGCTACTTTCTCTTTGATCTCCTACACATAACAGCCAGAAAATAATATACAATTTCTCAAGCTTAATTGGCTTTTGGCTGAGAGGCAGGAATATGTGCAGATACACTTAGATACTTTAGATAAGCAAAAAAGCAATTGTACCAATTTAAGATACAGGTCTCTTGGAGAAACTCTGACTTGCAGTTTAAAAGGCAATTCACCTTCATTAGCAAAACTGTAATAACATATAAAAACCACAGAAATGTGTTCAAACTTTCATAACCTGCCACATTTTGTAACATGGTAATTAGGGGGTGTGGCCACAAAAATGGGCATGGTCAAAAAAATGTCCCCACGATCCACGTGGCAATTTGTTTTGTCCCTCTTTGTATCTCCAAAATGTTTGGAGGTATGCAAAAAGTCCCTCAACCACTGCTTCCAGTCCCCCAACTACTTTGAATTACTCGCTTGGAGGCAGGTTTTGGTTGTAAAAAACCAGGTTTACTGCCAGAGTCCCCTCTAGACAGCCAGTAAGTGTCACCCCCTAGGCCTAGGAACCCCTTTCATGCCTGTGTTGCTTCTCAACTATTTTTCTCATAGGTAAAAAAGATTGAGGACCCCTGCTTTAGATGAAAAAATTACCCTATATTTTTTTTTTCATCTCTATGATGTTACCCAGATAGTAGAGGACTTAGCTTATTGAAAGCATATGCTATTGAGGGCATCTGAGTTGCTGTTATGATTATGGGCACATCTGGTAGGCATCTCTTGTATGTGTATAAATTGGGCTGCAGATAAATATTTTGGCACATGCTGAGTTGTCAATAGAAAGTACTTGTATTTGTAAAAAATATACATTTATTTGTACATATCTTAGTACTAGCTTCTTGAGTATTGTTGATATGTGCCAAGTGAAATGGAGAGAAATGTTTGTATGTAAGTAATGTAACAAATGTAATTCTAGAAAGAGTTAATATTAATTCTTGAAGAAACTGCTGAAAACTCATTTTTGAAGGTGTATTTGAGACATCCCCTACTTATAAATAGTGTTTATTTTCCCTCTTTAATTTAGAACAGCTTACTTTATATCTGAACAGAACTCCTGCCGTTTTCGACGTGTTTATGTTTTTTGTATACAATGCTGATTGCTATTCTTTAGTGCCAGAGACTAATCACTCTCCTTTTTTGTTCTCAGCGCACATTAATTTACAGTTTATTGAGACAGATGTGTTTAGAATTGCGTCCCAGCTGCCTCTAGCAGTGCATATATGCAAAGAATGTACATTAACTAGGATTTGTTGTTGCTGGATGAAATACCATGTTTTTGGAATTTTTTTAATAAGTAGCAGTTCATTGAAGTAGCAGTTTATTGTTTTTTTTTTTTTTTAAATTGGCTTCAAATGTTTTTAATACCTTGTATGGAGTTCTATCCACTGCTAATACTATGTAGAACATCCAAGCTAAAACAGTTATTGTATGGAGTAGGAAGGAAAAAGCGTGGAGAAAAAGGGTAATAGAATATGCTTCTGTATTTTCACTTGATCTAGGGATGATTTAGATTTAACTGCAGAAGATTTGGCTTCTGTTTCTAGTTAAGAGGATCCCAATTGTGACAATGTCAGATGAATGATCCATTTTATCTTATAGGGGTACTCCCTTTTCTTGCAGAAGAATTAGAGCTCACTCAAATAACTGATTCGTGTACAAAAAAAATCTAACCAATAACAGCTTTTTGCACAATTTCTGCATGTAGAGAGACATAACTTCTGGTGATTTCAATAGAGTGAACTCTAAAGGGCAGATTTATCAAGGGTCGAATTTCGAAGTAAAAAAATACTTCAAATTCGACCAACGAATTAAAATACTTCGAATTCAAACTTTTTTTCATCGAATTTGGGCATTCTGCGGTCGAAGTAAAATCGTTCGATCCTTCGAATCGAACGATTTTACCATACGATCAAATGATTTTATTTCGACTTCAAAAAACTTAGAAAAATGCTATAGAAGGTCCCCATAAACTAGCATAGTACTTTGGTTTAATTTGGTTTATTTGGTTAGCACTTAGGTTTAATTTGGTTTATTTGGTTAATTTTGGTTTAATTTGGCGAAGTATTGAAGTTGAAGTTTTTTTTTAAAGAGACAGTACTTTGATTATCGAATATTCAAACTATTTTACTTCGAATTGAATTCAAAGTAAATTCAAAGTCGTAGTATCCTATTCGATGGTCGAAATATCCAAAAAATTATTTCGAATTTCGAATTTTTTTACTTTGAAAATTCCCTCAAATTCACTTCGTCCCTTGATAAATCTGCCCCTAAGGGTAGAACTACATGGGCGATTTAGGTCCGATCCGATGCCAATCTTGGAAACGCTGGCATCAAGTCGGATGCGACGAAGATAATGTTAGTTGTATGAATGTCCGATATAGTCGCAGCGTGCATCCGACACGACTGTAGATGCTGCATGCAGCATCTGCATCCGACTATTGTGTCAGATGCACGCTGCGACTTCATCAACTGTCAATGTCAATGCTGAGAGAGGGATAATAAACATAAATTTGATTAATTCAGACACGGTACGAAATTTTTAATTGATTGTATTTAGAAAGTTTCTTATTTCAGTATGATGAAGCTTATATTACATTTTAATTTTTGTGATAGTTCCACTTTAATATGAAGAGATGTCTCCATTGTAGCATCTGTCCCCAGTGTCATGTACAAGACGTACGGTTGTGTCTCCTGATAAGTTGTCTTTAATTCCATGTGCAACACACACAGCTGTGTCCATTTAAGGTATATTATTTTGAGTTGCAGCCATTGTTAAATGTCACGCTGATTAGTGTATATTGCCATGTATAATAAGCAGCAATGTGTTTATTGTTAAAATTAAAGCTAATATTTACTGTGATGTAGTATTCAAAGTTGCATTTAGTCTGTTTTTCTAAGTTTTGTGTATTTTGTAAAAGTTTATTTCTAACTCTCCTTGAACTTCTGTCTGCCTTTTAGGGCTTAATTACCCTAGCAATCAAGCAACAGCTTGGAAGTCAAAATGGAAAATGATTAGGAAAGGGTCTGAAAAGAAAGATACACATTTAAAAAAAAAATGGTGGTATATGGGCAGATTTAAAGGGGTGGTTCACCTTTAAGTTAACTTTAGTATGTTATAGAATGAATAATCTAAGCAACCTGCCCTAGCTTTTGAGCTATTTCCCTTCTTCTGACTCCATCTAAAAACAAATACTCTGTAAGACTGCAAATGTATTATTACTACTTTTTTATTACTCATCTCACTATTCAGGACCTCTCATATTCCAGTCCAAATCAGTGCATGGTTGTTTGGACCTTAGCAACTAGATTGCTGAAATTAGAAACTGGAGAGTTCATTTAAGCAACCCATTTAAAATCTTGTTGGACAAGGAGCACATCAAAACATTGATGCAGTCCTCATCTAATGGGTCTTCATAGTCCCCAAAGGATAAACAATTAGCCAATGTGGCCATGACTGTGGGTTGCCAAGTTGGGCCCAGATCTGCTTATTTGGGTACCTCTCCAAACTAACTAATCTGGCCATCTGTTGCCACCTTAAAAACAACTATCGTTGGACAAACAGATACCATTCAAAAACATACACAATATATAAAGTAGTCCAATTCAATTAATTTAACCAAATTAACCAATTAAGTTAATTTAAAGGTGAATATAGTTCTATTGCCTTTTTGTTGTTTGTGGATGTCTCTCTCTCCAGGATATATGGACTGTTTTAATTAGCGAGTGTCCATTATAATCGGGCCGCTTTTATTATAATATTGTGCTGCTTTTAAGAAGGATACTACAGGCACTGCACTTACTTTCTGCTTTGTGCTTTTCATTAGTGACATTTTGGAATTTCTGTGCCTGTAAATGGCTGAGAAACTGGTGGGACATTTGTTATACCGTATATACTCGAGTATAAGCCGACCCGAGTATAAGAAAACTGGGAAAACTTATTGACTCTAGTATAAGCCTAGACACAACTACAGCCCTGTCTCCCAGCAGTGCACATTCTGCCAAAGCGACCCCCCCCATCGATCAACCGGACTTCTTTGCAAAGTTGATGGTGACAGAGAATTGCCAAACGGATTACTGTGTGCATTGTCCCACTGTCCCACTACCATGTGCAGAGGGTGCTGTTTGATATTGCCATCACTGTTAATCTTTTGTATAACCAACAGAGGGCGCTGTGTGATATTGCAGTCACTGTTATTCTTTCATATAACCAACAGAGGGTGCTGTGTGATATTGCAGTCACTGTTAATCTTTCATATAACCAACAGAGGGCACTGTGTGATATTGCAGTCACTGTTATTCTTCCATATAACCAACAGATGGCGCTGTGTGATATTCGGGTATATACGGTAAATATACCTGTCATACTGGATTAATTTCATTTATTTGATTTGAAAAATCTTTATAGATCCAAATTACAGAAAGATCCATTATCTGGAAAACCCCAGGTCCCGAGCATTCTGGATAACAGATCCCATACCTGTAATACAGAATCAGACATTAGAACCAGCATGTGTCTCCCAGATAATATCTTATTTTGTCAATTACTGTACGTTTATGATGAGATCTATTCTGATGTGGGATGTATGTATAATTTGCCCATTATCTGAAGTGTCCATGACAATTATTGTGAACAGTGCTTACCCAAAGCTCTGTATTCATTCTAAATTCAGAACTAGACTGTATATGTAATATTACTTGAAAATACACCTGATAAGTAACATTGCTTGTCATACAAAAAACATGATCTTTGATTCTACAAAATGCTCTAGTTGTTAAGAGACTTGAGAGAATGAAGCAACACCTGTTCATGCAAACATGGGAGTGACTGAGGAAATATTGCCCTTCGCTGAAAAGAAATGTATGTCATGCTCATACCCACCCTCTGTTCTTTCTAATCGGCAACCGGTCTTCTACTGCTTCACATTCTGGAACCTCTGATCATTTACCCATTTCTGCCCTAGTTTACACATTTTAATTATAAACCATAAAACCCACTGTAGTTTGAATTTAAAATATAAATTGGGAGGGAGCTAAAAATGGCCACATGCTCTGCTAATACTTGTCTTTTTTTTTGCAACAATTTTTTTGCAAAAATATTGGCCAAATAGTTTTCTCTGCTTAGGTTATGCTGTCCAAATGGAGATACGCGGGATAGACGTGGCCCTCCAAGAGATATTTATGGTCCCCTGCCTCCTCAAAGTTCCCCTGACCACATTGGATTGTATCATTTTATAAGACTGTGCCCCACTAATACAGTAAATTACTGGGCCATTTTATAGAAACTGTAGGAGCTGTTGACTTGTGTGTGCAAATACAGTTTAGCAGCTCAAAGAAACTTTAGTGTGTACACACAATTATGTTCATGCTCTGACTAATCCACCACCATTTTTGTATTTGCTATTAATAGGTGGCAAGTATATTACTACAGTAATACAAACTGCAATAGATGATTTTCAAGCAGCCACTAGACTGGAATTTTAAGTGGCATAGGGAGAGTTTTTATGTAAAAAATAATGTTCCAGGTATATATGCACTCTTGCTTATTCATGGTATTTATAATTGGAGCTTATACATTTGGTTATAGCAGGTAGTAGACTATGTGAATACGAAGGCCTTGTTCCTTCTGCTAGCAAGGCGTGCAAGTGACTTTAGTGCTGGTTACTGACATTGCTTTGCATGCAGCAGATAACAGAGCCAGCGGTCCTTTTATGTTCATTGTTATTAGCAGACAAATCACGACTTCCTGCATGTCATATTCACGTCTTTTCGGCTTGATCCCACTAAAAAATTCATATATATGATCGTTCCTGTTTCATTTCGAGCACAGTGCTTATACTGCTATGATAAGTTATATTTCAAGCCAAGATTTAAATGAGCATCTAGCTCTATTGTACAGGTTAAATTATATTTATTGTGTGACCTTGGTCTCTGCATATCTCTTCTGGCTCTGGGTGCCACATTCAGGCAATGCAGTGACGTGCTCAACAAGCCTGTTATGCAGATGAATGAGGGTTGAAACAGGCAATATGCAAGGATGATGTTTATTTTGCAATATTTTTTTTGACCTTGCTTATGGCTTAGCACTCTGATCCTCAACCAGTGGCTCATGAGCAACTTGTTGCTCTCCAGCCACTTTGATGTGGCTTCCATTTGCTTTAAAGTAGGTGCTTATTTTTGAATTTGTGGCTTAAATACAAGCTTTATTTGTATAAAACATGTCAATTGGCAAACAGTACCTCCTGTTGGCTGCAATTTGCCATAGCGTCTACCAAATAGCCAATCACAGCCCTTATTTGGCACCCCAGAAACTTTTTTAATGCTTGTGTTGCTCCTCAGCTTTTACATTTGAATGTGGCTCACGGATAAAATAAGGTTGGGGACCCCTGGCTTAGCACGTTATTTTGCCTGCTCAATACCTGCACTGTGCCAAAACTCACTTTGCTTTTTCAAAGGGTTACTTTCTTTTAAGGGTACACAGGACTTCCACAGTTTTGGTGGAATGTAATACATGTTGTTTGGGTAAAAGTATTTGCAATGCAAAAAAATGTATGCCTTTGAGCAATCAAATTTTCCTTTGTGCAGACTTTACCCAGAACCCACAAATGTTTTTCCAGTTTAGCTACCACCTAAGGAAGAAAGGTTGTTAGGTTTATAGTTCGTATGAGCGTGCAGTGTATGTATCAAACTTTTTTTGGAAAAAGTTATTTTTGCTCCAAAAGATGATGCCACCAACAAGCATTCCTTAAATATGTGCTGTGCGCAGTTACAATTTGCAACGCATTAACCGTCTAATGAAGAATTTTACATTGTGAAATGTGAATGTTTATTCTTAATTGTGCATTTTTTTTCATATTTGTCCTTTATTAGATTTTCCAACTTGAAAGAATCCCGTAGCAACCAATAAGCTGTTTTGAACAGATGACCAGTAAATACTACCTTTCAATAGGTGAAAAGACCTTTAGAAAACTTTGCACCTTTTACTACATAACCCTGCTCCTCTGCTCCTTGCACTTTTTCTTTTTAATCCAACAGATTATTACCATCAATAAAGTATGGCTAGGAGGCTGGATATAATGAGCGTTCCCATGTGTGGTCTACATTGCCTTTGTTTCATGTTACCCTATAGGAGGAGACTGCTGTCAGTGGTATTTTGGCACACATATGATCTTTGTGCTGAATAATTCTGCAAATCAATGTTGAGAGTTTGAAAGATGCCAGTTAGCAAACATGTTGAATTTATCAATTCAGTTGCCAAAAAAAGTGCAAGGTGCACCTTTTTTCTCGCTACATTGGAATCAATGGGAAATTTTCACAGCAATTTCCCCCCCTCCACAAAATACATTGTAATCTATTTGTGTGTTTTTGCAAAAACTCTTTTTTTCTTGCATAAAACACATGGGTGTCAAAGGGTGTTTTGTTGCAGGTCTCATCTGTTATCTGCTATATAAACATGTGCCTTTTCTGCTTTTTCAACTTTCAATGGCTGCCCCCATGGCTACACAGCAGCTTGTTTATATAAACTATAGTAAAGTTTCTGAAGCAAACGCAACATTTTTCCAGTTGTAGGGCAACAGTACATTATATCAGAATTACTTTCAAACACTTTAATTTTTGGCATTACTGTTCCTTTAAAGGAAAAGTATACTAAAATTAATACTTAAGCAACAGATATAATATATATATATATATATATATATATATATATATATATATATATATATATATATATATATATAATCCAAAATATAACCAGCACCCAGGCGGCTGCCTATATTGAGAGTGCACCACTATAGACTGTTTATATTTATATATATATATATATATATATATATATATATATATATAAATATTGCCCTTTTACATCTTGCCTTGAATCACCATTTAGTGATGGTCTGTGTGCTGCCTCAGAGATCACCTGACCAGAAATACTGCAGCTCTAACTGTAACAGGAAGAAGTGTGGAAGCAAAAGACAGTCTGTTAATAGGCTCATGGTTTGTTTGTGTGCACCGTGAATCATATCCCAAGGGGCGGGCCTTATTTTTTTAAATGGCAATATTCTATTAATGATTATTATGAAAATGGTTTGTTTACATGAAGCACGGTTTTACATATGACTAGTGATGTGCGGGTCGGCACATGAAGTCTATATGATGCTCCATATTGTACTGTGATGTATATTCTAGCTGTATTTTCATTGCACAAAATTTGCTCTTCATGTAACAATCCAGAAACATCTCTTCTGTCTTATTTGGCAAGGTCTGTGAATAAAGAGCAGTGCTTATGTAAGGTGAGAGTCTGTGAGCAAGCTCATGTATTGTATAGTACAAGCACAGCTACTGTTCCCTGACCCCTGCTGGTTACTTCATAGCATTACAGGGCTATCTCATTCTTATGGCATGTTTGTGAAAATTCTCATTCATCCAGGTCACATTGTACTGTATATCTGTAGAAATAAGTCAAATCAACTGGACTTGCTGTGTTTTTTCCAACTGAAGTTCTCAAGTCATAATAACTTGTAAATAGGATCTTTCTTTGGCAATATATTTTCTGGAATGTTGCTCCAATCAGCATAATCTGTAATCGTAATTCGCTAGGATGTCATGAAGTTAGGTGTTGATTGTATAAACATAATTGGAGCTTTGAGGGAGAGGTGCCAAAACAGCATTGTATGTGTCAGACAATAGCTGGAGCAACATTCCAGAGGATATATTGCTGAAGAAAACGTTTTCAAGGAAATTAACACAGCAAGTCCAGTTGATTTGAGTTATTTCTACAGATATTCTTATGGCATTATTTTAAATACCCTGTAGATGTCCTGTAGAGGAGCTCAAATTTCTTTGTAAGTGGCAGTCAGAGGTGGCAAAAGGCACGGTGGTAGCCAATAAACAAAAAAAAATTGATTAAATAAACATTATTTCTTTCTATTATCATATTCTTGGAAAGTGCTCTGATCCATTGAAGTGTTCTTGGATGTGTAACAATATATTGTATTGTAACTCTGCTCTTTAGTAGAAAAAGGAATCCCAAAGCTAGGAAAATTATTGGTTTAAGGATCCACACTATCGTCTAGAAATAACAAGCTTAATTGAAGGATTTAGCAGTGAATTATACATTTTACAATACATGACTTTACTGTTCACTTACTTTACAAATTAGTGCCTTGTTGAATACATTTTTAAAGGGCCACAATCCCATCCATTTTTTGCAAATGTGCGCTTTGTGAAAAGGGGGATGTCTATTATGGTAACCTCATGTGTGAGAAAGCCTAGGGCATTGTCCCTGTTAGAGAGTGCAATTATATGACAGATTGGATTTGTCTTAAAGGGATACTGTTAATAGTGCTGCTCCAGCAGAATTCTGCACTGAAATCCATTTCTCAAAAGAGCAAACAGATTTTTTATATTCAATTTTGAAATCTGACATGGGGCTAGACATATTGTCAATTTCCCAGCTGCCCCAAGTCATGTGACTTGTGCTCTGTTAAACTTCAATCACTCTTTACTGCTGTACTGCAAGTTGGAGTGATATCACCCCCTCCCTTTTCCCCCCAGCAGCCAAACAAAAGAACAATGGGAAGGTAACCAGATAACCTCTCCCTAACACAAGATAACAGCTGCCTGGTAGATCTAAGAACAACACTCAATAGTAAAATCCATGTCCCACTGAGACACATTCAGTTACATTGAGAAGGAAAAACAGCAGCCTGTCAGAAAGCATTTCTCTCCTAAAGTGCAGGCACAAGTCACATGACCAGGGGCAGCTGGGAAATTGACAAAATGTCTAGCCCCATGTCAGATTTCAAAATTGAATATAAAAAAAATCAGTTTGCTCTTTTGAGAAATGGATTTCAGTGCATAATTCTGCTGGAGTAGCACTATTAACTGATGTGTTTTGGAAAAAACATGTTTTCCAATGACAAGAACCCTTTAAACATAATTATGCACATTTTGGTTGGTTTGGGTTAGTGTTTATTTTGCTGGGTGTTTGGTCGAGGGTCCTGTATTTGGGTAAATCTAAGCATGAGGCATTTGTTGCATCCACAGATTATGTAAAAATATGCTTGAACCGCTGTCCTCATTTTGCTTTTTTTGCAGAAGCTCTGCTTTATGTCAAAATATGAAGATCTTATTTTATCTGGCAGCCTTACAGATCACAACTATAACATTACGTATGGAGTCAAAAAAAGTTTTTTTTTCCTCCTAAAACTATTTATTGCAGAAGTTGTAGGTTTGAAATGATATGAAGGTATGGGATCTGTTATCCAGAAACCCGTTATCCAGAAAGCATTCGAATTACAGGAAGGTTGTCTTCCATAGACTCCATTTCATGCAAATAATCAAATTTTTTTAAAAATAATTTACTTTTTCTCCGTAATAATAAAACAATACATTGTACTAAGATATATTTAATCCTTATTGGAAGCAAAACCAGCCTAATTTGTTTATTTACGGTTTAAATTATTTTCTTGTAGACTTAGGGGCAGATTTAATAAGGTTCGAACTGGAAATTCAAATTAAAATTTTCGAGTTGTATTTTTGGTCAAAATCCAATCTCAAATTTGAGATTTTTCATACCTGGACCCTGGGAACAATTCGAATTCAACTATTCGCCACCTGAAACCTGCCGAGTTCATGTAGAAGTCAATGGCAGAGGTCCTGTGACCCATTTGAAGATGTTAATAGCCTTCCTGACATTCGAGAAAAAACTCTTTTCGAGTTTAGTCGAATTCGATTCGAGTTTTCGGGTCGGTAATATTTGTTTGAGTTTTAGATATTCCAGTTTTTTCTTAAATAAAATACTATTCCTATTTCAAGGTCATTCGAGTTCATTTGAATTTTAAAAAAACTCTAATATTCGACTTTTGATAAATCTGCCCCTTATTACATGAAGACCAAAATTACTGAAAGATCCATTCTGGACAACAGATCCCATACCTCTATTTAAATTGTTTCTCTGCTTGTGGCACTCAAAGGGTTGTAGTTCTTCTGATCTGCCACCAGATTAGTGACAGACCAATTGGACCGTACAGCTAACTCTGGTCTGATAAACAGTCCTAGTGTGTGGGTGATAAATTATGGCTAGAAAGCATGAAGTGTTAATTTATTAAATTGCCAGCATTTTCCTTCTTTCCCAAACGCTTCCCTGTAGCCATAATTCTGTCCAGGTTGTATTAGGGAATCCAATATTGTGTAGGTTCTTTCTGCATTTTTTAATGCCCATATCTCTGGTGTTGGCGTGTCATTAGTGCCATGTATAGACATCCTCCTAATCAATACTAGAATAAAGAGCCTGACCTGAGGAACCAAGCAATAAATTATTGATTACAGACCTTACTCTTCATATTTCCTGCCTGCTAATGTAATCTCTTTGGGAACACCGAATCTTCCTCTTGCAGTATTTTCCTGATGCAGTATTGCTTGGGTTGAAGGCTCAGGTTTGGGGTTGTAAGTATTTTTTGAGGGCACGTTATACTAAATAAATCTTTTTACCTTGTAAGTTTTCCCTCTTTCCTTTTGTTTTTCTCATACTCCAGAGCAGAGCCATCTGATATTTCTGGCACTATATAAATAAATGATGATGGTTAATATGTATAAAGGGGTGCTGGAGGGCAGCCGCATGATGATTATTAACTGAAGATACCAGTAGCTGAGGTTATCCTATAAACCATTAGTGACTGGAAGAGGCAAGTTTGCAATGTACAAGTACAGTTAGTAGAGAGAACATGTTGTTGCCTCCTACCTCTAAGTGTAGTCTGTGTATGCTTATTTTTGGTTATTATTTTGTTTGGGTTTACCTTAGCATTATTGTGCAAGATAGGAACTGCCTCCGAAAACCGGCGCTGTGAGTTATCCATCAGCTTAAGCATGATATCCATGGTTTAACTGGTATTCTTTGCCTTGATCTGGCTTTTTACTTGTAAGCACACAATAATAATAAATGTTTATAGTTGATATTGAAGTAAGAGAAGATCTTAGATGTTCACCTCTATCCAGTCCAGTAGCCCTTATGTGTCCATGTGTGCTTTTCAGTAAATTGCAGCCATAGGATGTAAGGGTGGCACTGGAGAAGGGTAGATTTTTGGAAGCTTCTGGCCTCTTACACTATATTTCCATAGATTTGTAGGGAACTTAGAGCCACAGCTGTGCAGTCTAGAGGAAATATATCGGCCACATTTCAGCTTAGTAGTGACAATGTGACCAACAGAAACCTTTCTAATCAAAGTGGACCCAGTTGGTGCTGTTGCTGTTCCCTAGAAGTTGCTTAACCACTTCCTTAAGTCTCTGTTATTTCACCTGATGTTACTTTAAATTTTCCACACAATCGGCACTTTTTCCTGAACAGCCTTGGTAGAACCGACTCAGGAGGGGAAAAGAAGTCCTTGGCAAAAGCAGCTGAATTGCATCTGCAGATGAATGAGGATTTAAAATTCTATGCAGCAGACAGTACCTCCAGCAGGCGAGTAAAAGGTTACTGCATTATTGTGCTTGTTTGCAACCAGGCTCAATTGCCAAAGTGCTTCTTTTTTTTTCCAGTTTCCTCTGCATGTTCCATTTTTGGTTATCCTGTAAATAGACTTCTCTGGCATTTTAATACCGAAAGGGCAATGCAAGGTGAGGGAAGATAGACTCCTCATTTAGGCTGTTTAAATCAAAAGCAAGCAAACACTGCCCTTTTTATTTTCTCTGTACTATGTGCTTGCATTCCGCCCAAAGTGTTGCTTATGCATGTAACCCTGTGCCGATGGCTGCTTTCCATAGCTTGTTTGATGTACAGTAAATATGGAAATTGAGGGAAGGGAGTGAACTGGGGAATGGAGATATTTTTAGTTTGCTTTAAGTAATGCTATTATAAATACCTGTTGTTCTTTACACGCCTATAAGCTGCAAGGGAAGGGGAGCAGTTGAAACAGTGATTATTTGCTTTATTCCTTTTTTATTTTTTTTAACCCATGACTGATTTGAATGCATGTGAGATTTGTCTTTATTGGTACAGAGACATGTCCCTGGATGTTGATGCAGGATTATACGTGCCAAATTACTGCTGTAAATTGGTATGCAGCCCAGTGGAGAGTCGTAGAATCGTGCTTGCTGTGTCTAATTGACAGACCCCCCCCCCCCCCGTATAAGAGTCAGGAAAGGTCAACTACTGTGATTGGCAGGGAGATCTAGTAAATTGGTGGCTGTTTCCTGACTAAGGGAGGCAGAGCACGCAGCAGTTCCTTTCAGGTATCGAACATTTCTCGGGCAGGGTACTTGGGGACAGCATGAAGAGGTGTGGCTCTATTCTGTTGGCCATTTGGCACCGCGAGGACCAGCACCAAGGGGAAACAGGTTGGCTAGGTTGCAGATCTGGAATACTAAAACACATAAGTGATTGAGCTTTAGACAAAGTACACTTTGAGTGCCTCCTTAATTCCACGTGCACAGTTTATCTAGTGGGATAGAAATAATGCTTTTTGTGGTGCTGAAAAAAAAGACTTACCTCGACTTGAGCAGTGAAGATCCTAATGCTGGCTCGTTGTCCAGATAAGCACTTTATTTGTTATTAATTTAAGCAACGTTGCTGCGTAATGAGGCAGCTAGCTACTCTTAAGTGCGTGGGGGACAATAGCATTAGTTATTTTCTAGGGATAGAAGTCCTCTCCTGAGCAAGTCAATGTGTGGCTGTGGCTGCAGCATCATTTCTTCTTTAATGAAGAGGCTGGGCCGCTCGACCTGCTGCTCCGATCTGATTTCTTGCAGCCATACATCAGATCCTTTGCAGAGGCTCTCCATCGCATGCTTCAACCAGCCAAAGGTAACTGTTTAGATTTCTTTAGATAGTCTTTGTCAGAGCTTCATTCTCAGGCATTGGACCCAACTACAACTTGGCTTGCAGGAATGGTAGCATTGACCTTGTAAGACATATCCAATATCATTTGCTGTGTAGCAGCAGAAATGTGCTTGAGGAATTGATTTTGTAATAGGATCGTTTGATTTACTGGCAGCCCAAAGATGCAGTGGCATGTTTTTAGTCAGGGAGTTCTCTAATGGATGTTTATAACATTGCAGCCCGAGTTGCTGTGGAAATGCTGATTATTGTAGCCTGATGGATTTTTTTTTCTTTTCTAGATTTGAGAGTTCCTTGCGGTACATGGGAATCTAATAACTTCAGCAAAGACCACCATTTACACATGTATATTGTTTATCACTGCTCACTTTGGAGAGTTCAGAGAATCTGTAAAACACCTGTGTTAGTTCTGACTGTTACCTACTTAAACCTACACAATGCACACCTGGCCTCTCCTTTGTCATAGATCCCAGTGCTGCAGAGTTTAGGAGGGTGTTCAGACTGTTAACAAATGGAATCTCCGATCTTCTCTGACCCAGTAGTTCCATTGTGAACATGTGATTGGTGTGCCACATGCTGCTTGTGATTTAAGGCGGCATGATACTTACCATTCCGAAGGAAGAGACCTAAGAAGTCCCAAAATCTTGCATTTTGTATTGTGCTAAAAAGTAGATTGTAATGTTTTGGCAACTTATTTGTAGGTGTAGAGTAAGTTACCCAGGAAACCAAGATGAGCATCATTAGTTTGTTCCTCTCAAACTTGGCCTGTTCTTTCACCAAGGCAACCTACCTGAGGCTTTCTTTGGCAGTACACTTAGTTTATAGGCAACCAATCTTGCCTCCAAGCCTAGCATTGAAAAATAAGCACCTGCTTTGAGCCCACAGGGAGCAACATCCAAGGGGCTGTTGAGCAACATCCAAGGGGCTGTTGAGCAACATCCAAGGGGCTGTTGAGCAACATCCAAGGGGCTGTTGAGCAACATGTTACTCACAAACCATTGGAGGACATTGTGGTAATAGTGTATTGTTTATATGCCCCCCCCCATTTACTTTTCAGGCA
The DNA here is from genome assembly GCF_017654675.1 of Xenopus laevis. Classification (NCBI taxonomy): domain Eukaryota; kingdom Metazoa; phylum Chordata; class Amphibia; order Anura; family Pipidae; genus Xenopus; species Xenopus laevis. The sequence goes on from NC_054372.1 coordinate 44,519,484, forward strand.
GGGAAAGAAACTTTGCCCAGTGAGATTACCACTAGAACAATTTATAACTGCTCATAGAGTTGCAGTTTTGTGCTAATATTTTAGCTATGCATGAAGCCCTCTTTACTATAGTATTACTATAGTATTAGTATATAATAAAGTATGTTTGATGGTATTTGATGAAGGATGTTTAAAACTTTTAGAGTGGGCTAATAAACATTATGTTGAAAAACTTATGGGTTGGGAGGTGGATGTCAATGGTTGCCTCCTATTTTCATATATTTCTTTCTGAAATTCATGCATGCTTTCATTTTACATTTTTACCAAGTGTTCTATTGTAGATCGATACATGTCCATGCCACACATTGGCTCAAAAGATATGTATATGTAAAGAATATTTATAAGCATATTACTGCTTTAGGTATTGTATATCAGTCATATTTCTTTATTCTTTTGTACACCTGTTTTTACTATCTGATAGGACCAACCTAGTTTGTGTTCATTTTAGAAATAAAAATGTAACAGTTGTGAATTTCATTGTTATGTCATATGTCCTATCTGTGTTAAGTATTAATTTTCTTCCTCTCTCTCTCTCTCTCTCTTTTTTTTTTTATTAATATAGAATGTGAAACCATTTGCCTCATCAGACAGTCTAGCCAAGGTCCATGAAGTAGCAAGCTGGCTTTTGGAAATGAATCAGGAACTGCTGTCTGTGGGCAGCAAGAGGCGACGGACTGGCGGTTCTGTACGAGGTAATGCTTCATCCAGCCAAGCAGATGAGGAACAAATGAACAGAGTAGTAGAAGAGGAGGAGCAACAGCAAGAAGAGCACATTGTGCTGAATGGGGAGATCGATGGGGATGCCCCTGGAAGCCTTGAAAGAAACGAGCCCCATCAAGAACATTTGGAAGAAAACAATAACAGCTGTACAATAGCAGATCAAGAATCTGCGGATCAGCCTGGAGAGCATGAGCTTTCACACCAGGATGAAGATGAGGATGAAGAGGCCTGTGATGCCGAAGATGAAGAGGAAATGGACCAGGACAGTGATGACTTTGAACAATCTGATGATAGTAGCCGAGAAGAGGAGCATCGAAATGGCAATGACATTCCCAATTCTAATAGTATGGTGGACATGCCTATCAACCAGCAATCTATCTGTTTCAACCCAAAAAGCAAGGTGAGTGCCAATGTACCAATGTAACGCACACAATCAAACATTAACCTAGCACCCTGGTGTCTTAACATTGTAAAGAAACCCATAAGAACATGATTTTCGAAAGGTGACCCATTTGTATTTTTTTCTTGAAAATATTGTTGTTTTTACCAATACATGTGAAGGTTGTGAACCAGCTCCTGAATGTCTTGTTTTGGGATCCACATTGCTTTGATTTTTTTCCCTGACTCAATATTCCTCATGATGCCATTCATTTAAAATAAAAGAAGCTTACAGTTATTGCTTTATATTTTATTCATATCTAGGATGAACAACTTGCCATATAAAAAGAAAATAGGCTGTGTGCTTCCTATGCTAGCCGAAAAGAGAAGTTCTGTAATCATTTTGCTTAACTATATACAATTTAGTTCTTATATACAGTGTGTATATATATATATATATATATATATATATATATATATATATATATATATATATATATATATATATTATATTTATTTATATATTTATTTATACAAGTCAGAGGCATTTGAAAATACAGTACTCGTGGCACACATTTGATGTAGTAAATACATGTCTGTGTACCCTGCTCTTCTTCTCGCTGTACTGTCGTCTTCAAGCGGTTGTTCACCTTCCAAACACTGTATTTCATTTCAGTTGTTTTCAGATTATTCCCCAGAATAATACATTTTTTACTGTTTTAAATTTAAAGTTGAATGTTCCTGTCTCTGGTGTTGGAGGCTGGCAGCTCAGTAATTCAGGTGCAGATTCTGAACTGTTACAATTTTGCAACAATTAGCTGATACATTTTCTCATTAGCATCTCTGGAGTATTAGTAACTATTGTATCAAGTCTAACAGCTGCCTGTAATGAAACCCAGAGATTCTGCTCAGCAGGGACAAAGATAAGAAATGTATCAACTAAATGTCTAAATTTTGAACAGTTTACAGGGTCGGCGACCCCCCCTCCCAGGGCTGCTTCAGAAGTTGAAAAATGACACTTTACACTTCAATATTACAAAAACTGTCACACATAGAAAATAGGAAAAAGTCATTATTTCTGGTGATCTATGTAAAATCAACTAGTTGTTTGAAAGTGAACCACCCCTTTAATGAACAGTAGCTTCCACCCATTCCAGAGACCCAGTGTTTATGCCCAGAAGCACTTTAATTGAGAGGGGCCCAGAGGTTCTACTTATTTGACAGAGGCTAGGCTGGGCATACTTGTGGAAACACAAATGCATGGCAGTCCTGTGAGAATTTCAGAGCACTGTTTTTGGTTAGGTATTTTAGGTGCAACACTTTTCTTCAAGGATTACATGGCTGTTTAGTTTAGGGGTGCATTCATTGCAGGGGTGCATTCAATTTTCATTGGAAAATTTACATTTTAAGGAAAAGCTAAACAATCTGTGGTAGAGAGAAATGTTAGTGGCTTCCCCTTAAACATTATTCTTGTTCCCTTTTGATTTTTTTTTTTGATTTTTGCCATGACTGGTACATGATTGATTGTTTCAGCAGCCCTATGCATTTTACTTTACTTTTTTTCATATCCTTGTATTTTTTATAGTATATTTATCAATGAAAACATTGCAGGTCCTGTTAAAGTGTAACTTAACATACTGTATGACAGTGGCCATGCAGGGCTGACCTGACCTATAGCTCAATCTTTGGCCCTGGTGTTATGTGAATTTTCCATCCATATCTATGAATCCAATGCTTACTCCATTCTCATGGAACATTTTCAGAATCAAACTGGTTATTGTTGTAAAGTGCCTTACTCAGAAGAAAGACCGTTGTGATATACTGTATGTGTATATAAGCTTGCATTAAGTTAAGTTAGCATTTATCCCAAATTGGAACGGACACTTAAAATATCTGGTTTACTAATTTGCTTGATTGGTGAATCTACAAGGCTTTATACTCAATGCCGTGCAACTTTATCCAATTCGGCACCACAGGGTGCCCACAAACAGACCAGAATCTTACTCTGCCTTTAGGAGTTAACCAAAAACTGAGATCTGTCAACTTGGGACCCTCCTTGAAAACAATTAACTTGGAAAAATTGATTCTCTGTCTTGTCATTTCAGGGGCATTGCTCTCAGTCCTACATGTATGCCCAATCATGGGTTAAACATAATTTATATAGAAGTGGTCACCTATATTTTGCATGCTTAAAAGTATTCTTTTTTTTTTTTAATGTAGCAATGCACTCTGCATCTGTACTAATTACTGAACATCTCTGTAGCATGTACATTTTTAGGTGTTTGATTTTAAAGGCTTAGGAAAGTCAGATCATGCTATCATGCGTTGGTAATGGCAGACTTCTTTAAATTACACCTATCAATCCCATTTGCTGCAGGACTGAATTAAAGTATGTTCAGATGAGCAGTACAAGGCTTGATAATAGGCAAATGAAGGCCTAATATGTCACTGTTCATGACCAGTTTTTATTTTTAAGAATTAAAACATTTTCATACAGTAAGAAACTCAAGTGCTGTCCAAAGTAATATCCGCACATGACTACAGAACTAACAGTATCTAACATTGTGTATCTTTAAGATATAAGCAAGATGCGATTTCAATATGCTGTAACAGGTGTATATCTGTACTGACAATAAAAGTTTCTTGAATACTTGTAGGTATTTCCTAGACCAAGGCAAAACCCTATGGTGGATTCCTTCACCTTGAGTCCATTGTTGTGATACTATAGTGACTTGTTTATTTTAGTTTCCTTTTATGCAGCCTCACTCACGAACAATCGCTTATAAAAGTAAAACACGCCATATACATTTCCTCAGGAAGAAACTCCCACTGTTCAGATTAGTAGTTGCTAAATAGCATAAGTGCAATTGCCAGTAGCACCCAACCAGCAATTTGTTTAGAACAGTGTACTACAGGTTAGAAAATGAAAGCCAATGCTTCATTGGTTGCTTGAACTGCAAATCAAAAACTTTGCTACTATAGTTTTAAAAAGAAAATAAGCCCATCAGTCTATATAATGGTCACTTGGCACTTATAGATTTTGAAATATATATACAATATATACAATAGACAGACAGACAGTGACTGAAATGTTGGGCTTATAATAAACTATTTTTTTTCCACTTTTCAGAACTATCAGAGCTCATCAATAAGCTATAAATAGACCCTATAGTATACAATATACAATATCATTCTGCCACATAGTTTAACTCCCTGCAACCATTGGATACAGGACTGCTTAATAAGTTTTATATACAAACCTACACTGCAATTCAGCAAATGCAGGGACTTGGCTATTATCAGGGAACGGAATGCAAAGTTCTATACGTCTGTATTTCTAAAGCTGATGTGATTAATAAGTAGTAATAATAATAATATATATTTCAGGGTTCCCTGGCAAATTTGGGGACACCGTTTTGCACATCAGAAATTTAATGTGATTTACACATGAAACCAATAGCACCTATAGGTGTTTTTTTTATTTAATATTCGGTTAAATTTCTTTGCCAATGCTGCCATGGGATTGTGTGCATTTATTTTGAATTACCAGCCCTAAATAGCAATCGGATACAGTAAAATGATACCCCTCGTTGCATAGTGTAAGGCAGTGTAATGTCACACTTTGTGTGTTTGGGTTACCATTAGATATACAGGCAATGGCTCAGGCCTTGAGTGATACAATCCTACCTGTCAGGATGACAAACCATGAGCTAACTGGTATATAGAGCTGCAAAGGGCATGAAAAGCTACATGCTTTACATTCCCATATTTAAAACAATTTATGGGGTATCCACTGATCCTCTGTGCAGCTCAGTGTTGCATTGGAAGCAAAACATCAAGATAATTCACTTGAAATAATTAAATAAAAGCCAATACATTTCATTAATTGCATGGGATGTTTCTAAAGTTAACCAAACGAACCGACCTGGTGTTAAAGGAGAACTATACCCTGAAAATTAATATGGCTAAAAATACATATTTTATATTATGAACTTATTGCACCAGCCTAAAGTTTCAGCTTGTCAATAGCAGCAATGATCCAGGACCTCAAACTTTTCACAAGGGGTCACCATCTTGGAAAGTGTCTGTGACACTCACATACTTAGTGGGCTCTGAGCAGCTGTTGAGAAGCTAAGCTTAGGGGTCATCACTAATTATCCTGCAGAAAATTAGGTTGGTCTGTAATATAAGCTGGTACTACAGGGCTGATTATTCAATTCTGATGCTAGCTGCACTGGTTTCTGTGCTGCCATGTAGTAATTATCTGAATTAATTATTAATCAGCCTTATTTCTATTCTATGTGTACTGTATATTGTGCGTCAGTCCCTAAGCTCAGTAAGTAACAGCAGCACAGAGCAAGTGCAGGGAACCAGCAGAAAAGAAGATGGGGAGCTACTGGGGCATCTTTAGAGACACAGATCTTTACTGCTAAATGACTGTGGTTGCCTTGGGCTGGTACAGAAGCCCAAAACATAATGTACAACATTTCTAGCCTACTTCTTTAGCTGAACTTTAGTTCTCCTTTAAGAATATGGGGCCTTTGACAAACATGGAACCTCTTGCACCTGCATGTCTACCTAATGATCTAATGCATCAGCCCAGTGGTTATATCAGGGCAGCTTGACCATTTCTGCTGTTTTACTATAGCTGTACCAGCAGGGTGTTTATGCTAGAAATATACTTTATACAACTTTATTTATTTTTCAAACACCAATAAGTTATAATTTTCTGATAATATTCCCAAAAACTTTAGGGTAAGTTCACACCTGGAGATTCGGGGAGATTTAGTTGCCCGGCGACTAATTGCCTCTTCTTTGGGGCGACCAATCTTCCCGAATTGCTTCCCCTGTCTTCCGCCTGTTACAATGAAAAAACGCCTGCGGCATGGCAGTCGCGGCAAGGAATTATACTGCCCCTTTAAACTTTGCTGCTTCTCGGGACACACGGCAATGACTACATTCTTGTGTGTATGAAGATACTTTTCCCATAAGGTCACATTGCAAATATATCATTGTGTTTACTTTGGAATGATTTCAGAAGTCTTGAGGCCATGGAAAGATTTGATTTTCCTGCTGTGAAAGTGTTCTGTAATTCTGTATAATAGGAAAATCCCAGAGAGCTGACCTTTGGCACTGGAGCACTTAATTTCGTCATTTTCTCTATACATTTCTCTGCGTTTCCTTTACATAATCGGCCTAATAATACCTAGTACTGGGCTGTGTGTGGGTTTTTATCTGATCCAACGGAGGTTTAAAATACACCCTGGATTTCAAGTACGCAGAGGTCTCAAAGGCCCAATAAATAATTCCTTTCAATGGTATCTTTCAGCAGCCCCAATGGCATTTGCCAGAACCCTCAGATTGACAGTCCAGGACCACCTGTCAATATCTGCAGCTAATGTAAAAAAATACAGTTATATGATTGCATATTTGTTTCTTTTGTCTTTATTCTTTGTGTCTCATTTTTGGAATTGAGATTGAGGTTACTGTGTTTTCACCCTACTGTATAATTACAGATTTGCAGAGAAGAGTTCTGTATACTTATAATGCTATTTCTATGTACTTGGTTTGAAATCAAAATTGCTCTTTATCTATAGGCTATGGGTAACCTTCACGGTAGGAGTAGTTGCTGTTATTGTGGAAAGATATGTTGATGTTTGTGAAAGATGTTGTGGAGTCCTTGGTTTGTTTTACACCTAAAACAAAAACCCCAAACAATCCTAATTTTACAAAGAACATTTACTTGAAACCAAGCCTAATTGAAACTCTAATTTCCATATTAAAACAAAGTAAAAAAAAAAAGTGTTGTTTTTAGTTGTCCAGAGCTTTTAAGTCACGTTATAGCGATTTGGATTCAACCAAATGTGGGATCAATATTCTCTGTGTCAACAATCCTTTTTTTTTTTGTTTTTAAGTATCAGCTCTTCTACTTTAAACCTGATTTATTCATCACTAAATGATTGTACTCTCACTTTTGGTAATAACATGTGGAACCACTAGATGGAGCACTTCACCACAACATGTAATACCTGTACTGTATATTCAGAGCTGCTGACATGGCTAGGCGATAATATAGCTGTATGGGATTTTACATTTTTTTGGAATTCTTCAAATCTTGCTGTGATTATTTTTTTTTTTTTTTGTAGTATAGTATATACCTGGAAAAAGCTTGCTTGTTTAAAGGAGCACTGAATCAAAAGAGCACTGAAACTAAAATACAGTGGGGCTTATTTATCAACATTGAGCAAATTTGCCCATGGGCTGTTACCTATAGCAACCAATCCAATTACTGTATTTATTGTTCTTCTTGCAGATGGCTTTAAAAAGCTAATCACTGATTGGTTGCAAATATGCCCAGTGTTGATAAATGAGCCCCAGTCTGTTTTATGTTGAACTGTCACTGTTAATTTTCTTAAAAATAACTGAAAATGTTTCAGGAAAGTTGCAGAACCTGACAAATATAAGTTAAGTCTTTAATCATGGGTTTCTGCCCATGAGGGTGCTGTCGAGCATAGATGGCAATGACAGCCTCAGGGGGCATGCCACAAAAGGGCCAAGGGCTTTGTTAAGGGTATTACAAATTACCAGCAACTACATTGCCGGTAAATTTGTAATACCGGCCCGGGCCTTGGCAGGTGTTTTACCGGCTAGGCCAGTAAAATACCAGCCCGGTGGCAACCCTACCAGGGCCCCCCCCACAAGTTAAAAGTGCAGCACAGCCAGGCCCCCCTTTAGGCCCCGGGCCCGCTACCCCATGTGCCCCCCTGATGGCGGCCCTGACTGTGCCACTGGGAAGACAATATTAGTGACCACTACATTTTTTAAAATAACTTTATAAGGTATTTTAATAAAAAAGTGTTTGAGTTTCATGTTTAACTTGTAAAGCTTTTTATGTCTGGGTGACCGGTCTCCTTTAAATGAAGCGCATTTAAGTAAGTGCTTGAGTAAGAAAAGATACAGCAACAGTTTCCTTCTCACTAAACACCCATAAAAAGTCAGTCTGGGGTACTTGGCAATCATTCAGCTGTTGTGACACATGAACATGCCCCCCTCCCCCTACTTCCTGGGTTTTCGGAAGTCCAACAGAACAACGTTTCTAATGGCTTCATTTGCATCTCTAATGGATGGTTTCATTTGAATACATGCGTTGCCCCATTTTCAGTCAGAAAAAGGAAACAGCGAGCATGTATTTTAAGGAGTGATGTAGGGAGGCTAATTAGGCTTAATTAACTGAAACTACTCCGCTTTCTGTTGAAGCGTACCTGGTTGCATTTTTTTTGTGTGCTTGTGAATAGCACTCTGCATCTAAAGCTCTTACCTCCATCCTCCTGGTGTCTCATTGTTTAGCCGTACTTTTATACACCATCTGATTTATTGCAGCTACAGTTGGCTGTTATAAACCCGGCACTCTTTCCAACATGAATTCTAGTAGTTTGATCGTTGGTTTTATGACATTACTTGCATATTTTCTGTCAGAAGTTCTTTGTGACTGCCTGATGGCAGCTGCCCATCATTGTAGGACATCAACACTTTCTCTTAATGAGTAAAAAACACAAATCCGTAAATGGCTGAATGACATTTACTGTGTAATTACGTTTATTTAACCGAGCAGAAGGCAGATACAGTAGAACCCCCATTTTATGTTTTTCAGGGGACCAGGAAAAAATTATGTAAAATCGGGGAAATGTGTTAAAATAACTTTTTCTTCAAATACTGATAGGATATAAGCAAAAGAGTCTGTTTTAGAGGCACATTTTGAATCTGAATAACTCCCTAGTCGAATTTGACAGTTTTGACCATAAAAAATTTCCAAAATTCTAATTTTGAATTCGACCCTTGAGAAATCTGCCCCTTACTGTGTTAATAATGAGGGTTAAGCATGCCACTTGCAAATGCCCCCCCATTTTACACTAGGGGGGTGGGCATGTGCAAGTCCTCTCTGTCAGTCACGTACACAACCTAAAGCAATTGATTGGTGCAGAACTGTATAAGGGGCAGACTAATTGGAATTGACCATTTACAGGCAAGTCCATGGCAAAATATACATCTGGTTAGTATTTTACAAATTTATTTTCACAAATAATAACATTTATTGAGGAAAAAATGCAGTGTTTTGGTACATCAGGGCAAAATTTTGATGCAAAGTCCGGGGAAACATTACTTAAAGGAATAGTTCAGTGTGAAAATAAAAACTGGGTAAATAGATAGTCTGTGCAAAATAAAAAATGTTTCTAATATAGTTAGTTAGCCAAAAATGTAATGTATGCGGGCTGGAGTGAACAGATGTCTAATAAAACAGTAAGAATCCAACTTCCTGCTTTTCAGCTCTATAACTCTGAGTTAGTCAGCGACTTGAAGGGGGGCCACATGGTACATTTCTGTTCATTGAGTTTGTAATTGATCCTCAGCATTCAGCTCAGATTCAAAAGCAACAGTTATGACTCATTTGGCTACCCCTCAAGTCTCTGATTGGTTACTGCCTGGTAACCAGGGTAACCAGTCAGTGTAAACAAAGAGAGCTGAAAAGCAGTTCTGACTGATATGTTACACATCAAATCACGCCAGCCTTTATACATTACATTTTTTGCTAACTAACTATATTAGAAACATTTTTCATTTTGCACAGCCTATCTATTTATCCAGTTTTTATTTTCACACTGAACTATTCCTTTAAAGTCAGGGAAATGAAATGCATTATAAATTGGTGGGACCACAAAGAAAAAATGTAAAATGCAGGGGAAACTTAAATTCAGGGTACTTAAAATCGAGGTTTCACTGTATTTGTTTTATGTCCCTACCTTAAGGGCCAGGGCACACGCTGCTATTTCGGGAGATTAGTCGCCCAGCGACAATTCCTTCTTCGGGCGACTAATCTTCCTGAATTGCCTTCCTGCTGCTAGAATGTAAATCACCGGCAGGATGGCAGTCGGATCACTTCGGCTTTCCGAAGTCGCCCAAAGTCTCCCTGTGAGGCAACTATGGGCGACTTCGGAAAACTAAGTGCCCGGAGTGCCATTCTAGCCAGCGGGAAAGTAGTTCTGGTAGGTTAGTCACCCGAAGAAGAAGCGATTTGTCACTGGGCGACTAATCTCCCGAAATAGCAGCGTGTGCCCTTACCCTAAGAGAACAACCCAGTGAAAGGTCCTGAGACAGCTATGCCCCTTCTATATTAGGCAACTTTCACCAGATCTTTTCTTTGACCTCTCCAGCAAACATTTGCTAGCACTTCCCACCATTTTCCACTCACACATACTAAACCCACATCGTATTATGTGTAATTTGTGGAATGATGAAGCTACCTGTTGAGCAATGCCATTCTGGGAATAGTTTAGGCAGAAGGTGCTGCCACAGCATAAGTAACTAATGAGCGACTGCATTCCTTTAGGAGCAACTGTCGTCTTCATTTTTTTTTTTTGTCCTCTCGTCTCCAACAGCTGGTCACCACTGAAGTCTGGCATAGGATCATTGAAAAAGGTTGGGAGAGCATTCCACAAATGTCCAAAAATGCATATCTTCCAACCTGAAATGGCATAACTGAAATGCTTTTAAATCAGGCAGCGAGTGGGATAACTGTGCTGCAGAGATCATTCTGATTGCACCCTAAATAAGTCATTTATAAGAAGTCAGTGTTGTATATTTAAAATATTTAATGGTAATATTGTGTTTTTAAAGTAAAGCGATTGTGTGGATTTACATTAGGCTGAAGCCCATGGATCTCTAAGGTGACATCTAATAGCCTCATCATTTTCATTTTATAAAACATGTTTCAATGAGTCATGTGATACTCACTTAGTACCGATTATAACCTAACAAATGATACTTCTAAAAATGTATTTTATTATACACATAAATATTTTCTCTTGCATCTTTATCATACATTTTTGAACATTCAGTTCAACCACATGAGGGCACCAGAGACCACTGATTATTGGCACTTGTTTATATATTGAAATTAAGTCTGATTTGGTTTGAGGAACTGCCTCTTTAGTTCTCAGATAAGTAAATAAAATCAGTGCAGTAAACAAAACTTGTCTGTATTGTCCAAAATCCCCATATATTTCAATATGGAATTTATTCTGTATAGTGCAGCAGTTGTATTCATTTTTTTTTTTTTACTTTAGCTCCATTTCCCTCCATACATGTATGTTTTATTACAGTTACTTTGACATAGTACTAATTACTGTACACAATGCAATTCTCAGAGTTTTTCAAGCGCGAGTCACTAGCCCACAGAGCTGTCAATTAGGGATGCACCGAATCCAGGATTCAGTTCGGGATTCGGCCAAGATTCTTCCTTTTTCAGCAGGATTCAGATTCGGCCTAATCCTTCTGCCAGGCCAAACTGAATCTGAACCCTAATTTGCATATGCAAACTTTAGATTTTTTTTTTTTTTACAGAGAATAAACTAGAATCAAGTTTTCTCGAATTCAATTCGAATTGGATGTTAGATTTTGGTAAAATTTGTGCGAGTTTTAGATATTCGATATGCAAGTTAGGGGCGGGAGGAAAATCTTTTGACTTTTTGTCACAAAACAAGGAAGTAAAAAATGTTTTCCCATCCCCTAATTTGCATATGCCAATTAGGATTCTGTTCGGTATTCGGCTGAATCTTGGATTCGGTGCATCCTTATTTTCAATTTAGTTTGGTGCACAGTGATAACAAGTTTCACCAAGGACACAGGGATGGTTATTTAATAAAAAAATTGAATATCTAAAACTCGCAAATATTTTACAGACTCGAAAACTGAAATCCAATTCGAATCGAATTAGACAAAACTCGATTCGATGTCCAAATTGGTCCCTGGATCTCTCCGGTTGACTTATACATAAACTTGGCAGGTTTTAGGTGCCAAATAGTTCAATTTGAATTTTTAAAGGGCCGGAGTTTGATAAATCTCGAAGTTTGGATAATTCACAATTCAAAATAAGAATTCAAAATTTCAATTAGACTCTTAATAAATCTGCCCCTTCATGTCCAGTAGAACAATTCCCTTTTATAAACAGTGCACATCCCCCCCCCCAGAAATGGAATGTTTTTAAATAAGTGTATAACAGCCTTGCTAATGCATAGTCAGTACATGCAAATCATCCCCTTTTATATTATGTGCCTGCTTCTTTTGGTCTGGGAGGGTCCACCAGCTGTTTGAGTGACGGGAGCAGTCTGCCTTCACATTTGGAGTTTATAATTCCTTGCTATACTAGGACAGTGTTCAGTTCACCAAGCCCCACATAGGTCAGGGCTTCAGTGGAAGAACTTGAAAGGCAGAGGGACCGAGGCCTGTGTGTACGTGTCTTCTGCTTCCTACTTAAGGCCGATCCAAAGCAAAAGCTGTATGACAATGCAGATACGATTTTGCTAATAAAAACTAAGCATGTCAAGGATGTCCAAGGCAGAGAAAGCAGCTCTAAATTATGACTTGGTTCCTATCGATCTTAAAGCAAATAAAGACACTTTGCCGCACCAAACTGTCATGAAGACATTTTGCATCAGTATCATTGCTCATGGGCTGCCGTTTTGTCGCAGGCGGGTAAGTACCCAAAAACGGTGTTTCTAGCAATTAGCTAATTATAGTTTGAACAGTATATTTTTATTGTATGAGCGGTATATTTTTTCTTTCTCTTACATTCACTGCACTGCTAATGTAAGGATTAACCAAAATTGCATAATTCCTTTTTTTTTTTTAAATCTAAATTTCGTAACTACTAAAAGTCCATTTGTATTGAAAAGATTAAAAAGCTGCATACAAAAATAATCAGTTCCTTGAACTTTTTTCAGTTTATAATTCTGTACAAGTAGATCTGTTAACCACTTTGCAGCACGTCCAAATAAAAATAGCAAATCACTATGCAACGCATGCGATATAGTTTAAATATAGATAATCCCAGCCGCTTCGTGTCTTTCTTTCCAAAAGTCTTGAAAGATTGCAAAGTGTGTGTATGTATGTATATATACACACACATATATGTACATGTATTTAGCTGCATACAAAAATACATGACGTTTCGCAATTCACGTCCCTTTCTTAATATGATATAACATAAACTTGCAGTTGTAAGGTTTGTAGATGCTTTACAATATTTTTAGGAATATATATATATATATGTATATATATATAAATATATATAAACACTCTCAGGTCTTAGAAAGTGAACTAGTTCTTTTAGAAAAAATATTGTAAAGCATCTACAGACCCTACAACTGCAAGTTTGTTATATACATTTTATATCATTAAGAAAGGGACTATATCTATATCTATATTTACTATTCAAGAAGAAAGGTGCACACCAGGATTTATAAGTTAAAACTTCATGTTTATTAAATAAATTAAAATGTATTTAATTTATTTAATAAATATGAAGTTTTAACTTATTAAAAATCCTGGTGTGCACCTTTCTTCTTGGATAGTGAATAATACAGCTTTTTAAGGTAGCACCCAGGTAGATGATCTAATCTTCAACTAACTGATGGATGGTGTGTGTTAGGTCTTTGGACTGGTCTTTATACACTGGGTTATATATAAAAACGTACAACTTGAATAAATCATTTTCCCTAATTGGATTGTATATTACACAAAGTTTGTCTGTTTGTGCTAAGGCCTGCAATCTTTTGTTGTGCCCATAGCAAAGACATCTGTAATTTTGTGAGTTCAGAGCTTGTTGAGTCTGCATGTACTAATGAAATGTTTCATACATGTGAAATCTCTTGCTGTTTGTCTAACCTGGGATTAATAGTACTGGTTACTGAGAAGATAAGTCGCGATTGCATTTTATTTTACATCCCAATGAAGGGCTGAGGACTCTGCGCATACATAATAAATATGTAAATAAACCATGACATGAAATGTATGCGCATATTATCATAATTTGCTTTGTGTGATGCCTCTTCTCTGCCTCTCAGCCTCAAGGAGTTTTTCTAATCATTACTGTGAATAGAGCTGTTCTCCTGCAAAATAAACACATTAATGATATAGGCAGCTTGTAATACACTCGTGCCTCAACGTGACCATTTTGTAGAAAATTTAGATTTTTTTTTTTTTAGCATAATCCTGAAATGCTCTCCTGGCTAGCTATGCTTTATTGCCTCCTCCTGCCTCATAAAAAAACTGTGCTCTGATAAAGTCATAAAAAAACTTGTTTTAGAGTGCTCTGTCACCTAAGTTTTGACTTTTTCTTAAGCAAGTGGCATAGGACTAGTCTTAGAGCCTTATAATAGAAAAGAGCTGCAAAATGTACCGTTGTTCATTTTCCCTCTGCGTTATTTTGCTCTATCATGTAGAAAATGGGTGGCGTGAATGTGAGATATAAAAATACTCATGTTATGGGATCTGCCTCTTTAGCCCCGTACATCTCCTGCATTAGTTATATTGAGCTTCCATCAAGCTCTTGACTATAATTGGTCATGCGGCACATAGCCTGCCATCTGTAATATGCAAGTCATTTGTGAGAAAGAAGCGATATATGGGGCTAGCCATGGCGAGGACTACTTGGTATACACAATTCACAAAACATAGGGCACAGGGACACTTATCTAGTCCAACCAGATTTGAAAAAGTTGTTTCAATACTATTAAACAATTTGTCTAGATCAGTGGTCCCCAACCAGAAGCTCGTGAGCAACATGTTGCTCACCAACCCCTTGAATGTTGCTCTCAGTGGCATCAAAGCAGCTGCTTATTTTTGAATTCCTGGCTTGGAGGCAAGTTTTGGTTACATAGAAACCAGGTGTACTGCCAAACAGAGTCTCCTGTAGGCTACCAGTCTATATAGGGGCTACCAAACAGCCAGTAACAGTCCTTATTTGACATCCCCATGGACTTTTTTCATGCTTGCGTTGCTCTCCAACTCTTTTTTACATATACACACACACACATACATAGGATGTGGTATATATTTACATAGTCTGTGGTATATACTATATAGTGTGGTACCGAGTCATGTCGGAAAAAGTTTTTAGAGGCACATTTCTCAAAGGTCGAATTTTTAAATTCATTTGAGTTTTTAAAAACTCATCAACTATTTCCGCTTATAGCGTATTTTATCCCAGAACAACCCTATGATCCGGAAGTGAGTTGGGAAACTGGAGCCTTAGGGCTTAAGCACACGAGCAGATTCGGGGAGATTTTGTCGCCTGGCAACTAATCTCCTCTTCTTCAGGGCGTCAATTCTTCCGCCTGCTAAAATGAAAAATCGCCTGCGGCAATGCACTCGCGGCGATTCGATTTCCGAAGTCGCCTGAAGTTGCCTCACGAGGAAGCGCCGCGAGTGCAGTGCTGCAGGCAATTTTTCATTTTAGCAGGCAGAATGCAGGGGGAAGGCAGTTCAAGGTGATTTTCGCCCCGAAGAAGAGGCGATTAGTCGCCAGGCGACTTAATCTCCCCAAATCTGCCCGTGTGCTAAAGAGAGAATACAAGCTGTAGACCGGTGCAAAGAACCAGTCTCTAATGCCTACACAACAAATTGTAATATTGAAATGGGAGTAACAGAAGATCTCTTGGTGGGCCCCAGCCAACAATGGATGTTCTTTCCCTTGCAAAGCTCTGTGTACTTTTCTTTTTATCTCAGAGCTTTACATCCTAGTAAAGCTGCAGTAGGATTGGTTATACTTGGGAGGAAGTTCAAACATCACCCTCTAGCCCAGCCAGTGCCCATTTGGCTTAACCGGGACTTAAAGTTCTATCACAGAAGCAGCGTTATAGAGAGCTTTTCAGGGGAAAGAACCTCCCGACATTATTGCTGCACACTGTAAGCATGTTCATTTTTAACTGCTTAAAAAGTCCTTCTTTAGATGCTGTATATGTTGCCCATATCTTGATATTTGCTTGCCTTCTTAGCAGTGCATTTTTTATTAATTCCCTGCAACTTTTGGTCACTTAATAAATTTGCACCTCAGGGAGCAGATTGCAAATACTCTAGGACTGCGACCCATTGTCCCTAAACAACACTGCAATATATACTGTGCGGTGTATAATTAGCAGCACCATATTAGATGGTTATACACATTCATTCCGACTCTCACTTTGTAGATTGTAAGTAGGATACATGTCTAATATAAGTATAGATACTACCTTGTTGAATTCCATAAGAATTTGTGTTTATTTCATATATGCCCTTTGCCTAGGTGTCCAAGTAACTGATACAATAATAATCAAAGTCCCCAGTGGGGCCCCCCTGGGCCCTTCTAATTTACTTCTAATTTAGAAATATTGGGCCCTGTGATTCCTGATGGGGGTGGTTCACCTGTGCGTTAACGTTCAGTATTTTAAAGAAATATCCTAAAGAAATTCTAAGCAACTTTTCAGTCAGCCGTCATTTTTTTCTTTTTTTATAGTATTTGAATTATTTCTTCTTCCAGCTTTTAAATATGGATCACTGACCCTATCTAAAAAGCAAATGCTCTGTAAAGCTACAGATGTATTGTTATTGCTCCTTTTTATTCAGGCCCTCTCCTGTTCCTAATTGTATTTAAATCAATGTATAGTTGCTAGAGTAATTTTGCTGAAATTGCAAACTGAATAAAAAGCTTAAAAACTCAAAAAAACACAAATAATAAATATATAAAATAAATAAACCTTTTGTAAACCTTGTGTAAACCTTTTAAGTACAGTCATGCATATATTATCAGAGTCAGGAAGTTAAATTTTCTCCGAACGCTTGAAAAATAGAGTGGTGCCTTAAAGGGATCCCGTCATCGGAAAACATGTTTTTTTAAAAACGCACCATTTAACAGTGCTACTCCAGCAGACTTCTGCACTGAAATCCATTTCTCAAAAGAGCAAACAGATTTTTTTTTTATTCAATTTTGAAATCTGACATGGGGCTAGACATTTTATCAATTACCCAGCTGCCCCTGGTCATGTGACTTGTGCCTGCACTTTAGGAGAAAAATTATTTCTGTGTTTCCTTCTCAATGTAACTGAAGGAGTCTCAGTGGGACATGGGTTTTTACTATTGAGTGTTGTTCTTAGATCTACCAGGCAGCTGTTATCTTGTGTTAAGGAGCAGTTATCTGGTTACCTTCCCATTGTTCTTTTGTTTGGCTGCTGGGGGGGCGTAAGGGAGGGGGGGCGATATCACTCCAACTTGCAGTACAGCAGTAAAGAGTGATGGAAGTTTATCAGAGCACAAGCCACATGACTTGGGGCAGCTGGAAAATTGACAATATGTCTAGCCCCATGTCAGATTTCAAAATTAAATATAAAAAAAATCTGTTTGCTCTCTTGAGAAATGGATTTCAGTGCAGAATTCTGCTGGAGTAGCACTATTAACCGATTCATTTTGAAAAATTTCTTCCCATGACAGTATCCCTTTAATTTAATTTATCATTTTGCAATTGTGACCGAACAGGATTTCTTTAAAGCATATTACAAAAATATAAATATATTTTAATAAAAGATGTATGTAGGGCCCCTAGGTTTTGGTATTTGTTTTTTTATATTCCTGAAAAAATATATATTCTTCACTGAGTAGTATAAACAGAAATCCAGTTTATTTCAGGCCCATATAAAAAAAATATAAAGCCTACAGTGAGCTTCCATTTGCTGATGTAGTGAGACTGCCATGTAGAATGCTTTAGTCCAGGGATGATCAGGAGGAGACACTTGGCCAGTTGCTGTTTTGACTTCTTGGTATGTTGTGTTAATTGCATTAGGATCTGACTTAAACATGCAGTGTAGTGGAAATTCTTCCCTCTGCATGGAAAAAGTTCCACATTCCCAGCAATGTATTGTCTATAGACTGTAATAAAATAATACACGGATAGAAGAGCATATCTGGCATGTGGAGCTAGCATTAAGGTAGCTCAATGAAACTGATTCACCTAATGTGTTTGCATTATTTTAAATCGTATTCCTTTCTACCTGACAAAAAAAAAATGTATTAAGATAATTATTATCTTCATTAAGGCACCGAGCTGCTTTATTGATTTCTAAAAGAAGTCCATGAGACTTGCCATTGATCCTTCTTGGCAGGGTTACTGAGGCGTTAATCAGAGAGTTATTATTCCATCTCTGCTGCAGTCATCCAAAACATTATGAGCACTTTAAGAATTATACTCTCACACTAGCATGGAATGAGTAAATGGGATTTATTTGAATGCACTTAACCACTTCTGTGCTCATATTGCTTGTTAAGTCACCTTGCATGTCAAATCACACTGGCCTACACTCACTGTGGACTTCATATCTATATTTGATTCGATTTATGCTTATTTTTTGATTTTTTTTTGACCATGTCCATTTTTGTGGCCACACGCCCAAATTACCATGTTAATTTTACAAAATTTGGCAGGTTAGGAAACCTTGAACACAATTCTGTGATTTTTATGTGTTTTTACAGTTTTGCTGATGAAGGTGAATTGCCCTTTAAGCTGCAAATCAGTTACCGCAAGAGACCTGCTCATCTTAAACTCTTACAAACGTGTCCAAGTATCTATTGTGGGCTCTCTGCCAAAATCCAATTAAGTTAGAAACCTTGTATCTTTTTCCGGCTGTTCAGTGCA
Source organism: Xenopus laevis (assembly GCF_017654675.1). Taxonomy (NCBI): domain Eukaryota; kingdom Metazoa; phylum Chordata; class Amphibia; order Anura; family Pipidae; genus Xenopus; species Xenopus laevis. The sequence continues at coordinate 44,538,118 of NC_054372.1, forward strand.
GGAGATCAAACAAAAAGTCGGGACATTTCAGTAACAAACCCAGGACTGCGAGTTGAGCTGTCAAAATTGGGACTGTCCTGCGAAAAATAGCACAGTTGGGAGATATGACATTATACAATCAAGATACAGTAGAACACTTGTTGCAAAATGTTTTTTTTCATATTGTTTTTTTAATTTTTTTCTCATTCATTTTAAATCAGTGAGTAAAAGTCACAGTAAACCATTTGTGCTCAGACTGTCCATCACTGGGCACATACAGCCTAGCACAATTTCCCAGGATATCACTATACATTGACAAGTTATTATGTGTGAAAGTCACTCATGCATTGGTACATTTTCTATGATCTTGGGCTGCTATATTTCACAGGGAACAGTCGCTGTCCTTTAAACGACAGACTGAAAAATGAATAGAATGAGAAGATAAAATTAACTATTTTTTTGGATGATGATGTCAGTGACCGCCTTACAGCCAGATAACTTTAATATTTCAAGCATATACCAATTAAACATTTGCTAAGAACAAACCATTGTATACTACAACGAAAAGGTCAACTACTGCTTTAAGGTTGACAAAGAATGACCAATAGTCTCCAGTAGTTTGCTTTTTAGTAAATGTTTATTATTGTTAAAACATTTGGGGGCCCATTTACTTAGTTCGAGTGAAGGAATAGAATAAAAAACACTTCGAATTTCGAATGTTTTTTTTGGCTACTTCGACCTTCGACTACGACTTCGAATCGAACGATTCGAACTAAAACTCGTTCGACTATTCGACCATTCGATAGTCGAAGTACTGTTTCTTTAAAAAAAACTTCGACCCCCTACTTCACCACCTAAAACCTACCGAACCTCAATGTTAAGCTTTTTTTGGTCAAAGAAAAATCGATCGATCGAACTAATTGCGGTAAATCCTTCGACTTCGATATTCAATTTAACAGATTTTAACAGTCGAATATCAAGGGTTAATTAACCCTCGATATTTGACCCTAAGTAAATCTGCCCCTTATTGTAGTAATATAAAAAATTTACAGTACAATTTATGCTCACAACTAGACCTTATTTCTTCTGTATACAAATGTTCTACAAAATGACAAATTAAAATAATCATTCCTATGCATAAAATAGGTTAATAAAGTAATGCTATTTTGATATCCTTTTGGATGCAGAGGTACTGGGAACTACTCCCAGGCGTCTTACAACAAATGTAGAATAGAGCAGCCCGCAATTGTTAATACTTAGAATGATGTAAAATGTTCTGCTATGTATATCATTTGAATAAATGTACAAATAAAAATATTTAAAAAAAAAAAATTTGCCCAAGAGTCTCAGAGCAATATTATAGAACATTTTATTATCTTGTATGCTTCCTAAAGTTTAAATAATTTGAGAAAAACATTAAAAATAATTGCAGAAGGTAAATCCTTTTATCTTGCAAGGATCTTTTAATTTAAATTGTTGCTGTTAGATGTTGTGTCTCCGTTCCAGATGAAATCATCAGTGTTTGCAAATGATATGTTTAAACTTCATTTTTAATTTCCGTCTCTGTTACGTGTCAGGGCAGAGCTCTAGTATATAGTGTGCTTATGGGCAGCTGTTTATGAAATGCAGGGAAATAAGCTGAGCCAGCCCGTGTGGTCCTTTGGCAGTGACTGACTACAAAGATTACTGAAAGGAGATGGTATTTCCTGCAGCTCTGGCAGACTCTTTAGATTCAGGTCATACCTAACAGCATTCTGCTTGTTGCAAAGCTGTAAACAGCCATTGCCTGAGAGCTGATTTGGCTCTTCTGTACATAGAACATTACTGCATTCACTGTGTATGCTGAGGGGTCCAGCTGAGCCAGGGCTATTGGGCATACAGGTCACCAGCCTCAGGCCGTTTATGAAAAGGTGTCCAAAAGTAGCTGATATGTCATGTCTCTAGAACTGAGAAATGTAATTATAGTTCTCTCTCATAGCCAAGTCAGGTGAATCATTTGTTAACACAAAACACGTTACTAAAGGGAACATATTTTTTGTTTTTTAAGAATGGTTGGCATTTCCGCATTTCTGTAATTAATGAGTACAGTATATTACCTATTCTGCACCTAGAATCCGATCTGTTAGTATATTTTTGTTTCTTTATACTTCTTGGGATTGTCATGCTGGTTACTATGACAAAGCATCTTAGAAAATCATGTCCTCTAGTAGCCAAAATGTTTTGAGAAAGATAAAATTACCAAGGCATAGCATTGCTAACAGATGCGAGTTGAGGCTGTCGCCTCAGGTGGCAGCGCCCCTGTAGGTACCAGGGGCAGCAAAAATGCCGCTCCTGGTACTTTAAGAGCCGAATTTCCGGCTCTTCTAGCACAGCGAGCGCAGTTAGGCTCTTTGCACTAGTGTACTGACCCTCTCTGCCGCCCTCGTGGACCCCCCGACCCCCTCAGGCGCAAAAAGGTAAGCGCATGGGGGAGGGGGGGTGGCGAAAATGGCTGCTGCCTCAGGCGGCTGAGGGGCCAGAATCGCCCCTGATTGCTAAAATATCCCTTAGACTGAAAATATACAATCTAGATTAGAACATTTTATAATGGTTGAATGTAATTCATGGGAAACCCCATAGTAATATGGTTGCATCTTTATGTGGGCAACTGTCAGGCCCCACAGCACAAGACAAAATGTATACAGGGTTTTTAAGGTATGCATACCATTCCTCATACATGGCATACTTCATATACTAAGGCATGCATGTGGGAAAGTATCTAATTGTTCATGTAGGCTACAGCTTTTAATTGACTTTAGAATTTGCTATAGCCAAAAAAGGCTACATTATATATATATATAAATTGCAAAGAACTGCACTGGAAAACTTGTGGTGTAGAAATGTCTTTCAGTTCCCCTATCACTTTGCTACCAGCAGAGGGCAGATATACTTCATCATTTTTTCCAAAGTGCCTGTTTATTCTTCTTGTGTGATACGTTAGGAAGAATTTTTTTTTCCGGTAATGTATGTGTTGTTGCAACATAGGTTTATATATAGGGAATGCTATTATGCTTTGCACAATGGTTTTGTGATTAACTGCTGACCATCAGACCTTTTCAATTAGTATTATATATTCTTATATTTATCAAATATATAGTACAGTCATATAATATAATGTTAATATATATAATAGTAAAATGTCAAGTGACATAGATAGTAATATATATATATATATATATATATATATATATATATATATATATATATATATATATATATATATATATATATAAAAATCTGAAGATAGAGAACAAAAGAAAGGGACCGCTACTGCTCACCGCATGTTCCTAACCAGGTGCTCTGTCAAACAGTGTCCCCACTGCAAACATCCAATAGACTCAGAACAGGCAGACAGCACTTCTGGAATAGGTTTATTGGGGTTGCTGCTGTAGAACCTAACGCGTTTCGGGAGTAAATCCCTTAATCATAGGTGTATAGATTTACTCCCAAACGTCACGTCGGCTTGCATGTGATTTCACAATACAGATTTGATATCACAAGAGATCTCGGTGTTGCTGGTCTTCTTTTTGCTTATACTATATATTACTGTGCACCCGAGGGATGCTGCAAAGGCGGAGTGCTGCCCTTACCAAGTAAAAAAAAAAAACACACACACACACACACACACACACACACACACACACACACACACACACACACACACACACACACACCACACACACACACACACACACACACACACACACACACACACACACACACACACACACACACACACACACACACACACACACACACACACACACACACACACACACACACACACACACACACACACACACACACACACACACACACACACACACACACGGTCATGCACAAACCAGACATCTCTCAAACACTTGAATAGGCTTGGCCTACAAAAAGTGCATGATTGCTATACATGCAATAATGGTATCACCTTTTGGTATCAGCCAATAATGGTATCACCTTTACACCTTTAATCCTCGTTGGAGGCCAAACCAGCCTATTGGTGATTTTCTAGTAGAAAACTGAAGGTCCAAATTACAGAAAGTTCCGTTATCCAAAAAACACCAGGTCCTGAGCATTCTGGATAACAGACCCCATACCTGTACTGGTAGCAATGCCCTCAGAAAGGTTGGCAAACACCACTCTCCTGGTACAGGTATAGGATCCCTTATCCGGAAACCCGATATCCAGAAAGCATCGAATTACGGAATGGCTGTCGACCATAGACTCCATTTTATCCAAATAATCCAAATTTTTAAAAATGATTTCCTTTTTCTCAGTAGTAATAAAACAGTAGCTTGTACTTGATCCCAAATAAGATATAATTAATCCTTATTGGAAGCAAAACCAGCCTATTGGGTTTATTTAATGTTTAAATGAATTTCTGGTAGACTTAAGGCATGAAGACCCAAATTACGGAAAGATCCATTATCCGGAATACCCCAGGTCCCGAGCATTCTGGATAACAGGTCCCATACCTGTACTATATTTCTTTACCTGGCACTTAGCTGCTCTGTTTCAGATGAGTCACATAATGTTGGTTTCATACAGAGAATGCTCAGTGCTGTTTGTGTTCATTTTACGTGACATTCATTTTACAGTGTGAAAGCTGTGACTTCCTACTGGTGTGAATAAGAGACTCATATGGCTCTCACCAATCATTTTCTAAATAATAAGGACACTGTCAGAAATGGCATCTTCTCTTATCTGCGGGTGAAAAAGAAGTTAGTGACCATCACGTATTGTAGGTGCCCTCGGGTGATCTATAATAAAATAAACCTAAACGTCGAGTCACTAAGGCAAATCTTAGGTCACTTTGTTGTGCGTAGGCAACTAACCAAGTGGGAATGTAAACTGATCAGTACTTACCTCTCTAACCTATTGTGTAGCTTGCATCTGTTATTCAAAGGGTTTTGTTGGAATCAGTCTTTCAGATCTATCTACCGGTCTGTCTCTCTCATTATCTATGAGGCACATTTATCAAAGGTCGAATTTCAAATGCACGTGAGTTTTTAAAAACTCCCCATAAATTCAAAATTCGACCAATCGAAATTTATAAAAAAAAAAAAAATAGAATTTTTAAAAGTTGCATGAAATAAATCAACCCAAAAATTCGAATAGAATTCGATTAAAATTCAAAAAAACTGGATTCAGCTCTTTTCTCTGGAAAAAAGCTTGAATGTCAGGAAGGCTGCAAACAACTCCAAATTGATCCCTGGACCTCTCCCGTTGACTTAAACAGCAATTCGGCAGGTTTTAGGTGGCGAATAGTCTAATTCAAGTTCTTAAAGGGCCAGAGTATGATAGATCTCGAAAATCGAACTCAAATTTTTATTTAAAAAAAAAACTCAAATCAAATTTGAATAACTCCATAATCAAATTTGACAGTTTTGACCATAAGAAAATGAAAAATTTGAATTTTCAATTTAATCCCTTGATAAATCAGCCCCTATGTGTTGGCTAGTTATCTGACTTTATATTCTAAAGCAGTGATTCCCAACTAGTTGCCCGTGAGCAACATGTTGCTCCCCAGGAAACTAGGGGAAGGCAGTTTGGGGAGATGTCGCCCCGAAGAAGAGGAGATTTGTCACAGGGCGACTAATCTCCTCCGGAATCTGACAGTGTGTCTCTGCCCTAACTGACTTTAATACGCCTTTACGCCCTCACTGTAAAGTAGCTGTAGATCAGAATCATGAGAGGAGCAACAAGTTTGAGGTTCCTGCTATAGAGTTTTTCAGGCTAAAAGACATTACAGAAGACAAGTCAATGCAAAAGTGAGTATTTGTGGGCACTGAGAGATAAGATAAATCATAGACATTGTGCCCAAGCCATGTAACCCATAGTTACTAATCAGCAGATAGCTTTACTTATATAGGGCGATTAGGCTAATGAAATTTACGTTAAAATCTTATTGGCTGAATTGATTGCATTGTCTCTCATTTAAAGGGATATTGTCATCGGAAAAATCGTTTTTTCCAAAATGCTCAGTTAATAGTGCTGCTCCAGCAGAATTCTGCACGGAAATCCATTTTTCAAAAGAGCAAACAGATTTTTTTATATTCAATTTTAAAATCTAACATGGGGCTAGATATATTGTCCGTTTTGCAGCTGTTGGAGCAGCACTATTAAATGATGCATTTTGAAAAATACATGTTTTCCCATGACAGTATCCCTTTAAATCTACTGTCCCTTTGCCTTGTGCTATTCTTGTAATTCAGTCTGGGATCTGTGTGTGTACTTTAAAAGGATTATCCCTAAACTTGTTTAAATGAGAAATAAATCCATCTTTGTAAGGATATGCCTCCTGCTTCCCTTTGCCTGACTAGCAAAAGCAGAACTGTGCAGGAGAGTTGTCAGATCCCAAATTTGTTTACCGTATATAAAATCTGTCTCTGGTGGGAACAATAAAATTACAGAGCTGACCTTGTTTAGAGTCACGGACCACAAGCAACATCCCCACTGCTCAGCTGTGACTTTATTGGTCATATAATGGGGAGCGCAATTGTTCAGGGGAGTTATTTTGATGGATTGAGGTGCCAGAACAGATGCCCAGTCCCAAAAGGTTATTTTAATTATTTTTTAAATCCTAAAAACCAAGTGTTCAATTGAAACTGTAGGCTGTATCTGTTGATTGGCATTAGCTCATGCTTTGTATTACTTAGCAAATGTATAGCCTGTGGGCTCGTAAGCAACATTTTCAGAAGATGCCTTGACATGCTCTCCTGTTTTAGAAACCAGCTAATTCCAGTAGATCTCTCAGAACATCTGAAGCACTGCTGGTGGTTTTGGTCTAGATGAGGCCACTGCACCTGTTTACATCTGCTTTTTCCTGTACCTCTCTCTTGAAACTTTTCTAATACAGCTTTGTAAGGTGAGGCACCAAACAGTTTAACATTTTACCCTTCTACTGTGAATGATATGTTGTTACTGTTACTCATGTATTTGCCTCAGGCTTGCTATTCCTTTACATGTTTGATATTTATGGCACTGTAAATTCCCTTTATGGCTTTGTCCTGTAATAATACAGTTCCACTTCTCATGCTCCCATAAATGCCTACAACATCATTTTGAGTTTAAAAGTACAGGAATGCCAAAAAAGTATTTTAAAGGAATGACAATATAATATAGTGTTGCCCTGCACTGGTACAACCAGTTTGTTTGCTTCAGAAAATCATATATATATATATATATATATATAGATATATAGATTAGGGTTGCCACCTGTCCGGTTTTGAACCGGACAGCCCGGTATTTTGAAGGGCTGCCCGGTTCAATGCTTCCTGCCCGGTTTTCCAAATAAGGAAAACCGGGCGGGATTAGCTTGATTGACGCCGCGATCGGCCAATCAGCGATCGCGACGTCATAGCCCCGCCCACTGACATCACGGGACCGCCCACTGACGTCACGGGAACGCCCACTGACGTCACGGGACCACCCCCTGTCCGGCTGGAGCCACAGGGAAAGGTGGCAACCCTAATATAGATATAGATATATACATATATAGATATAGATATATACATATATAGATATAGATATATACATATATAGATATAGATATATACATATATAGATATAGATATATACATATATAGATATAGATATATATATATATATATATATATATATATATATATATATATATATATATATATATTATCATTATATAATAGTTTATATAAACAAGCTGCTGTATAGCCATGGGTGCAGCCATTCAAAGCTGGGAAAGGAGAAAGGCACAGGATACTCAACCAATAACAGCTAAGCACTGTAGTATACAATGGGATTCTTCAGAAGGTATCTGTTATCTAATGCGTATCCTGTGCTTGAATGGCTGCCCCCATGACTACACAGCTGCTTGTTTATATAAACTATAGTTGTATTTCTGAAGCAAACACACCAGTTTAAACAGTACAGTGCAACAGTACATTGTAATGTCATTCCTTTAAAGGAGAACTAAACCCTAAAAATGAATACGGCTAAAAATGTCATATTTGATATACAGAACTTATTTCACCAGCCTAAAGTTTCAGCTTGTCAATAGCAGCAATGATCCAGGACTTCAAACTTGTCACAGGGGGTCACCCTCTTGGAAACCAGAGATTTGAGGGGGGGGGGGACATGGGTCATATCTGTTGCTTTTGAATCTGAGCTGAATGCTGAGGATCAATTGCAAACTCACTGAACAGTTATGACTCATGTGGCCCCCCTTCAAGTCGCTAACTGATTCAGAGTTATAGAGCGGAAAAGCAGGAAGTAGTGTTCTGGCTATTATGTTAGACATCCAGTCACTTCAGCCTTTATACATTACATTTTTAGCTAACTAACTATATTAGAGACATTTTTTATTTTGCACAGCCTATTTATTTACCCTGTTTTTATTTTCACACTGAACTGTTCCTTTAAAGGAGAAGGAAAGCTACGGAGGCATTTTATTGCCAATAGATTAGCTGCAATAGTGCAAGCTAGAATGCTATATTTATTCTGTAGAATGTTTTACCATACCTGAGTAAATAGCTCTAGAAACTCTCTGTTTGTTTAGGATAGGAGCTGCAGTATTAACGTGGTGTGACATCACTTCCTGCCTGAGTCTCTCCCTGCTCTGGGCTCAGATTACAGTAGAGAAGGGAGGGGGCGGGGGAAGAGGAGCAAACTGAGCATGCTCTTGCCCAGGGCAATGAGGTTTAAGCTGAAGGCAGGAAGTCAGATACCGAAGCCCCTGTGTACACAATAGAAGGAAAGAAATGCAGTGTTTCTTTTGACTGGGGACTCAGAGCAGCACTACTTTGGGGGTTTACTGGTATATTTAGATGGACCTTTCTGATAAGGCTTACTTAGTTTTAACCTTTCCTTCTCCTTTAAAAGGGGAGTTGTACTTATTTTACTTTCCTATAAAGCATATTCTGCAACTAAATGCACATATTTGTTTGCATGTTGCCTTATATGAGATAATACAAACCTGTTCATGGACTGCAGTAAATTGTTGGCTCCACTGGAAAAAAATGGCTTTTACCAGATATAGTTTTTTTTTTGTTTTTATCTTTATCTAGCTCTTGAAGAAAGCATCTCTTTCATATGGTCAAATAGAAACATAACTGAAGTTCAGGTTTATTTTTAAGGTTTCCAAATGAGATGTAAAAAAGTCTACAGAAACACTATCCCTGGCTTCTAATACACAATCTGGATAACAGAACCCATACAGTAGATTTAAAGTGGATCTGTCACCTTAATAACTGTATAATGAAGTCCTTTGCAAAGTAAACATGGAACCCACATTTTTTTTTTTTTTTTTAAACATCCGTACCTGCTATAAAGGTGTTTAAATATCTGAGCTTTCAATCAAATATTACGTACGGCATAGAGGCGGGACAGTCAATTACTTTCACTTTCCATTCAGCAGTTCCTGGATGTCACTGCTCTACTCCCACTCGCCCTCCCCCCCCCCCAAAAACAATATAATTGTGTAAGTCACTGTGCAAGGGTATTAGGTCCCCCATTCTGGTGCTTACACAAGATTTTGGGGTGCTACACAATTGTCTTAATAACAAATTGCCTCAAAATGGCTCCTGCCTGCTTGCTGTGATTATATAATTCCAAGACTGAAGGAAACAACATTTAATAATAAATATAATGTAAAGGAATAAAATATACTTTCTATGTGTATATATATATACATATATAAATATATGCTTTCTTTTTGTTGTCTTCTGTTGCTGTTGAGTACTAGCCAGCTGCAGATATCTCCAGAGTTTATTATCCTTGACCCTGCTCCTTCTCCATATGCTCAGTATCATGCCTTCATCTCTTTGCTTTGGGTTTCATTGGTCTCTCATTTGTGAGCGCTCTGATCTGTAACTAAACAGAGCCTGCTGTGCTTCATCTAATTCTTCTCATTCTCTTCTCTGAGAAGAGAACCAAGAGCACTCCACAGGGTGTGCAATCTGTATGGAATCTCAGCTTATCAGGGGATATCCTCTAACTGTGACATCTGTAGGCTGTTGAAGAGCAAGGAGGCTTGATACAGTTGCACTGTGTTTCATTCATTTTCATTCACTAATGTGTCAATGAAGAATTTTTATGCTTTGGTTTGAATTCTCAAAGTGTTATTAGATATTACATTTTATATGTATATATAAAATGTAATATTATCAGCATCTATGTTTCTTGCAGAACAGATTGTGGCTCTCATATAGACCAGTATGGATTTTAAAGGATAAGTAAACCTTTAAAATAAGTGAATGTAAAATTGATACGGGTGCTATTCTAAGAAATTTTGCAATATACATGTATTCTTTATTTTATTCCAAGATATTAAAAGATACATGTACTGTTAATATGAATACATTCTGTTACAACAGCGCCACCTGCTGGTCAGTTTCCCACCAGTCTGACCACCAAGTTGTCAAGGAAGTTGTCAGGAGAAAGAAAGAAGCTGCTCTGACGTTCTTCTGCTTAGAAAAACAATTAGAAACCTTTCTCACATCTTTCCTAAGCAGAACATCAGAGCAGCCCCTTTCTTTCTCCTGACAACTTCCTTGACTACTTGGTTGTCAGACTGGTTGGAAACTGACCAACAGGTGACCCTGTTGTAACAAAACTCATTCATGTTAACAGTACATGTATCCCTTAATATCTTGGAATAAAAACAAAATAAATAATGAATGTATATTGCAAAATATCTTCAAATAGCACCCTCATCAATTTTACATTCACTTATTTTAAAGGTTTACTTATTCTTTAAAGGGGTGGGCCAACTTTTAAGTTTACTTTTAGAACTCTATAGATTGGCTCATTCTAAGCATCTTTTCAATTGGCCTTCATTTTTTCTTTTTTTATCGTTTTCAATTTAGTTGCCTTCTCTCAAAAATCACAAATAATGAAAAACATAGTGACAAATTGGCTCAGAACATCACTGTCTGCATCATACATAAACATATGAACAACCCTTTAGATATGGCCCTATGACAGGGGTGCTGTTAGATAGTTCAGCCTTAAACCATTATTGAAAGTGACAACTGCTTGGTGTATAATAGTGGGACCTGTACACAACTTTGTCAGTCTTCCAGTAAAGGCTGTTTGACTGTAGGCTGTAGAGATTTATTTTTGTGGCATCTAGCTATCTAAAATAGGATTTCTTGCATCTTTTGGCAGAAAGACATACCGGTATGTCACACAGGAAACCTCTTTTCGTCTAACCTTTCTGACTATACCACCATGGCAACCTATGGCCCAACTTTTGAGTCTTTCTGCTTTACTTATTTGCATGTAAGTCCCTTATTATGAGTACCGGTATTGGATGTGTTATCCGGAAACCCATTATCCAAAAAAAGTTCTGAATTACGGAAAGGATGTCTTCCATAGACTCCATTTTATCCAAATAATCCAAATTCGTATACATGTTTTTCTTTTTCTTTGTAATAATAAAACAGTAGCTTGTACTTGGTCCAAATTAAGATATAATTAATCCATTTTGGAAGCACAACCAGCCTATTGGGTTTATTTTACCTGATTTTCTAGTACACTTAAGGTATGAAGATTCAAATTATGGAAAGATCTGTTCGGAAAACCCCAGGTGCCGAGCATTCTGGATAACAGGTCCCATACCTGTACCACCCTTGAGGCCATATATAGACGGGTGTCTAGGTATGCTGTTGGTGTTGCCGTGCCCTGTGTTGTGTTCTCCATCCCAATTAACGCTGTGTAATAGACTAAAAATAGTGATTATGGATCGCCATGGGATGTGCCAGCCCTGTACACACAGCATTTTTGTGAAATGCCTGACAGACCAAAAATGGAGCAGGCAGCATTCAAGGCGCATCATGCCTTTCACAAAAGTTCCATGTGTGCAGGCAGTGCATTTCTCATAGGGATTCATGTTCTCTATATTTAGCTTCTTTTGAGCTTTGAATGCAGCACAAGGCAATGAGCTATATATACATACGTGAGCACAGTATGTACATTGCTTTATTCTCCCTAATGGTTTGCCCTCTTATTCTAAACTGTGTACAGTATATGTTTGAGACCACAGTGTATTTTATATGGCTTTTTCTGTTACATAGTTACATAAATTGGGTTGAAAAAGACAAAGTCCATCAAGTTCAACCCCTCCAAATGAAAACCCAGCATCCATACACAGACCCATTCATACCTTCACATAAATTCTATATACCCATATCTATACTAACTATAGAGTTTAGTATCACAATATCCTTTGATATTATATCTGTCCAAGAAATCATCCAAGCCATTCTTAAAGGCAACTGAATCAGTCATCACAACATCACCCGGCAGTGCATTCCACAACCTCACTGTCCTGACTGTGAAGAACCCCCTACGTTGCTTCAAATGAAAGATATTTTCTTCTAGTCTAAAGGGGTGGCCTCTGGTACGGTGATTTTCTTTATGGGTAAAAAGGTCGCCTGCTATTTGTCTATAATGTCCTCTAATGTACTTGTAAAGTGTAATCATGTCCCCTCGCAAGCACCTTTTTTTTTTTTTTTTTACAGAACGCTAACAGCAACAGACCTGTCTTGCTTTATGGCAGAAATTATATAGGTTATAATTGGTATCAGAACAAGTACAATGTCCTACAGTACAAAGCTGGGTCAGGCTCAATTGTCCTTAATATGAAAAGTTAATAATACAGGTTTAGGATCCGTTGTATGGAACACAATTATCCAAAAAGCTCAAAAGTATGGAAAGGCCATCTTGCATAGACTCCATTGTAATACAATTTACATTTTTAACAATAATTTCCTTTTTCTTTGTCGTAATAAAACAGTACTTGATCATAACTAAGATATAACTAATCTTTATTGGAGGCAATTGGTTATTTAATGTTATTTTTAACAGACTTAAGGTATGGAGTTCTATTCTAGCTTCTATAAGAAATATAATAGTAGTTTATTAAAGTAGATAATTAATACAGGGATAGGATCCGTTATCCGGAAACCCGTTATAAGGAAGGCTCCGAATAATGAAGAAGCTATCTTCCATAGACTGTATTTTATCTAAATAATCTAAATTTTAAAAAAAGATTTCCTTTTTCTCTGTAATATTAAAACAGTACCTCGTTCTTGATCCCAACTACGATATAATTAATCCTTATTGGAAGCAAAACCAGCCTATTGGGTTTATTTAATATTTAAAGGATTTTCTAGTAGCCTTAAGATATGAAGATCCAAATTACAGAAAGATCCGTTATCCGGAATACCCCAGGTCCCCAGCATTCTGCATAGCAGGATTCAGTTCGGGATTCGGCCTTTTTCAGCAGGATTCGGATTCGGCCGAATCCTTCTGCCCGGCCGAACCGAATCCTAATTTGCATATGCACATTAGGAGCAGGAAGGGAAATTGTGTAACTTTTTGTCATAAAAAGAGGAAGTAAAACATGTTTTCCCACCCCTAATTTGCATATGCGGATTCGGTTCGGTATTCAGCCAAATCTTTTGCGAAGGATTCAGGGCTTCGGCTGAATCCAAAATTGTGGATTCGGTGCATTCCTAGTATATTTGCACTAAATCTATACCAAGTCTCCTATACAGTATGGCAGTGAATTTCCTATGTTGCTATAGTTTTGTAGAAGTGCTTAGTAGAGCTGTAAGTGCACTTAATTATAGACATGCTTGCTTTGTCATTAGGGTACTGCTGGAGGGGACAGCAAAATAGTCATTTGTCTCTTTAGACTGAAAAGACCCCAAGGCCTCCAATTGTGATTGTTTAGGAACTTTTCCCCTTGTTGCTTTAAACTTCTACAGCTTTCTAAATGATATACCAGTTAAATAATCAATTAACTCTACAAAACAGAGGAAGCCTCTGGCCCTCCAGATGTTCCCCATAACTCCCAACATCTTCCATCTTACAGCTGACTGCTGGGAGTTTTATTAGAGGGCTGTAAGTTGCATGTCTGCTCCATCTTGCATTTTTGCAATCTGAGGTATCAGAAAGCATTCAGCTTTTACTTGGCGGCTCTAATGTATAGCTACAAAAATAAGTGCTTATAGGTGACAAGAAAAGCCACTGACCCAGTTTGGTGCTTATGAGGGGTCAAACAAATTCCAAAGATCCCACTAATATAGTGAAAAGTACTGTAATATATAGAAAAAGAAACCAGTATACCAAGGCTTGGAAACTGCAGTGAAATTCTGGCTGTCTTCTTCTCTTTTGTCGGCAGAGGGCTCTGTTTAATCATTAGACAACTGCATTTCACAATGGACTCCCTATTTGCTCCTCTTCTGCTTCTCCCATTGGTCTCTCACCCTTCTATGTCAGCTCCTCTCTGCTATGAGTAAAGGTAGACCTTAACCAGCATACACCCAAAACATTCAGGCTGCTAATTGTTATTATGCATTCATTTTGTGGCTTTATATTTCCATATTCAGAACACAGTGACTGTTGCCAAATAAACTCATAAATTAGCAAATGTCATTGGTGTCTTCTGTCGACTAGTAGGTCAGCCCAAACTCTGCCCATGCTTCTAACCCTTTGGATAGGTAATAGTCACTAGGGGACACATTAGAATGGGAATTGCAAATATAACATGGCAAAAGGCAACCAGTTAACTTAGCCAAGGCATCTGCTCACATTACAGCGGTCTTTATTATAATTTATTTAAAAAGTTGGGAACAACTAATCCACTATTAAAGTGGGAGAAATAGGAATGGCTTGATTTATAGTCTCTTCATTCATCCTAAAGCTCATAAAATGTATACATCACTTTGGTAAATTAAAAGACAGGATAACATTCCATGGGAAAAAGAACTGAAAGGAACACACTGTTGCTTACAATAAACTATATAAAGGCTAACCAACATAAAGGTGTCCCTCCTATAATGAAGGGGGGTTTAAAAGACAAAAAGAAACTCAATGGAGTAATGGCAGTTTTTTAGGCACCCGCCAGTAAATGCAATGCAGTGAATCTAAATACATGATGATGATTATGTGCTGGTCTTGGACAGCAAAAGGGGATTTCAGGGAATACCAAGATACCACTGCTGCAGTCAGACTCAAAATACTCTGAGCCTGTTTGTTGTCTTACAGAATAGGAACACTAGCCTAGTGTAAAAGTAAGCAATGTAAAAGTCCTCAAGATTCCTGCCACTTTCTACCTTACATAGTTACATAGTTAAATTGGGTTGAAAAAAGACAAAGTCCATCAAGTTCAACCCCTCCAAATGAAAACCCAGCATCCATACACACACCCCTCCCTACTTTTAATTAAAATTCTATATACCCATACCTATATTAACTATAGAGTTTAGTATCACAATAGCCTTTAATATTATGTCTGTCCGGTTCCCAAAGACCCATTTTCCAACTGGGTGAAGATCACAAAGAAATCTAATCAATCTGAACCAGTGCTCCGAAGAGCTCAGGCATAGGCAGTGCAAGGAAAAAAAATATGGTGCATTATCGTTTAAACCTTATGAGGCACCCTTTTGTGATATCACCTTGTTAATAAGAGAATGGGGAGTTGTTACTTACCACAGCCCACCATTTTTTTATTAACAGTGTAACATCTCAAAAGTCTGCATCATAAGGTTTAAATGATACTACACCATATTTTTGCCTATCCCTGAGCTCTTTGTAGCTTTGGCAGAGATTGTTTAGATTTCTTCATGATTCACATGGAGTGGCCATTTATTGGCAATTCCACCGTGTATTTTACTTTAAAATTTGTTTAGGTCATTTAGATGAATCTGGGAAAAGAAAAACACATCAGGGTAAGGATAAGGAGATGGACCTGAGAGAATCTAACATCCTATTACATTGTCATCTAAATCTCCTAAAACATCTGGGGTGGAGTTAGAACTCTACGGCATTTATGTTACTTAAACCCTCTTTAAAGGAAAGCCTTTTAGTCTTCAACCTGGCCACTATCACACCACCACTCAATCAGAGCAGTGTTTTTCAGAATATTTAGAATTTTAATTGAAACAATTTTCAATACTGCAGTGAATGTCTTTAGATGCACTTTATTCCCATAGAACAGCAAATGAACAGCACAAGTGCTACATTCCTAGACACACACTACTACAATTATGGAACTGATCACATTATGTGGAGCAAGTCTCTTATTTAAATGCCAGCCGCAGCTCATGCTTTAACGTGCCTGATACCCATCATGTATTGTGTAGCTAGAAAACTTCACATCAAAGTAAAAGAAACATTAAGTTATAAAAGGAAACATAATCAATTGGTATTTGCTGTAAAAACTGTATAATGAGAATCTAATTAAGATCTTAATCATGAATCACTTTAAAATACTCAATGTATGAAAGTCATCCCAACAGCATATGTTTCATGTGCTACTGACAAATGAATTCGTAATTATCAGAGAATCTGAAAAAAGCAGGTCTTTCGTTCACTTAAACATGAGTGATAGGGTTACTTTTGGTGGAAAAGGTACAGAAAGCTTTTTTTGTTATACCTTCTTAAGGATTCATCACTCACTGAATGGGGAAAGGGCCTGTTGCAGCAGGGCTAATATTTCTTTTTACTTTTCATAGCTATTTACCCAGTTTTTATTTTTACAGTGAACTATTCCTTTAAAGTGTTGAGTGCATGAACTACACCTCAGACAAGCCCTTTATGACCTATAGGATGTCTGTCAGTCTATAAGGCTGCTTCCTCTCAAGGCAGGGACAATCAGATCAGATTACAGCAAGTACCAGATTAAACCTCTCCTTAAAGGGATTAAAATTACATTATTACTATACATTGTTACCTCTTGTGTCTACTTAAGAAACAATCCACACAAACACTGCAACTTCTGCAGACTCTTGGACTGGCTACTATACTTTAACTATTTTCTTTCATTATGTCATTTTGCTTTTAAAAGGATACTGTCGTGGGAAAACATGTTTTTTTAAAGAATGCATCAGTTAATAGTGCTGCTCCAGCAGAATTCTGCACTGAAATCTGTTTCTCAAAAGAGCAAACAGATTTTATTATATTTAATTTTGAAATCTGACATGGGGCTAGACATATTGTCAGTTTCCTAGCTGCCCCCAGTCATGTGACTTGTGCTCTGATAAACTTCAGTCACTCTTTACTGCTATACTGCAAGTTAGAGTGATATCACCCCCCAGCAGCCTAACAAAAGAACAATGGGGAGGTAACCAGCTCCCTAACACAAGATAAAAGCTCCCTGGTAGATCTAAGAACGGCACTCAATAGTAAAAACCCAAGTCCCACTGAGACACATTCAGTTACATTGAGTAGGAGAAACAACAGCCTGCCAGAAAGCAGTTCCATCCTACTGGCTCTTTATTTGCAGTGTAAACAGTGTAATTTAAAAATAAAAATCACGACAGAATCCCTTTAAGAAAAGTGGCTTTCAGACATCCGGCTTTAAGCGTCAGGGCACACATGCATGATCAGTTTTTCCAAATAAGCATGTATGGCGCAGTTCCTTCCTCTCATATTTAAATTGCACATATTTGAACAGGAATCTCTTAGGGCACACAGGCAGATTTGGGGTGATTAGTCTCCCAGCGACAAATCTCCCCTTCTTCAGGGCGAATAATCTCCACGAACTGCCTTCCGCCGGCTATAATGACAATTGCCAGCGGGAAGGCACTCGGAGCGATTCGATTTCCGAAGTTGCCTCACTTCAGAAAACGAATCGCTCCGAGTGCCTTCCCGCCTGCGATTTTCTTTATAGCCGGCGGAAGGCAGTTTGGGGAGATTAGTCACCCGAAGAAGGGGAGATTTGTCGCCGGGAGACGAATCTCCCTGAATCTGCCTGTTCAAATATGTGTAATTGAAATATGAGAGGAAGGAACTGCGCCATACATGGTTATTTGGAAAAACGTAATTGATTTGAAAATGTACCAATAGTTTTTCAGGTAACAGACTTTTTTTTTTAATTTAAAGGGTCTTGGTATTTAAACAATATTTGTATTATTATAATATTTAGAGGAAACGAAAGTAAAAAATAAATTTGGTATACAATCTTATCTTATTTTTTCTAGCAAAGATAATGTTGTTAATCTTGCAGTGCAACAGTTCCCTGCAAACTGATGGTTTATTTTTTGAACAGAAAATTTCAACCACAGTGATCAGAGGCATTTTTTTTTTTTACAAAACCTTTAACCAAATAAATGAATATAGTGACTAACAAATTCATAGTAAGGTACAGGAATCAACCTTAGCGCATTTTTAATATTTGTAGAGATAAACTGAAATGTTTAGTTACAGAAAGCCAATTGCATCCTTTCAAGCAAGGGAGAAATAAAGTGTTATACACAAGAGATTCCCTGCACAGGCCTCCCTCCCAAACCACTCAACCTGACTTACAACCCACTCCCCCATACATGAGCCAGAAATTCTAAATTTGCTCAGCAGTGGTTGTTGCTGCCATGTTTGGCCACATTCTAGAAGAGCTTGTGGAAGCTTTGACTGATAACTCAAATGCATTACTTTTCCCATTTAACTTTTCCATTTAACCTGCATCTTTCTGAAGTGTGGAAGGAAGGCAGATCCAAATAAGATCCTGAGAACTACTTTGCTCCAAGGCAGGAGTGGTCACCACTGCTCTGCTGTTAAATATGATGGTAGCCATACATCACCCTGATTCAATTACAGAAATGTTCAGTTGGTGCTTGATAAGGTGCCCTTTCACATCATACTCTCCAACCCCATCCCCCGGCTTACAAGTTGCACTCCTTAATTTAAAAACCAAGATTAAAAAAAAACAGAATTCTAAGCAACTTTCCAATATACTTTTATTAAAAATTTTCAGTAATTTGAAAGTTATTTGTAAAAACATTTGCTATTTAAAGCAGCATTTGTTTTTAGGGATGCATCCAATGAATGAATCCAATCCTTGGAGAAAGATTTGGAATACTGAACCGAATGTGAATCCTAATTTGCATATGCAAATGAGGGGTGGGAAGGGGAAACATTTTTTACTTCCTTGTTTTGTGACAAAAAGTCATAAGATTTCCCTCCATGCCCTTAATTCAGGTTCAGCCGGGCAGAAGGATTCGGCCGAATCCAAATCAAGATCCTGCTGAAAAAGGCTGAATCCCGAACCGAATCCTGGATTCAGTGCATCCCTAATTTGCTTAACTCCTGTTTGTTACCTTTTTTTAAACAATGTTGCAAAAGTCTTAGTTCCCCAGCACAGACAGGTCTGTTAATCAGTGGCCATGTCTTGCATTGTATCAACAGTGCAGAGAATAGACAGGAACAGACAAACACTGCTTTCAGTAGCAATACATATACAAACTTAACTTAAAATCCATATAAAAAATTGAATGCATGTCTATTGCAGAGTTGCTTAGAATTGTTTTCTTTTATTAGGCAAAATAATTTATATCAATATTTTATTGATTGTAAGCAAGATAGTGGTTGATTACATGCCTATTTAGCCAGTTTGGGATGCATAAACTAACCTTGATTGGGCAGGGTATTTCTATAGCCTCTTTGATTAAATGTGTAGCTTTTCGGTTTATTTTACATCTTTACATCTGAACACCAAAACAGGTGTTAGGCACCAAAGAAGTTTCACAGTGTTCTGAGCATACTAGTGCTTGAAGCTGTTACCACTACTGGAGGGCTACAGGTTGGCCAGCCCTAGGATCTAACTATTGCAAAATGATTGACTCTGCCATTTTAAACTTGTGGCACTGTCTCAGCATTGCTTTATTACTGCAAACTTAGTAGAATTTCTTTTTAGTTTTCTCATTTTGCAAAATGGAATTTGGGTGTGTGAGAGAGTCACTTGTATTGGAACAGGAATAGAACATCCTCTGTATCATTAGAAGAGTGAATAATACAATAGAGGCCTTTGCACAGTGTGTTGCGGACGTGTTGCTTAATGTATGCACACCCACTTAACAACACACATGCTTGTAGCGTCAGTGTAATGACCTCTCTAACATCTGGTGGATATATACTGGTTTCAATTGGAAGCTTTTTAAGACAGACAAGAGAAAGGAAGCAATAATTCTGATGTTGAAATCATTTTACTGGTACAGACTGAGGATGAACGGAAATTATTCTCTGACCAACAAAAAAAAAAAATGATAAAAAAAAAAAGCATTAACTGCACTACTTTAACACAGTTTATTGGTAGTAATGTAACCCACATATTAAACCACCAGCCACTTATAATAACATTTTGCAAGATATCCTTGAAACTTTTCATATTACTGCATTACTGGAAGGCAATTATGAATGTAGTGCCCTGTATAATATTTACCACTATGAAATTACATTAGTGAAGTATGTAGAAAATCCTATTGCTGCTAGTTGTTATTTATTATACTTATATATATATGTATATATTTATATATAGTGCTGGCACTTTACAGAGCTTCATTTAGCCCTTGCCCTAGTTGAGAGTGATATGTATGTGACCTATGTGTAAGTTAAAGGAAATCAAAAGTCTTTTTTATCAACATGTATTTATAGAGCTCTAACATATTGCTATAAATGCACACCGAACTCTGTGTACCAGCTTAAATGTTTTCTAAGGGACACGTTTGATGGCAAGAACAAGCAGTGCATTGTTTTTTTTACAGATTATGTGTCACTGACTCTACCATTATATTTTGCTTTTGCCTTTGCTTTATGATATTAACCCTATATTGTGACAATAACATGTAAAATACACATACTGAGTTGCAGTGTACCAGACTGATAGGTGCAACAGGGCTGCTGAATGTTGGAATTTATGCAGCAGCTGTACACTAATTAATGGCTTTAGGATCTCAGTTGGGTCATCTGTTTTGCAATCTTTTAATTTCCTTTGTTATAGCAAAAATATGATTTGTGTACATTTTGGGAAAACACTACACAGCTTGTGCATTGAAAGGCCTTGTGTCGAATGATGGACATAAAATGAGTAGATTGACCTACAGACGAGCAACACAGGGTTTGTGATAAACCAGGGAATGTGATAAACCAGGGAATGTCTGCTTATAAAAGCCTTTTACATGCTACGAAGGATTCAAGCTCTTTGTTGGAGTTTGGATGGGAACACACGTTTTCTGGCAGACCTTGGCACATATTATGCTCTCTTCTCAAGCAAAAAATATGTAATTATCTCTAATGTATGCTTGACAGACTTTTTATGACTATTAAGAAGGGCATAAAGTCTGTGAAGGTGAAGCAAAGCAGCGTTACATCATTCTCCTGCAGTGGTTTACAATGACTTGCATTTCACATGAGACACATCAAATCCCAACAATACTATGGGCATTTATTTAAGATTGCTCCTGCTTTATTTGAAATTGAATTATGGAAATTGTGTTAATAGTAACGATAATTACAATAAAGATGGCCAGAAAAGGAAGTCCAAGAATGGAAGCTGTAATTATGCCTATTAGTGTTTGCTGGAATCAACCTGTAAAATGTTACCACGTTTAATAAGAGCTTTCATCCGATTAGAAGAAAGGAGGTTCTGCCTTAATATTCGGAAGGTTGTTTTTTTTTTGTTTTTTGTTTTTTTTTTTACAATGAGAGCCGTGAAGTTGTATAATTCTCTTACTGAATCAGTTGTACAGGCTGATACATTAGATAGCTTTAAGAAGAAGTTGGATGGCTTTTTAGCGAGTGAGGGAATACAGGGTTATGCAAAATAGCTCATAGTACAAGTTGATCCAGGGACTAGTCTGATTGTCATTTTGTAGTCAGGAAGGAATTTTTTCCCAATCTGAGGCAAATTTTTTTTTTGCCTTCCTCTGGATCAACTAGCAGTTAGGCAGGTTAAAATAGAGTTAAAAGGTTGAACTTGATGGACGATTGTCTTTTTTTCAACCTAACTTACTATGTTCTATGTAAAATTACTTTTAAATGTAAAAAAACTGATTGGAAAAACTTGGTTGGGGCATGTTCTTGTCATCTTTGGAGATGTGGCTGTCCTGCCAGGGCAGAACTTGAAAATATGGATTTAAGAAGCCGCTAAGTATTGGGAAATGCAGAACTGGTGAAGTTCAGTCGTGTGGTACCAAAGTCGATATTCCAAGATCAGGCACAGGTCAAGAACAGAATTTGTAAAGCAGCATAAACAGTCAAGGAAACACACTCCATTGAACTAACACAATGGAGACCTACCTGGGCTATTTAAGTCTAAACTTGTTGCCAAAATGTGGCTTATTGTGGCAATGATGTCATTGCATGGTACCAAAACACTGCAGTTTCTGTACAATGTGACAGTGTTACTACATGCACATAATGACACAGGAAATAATCCCCAATCATTCACCTACATCTGGGTCCGGAACTGCGCTCAACTTGTAGTTAAATAGACAGAACAAATATCCTATTGTGCCATAAGTTAAACGGGGCAAACAACTACACTATTTGTGTGCCATAGGCTTAAATATAACTCTGTTCAATGGAGAGAAAGTGAAACAAAAGGGATATTGTGTGTTTGTGGCCATTCAACAAGTAGAATTGACTGGTGCAACCATCTTTTTTTTTTTTACTTCTGTGGGTAACCAAACTTTGAGTTTCCTATTGCATTGGTTATATGTGGCTTGTCATGGTGGTGTGTGAACGGCCTGACAGAACTATACTTATCACAACTCAGCCTAGAAATGCCCAAACATTATCCCTGAAGGTCCTATTGAACTATAACTGATTATATAAACATTAAGCTGGGGGTGCAATGAGGCTGTGACCACAAAATTCATATGTATATATAATTTGAAACTATTAACAGTCCCCGCTGTTCTCCAATACTTCAGGGATGATCTAGTAAGTTTCTTCTGGTCGTATGTGTTTCACCCAAGCGGCACCATACTCATTACCATACAGCTGGCCGGTAGAACAGAGGGAGAAAGCATTTAAAAGCTGCCCTGTTTGCAAGTGTGACAAGCTGTCTTGCAAATGGGACACTGGCAGATGGAGCATAGGTTTGTTCCTAGCAGCCTGCATTAAAAATCATCCTGAGAAAGGCTTAAGTCGGCCCCCATGGATTCAGAGTTGAAATGGTGTTAAGCATTTTGAAGACCTTTAAAGAATATTAAATAACCCAAATGACCAAAACCACTCTCTTAGTCCCTAATCTCCAATTTTACTTTACATATTTACGTTTGCTTTAAGCAGGAATATGGGATTTTATCTGGAGATCTCTACAGCGTTTTCTGAGTAACTGCCGCTGTTAATGGGAATTTTGTTTGCAATATGTTTCCGCCACTGACAGTGAACAGTCTTAAATGTATTATCAACATATATTATTTAAGGGAAACTGTACTGGCAATTATGGATTTTTGAAAGTGATAAAGATTTTCTATGACTTTTCCACTGAGTGTAAGAGATGCTTAGTTTAAGAGTTATATAGGAAAGGTAAGCAGATATTTTTCTTTATAATTTGGCTTTTGTGGAGGCCTTTGGATATTTCATTTTATCATAGCAATTACTGCAGTATGGCATCTCCTGCTCATAAATAAACACACACATCCCATGAAGATGATTATTTGTGCCAAAGAAAGCATAATTTACATCTGCAAGTAGAACTTGGTTCCATTCTGTCAGACTCACGTGTCAGTCTGTTTATTCCTGTGACACTTCTCATGAGCATTATGTGATTTCAGTGTAGGCGTTGGAATGGGTTTGAACATACTGCCTATGACATACAGTGTCTTTTAAAGTTATTCAGGGTCATAACAATTTTCTTATTTCACTGAATAGCAAATTCTACACTAAAGTATTAATTTCCCTCACTATTTTATAGTGCCACTATTTGGCACAATAAAAGTATTAAAGAAACAGTACAGTGAACAAAAACTGGCTAAATAGGCTGTGCAAAATAAAAATGTCTCTAATGTAGTTCGACATCCAGTCACTCCAGCCTTTATACATTACATTTTTGACTAACGTAACAGAAAAGAACACTACTTCCAGCTTTTTTAGCTCTGAGTTAGTCAGTGACTTGAAGGGGGCCCACAAGGGACATAATCGTTCAGTGAGTTTGCAATTGATCCTTAGCATGTAGGTCAGATTCAAAGCTGTGGCCCCCTCAAGTCTCTGATTGGTTACTGCCTGGTAGCCAATCAGTGGAAACCAAGAGAGCTGAAAAGCAGGAAGTAGTGTTCTGGCTATTATGTTAAGACATCCAGTCACTCCAGCCTTTATACATTACATTTTTATCTAACTATATTAGAAACATGTTTTATTTTGCACATACAATCTATTTACCCTAGTTTTTTTA
This sequence comes from Xenopus laevis, assembly GCF_017654675.1. NCBI lineage: Eukaryota > Metazoa > Chordata > Amphibia > Anura > Pipidae > Xenopus > Xenopus laevis. Next base: position 44,562,290 of record NC_054372.1, read on the forward strand.
ACATTAAACAATTCTTTTAAATATTTGGCTTTGCAGACAGTTTAGGAACTAGTTTGGATTGTGCATCTTAATTTTCAACTAGTTTAATAATTTCCAGGAATTCACCATTCTGTTCATGAGCCACTCCACTGTTACTTTGGCCCAGGCCCGGGCCAAGCCAGCCGGGTTGCCTAAGCTTGTAACTTCAAGAGGCGAACTACCAGGTTTTAACCCGGAAATTCGGCTCCGCTAGTTCAGCGAGCGCTATTTGTGCTAAATGCACTAGCGATGCTGCCCCTCTTTGATCCTCTCCGACGCTGAGCTGGAGAGGAGGGGGGCGGCATTTGGGCTTCTGTCTCAGACGGCAGCAGCCCCAGAATCGGCACTGTTCTGGACCACGAGTAGGCAAAAGAAGGTACTTGCTTAGAGCCCCCATTTCATTCTTTTTGAGTTCTTAAATGCCACCCAGCTATACAGAACAGTGCTATGAAGAGCTCTTAAAATGATTGAACCATACATTAGTCATGGGGTCCCCAACATTTTTAACCCTTGAACCACATTCAAATGTAATAATAGTTAGGGAACAACACACGCATGAAAAAAGTTCCTGGGGTGCCAAATTAAAGATACGGTTGACTATTTGGTAGCCCTTGGTGGATTGGCAGCCTACAGGATCCTCTGTTTGGCCATAAACCTGTTTTTTTCCTCCAAGCCAGGAATTAAATAATAAGCACCTGCTTTGAGGCAATTGAGAGCAACATCCAAGGGGTTGGTGAGCAACATGTTGCTTACCAGCCACTGGTTTAGGATCACTGCATTAGACTATGGTGGTTGGAAGACAATGTACATTTTAAAAGACGACAGTAAAATTTTACGTTTTTCAGGGGACCAGGAAAATGTAAAATTCGAGAAAATGTAAGATCAGGGAAATTTTTCTTTAAGTACTGTAAGGATATAAGTACGAGTCAGTTTTACTTTGTGATACAATATTTAGTGTGTTTCTAACAAGGGTTAAGCATTGCAGCATTAATGTTACACTATGGGGGCATGTGCAAGGTCTCTCTGTCTCTCATACAAAACCTAAAGCAATGAGTGATTGGTGCAGGACTGTATAAGGGGCAGACTAATTGGAATTGACCATTTGCAGGCAGAACTATGGCAAATATACATCTGGTTAGTATTTTAGACCTCTTTATTTCACCAATAGTAACATTCACAGAGGACAAACAACAATTTTTGGGAACATCAGAACAACATTTTTATGTAAAATCCATGAACAAATTACTTTAAATCAGGGAAATTCACCCATTGAAATGCATTATAAATGGGTGGGACCACAAATAAAAAATGTAAAATACGGGAAATCTTAAAAGCAGGGTACTTAAAATTGAGGCTTCACTGTAATTTAGCAAAGCTCTGCATTTATAATATAGACATATAGTGAATATTTAAGTAACTGCATTTGCCCAACACATTTTCCCACACCATGGCACCTCCGCTGATGCTGTGAATTAAGGCACATACATGCATAGATGTTTAAGTGGGGAAAATCCATGTTTTAGGAAAGCTACCTATGTGGGAGATTGTTTAATCACTTTTGAAACATATTGTAACCCATGGGGACAACATGCTACTCAGGCAGTGTTGGGTTATAGTCAACTCTTGGTATCAACAAGGAATCACAGACAAAGCTGCAATAAGAGAAATGATTTACACATAAACTACCTTCAGCTAATATTTGCAGAGGTTAGATAATGCTTCGAAAAACTGTAGATTTCTAAAATTCTTTTCCATTCATAATGCATGAAATGCTCTTGTTTCATTCTCTAAAGTGCTTTTATAACATACAGAAGCATTGCTGCTCTTTGAACTTTGCAGACACACTGAAGCTTTTGTGATGGAACAGCCATAGTATGCAGAACTTTCAGCAGGATACCATTTTGTCTGGCAGACGTTTTCCTACTGATCATTATTTAGAATGATTTGAGAATGGTTGTGACAGCACATAAGATTAGAGAGTGCAATGCTGCCTTAACCAGAGCTCTGCTTCTGTGTTCTGTCAAACAACATCTTAGTATGCAACAGTCTACGGTGCCTTCTCCCTTGCATCAGTGTTTAGGTATGTTATGGTGAGGTAATTGTACTGAAATATTCTTAGCTGCCTCAGAGTACTGCAGTTTATTACCACCTGGTTGCTGTTGGTACTTTGGCCAAATGTTTTTGATGAAATCATTGAGAAAACATTTCAGGTTTGGTCCGGTCCTGTATTTATTTTACATAAATATTTCTCAGGGATCATTTACCATGTATAAGGCAATGTACAAAAAAACATAGCTTTTATAGAACGGGACATTAAGACGGCATCTGGTACGAAGCATGTGGGCATCTGCTAGAGTCCCTCCTAGCATCATTGCTAGAGCACTAGGGCCCAAAAGGTGTGGAAAGCTCTGCAATTACTACCATTTACCATGAGCCCTTAGGCAGTGGTTGCCACACTAGACCCAAGAGGGGGCCTACAACTTTAACAGGGTAAGATTTGGGGTGAACTCTTAAGGGAAAACTATACACCCTAAAAAAAATACTTAAGCAACAGATAGTTTATATCAAATTAAGTGGCATATTAAAGAATCTTGCCAAACTGGAATATATATTTAAGTAAATCTTGCCCTTTTACATCTTTTGCGTTGAGCCACCATTTTGTGATGGTCTGTGTGCTGCTTCAGAGATCACCTGACCTGAAATACTGCAGCTCTAACTGTAACTGGAAGAAGTGTGGGAGCAAAAGCCAGAATTGTGTCTAATTGGCTCATGTGACCTTGTTTGGTTTGATTGTGTGCCCCGTGAATCCTAGGATCCCAGGGGGCTGCCCTTATTTTTTAAAATGATTACCCAATGGCCCATACTACTAAAAAAGTATATTATTATCAAAATGGTTTATTTACATGAAACAGGGTTTTACATATGAGCTGTTTTATGCAATATCTTTTTATAGAGACCTACATTGTTCGGGGCGTATAGTTTTCCTTTAAGTGCTCTCATAGATATTATTAGAACTATGGCTAATGCACCAATGTTTTACTATAATAGTAATGTTGTTATGTGCTAAGGGGGCCCTAAACAAACATTGGACCTCTAAAGGTTGCTTGAAAAAAAAAAAAAAAAAACTGCTGTGCCCCTTAGCATCCAGCACTTGATTTTAAAACATGTGGAAGGCACAGTTTATACCTGTGAAAATATACAATATTTACTATTACCAATTTAAAGGCCATTATACCTTTTTTTTGTTTAATGTATTGCTCTCTAAAGCTGGCCACACACATTTAGTTTGACCAAAAGTTTTGATATTTTCCCAGTTAAGCCACCCACATATTGGGGCAAATTCTGCTGATCCTATTATTGGGCAGCATAAACAACCAGATCATACAGTGCGGCCTGCAAAGACCCACTGGATGAGGGCCAAGTCATCAGCTTTTATCGGCCTGTGTCCCATAACTTTTCAGTGTTGTGGGAAGGTTATACGCAAAAAAACTAAAACTGGGGAGAGCATTATATTATCTATAGTAGGTTTGCGACCATAAGTACCCCATCTAGCATCATGTGCAGGTGGACCTTCTAATGGATATGATAAACAAATATATATATATATATATATATATATATATATATATATATATATATATATATATATATATATATATATATATATATATATATATATATATATATTCCTTTCCCTGATTCAATCTTGCTTAATCTTTAAAATGGCTTCAGTCTTCCTTACATCTTCCTATAGCCCTTTTTTATGTGTTATAAGCACCTAGAAAGATGACATTAGGCATGAATTATTGGTGTGTATGAATGGCAATGGAATACTCAAAGGTTTAAGAACTGCCTTGAGTGAAACGCCATAAGTATTTCCCTGTACTAAGTACAATGTATCAGATTAAATATAAGGTTGTTTAGCCTTTTCAGGTTTGGTTATCAAGGAGATATATACTGTGTTGAAATTTGCAGCTGTAGACATGCGGTGCAAAAGAAAATTGTTTTATAAACATAACTACCAAGTCATATATCTGCCTAGGCAGAATTTTATTGTACAGACCTTAATGGCGGCTTATTCCTGGAGACATAGTTTCCCATATAGTGTATATTTAGACTAAAACCAATTTAGTTCAGTGACATAACTTGCGTCCCCCCCCCCCGCCACCCACAACGCTAGATGTAAACGTGTAAGGGGGGGATCGGAAACTCTGATCATGTCACTTCACTCCACTAGTATATTACACATTTTATGTATATTAGTGAACCCAATGCATTATTTTGTGTTTTTTGTAACAGAAATATGTGGCAAAGTATCAGTCAATTTATATAGAAAAAGTAGTGTGTGAAACACCAGAATACTTTGTAAAAGAGAATGCTAATGCTGAGAGTTAGGCTCTTGTCATAAGATGCCATAATAATTTTGGATGTTAAATTATCAGATGCTGCAATCTCTGTCTGAGTAAGAATAACAGGCTGGGAATTATAGGCTTTTTTGCCTTTGTACTTAATGTGTATTTGAACTAACCCTCATAGGATGCTCTCCTCCTTTCCTTATTGCTGGCCTTGTACATGAGAAGACTTGTTAAAATGCAGGTTTCCTTACCTTTTGAAAAATGTCCTTCATGTAACTTTTCTGGACCTTTTTCGTCTGTGCTTTGAGCAGAACTCTGCAACCTGCATTTTCTTCTGTTTTGTCTTTAATTAATGAATATTAACTGTTTAAACTGCATTATATAGTAATTGTGAGGTTTCTTCCCTGTCGGTACATAAAAGTGAAATTGAGCAGATCTGTACAGTCTCCCGTGACAGGTTCATCAAGTGTCTCCCAATTAGGTTATATATTATCATGGACACATTTTGCCAAGTGTGGTAACCCATAGCAACTAATAAGCACTTACAACTTTTAGGATCACATTTATGATAGCTGTTGAGGTCTCCAGTATTCTCTCCATTACACTGAGATCCACAGAATACTTTCCACAGTGTGTGGAAATGTCACAACTTATAAATTTGTTTGTATTTCTGTTTGTACAGACCAAAAAACAGGTAGTCAACAAGGGGATCTGGACAGACATGATTGTTCACACTTGACGTTTTTGCTCGGCGTGAGCTTTGGGACAGATTTCCAAAAAGAAACTAGCACAAAATTCAATAAGGTTCTTGTCTTCTCCTACAAAGTTTTGATCTCCAAGTAGAGCCAATCTGATGCAACGTAGTAGTAGTAGTAGTGTGAGGAAAGTTATGTAATAATCTTTGAAGTGTTTATTTGGTTTGTGGATAACACCCACAAACCACAATCCCAATAAACGTCTGCAGGCAAAGGTTACTATGTAAGTTTATTATTATCAAGTATTTTTAGAGTTTCTTCTCATTACTACTATGTTGCATCGGTTTTGGACAGCACACGGGAGTGTTAAATGTAAACATTTTAGCTGAGCTTTCACCATTCTGTTTCCTATTTTGGAGGTTTGATTATTTTTTTAACTTTGCAGTAACACGGAAAACTGTAGATCAGTAGAAATTTGTATTTGTCAAAGCTAGTAATGGCAGCAGTATTCTATATCCTCATGGTGGACAAAAACCATAAAATATTGCTAAAATAAATCCCTTATGCCCATCACGAGAAATGAAAACCAAATTCTATCATTCTTATTTTAACCTGTTTTACTTGGAGCGACTTTTTTGCTAGTTAAGTCTTGTGTCATTGAAGCTTGAAATTTGTGTGCTGTTAGATCCATCAGATTTTTTTTTTTTTGGAAGTCATATAATCTTCTATCATCCAATAGTAGGACTGGCAGACACCCGCCAAAATAAAAACAAAGAAAAGTGTTGTGGCAGCTGCACTGTACCATTTGGGTACCACCTGGGCATGTCTGGTTTGTGGTCTTTTTTTCTCTTATAAAGCATTTGATTGGCTATTTGGTAGCCCTGTGTGGACTGGCAGCCTAGAGAGAGTTCTGTTTGGCCATAAATTTGTTTTTATGCAACCAAAACTTGCCTCCAAGCCAGTAATTCGAAAAATAAGCACTTGATTTGAGGCCGCTGAGAGCAACATCCAAGAGTTTGGTGAGCAACATGTTGTTCATAAGCCACTGTTTGGGGGCCACTGCAATAGACTGTGCGGAGACAATGAAAAGAATGTGGGAATTTTCAGAATGGTTGGTGGGATCGCTTCGGATTTCACAACGCAACTTTGGCCGACTTCTGAAATCTGAAGTGATCCCGCCGGCGATTCGTATTCTTGCCAGCAGGAAGGGAGTATGGGGAGATTAGTCGCCTGCAGTAGAGGAGATTTGTCGCTGGGCGACTAATCCCCCACCGTCTGCCACCACCCTTTGAAGTAGAATAAGGCCCCGGTACTCCTCTACCCCCCCCCCCCTGTTGGCAGCCCTGTTTACTTAGTACTTGTACCTATTACTTGTACTTAGTACAATGCACAAATGCCGCCTACAATACAGTGCCACCTTTTAACACGTTCACATCCATTCATTTGATTCTTTTTTTTAGAGCAAGTTTTTGAAACACAATACCCTCCTCCCAGTCTTATTTGTTACTTGTTTGAGTTATTCATGTCAAATGCTCTTTGATGATGTAGATGATGGCAATGAAACTATAAGAACAATAGAAAACATACTGCCCACCCCGAAGCAAGTGAAAGAATGAAAGAAAATTTCAACTTTTATTTTCTTTAGTATTTCCTGGGTAGGGAGTTAATCATGCCCATCTGGAAAGTGCTTTTATTTTAAGAAGCTGTGACTCATACAAGGGAGCTGTCACGTTAGACAGTTTGGTTGAGATCTATGTTACACGGTCCTCTGAATATATGTGTATAATCCTTAAAATAACATTGTTGTCTGAGCAATATCCACCTGCAGAATGCAAGAAAGGGCACGCTGTGGAGTGAATATCATGCTTACAGTGTATTGTGTTTTGTTGCTGTTTTATATATTATTATTATTATTATTACCATGTATTTTTAGAGCAGCAGCATATTGCGCAGCACTATCTAATTCAACATTGCATGGTAAAAGCCACATCAAGCGTTGTATCATTCATATTTATCTTGTTCTGTCATGTAATATGCATCAGGGCAGGGACGCACAACCTGTGGCCCTCCAGCTGTTTGTTCAACTACAGCAACAGCCTTCTGTTGCCTGGAGATTGTGTGTGAGTTTCAGTTCAACAGCAGTTGCAAGTTAAAGGGGTTGTTCACCTTCCAAACACTTTTTTCAATTTAGTTGTTTTTAGATTGTTCCCCAGAAACTTTTTTCAATTACTTTCCATTATTTATTTTTTACTGTTTATACAAAATCTAAGTTTAAAGTTGAATGTCCCTGTCTCTGGTGTTTGACAGCTCAGTGACTCTAAACTATCACAGTTTTGCAACATTTAGTGGATACATTTTCTCAGCAGCATCTCTGGAGTATTAGCAATTATTGTATCAATTCTAACAGCTGCCTGTAATGAAACCCAGGGATTCTGCTCATCAGGGACAAAGATAAGAAATGTATCAACTAAATATATCAATTTAGAACAGTTTACAGGGTCGGCGACCCCCCTCCCAGGGCTGCTTCAGAAGGTGAAAAAAGACACTTGACACGTCAATATTAGAAAAACGGTCACACATAGAAGATAGAAAGCCATTGGAAAAAGTCGTTATTTCTGATCTATCTGAAAACAAATAGTTGTTTGAAGGTGAACTACCCCTTTAAGAATATTTGCAGTGGGATTTCTGAATCCTTGGACAGCATGTAAAATGGCACGAATGAGAATTTATAGATTTATATCGGTGTGATCTTTACAAATGAGCAAATGATGCTCTGAAAAAGCCCAAAGTAGCGCACCATATATGAATACTATAAAGCAAAAATCAGAAAATAATGAAATACCTTGAAACAGAAAACCCATTATCTGTGCTGTTTTAACAATATTTTTCACTAGCAAGTCCATTAAAGAAATTGATAGTGACCCCACTTCACAAATCACTCTGAAATATAAAGACCAAGATCTTGGCAGTTGCTGCGGAAATATCAGTTTTTCTTCTCGGCAATCTGTCTACAAAATGTAGTTTGGCGCATGAAATAGATTTTAGGCTGGCAGTACCTGTTTGTGGAAGTGTTAGGGTAGGACTCCACGAGCGATTTTGTTGCGATATGAAGTGATGCGACAAAACGTATGCGACAAAAATAAGGTAAGAGATAGAGTTGTCGCATGGTGTCTCAGCGTTGATCCGACTGTCGGATGCAGACGCAGCGCCTGCATTCGAAAGTCGCGTCGGATCAACGCTGCAACACCATGCAACAATTCTATCTCTTACCTTATTTTTGTCGGATCGCGGTCCTACCCTTATCCAGGGTGAGGCCTTGGTGAGGTTAATGACAATGGGTTAATAAAGATTCAAAGAGCATTATGTGACCTCCGCATATTTAACATTCTTTGCTGCTATGTGAAGGTTGGCTGCCTATCCTACAAGGCAAAGGAGCAAACTAAGGGCATGAATGAGGGAGGAAGAACCTTTAGAGAGCTACTATTATAGGTGTATTGCTTGTAGCTTGGATACTTTACTTTAAATAAAACAAAGATATGAAATGTGTTGGCATCCATTGTGGCAGCCCACAATAGCACTCCTTCACGGAATCCTTAAAAAGGGGAGATACATGAGATAAGCAAAAGGTTATGTTTACTAGCCCGGAGACATCACCACCTCAGATTTCCCCATGCCAATAACAAAGCCTGCTTGTCTGCAGCTCCAAAAGTGCCAAAGCCATAGGAAAGCGGCCATAGTTGTATTAGAGAGTCTTTGTCATATTGGTTATGTAATAACTGTGCCTTTGAAAGGAGTATGCATAGCACAAGAAATGGATACAGAGAAATATCTGGAAGCATTCATGGCTTTATCTTTGTCTATCCCTTTCAAAATGTATTCTTTTTTAACCATTTAACGATATTGGCAATTTTATACTGTTAAATGGGGGAGGGGGCGGTGGTTCAGTAGCTGTCTCTGTTTCCTATCACTGACTCCCCTGGCAATTTAAAGGGGTTGTTCACCTTTAAATTAACTTTAAGTATTATGTAGAGCGTGGTATTCTGCAGTTGGTTTGCATTTTAATTTGTGGTTTTTGAGGGATTTATCTTTTTTCAGTTCTTTAGTTTGCATTTTCAGCAATCTGGATGCTTGGGTCCAAATTACCCTATCAACCATACATTGATTTGAATAAGAGCCTGAGATATGGAGAGTAATAAAAAGTAGCCATGACTATAAATCTGTAGCCTTACAGAGCATTTGGTTTTAGACAGGGTCATCTGAAAGATGGAAACCGTCAGAAGAAGGTGAATAATAGTTAAAAACTAGGGATTCACCGAATCCAGGATTCGGTTCGGGGTTCGGCTTTTTCGCCAAATCCTTCTGCCTGGCCAAACCGAATCCTAATTTGCATAGGCAAATTATCTAATTTGCATAGACAAATTAGGGGTGGGGAGTGAAATCGCGTGACTTTGTCATAAAACAAGGAAGTAAATGTTTTTCCCCCTTCCCACCCTTAATTTGCATATGCAAATTAGAATTAGGTTCGGTATTCGGCCGAATCTTTCACGAAGGATTTCGGGGCTTCGGCTGAATCCAAAATAGTGGATTCAGCGCATCCCTATTAAGAACTTAAAACAAAAGTCAAAATGAAGGCCAATTCAAAAGTTGATTAGAATTAGGCATTCTATAACATGCTAAAATTTAATGTAAATGGGAACCACCCCTTTGAGAGCCGTATACGTGCAGAAGGGAAGGTGGTGCTGCCCTCCAGCCTGTTTCTGATTTCACACTTGCTGCTGGCCACTGTCAGCAATCAAACATAGACTTGATGTTTTTACATAACATGGGGAAAACAACTTTATTATTTTTTACTTTCATCTCATCTAAGTTACAAATAGACTTTGCTGTTGCTCTCACATAAACACTCCCAACACTTAAATATCACAAGACCTGATGAATCGACCCTCAGCAGGAAGCTTGAACCCAAAACATCAACATAACTCCAATCCTAAATATAATCAGACTGTGCAGTAGGCCTCTTGTTGTGTTCAAAGCTAGTGAATAGTCCTGCTTATCTCATCATCTTAACCATGTACAGCTTGTATATGTCATTTAGACCCTACCACCTAAACATTTGCAGACGTGTGATCATTTGGTCAGGGCAAACCATCGTGGAGGGGGGGGGGGGGTAAAAAGAAAAATGGTAATTTTACTGCTGAGTAGTAACCTAAACAACCAATTAGCATTTTACTGTGATGAGTCAACTGCAACAACTAACTGAAATAGTTATTGGTTGCTGTGGGATTTCTACTTTCCCTAGTCATCTGGCCCTAAGTAATGTGCTTGGGCACTTCCTTTGTCTACAGGCAGCTCTGATAATGTGCCACACTGTTACCCGAAAATCCAAACACAATTCTACCATTAATATCCACCTAGAGTTAACTTTTAGGGGGTTATTTATCAAAGTTCGATTTTATCTCAACATTTTCTGCTAAAAACTCCAATCAAATCCGCTCAGGTTTTTTACGCTTATTTATTATGTTTTCCTGAAAATTTGCTTTGCGGGAAAAAAATCTGATTTTCACGATTTGTTTAGATTTTTCACTAGACAACTCAGATTTTTTTTCTGATTGATTTATATGCAACCTTTGGGTTTAATAAATTCCAAAAAAATTGTGTTTTAATTAAAGTCCGATTTTATTAAAAAAAATCACACATTTTTCGGGATTTTTGCATTCTGAATAATAATAACCTAATAAAATAACCCCCTTAGTATGATAAAGAGAGTGGTATTCTGATACAATTTGCCATTGATTTTTCATTATTTGTGTTTTTTTAGTTATTTAGCTTTTTATTGAGCAGATCTCCAGTTTGCAGGTCCAAATTACCTAATGCACTGATTTGAATAAGAGACTGGGATACGAATAGCAGAGGACCTGACTAGAAAGATGAGTAATAAAAAGTAGCAATAACAATACATTAGTAGTCTTGCAGAGCAGTTGTTATTTAGCTGGGGTCAGTGACCCCCATTTGAAATCTGGAAAGAGTCCGAAGATGAAGGCAAATAATTTAAAAACTATGAAAAAAATAATAATAATGAAGACCAATTGGAAAGTTGTGTAGAACAGTGGGACATAGCTGAGACTGATAGGGAACAAGACAGTTGTAGGTTGTAGATAGTGTGCTGCATCTATGTACTCAGAGGACTACACGGACGTTTTCGGCGCGACCCGACGCGCTGCGACAAAACACCGGCGTCATATTGCATGTGACGGAAATAAGGTAAGTGAATGCATTGTCGGATGCTCTGATGCGACATGACTGTCGGATGCAGGCGATGCGTCTGCATCCGACAGTCGTGTCGCGTCGGATCAACACTGCGACTTCATCCGACATTTCTATCTTTTACCTTATTTCCGTCGCATGCAATTTGACGCCGGCGCTTAGTCGAAGAGCGTTGGATCGCGTCGAATCCTATCCTGACAGACAGACAGTTGTTGGTCTTAGTGGTCAACAGTGTCTTGTTTTTTTTTAATGGCTAGTGTCTGTGTCACATGATTCCCCAGAGAGTGACATGGTTGCATCTGGCCTCAGCCACTGAGACACTTTCTTACTACAGTCGCCCATGTGGCCTTATAGTAGGACAGCTGCAAGGTGAAGCTCGGTTGCACCCGCCTCCTAACAATGACATCTCATATATTTTTGTTTTTATTATTCACACTGACGATTGTGTTGCAGCAGCTGCAGAAGTGAGCTGAGCCACATGTAATTCACCTTTGATTTTGTGGCGTGACGCTGCTGCCCAGCGACAAAAGCTTTGGATGTGCGTTTAAACGCCACTTTGCCATGATCTGCTGAGTGTGACTGAAGCCAATGACCATGAAATATGACGCGGCATGAGTTTGCAAGCCTTTAGTCCCCTTCATGAGCGCAAGTGATCGCTCATGGTTTGGCATGTGTGTGAGAGAGAGAGAGAGCGACACTGCATCAGACTGCGAGAGACTTGCGCCTATCAGTCAGTCAGTCGTCAGTGAGTGAGTGGGCGGATATGAAGGGACTCAGACTGTCTGTGTGCGCATCACGCCTGCCCCTGAACTAGGAGCATGAAGCTTCCCCATGGAAGGAGTTAACACGGGCAGTGGAAAGCAGTTGTGTTGCCCTTATCCCTCCCCTCCTCTCCCCCTTGTACCGCGCGTTAAGAGGCTTCTCTGGATCTCCGTATAATTGATGCGTGTGCTGTGTTGCTGAAGCTCCAGCCCAGACTGCACCATTGTAGCTGCTCGAAGGAGGGGGGTTGTAATCCGATCCATACGTCGTGCTGTTAGAAACCAACGAGTGCAGCGGAGTTTTGGGAAAGGCTCTCACCAGTTCTCCCCCCTCACAGTTATTGTGGGCTGTTCGCCTGTCCCTGTAGCTGTTCTCAGCGGGGCTATTGCTTGTGTGTGTGTGTGTGTTGGGGAAGCGCTGAGCTGCTGCCGACTGGAGTTTGAGTCACAAGCCTCCTGCTGCCGTCCTCTCCCTGACGTGCCCGAGCATGTCCGCATCACATCGTGTGACATTCCTACCTGCACAGGACATCAGCTCGGCACATAATCGCAGCAGCGTCCAGCCGTCCAGCAACCACTGATTAGACCGCAGCAGAGGCTGCTCATCCATCTGCCGGCAACATGGGCTTCTACGGCACTTTAAAAATGATCTTTTATAAAGTAAGTACCGACACTGATTTCTGCGGGTTCTGTGAGTGATGGGCAAAGCCTGCATTGGAGCTGCTGAAGGGAGAGTCGCTGCTTATGATCAGCCACAATAAACTCATCGCTGCGTCTGGATCCGACTCCCCATGTGCCACACGGGCTATTCCTATGCCATTTGCACATTGGCGCGCGCGTCTGTTATGTAGCAACCTGCGGCAAGTCGCTAGTCCGCATCGCGTCTATATGAGGACTGAAAAATCTGCTGTGCAGTGTCGCCAACTTCCAGCATGGGAGGGTTTCTCTGTAGCTGCACATCCATGGCCACAAGTCTGCTGCGATTTTTGGCAAGGTTAAACTAACGCATTGTCTGCGCCCACAAAGGTGTTGCTCAACCTCTGAGGCAGGAATTCTCATTCTGCAGCTCCCCACCTGGAATTCACTTACAAATTCCTGCACCCCCAACTGATTTACCCTACAGGGGTGCTGCTGCGACTTTTACTTTAACCATAGCTGCAGTGGTACTGAGACGTGCTTCTGTATCTTAATCACCAGCCTCATATTAAATAAGGACATTTTGCTGGAATTACTGCTGGAAAACAGCTCAAACACCCACAACACAACCCCTCTTTTAAGATTTTCCTCCTGAAATCTGGGATTTCCTATAAGCCTGTCCCCTTGATGCTTACAAACATTTACTGGATTCATTTTTCCCCCATAACCCCCAGCTAGTATTTTCTAAATGTCAAATTCCCTCTGCATTTTATTTGTCATCTATTCTTTTTATAAAGTTTTCATTGCCCAGGGCTTGTTACCTTCTATAAATGGTATTTTGGGGCTTAAGGTGGCCATACACGGGCAGATAATGCTGCCGATATCTGGACCAATTTGACAGCTAATCTGCCCGTGTATGGAGGCTTCTGATGGGTCTTTCCGATCGATATCTGGACATGATATCGATCGGGAAGGTTTGATTTTTCTCCCAACTGACCCGTCGGAGCCCATTCGGCCATAGGGCCAAACGTTCAGATTACCCCTGATATAGCCCTGCATATGGTGGAATATTGGGGAAAAGATCTGCTCGTTTGGCGATGTCGCCAAACGAGCGGATCTTATAGTGTTTGGCCACCTATATTTATCAAGGGTGGATTTTCGAATTGAAAAAACGTTGAAATTCGAATTCAAAAAGACCAACCGAAATTAAGTCGAAGTTTTTGGTCGAATAGGTCCGTTTTTGATCGAATAGGTCCGTATTCATCTGAATTCGTATTGTACGAATCAAATTAATAGCGCATTCGATCAAATTCGATTCAAAGTCGATTCAAAAATTAGATTTTTCAAAGGCCACCAATTGACTCCAGATAGGTGCTAGGAGGTCCCCCATAGGCTAAAACAGCAATTTGGCAGGTTTTAGATGGCGAATGGTCGAATTCGAATTTTTAAAGAGACCGTACATGATAAATTTTGAAATTCGAATCGAAGTTGGACTATTCCCTGGTTGAGGTACACAAAACTAATTCTAAATTCGAATTTTTTTCATTTCATTTTTCACCTCGACCTTTGATAAATCTGCCCCTTAAAGTCTCACTGTGTCCATTGACTTAACTGTTTTATAAAAAAAAAAAGATTAATTATATAGGACTGGTCTCTTTGCAGTGCTGCATAATAGTATTTTGTCCAGTTAATGCCTAATACCATAATTTTAGACATATGATGTAAATGGGGTCTCTGGAATGTCTTCTTCTGATTGGTTTTTAAAGTAGCCATAGGTATGTAATATAAACAGAAGGGTACTACAGTACTCATCATCAATGCAGATGTGACGTGGGTTTGTGTGGCAAACCCTTTTATGTTACATGATAGTTTGTAGGATGTATCCACATGGGCATTAAAGAAACACAGAACATAAAGTTGTCAGAAATAAGCAATATATATATACAAGTTGCAATAAATACCAACTATCCTGCTCCTTCCAAAAGGAAGTACTGTCAGCAAATGATTACAGTTAGAATATGGGCTCTGCCTGTATCTGTAGTGCTTAATGTTACATAGCTGATGCAATTTAGTGATTGTAAAACAAGCTTTTTATTTTCCTTGGCAAAGGAATTGGCAAACTGGCTAAGCATGGATCCTAATGGCACTTTACTGTTCATTCACCAAGGGTCACATTATTATAAATGGAGGGCAGATCATTATATTATTGGAAGCCTCATTCTCTCTGCAAATCCAAAATAGCACACAGTCGATTAAAAAAAAAAAAAATGAAAATGAAGTAGTTTGTGTGATTGTATACTACTGAACATTAATCACATTTATGCAACTGCCAAGCAAGTCTATATTTTTGGCCATTGATTTAAAGCTATTAAAACATGTCCAGTGGAAATTCAACAGGTACTTTAGCAGCTATGCTATGATTGCTTACTTTATTCCAATGGGGTGATATTTTTTTTTAGATAAAATATGAATAAATATTATTAATATAAATAATAAATTATATAAATAAATATTTAGATAAAAAAAAAGTCTTTGGTATGTCACTTGTTAACAATCCCCACTTTACTCTGCAGCTAGTTAGGTGTTTAGTTTCAATTATATACAACTATTTAAAAATATATATATATTTTTGTCTAGATTTTGAGCCAAATGTCAAAAATAGCAATGCTATGTAGGACTTATCACTGAACAAAAATGCTTTGGCTGATGATTTTACACAAATTATTAAATAGTTCTCCATCACTGCTGGACAAAAACACTCCTTAAAACTTTTAAGTTAAGACATCCTACACACATTAACTCATTAGCAGCTTTATCTCGGAATATTTTTCCTGCAGACGCACTGTTTTATGTATTGTCTCTCTTTATTTCCAGATGAAGAGAAAGTTGGATCATGGATCCGAGGTCCGCTCTTTCTCTTTGGGAAAGAAACCCTGCAAAGGCTCAGAGTACACAAGGTAATTCCATTCAATAATAGCCTTTTTGCTTATGACTGGATTGTACATACTGTCTCACCAGCTGCTGAGCCTCTTCTCCAATTTGAACACAGCTTTGCTGTCGTTAATACTTCACAGGGTAGATTTTCATCAATATGAAGAGCAGATTAATTGTGGTGGAAAATCCAAATTTCTCATGATTTCGTATATTTTGAAGGAAATACAGAATGGCACAGGATTACTGTTTTTTTTTCCTCATTACCTGTGTAAATCTGCCGTGAGAACTGAAACAAATGTTCATTGTGCTTTTGATTCAAACGTGCTGTTTGTTTTTCCCTATTGGTTTGACAGTCATTGACCTCTATATTGCTGAAGCAGTAAGGGATGCATTAGAAAAGGCTACACATAATTTTCATCCTGCTGTTATTATGCCACTTCATATAGGACGTGGGCATGGCTTTTATAGTGGAATTACTTGTACTAATAATAAAGTATGGGAGGAGAATGTTCAGTCTAAACTTGTCTTGTTATTAGCCTTCCCTTTAAAACATAGACCTCTCTGAATTTCTCTACACAAGGTTTTTTGGTGACATGTCTGTTTAAGCTTAAAAATGATGAGCCTGAAGGCCACTGAAATATCCCTGGAGTAAGTGTGAATCACTGTAGGCCTGTAGAGCAGGTTATTTCCCATATAAGGGAGCATGTCTACATTCTTATATCTGCTTATGCATACTGTAGAAATGTACACAAAATTATTTAGTGGATAAATGTGGTATATTTGAAAAGGGCTGCTTGGATACAGTTTGCAGCCTTTCCTCTTTGCTGCAAGGTCTACTTCACACAATCACACATGTTCACACTCAAATCTGTATAACTTCACACTTTTATCTGTCTTGTCACATAGGAACACATTTGTTAACACAGAATGCCAGACGGTCTGCCGGCTAGTCTTATTAGAGTTTCATTTATTTGT
Source organism: Xenopus laevis (assembly GCF_017654675.1). Taxonomy (NCBI): domain Eukaryota; kingdom Metazoa; phylum Chordata; class Amphibia; order Anura; family Pipidae; genus Xenopus; species Xenopus laevis. Next base: position 44,578,928 of record NC_054372.1, read on the forward strand.
AGGGATGCACAGAATCCACTATTTTGGATTCGGCCGAACCCCTGAATCCTTTGCGAAAGATTTGGCCGAATACTGAACCGAATCCAAATCCTAATTTGCATAAAGTAGGGGTGGGAAGGGGAAAACATCTTTTACTTCCTTGTTATGTGACAAAAAATCACATGATTTCCCGACCCGCCCCTAATTTGCATATGGAAGTTTGTTTCGGCTGGGCAGATGGTTTCGGCCAAATCCCGAACCGAATCCTCAATCATGTGCATATTTATTTGCAATGGGCCTTGTTGCATTCCCTGCTGTAGTCATGTGTAATTTAATTTTGTCTCAGAATTTTGGTGCTGCCTCACTTTTCACTTTTCACTTTTCCTTGTCTAATATAATGGTGCATTCTAGTTTGATGGTTGTTTGTGGAATTATGAGGATCTGTCCACTCAGTGGCCTCAAGAGAAATCAATTTAGCATTATACATGAAAGCTCTTACTTCAAAATTAAATCACTCTCTTTATGGCCATTTTTGGCTGAACCCTAGAGTATTTATGTGTTGAGGTACATAGAGATATCATTGTAATTAAAGTTTCTTGCATAAAGATAATCTCTGACGGGTTTCCTTGTCCTTTATCAACTGGAAGCTCTAATCAGTGGGAAATTAAATACCTCATGTTGCTTTAAGAGCTTAGTTTTGATCACAGTATAATTTAATCTATGAGGCCCTTCCTTATCCGACATATTAAAGCTCTAAAGAAAGTAGGTACCAGGATAAGACATTTGTGTAGTTTGTACTTTTAGATCACTTTATTGGACTTAAAATGGATGCTGTCATGGTAAAAAAAAAAAAAATTCCAAATGCTTCAATTAATAGTGCTGCTCCAGCAGAATTCTGCACTGAAATCCATTTCTCAAACAAGCAAACAAAATTTTTTTATATTTAATTTTGAAATCAGACATGGGGCTAGACATATTGTCAGTTCCCCAGGTGGCCCAGTCATGTGACTTGTTCTCTGATACACTTCAGTCACTCTTTACTGCTGTACTGCAAGTTTGAGTGATATCACCCCCTCCTCCCCCAGCAGCCTAACAACAGAACAATGTGAAGGTAACCAGTTAGCAGCTCCCTAACACAAGATAACAGCTGCCTGGTAGATCTAAGAACAGCACTCAATAGTAAAATCCAGGTCCCACTGCGACACATTGTTACATTGAGTAGGAGAAATAACAGCCTGCCAGAAAGCAGTTCCATCCTAAAGTGCTGGCTTTTTCTGAAAGCACATGACCAGACAAAATGACCTGAGATGGCTGCCTACACACCAATATTACAAATAAAAAAATAAAAATACACTTGCTGGTTCATGAATAAAATTTTATTTGCTACAGTGAATTATTTGCAGTGTCATTTAGAAATAAAAATTACATCATAAAAATCATTACAGAATCCCTTTAATGACCGTGTGGTCATACAGTGTAATTTATTAGCTATGCATATTTTTCATTTTTGGTTGAAAAATGAAAAGCCTATTCTATAGTTAGCATCAGTAAGGGGTAGAAAGTGTATGCCCTCTGGAAGTATTAACTGTAAATGAATGTGCCTGAAAAATTGATAACATCCTTGAATAGCATGACTTGGGTGCCCAGTACTCTGAACCTAACCGTTTAAACTTCTAGTAAACTTGCACTTGTCTGTATATATGTGTCCAGTTTGTGTGTATCGACCATCCGATATTTTGGGCCTACAACAAAACATACAATTCTAAATTATGTTAACACATTCCACATTCAGTACCAAAGTATATCCTCTGACGTATTGGGGAATATCCTTTAGTTTGCACCTTTTGAAAAATGTAACTGTAAGACAGCACAGTAAGTGGTTCATCATAATCCTACAAACCACATGATTTCATGCATAGAGAAACAACATGCATATGTTATACATCCAATATAAAAAATAACCATGTTTCTGTCAACATTCATTTTGAAGTGTGAAGGGCTGTGTTGTTGTCTTAAAGATGCATTTAATACTACAGTGATACAACCTTCACTACAAAAGAGAAACTATGTGATTAGCGTAAAAACATGTCGAGTAGTTGGGAGTGGAAACTTAATTTGAAATATTTATAAAATATAACCGTATGTTATGCACCAATTAAAAGTTCAGTAAACATGATGGCTGGCTAATTTGATTTGCTTTAAACATATTTGTTGAGAAGATGGTTCCAGTTTGCTATTGCTGGTTCATCACTTGCAGTACTACTTTTCACATATTTCCTGCAAGTTTTTCAGACAGCACCAGTGTTTGTGATTTTTTTTATTTTTTGCTGCATGTCAAATGCTGCCATAAATGAATCATTATCCCAATGCTTTAATTTTAGCTTAGAAGCTCGAAAAAGTTTCCTTTTCATAAAATGATGGTACAGCCACAGAAAATAATATACCTGTGGTCACTGGCATTATTTGTAACTCTTGAGTTTACTCTACAATTGAAATATTACACAGTTAGGGTGAAGAGACACAGAGCTTCTAGTAGCAGCTACTTGTCATGGCTACAAAATCGTCAATTGTTATAATTGGCTTTGCTAAGACACTATGTGGCAGATTTATAATGGGTCAAATTCAAATTTTTTAATTCTTTATGTCCAAAACTGTCACATTTGACTAGGGAGTTATCCAAATTCAATTAGAGTTTTCTGGCCCTTTAAGTACTTGAATTCAACTATTCACCACCTTAAAACATGCTAAAAATGCCATACAATGGGAGAGGTCCATGGATCAATTTGGTGATGTTTGTAGCCTTCCTGACATTCAAGTTTTTTTTCTCTGATATTCGAGTTTTTGGGTCGATCCTATTCACCTGAGTTTAGAAAATTACATTTTTAGTGTAAATTTGGTCGAATTTCAAGTTCATGGGAATTTATGGGAGATTTAAAAAAAACTTCCATGCATTTGAAATTTTACCCTTGATAAATGTGTTTTAGCAGAGGCCATTATCCATATTGTCAATGGCAGGGTAATTTTGATATTTTGTAGCTGTTACTAGTATCTCCATTTCTCTTTACTATTTTTTTATGTTTTCATTTGCTGCCTTTTCTTTGTTTGCCCTATGTTCTGCATTTATTTTTCAGGTTTTTTTTTAGCATATAGTCCCCAGAAAGCATGTCATTCATTATATTGTGATGAGTGGAACTCTTATTTTCCCACATATTTTTCAGAATCCTAGTTCTGATGATGAAATTCTGTACAACCTTTTGGTTTCTGCATGGCCTATGACAATGTTATTTTGGTGCTGACACAAGTTTTTTGTTTGCAGTACGACAGGGCTTGTGCCATGTTCAGCAACACCTACTACGTTTGGGGACCTAAGAGCGGCAAATGGGCAAGGTCAGCAAAGACGGCGAATTACATCAGTGCAGCCACCAACAGGCCTCCAAGAGTGGCTAAAAATGTTCCAGGTACAAATGTTTCTATTAATCTGACAGCTTTTTTGGAGACACCTCAGAGCCAGTTCCTAAACTGTGTATATATATAATGTACCACTACTTGTATATGCAACACTGTACATTTTTGCAAAACAATAATACAGACTGAGAATAAACATTGTAACAAAGATTAAGTGCTACGTGATAAGGCAGGAAGGTCCCTGCTAGTCTTTGTCAATAATAAACCTGACCTTAACAGATTTGTTTTCCATCATGATAAACAGTAGCATTTATGCACTTACCTCTTGTTCTGGTAACATCTTCTTAAAGGACCAGTAATATCAAAATATTTTTTTTTTAAAAAATCGTTTGTATACATGGGAAAAAAACCACCAAGAGAAATTAAACTTTAAAATCGCAAAGTCTTTATTAAGAAATAACTTGCGCTCCTCTTCAGAAAGCGATCCATCATGCAGCGCTTGATTTCTCCTCCCTGCCTTCTTTATAAGAGATGGCTAGGTGGGAGAAATCGAGCGAAAATAAAATGTTTGTTTCAAATACTTGGTTGAAACCCCTTTGCTGGCAATGACAGCCTGAAGTCTTGAACTCATGGACATCACCAGATTCTGGGTTTTCTCCTTTTTAATGCTCTGCCAGGCCTTTACTGCAGTGGCTTTCAGTTGCTGTTTGTTTGTGGGCCTTTCTGTCCAAAGTTTAGTCTTCAACAAGTGAAATGCATGCTCAATTGGGTTCAGATCAGGTGACTGACTTGGTCATTCAAGAATATTCCACTTCTTTGCTTTAATAAACTCCTGGGTTGATTTGGCTGTATGTTTTAGGTCATTGTCCAACTGTATTATGAAATGCATCCCAATTACAGGTACAATCTTGCACAGTGGAGTTGGTGGGTGTCATGTTCATACGCTACACTTCTAGCACCGATAGCCTTCCAGGGGAATATGGTGATGACATATCACCTTTTAGCACACACTCTGTTTCATCACTCAGCACCAGAGAATAAATAGAAGACTGTAAGACGTTGAACATGAAACCACCAACTCCAATGTACAAGTATGCCCTGGGAAGACTAGTATGGGTAAGCAGGGTAATTTTGGGGAGCAAGGTTCTTGCAGATTTGGAGGGGGGCGTATACAGTTACTTAGTTGGCTAATTTGGGTTTAGTTTTCTTTATATACAGTGGGGCTAAATGACTAATATAGGTGATAATTTATGCAGTGCAGTACAACAAGGCAGGACTTGGTTATGGTTAGTTATATACATGTTAGAAAAGGAATAACAGCCTGCTGACCCCCCCCCCCCCCCCCCCCCAGGGAAATGCCTCTTTACTTACCCCTCGGTGCAGATTCAGGAATAGCCGCAGTTCACGGCATCCATCTTCCAGGTCTTCGTGTCTTCTTCCGGTGTGTATGCAATTTTCGTTCATTTGGTCGCATGCGCTGTTGTCACAAACCGGGAAATTGCTCCAACTGTGCATGCGCCGCTTCGCCAGTCCCAGATTACTAAAGACCTGGAAGATGGCTGCCGTGAACTGCGGCTATTCCTGAAGTAAAAAGTTCCCCGGGGGCAGCTAGACTGGGGGGGGGGAGGAGGGAGGGGGTCTATGTAGGGTAAGGGTTTTTTTTTAGTTAAGGGTTTACTTCTCCTTTAATGGAAATGATGAAGATGTTTTATACTTTTGTGTTGCAGCTTGTCAACTAAATTGTAGCAAAAGTACAAGCAGCTTTTCCAGAAGACTTTTTTTTATAATACAATGTTTTATTTTAATAAATTCATATTTTTTACATTGTATTTGCTGTTAGGCCCTGCCTGGCAATCTGTAGATTCTAGGGTCCCTGTAAAAGGCCATAGACCATCTCTATGATGGTCCTGGAAGAGCTGTATGCACCTCTGTGTACTTGAAATGCTCAGGACTAGTTTGAACTGTTTGATGTTAGAAGCATGTATTGTTTGTAGAAGGCCACATTCAGTTCATTATTCAATGCTTCATTATAGCATTGGGATGCAGTTTTAGTTCTGAAAAGCATTCGGGATGACAAATTGCATGGTGTATTGGTACATAGCTGCCTATCTGGAGGCCAATGGGCCAGTTGTAACCTTCCAAACAATTTTTATTTTTAAGGTTTTTGTATCTACAATGCAAATGTTAGTTGGGCTACATATGTAATCTTTTGGATAGTCAGTCCACTGCAGGGAACAATCTGGACAGCACTGGATTATTGCTTCCATATCACAGATGTATAAATGAGGGCTGGATTAGTGCATCTATGCTCTGTGCTCCCATCTGTATTTTGACTTCATATACTCAGTACCAGCATAAAGAAGCAGTTTTGATAGTTTGCCGCCAAAGCCTGTACATTTATTCTGAATTGATTTCTATGACACTGTCTATTTTTCAATCCTGTACCAGTCCATGGCAATGTACAACCATTACTTTCTTTGTTTATGGTGTAAACAGTGAGATCAAGTAAACTGCATTGACACTTACATTAGCTGATTGCCTGAGCTGCTGCATAAGTGGGTGCTGTACTGAAGACCGAGCCCCTGTATCCATGATAGTGAAAGGGATACAGATGAGAGGCAAATATGTTGCCGTCTTTCACAAAAACATAACAAGTTGTAACAACTGTGCAACAGTCTGCTGTGTGGTAATTTTTCTGCAGATGGCTTAATGCAAGAGGCCACTGTTAAGATTGGTGAATAAAGAGAATGCCTGGTGTGATGAGAACCTCTGTTATTTCTTGCTGTAGCCTTCCATGATGGTGAGGTTAAATTGGGTACTTTGTTTCTCATCTTGTTTTATGTTGTGTGTTTCTGCCTCAATAGTTTCTGTGTCCACAACTGAAGCCTGTAAGCAACCTTGTTGTACTCCTTTTTGTAGCCTGAATGGAAGGGAACAATTCTGTAGTCATAATAGAAAGCAGTTGATGCAGACGGACAGAGCAAAGCAAGCAACTATAGGGGGAAATATTTGTCACGGTTGAGAAGCGTTTCACTTTTAAAGGGGAACTATTGTTTCAGAAATAATCAAGTTTATATTTACTATTCCTCTCTCAGCATCTGTTTCTCTTCATTCTTTCTTAATGCAGCAGTTGGGTGTCAGATGAAAAGATCCAATATATCTTATAGGGGGCGGGCTTCCTTTCCTAGAAGATGTATAAGAGCTCACTCAAATATATGATTCCAGTACAAAATCTAACAAAATAACTGCCTTTTGCACAAATTCTGCATGTAGAGAGACGATGTCTGGTGATTCAAATAGAGTGAGCTCTAATACATCTTCTAGGCAAAAGAAGCCCCCCTATAAGATACTGTATATTGGATCATTCATCTGACCCAACTGCTGAATGAAGAGAGAATGAGGAGAAACAGATACTGAGAGAGGAATAGTGAAGATAAACTTGATTTTTTCAGAAACAGTACAGAATTTGTAATTGTATTTAGAAAGTTTCTTATTTCAGTGTGATGAAGTTTATATTAAATTTAAATTTTTGCGATAGTTCCCCTTCAAGCGTTATTAGATACACAGTGTGTCCCTTGCCAAACTCTAGGGGTTTCATTTTGTACTAAAAGTCACTAATGTTGACACGCTGTTATGTAGAAATACAATCATTCCTCAAATCCGTTAACTTTATTTTACTCACCTGATTGATTTCTTTTCCTCCATTTATCTACATTCATATGATATGTCATTGTCATCTACTTGGTACTTCTAGTAATAATGAAACCCACTTGTAAAAAAGAATGTGTTGAAGAATTTTGCTAAATATGAAAACAGTGTCTGTGTAAGTAAAGTAGAACCCCCATTTAAGTTTTTCAGGGGACCAGGAAAAAATGATGTAAAATCCGGGAAAATTTAAAATTAGGGAAATGTGTTAATAAGTAACTTTTTCTTCAAGTACTGAAAGTATATAAGCACGGGAGTCTGTCTAACTTTGAGATACAGTATTTACTTTGTTAATAACAAGGGTTCAGCATTGCAGTGTTAATGTTACACTGTGGGGGGGGCCTCTCTGTCAGTCACATATTCAACCTAAAGCAATAAATCATTGGTGCAGGACTGTATAAGGGGGAGACTAATTGGAATTTACCATTTACAGGAAGAATCATGGCAAATATACATCTGGTTAGTATGTTAAACTTGTTTTTTTCACTAATAACAACAACAACATTCACAGAGGGAAAAAAAGCTGTTTTTGGGAACATCAGGACAAAATCTGGATGTAAAATGCAGGAAAACATTGCTTAAAATCAGGGAAATGCACCCATTGAAATGCATTATAAATTGGTGGTACCACAAATAAAAAATGTAAAATGCGGGAAAACTTAAAATCAGGGGACTTTAAATTGAGGTTTCAATGTAGATTTTTTTCCAGGTGATAAGCCATTTAATAGGATTAGGTGACACAGTGGTAAATAATAGAAATGTGTGATGATTATACCCTGTGAGGAAGAGTAAAGTGCCACTCATATAGGTGCATTTGTTCTATGCAACCCATTCTCAAAAAAATTAACTCCCCAAACATAAACCAAGTGCTAGTTAAAATCTGCAGACTGTATATGTGCACGTCTACATAGGAATGTAATGCCTTCTCTTCCAAGGTGACATTTTACTAGAGCCTTGTACTTAATTGATGAGCTAACAAGCCTATAATCTGTCTGGTTTACAAATCAGGTGTGCTCCGGAAGCCACAATGATTATTGCTCTGCTTCAGGGCTTGTATTAGTCCTATGCCCAGGCATGTCTATCTATTAGCCCCCAAGAGCTGGGCTACGATTCCCAGCAATTCCACTCCCCCCAATGCTTTAATCAGAAGAGAATGCTGCAGGCACTAGTGATCTAGTCAAGCCACTGTGTACAACATGCTTGAGCTCTGTGCATGTGTTTTAGGCCTATAGATAAGTAGGTGACCTCACCAGTC